>NC_135626.1:33125000-33870000 GCF_053574225.1 Canis aureus
CAAAGGCAGGCGCCAAACCGCTGCGCCACCCAGGGTTCCCCCTCCTCTGATCTTAGAATCCAGGCTTCTTTTTCCCCTCCAGAAGCCAACTGCAGAAACTTACTGAAAACCCCAAGCCGTGTGCCAGCTCTCAGCTTTGTGTAAAGCTTTCCTGTTTGCCCAGCCTCAAACCAGCTATTTGGAGTTGGCAAAGCTGTTTACTTTCAAGCCTCCATTGTCAATAGATCAAGTAGAAACATTGATAACTCAATGAAGCTCTGGGCAGCCTGCCCGTCAGGAACATCAACATGATACATTTCTATGTACAGGAAGATTTACCCCTGGAACCTAAGCAAACAGGAATTCCTGATTTTGATCCAGAATGAATATTAGTGCTGTCCACCCCCATACTTGCCAGGGCAGTGAGGAAGCTGTGCAAACATCTATCTTGGCTAAAATAGCCTTTTGGACCTTGTAGGGCACTAATGGGCTTGGGGCTTAATAGGCATGAAAAAACAGCTTACAGGGACTGGAGCTGAGATTCTCAAATGATGGGTGAGGGAAGCTACAGCTCTCCCTTCCTTGACAATTATTTATTGAGTGTCTACTGTATGGCAGGCACTGCTTTAGAAATGAGGGATGTTCAGAATAGAATACAGAGGCCCTATGCTCAATGTTGTCACAGTCTAGTGGGAGAAATAAGTAAAGCAAGCAAAGGAAGAAAAGCAACCATGGCAATGCTGTGAAATCCCCTCCAGTGACTAAGATCCGAGTCCTGCCTGACAAAGGTAAACCTCACAGCGAAACACAGAAGAGTTACTATTCCTGAAGGCCACTTAAATATGTTCTGAACACTTCAGCAAGCCAAATGGAGGCAGATCACAAAGCTAGAGCAGGCGTGGGACTGGCACTGAATGGAGATGCTGCCTCCTCGGTGAGACATTCTGGAAATTAACCTGCAAGGAGTTGTAGAAAACACATTAAAGTTTCCTCTTCCTCAATTCTCTTATCTATAAAACCAACATACTTGGGTTACTCCTTTTGTGGAGTGGCTTGCTTACTCAAGCAAGCCACTTGAGATGACTCACCAAGAAGTATTACATAGACCTAAGTTTGTCTGTGTATCTATTTCCTTGTTATTCTGACATCTGGTTTCTATCAGGTGTTTTCTAGGCATGTTTCCCTTTGCCCTGATCCTCTTCTAAACATTAGTGTCACTTACCACTGCTTCTCTGTCTCTGCCTGCTCTTTCTATTAGGTTTTCTATTAGGTTTTAATCATTCCCTTCATAGAGAAGGCCAAGTTTTGAAATTAGGGATATAATACAAGTTTTTTGCTAGATAACTGTTAACATGTTCACCCTAGCAATTTATTTTATAATGAAACATTGTGTTTTAGAAAGATGATACACCTTTTGGGCTTCAAGATTTATACTCTTTTGATTATTGCATTTTAATTACTATTCTCAACCTCCGTAGGACACACAGCTACCTCTTCTAGAGGAAACTAAATTAAACACTGATATGCCTAACTAGGGCTGCTGTCTACAGTTGCCTAGATTATTATCGGGGATGCTATTCACATCATCATCTGATGAAAGACATCTTGCAATTATGCAGTGCACAACTTGGGCAGCCATTAGACATGACAGCCTACTTACTTTAGCAGAACTCTGCTATAAAATTAAGGAATTGAATATGATAATATCTAATGAAGAGATTGAATGTGATGAGAACTAAGATTTCTTCCTGTTCTAATGTATCTGATGCTAGGAATTCTATGCGCTTGAAATAAATAGCCTGAAATTCTGTTTTATGCACAGCATTGAATCTAGAAGACTAAAGAGCACTACGACAGCATCGGTCATGAAACTGAAGGCCAGATGTAGGACTGAGCTGCCCCTTTGCATGTCTAAGAGTCTACATAGGTATTTAGCCAACTCCTGATGTCACAAGCTAGATAAGAAGTAAATACCAACAGGACAAGGTCAGTGGTTTGGTTTTGGCACTGAGAAAATGGAGTGACATAAGTGAAATGGGTATGTAATAAGCAGGATATTCCACTCAGCAGAAGTATTCACAAGTTATTGCTCTTGTTGGTTTACTTCTCCGTCTCTCTCACTAGACTCCCACAACGAGAGCAGAACTCTTTATTCAATGTCCACCATTTTCCCCTCTGCCTGGATCTTTCCTCTAGATTAACAATGAACATTGGCTTATTAAGCATCTGGGAATCCTGCAGTGACTAAACTGATCTCTTCTGCTTACGTTACTGTTTCCAGATTAATATGGCCACAGAATCACTTTTTCACCAACCATGCTTTAATATCTCACAAAACCTCCGAGGAATAGCCTGGTACCATTACTCTGAGCACTGTCTTCAGTGCCACTGAGCTGCCAATTCCTATAACTAGGTTGCATAGATGTGCAATGGGATTCACAAATGGAGGAGTATAGTTGCTAGAAATGATGACTTTTGCTTGTCCTATGCACCTAAACACTCACTCCATAGTCAAAGGATGCAATCAGAGTTGCAGGAAGTGGCTAGAGTTCCACGCCTGCTCTCAGGTTCTTCCCCATCCCGCCCCATTCTGAGTCAGGCTTCTGGCCAAAATCGCTCCATCCAAGGCTGCACTCATCCTGCCTGTGAGGATGCAAGAGTTTGCAGCTGTCCTTAAAAGGGTTAGAGGCGGACAGGGGCAGTGAGATAGCTACACATTTTAGAACATTTTCTTCCTCTAGTAACTATTATTGGCCATTTAGCCATTTTCCCATTATCTCTAGTTCCCTTTGCCTGTTCTCCCACACTCGGTTAAACCTGATATTTGATACTAGCCTTTCTAACTCTCAGCCCCATTACCAAGCTGCTGTTTTCATCCTCCAAGGCTAAAACAGTCTCTGCAAGCAATGATGTTATTATTAATTATTATCAATATTAATATATCTATTTATATTGACGGATAGTTTCTATGCCTCTTACCTCTCTTTGAAATTACTGATGTTGGGCAGCTCAGGTGGCTCAGTGGTTTAGCGCTGCCTTCAGCCCAGGGCATGATCCTGGAGACCCCAGGATCGAGTCCCACGTCGGGTTCCCTGCATGGAGCTTGCTTCTCTCTCTGCCTGTGTCTCTGCTTCTCTCTCTCTCTCTCTCTGTCTCTTTTTATTTATGAATAAATAAATATTTTTTAAAAAAGGAATCACTGATGTTTTTCAAGGAGCTGTGTGTGCTTTTGTTCACAGCTGATCAAAATAGGCCAGAAAAAAATCAGGAAAGGTGAGTTTCTGGGGCCCCCCAACATGCCAACAGCTCAGTAGCATCTTAGAGAAATAAAACCTGCTCTTGTTGCTGTCTCCTTAAAATTCTTCAAAATCCCTCCAGAGCATAAAGAGCACTTAATAATAATAACAGAGAACCTTTCTTGGGGATTCACATTGTGTGCACCTCTGTGCTAAATATTTTAACTCTGATTCTCAGAGCAAATCTACAAAGCAAATGGAATTATTAATCTGATGTTATCAGTGAAAAACTTGAGGTTTTAGGCTTTCCTACAGCTACAAAACTGGTATATGATGGAGCCAGCATTCAGACCCAGAGGCTGACTACTGGTTGGGCTTACCCACTAGGAAACTCTGCCTTATTGAAATCTGGATGAAGTGCCAACTCCTTACCTGGTCATATTAAGACCCTTTGAATTTAGGTCCCAAATTATCTTCCAAACACTTCTCCTATTACTCTTATTCTTGTAGCTGATATTCATTCACTCACCAAACATTTACTGAGCACCTGTTATATGCCAGGAACTGAGTTAAACATCACATAGCAGCCACCCAATCTGGCTCTAGACCATGAACTACATTTGTCCTACTTTGTCTGTGAGTTTATATGTATAGTCACTTTTGTCTGTAATGAGCTTTCCCTTCTTCTTTTTCTCTCTCCTTCTGGAAGAGTTTCTACATATGCTTTAAAGACTCAATTCTAATGTTATTTTCTCTACGAAGCCTTCTGCAGTTGATCTAGGCACAATGCTTCCTGGGCAGTCATTGCAGTTTATATATACATACCTTCTTTCTCCTCTCTAAATGGCTGCCTGTCTATCCATCTATCTACCTCCTACCTATATTCTGCTCTAGAATGTAAAGAACTTAATCTATTTCTTGCTAATCTTTCTGCTTCCTTGAAGAATGTCTGACATTTAGTAAATATTCTGGAATAGAATCAGCCCGCTAACTCTAACTGCTGAGACAAAATAAGGCTTATATCTGTGACATCCTTTAGACTACATTTTTAAGAGGCTTAGTCATGGGAACCCATCTTCAAGGGTCTTCAGTCTAGTTGGGAACAGCTGTACAAAAATGAAAATGCAAACACATTTATCAATGCTATAATAGAGACATACATATGGTGGCAAAGGAAAATAGAAATGGAAGTTATGAATGTCTCCTAGAGGAATCTGGAAATACTTCTTACAGGAAATGATTATTATGCTAAAGCATAGATGGCAAGTAGATCTTAACTAGGTTGACAGCAGAGTGAGCACCTTTTAGGACACAAATATTCAGAAACACATGTGAGCTAGGTCTACCCAGGGACCTAGAAGGTAAGTGTCTGAGGAGAATGAAATGGAATAGGGCCACATTGTAAAGGGACTAACAGATCATGAGAAGGGGCTTTGATTTTTTTCTGCCAAAGTAAAGATAAAGGGTCTGATTACTCATTTCCAGTAAGAGAGGAGTGCTCCCCACCAGCAAAGAGAAATGTTCTGACACCAGCTGGGTATCCTACAATTCAACTCATTTCTGACCCTCTGTATGGAGATACTATCAGATACCACAGGCAAAGGATTCAATCCCACAAGTCTGCCCTCCCACCCTCACCTCAGATGCCAGTGGCAAGTCCAGCCTATAACTTATACTTCTGATGAACTGGTAATAAATTAGAGGTTCCCACAACACCCTCCTCAGGTTTGACTGATTTGCTGGAGCCGTACCCAGAATTCAGAGAAACACTTTACTTACCAGATTGCTGGCCTACTATAAAAGGATAGAACTCGAGAACATCTAGATAGAGGAGAAGCATAGGGCAAGGTGTGGGGGAAAAGGTGTAGGGTTCATGCCCTCTCCAGGTGTTCACAGGCCTGGAAACTCTCCAAATCACCTCCTTTTAAGTTTTTATGGAGACTTCATTGCATAAACATGCTTGACAAATTCATTGGTCATTGGTGATTGGCTCAACCTCCAGACTCTCTCGCTTCCCCAGAGGTCAATGTGTGGGGCTGGAAGTTCCAATCCTCTAATCACATGGATGGCTCCACTGGAAACCAGCCTCCATCCATAGGTGCTTTCCAAGATCTACCTCATTATCTCAACAAATGGTACCTTTGTTGCTCTCCCCACTTAGGAAACTCTGAGGGTCTTAGGAGCTCTGTGTCAGAAACAGGGTCAAAGACCAAATATATGCATTTTAAATCACAATATTACAAAAGGAAATTATGAAACATTTTACATTTAAGATGGAGTAATCAAATGTCCAGCCATAAAGATAACTCCAACAATAGTATAAAGGATAGAATTTTTAGAGTAGATCTAATTTAGCATCCAGGAACCTGTTATTACTCCTCCCCTTTTTGCACAAAGAGTTGACTTTTTAAAAGGGTAGAGAATCCCTCACTGTATGGAGAAGCATAAAGTCTCTGGCCAAGTCACCTGGCTCTTGCTGCTCTTGGAGTCTTTCGGTCTTAAGTCACTCTCTGCTCCTGTGGTCTCCTCACTTGTTTGCCAAGGAAATTTCAGGTTTTCCTTTGCACACCCTCTATTTAAGGAAAGCCTAATCATCCTTATCTGGGTCCCCAAAGATTTCTAAACTTTCCATTCTCAGTATACAAAAATATAAATCCCCCATTCTAAGACATTCTTTATTCGTTAGGATGAGGATTATTTTGCTTGCAAGTGACAGAAACCCAATTAGCTTATGTAAAAAATTGAATTCATTTTCTTATTAAATCAGAAAATCCCAGAGGGCTGAATCTGGCCAGGTAAAACTAAGAGCAGGATTTCAAATTGTCACCTGGACACTCTCTCCTCACTTCTTGGTTCTGACATCATCTTCCCTTATTTTCACATATTCTTTCTTCATATGGTAACAAGTGGTGACTAGTAGCCCTAAGCTAACATGTTCCTCACAGCCTTCGTCTCAGGGGAATGTGTAGGATACTCTACCCACAAGCTGCTGTACCAATCCTTCACAATGTTGTTCATCAGTATCATTTGGATTTATATACTTAGTACTGGGCCAATCTCAGTGTCCAGAGGAGTATAAAGTCTCAGGATAAACCTGCTGGCAGTGACCTGAAAGGGGCTTATATCAACTTTAGATAGCCAATTCCATGCTCCTCTCCCCAGTTCACATTTAGTGATTTCATATTGGAAGACTGAAGCAGCCATGATGGGAAGGTTGGAGACAGAACTAAAGCAAATGAAAAAATCAGGATTTTCTCATTTGGAAAGGCAAACTGTTGGCACACCACATGTCACAGGCTCATCCTTTTTTTTTAAGGAAATAATGTGTTATATGACTGACCTGTCTACCAAGATTACATAGAATAGGAAAAGTTCCAAAAACAAAGGTACAAATGACAGAACAGACAAATGCAGTGTCCAGTATCTATCACATTCAAGTCTTTTTCTCTGTTTTTTCAGTCAAAAATGGCAAATCCTACTTTTTTGAGGGCTTAAAGTATAGTTTTCCATGTCACTTCAAATGTACACATCCCAGGGACCTGTTCTTCAGAGAACAGAAGAGAAGAACTAGAAACAAGACATATCCTCTTGAGCTCTCTCCCCCAGAATTGATTGACTGGAAAAGGCGAAGATTCATAACAATCACCTCACTCAATAGAAGTATTACTCAACACATTATAGAAGTTTAAAAAATATTCCTTGAAATACTACAACCAATAGTCATCTTACATCCATCAAATGTGTTATATTTGTAGGCTTTGTTAACTGGATCAGAGCCAAGCTGGCCATTATTTAGACTAAGGTAATACCTTTCCCTGAGATATCTTAGGCTATCCTAACTTTCCAGAAGTTATGGAAACAAACAACAAACACATTCTGGGGACTGCTTGGGGATTGGCATTTCTGTGCCTCACCCAACACCAGACAATACAACAGAAGAAAGTAGCCGTCACTGATCACCAAAATTGGAGAGGATATTAAAGAGGAACTTCCTAGAAATGAAGGCTCTTCCTGCTAGTCAGTATGTACAGACTCGGAACCCATAGATTTGGTTTCTTGCTAAAGTGTGACCATGGTATTAATCACCAGCTAGGGAAGTCTGTGATATTTGAGTTAAAAGCTAATATCATTTAATAGGGTTTAAAGATGGTGAAAACTACAGAAAAATTTATCATATGACTTTCTGTTTCCATCATGAAACTTGAGGCTATAAATTCTCCTGATTATGCAACTTTGTGCACAAAATCCTTCATAACTTGCTCATTTTCCTGGAAGGTAAAGGGTTAACTCTGATTTGGCATGATATCCCTGTGGTTGGAACCCTGCATCTCTCTAGTCTGATTTCCTTCTTCTTTCTCCTGTATATCCTGAAACACGGTCTTCTCAGTCAAAGAACGGACAGTGTCCATGCCTTCATACTTGTAAATATGTTCTTCCCTCTGCCTGGGATGCTATACAAGCCCTTACTCTCTCGGCGTGGTAACATCTTTTTCATCCTTTAAGAAACAACTCAGTATTTATCTTTTCTGACCCTATTCCCTCCTTGTTCACCCCTTTGTGCCTAAACCTGCTTGTAAGTGGTGTTAGGCTTAACGTCTCCTCTCAATACCCAATTAGAGTATCCATCACAATGATGATGTTTTGAATGCTAGTACATCTTATTGACTAGATCATGAGTTCCTTGAGAATAGGGGCTACTGAGTAATCCTTCTCTGCATTCCTGGAGCATCATGCAGTGTGGGTTACCTAGTATGAATTTCATAAATGTGATCAATTTGAATAGTTAACAATATGGTGTTTAAACTCTTTAAAAATATTACAAGCTCTACCAAGAAATAATTTTTACGTTTAATATTTTTAAATAATAATCACTGTCCAGACTTTTAACATTCATGTTAAGATATTATATTATTTTCAAGGCCATGTGTAAGTAGAAATTTTAGGAAAGACTATAAATTGTTTTATTATTATTTTTAAACACTATTCATCAAGCAGGAAGGATGTCCCAAAGTGGAGTAAAACATGTTACCAAATACTATAATGAATTGATTCTAGATAAAGGAGACAAATTGAATTGCTAATTATGAAGTTCATGTCAACAGAGCAATGGCCATTCAGTAGATAAATGAGTGGGAAAATAATTCTTCAGTTACATGAGAAAAATATCACCAAGGAAATTCTAGCTGTACCAGAAATTAATCACAATAATTTGCAAATCATTTCAAATTCCAAAGGTTCAGTGATTTTTTTCAAAGGAAGAATAACATTTTAATGGTGGAAACCTTCCTGTAGGAAAGAGGAATGTTAAAACAAAATTACTGGGATCCCTGGGTGGCGCAGCGGTTTGGCGCCTGCCTTTGGCCCAGGGCGCGATCCTGGGGACCCGGGATCGAATCCCACATCGGGCTCCCGGTGCATGGAGCCTGCTTCTCCCTCTGCCTTTGTCTCTGGCGCTCTCTCTCTCTCTGTCTCTCAGTCTTTCATGAATAAATAAATAAATAAAATCTTAAAAAAAAAAAAATTACTTTCTTTTGAAGAAATGGATATATATATATATTCAATCCAAGAGTTGAATTCATCTTACAAAGGGTGGTTTTGAGACTATATTGATCTCACTGACATGTAAAAACGTACAATGTTAATTTTCAGAAGCATGCTATGCTGAAATTAAAGGCTTTACATATTTGTTTGCTATTCTTATTGTCCGTTATGGCTGAATATTGAATGCGGAGGAACATGAAATATAGTAAATAGGTGGCTCACCGAGATGCTGCTGCTGCATATTGTATTGACACTAATCCATCAAGATCAAAAACAGATGGAGGCTCACTAGTTATACCTGATAGCCCAAGTCTTACCCTTCTCCAATTTCATCACTGTCAGACTTACTTGCTAAATTTATTTATTTTTTTTAAAGATTTTATGTATTTATTCATGGGAGACACACAAAGAGAGGCAGAGACACAGGCAGAGGGAGAAGCAGACTCCATGCAGGGAGCCCGATGTGGGACTCGATCCCGGGAACCCGGGATCACACCCTGAGCCAAAGGCAGATGCTCAACCACTGAGCCACCAAGCATCCCTAAATTTAAATCAAATGTTTACCAAGCTCTTAATATGAACAAAGTATTGTGTAGAGCATAAAGTTGAAACAAGACATAGTCCTTCCCCTCAAAAGGCAAATAATCCAAAAGGAAAAGATGAATACATTTACAAGCTCATTCCAATAAACATACATTAAGTACCTGTTGTTTCCAAAGCACTGTACCAATATCTATACCAGAGAGGTAAAAATGACCTCATTACTGGAAATGTGATTCTGATAGGAAGGATACCTAATTTCTACTACATACTTTTTGTCCCCTTTGGTGAAATTGATATTTTTATCTGTAACAATCTTGCTTAAAGTGGCTAAGAAAATTTCTCTTAGTATTGGAAAGTGAAGTCATAGAAACCAGCATTCATCAAAGACATGGAGAAACTCATGTAAACAAGAAGTAAGTTCTGCAACCAATGCTGCAGTTTACATGGAACTTGGCAAGGCTTACCATGCTCATAAATGATTACACATCTAAGTTACTGGAAATATGTTATAGATAGGATATTTCTCAAATTAATGTGTTCAAAGCCAAATGGTCAATGAAAAGTGGGAAAGACTCACCGGTATCACAAACTCATTAGAACCACAAAGCTTAATGGGGCAAAACAAATAGATTAATATGTATACCAACTATGTTAGTGAGCATAGGCTAGACTGAACTATAGTAACATTTGTTCTGAAATCTCTGTGGCTTAATGCAATAAAGACATATTGAGAAGCTGCCTTACTTGAAGTGATTCTTTGAATCTGGCTGGTTATTTTTTTAAATTAATTTATTTATTTGAGAGAGAGAGAGAGAGAGAGAGAGAATTAGCCCAAGGAAGGGCAGAAAGAGAGGGAGAGAGAAACTTTAGCAGACTCTTCACTGAGCTCAGAGCCTGATCTGGGGCTTGATCTAATGACCCTGAGATCAGGACCTGAGCTGAAACCAAGAGTCGGGTGCTTAACTGGCTACACCCCCCCAGGGGCCCCAATTCTGGATGTTTTGAATTTGTTAGGATGCCATATCTACATGTTGCTTCTGTGGGAAAAAGAAAAATTAAGAATTGAACACCAACTCTTAAAAATTTCATCCTGAAAGTGACATTAGTCATTTCCCCCATATTCCATTAGCCAGAGAACCACATGGCCCTGCCCAACTTCAAGGGGACTGAGAGGAATATAGAAGAGTACATGGCTATTCAATAATCAGTCAATGCTTGCACCACATGACAATTACCAAGTGTAAGGAAGAGATGGAGGCACTGCTGACAGTTAATAGAAGAGAGTGGCAGACAACTATTGAAAAAGAGCATACACTGTGTTGGACAGGTGAAGACAAGCAGAAATTTGCCTTAGATCCAGGGAATTCTGGTACTGCAGGAAGAGAAGAGCAAGTGCCACGGATGAGTCCATAAGATCAATACATAGACTAATCACTAGAGTTCAGATAAAACTCTCACCCAAGTTAAAGAACAAGTAACTTTAAAAAAAAAAATCAGGGACAATGGTACTTGTAAAACACAATTTAAAGTGCTGGGTTACCAAAATTTCACTGAGATTTGATTGCTCCAAACCAAGAGGCCCATAGTAGGATCCACCCAGGAGCTGAATTTGTAAGTTACTCAGATGATTAATATGTAGCCAGCCCATGGATCTCATTTTGAGAAACTACTGGCCCAATAAATGAGCCAAGTTAGAACTGGCACAGAAAGCAAAGCAAAATAACAAGAGCCAAAACAACAAGCTTTGTTAAATTTCGTAAAATTGATAAATAACAGTACTAGATGGGGGCTCAAGTTGAGTGTAAACTACAATTGCCAAGGGTCTAAAGTGGGTCATCCAATAAATTTGTGGAATAGTTGTATTATATTTTTATAATTAATCTTAATGTAGGATAAATGGCTATTTTCCTGTTTTCAAAATTGGCTCTTCCAAATATTTCTAACTATAAAAGTATCAGGGCTCTACCTTCTTTTTTTTTTTTTTTTTTTTTTTTTTTTTTTTTTTAGGGCTCTACCTTCTTTTGAGTAGTTATGTTCCTCCTTATTTTAAGGATTCCATGCTCCCATATTTGGGGAGTTTAAGAACTGAGAAGGTCAAAAGGAGAATTCTCTCAACTCTCAGTTAAGAGTTGTCTATAGTAATAGTGAGGAAGTAGAGGAAGGCACAAGGATCCAGGACACTGGCCAAAGAAATCTCCTATAATTACAAATCCATATGAGAAGGGATGACCAAAATTAAAATCTCAGTAGGGACACAAACATACACCAGCTCAAACCAGGAGAATAATAGGATCAGAGGTGTGCTAGTCTGTATCCTAGCTAAATCCAACTGGCTGGGAATCCATAGCAAGGAATCAGAGGCACAGTTTACTCCATGGCTCTTGAGGCAGATGCAGCAGCCATGATAGCAGATCTACCTGACACTGGAATATGAAAAAAAAAAAGTCAAATATACATATACAACATGAAATAAATACTAAACTTGATATGTGAGCCATGCAGTTGAGTATTGTTGCTAACTAAAAAATTATGTACCTTGGAGTAGTGGGAACTAGCCAAGGAAGAAAATGAACTAGTGAAAGAATGAAGTTGGACCCTGTCTTACATCATACAGAAAAATTAACTCAAAATAGTTTAAAACCTAAATGTAAGACCCCAGCATATAAAACTCCTTGCAGAAAATGTAAAAGAAAGATTTCATGGCATTGGATTTGGCAATGATTTCCTGGATAGAACACCAAAGCACAGGTAACCCAAGCAAGCATAGACTAATGGGCCTACATCAAATTTATGAATTTTGTGGATTCTTAGAGAGTAAAAGGCAACCTATAGAATGAAAAAATATATTTGCAGATCATATAATTAATAAGGGGTTTATATTCAGAATATATGAAGAGCTAGTTGTAAACTAATTAGAGAGCTAGTTGTAACGCAAACAAAAAAATGAAGGAAACAAGTTAGTTTTGAGTAATCTTTTATGTTTCTCCCTCTATTATCTCCCCACTATATTTTCTTTCGTATCTATCTATCTATCTATCTATCTATCTATCTATCTATCCACATATATATGTGTATGTAAACAATATTTGTATATGAACTCTGGAAGATGACTAGTGAAGTCTTAGAGTTTCTTCAAACAGAGCAGATAATCACTGGTCAAGAGACTCTGTGAAGTGAATTTACAATCCATCTAAGTGGTACTGTGATCGAATTCAGAATATCTAGAAAAGTACATGATCCTTAGACTATTTTTCCTGAAATAATACTTCTTTTAGCCCATGTAGACGGATGACATGCCCAATACAGGCAATTTAAGGAAGAAAATGAAGATGGGATGCCTGGGTGGCTCAGCAGTTAAGCATCTGCCTTTGGCTCAGGGCATGATCCTGGAGTCCAGGGTTTGAGCCCTATATCAGGCTCCCTGCATGAAGCCTGCTTCTCCCTCTGCCTGTGTCTCTTTCTGTGTGTGTGTCTCTCATGAATAAATAAATAAAATCCTTTTTTTAAAAGGAAGAAAATGAAGATATGAATATCTATAGAGCATTTTCTCTGTGCCAAGCACTGTATTGATTCCTTCATAACCCACTTTATTAAGTTTGGATTGTGCTTCCTGGTGAGAGCTTAAACCTCTACTCTTTGGTGCAATACACATTACCTTTGGATACTTACCAAGCTTGGCTTCCTATCATAAGTGGTGAGCAAACCATCAGTGGTATCACTGAGGGGGGATGTTACTCAACCATCAGATGAAGAGCAATTCAAAGGGTGCTCAAAGATATGCAAAGCTGTTTTGGACTTGACTCACAGCCACAGAAGGCACCTGGGCATGCTGGTGTGCTGAATTAATGACAGCTTCATCAGTCTTCCCTGAGCTGGGCAGTAAATACACAGGCAACCAGGTGACCTAATAAACATTCTAGAAATTCCTTTCAAGCTAAAAATAAAAAGGAATACAGCATAAGGAGAGAATCCATGGAGTAGAGATGAGATGGAAATTATTCTCCCAACTAAACATGAAATGTGTGGTAGGAAATGAGCAATCACCCCTCCTTCAAAGTAGTTCTACATTATGTGAGCATATAAATGTATTTTAATAGAGCTGGCCCAAGTTATATGTCAGACAACCTCTTTTAGAATTACCCATAGCACATTCTCTGGCAATTTTTGGTCATTTAAAGATAGATTGGAACTTGGAAAACAATCACTTTGCCCTAATGGAAATTTTATTGACTTTGGAATTAAACAATTCTGAGTGTGACTTTACACTGAGAAGCTTATTGGAATGACAACTAGAAACTGGGGATTATCACAGGATGACTGTTCCTGCCTTGAAAGTTGTTGGAAAACACACAATTCAGAGACTTAACATACTTAATAAGTCCTATCCATTATTGTTTTCATGAAAAAAATTAAAAACAAATCACATGACTGATAAAGTTGAGCAATACAATTCAGCAACCGAATGTAAGATGAGCAACTTTTCTGTTTTTGATTTATAACTTCCCCCAGGGTCATACTGAAGGAAGAATCCCCAATATTTTGCATAGTAATAGTTAACACAGTGAGTCCATTTACGATAAGGGAATAGGTACTAGCCTTCAGGAGCATCGATTTTTAAGAGCACCATTATTTTGGATGCTTGAGTACTGGAATACTTGTTCAAAGAGCACTCTCTGTGATTTATAGTCAACCCAAGTTCCCAGAAACAGGCTCGGGGACACAAGGATCCCATGCAGACTGGCCTCTGAGGAATCCAATCTGAGGACTTTTGCAAACAGGTACGGTTTGGCTGGCAGGATGTTACCTGAACACAAGACTCAATCTGTGAGCTTCGTTCTTTCCCCCCTGGTGAAAAGAATCTCTCTGCTTTTATTCTCCTTCCCAGGGACTCAGAAACAGATCTGTTTGAGGAGACTGCAGCAACCAGCCAAGGAAAATTGAAGCCACCCTGCTGAAATGAGAGTGCAGGATGGCATTCTTTTTTGGACATTTTAACCTTTTTTTTTGAGGTCTGATCAACATGTAAAGAAGTGGACATATTTAGTGCATACAACTCCATGAATTTGGGGCTCCTTAGACACCCATGAAATCATCACCACTATCAAAGTCATAGGCACTTCCATCACCTCCCAAACTTTGCTCTTGCTCCCTTTGTTATTACTATTATTATTATTAATGGTAAGAACACTTAACAGAAAGTCTATCTACCTTCTTTGCAAATTTTAAGTATACAATACCATTAGCTATTACAGTATATAATGCTGTCACTTAATTATACAATACCACTAGCTATACACTATTGTTAGCTTATACAAGATAAATAAATTCTGGAGATCTACTATATAGCATAATGCCTATAGCTAACAATGCTGTATTGACTGGCACTCTCTAATGGCCCTTGACCTCGTTCCTGGTTTTCTAAGTGACTGAGATCCCTCCCATGTGACATGAAACTGGCTCCTAGGCAGCAAGGCTGTGTCCCTATACCATTTGGATGCTGGAAGTGGAAGATGTTAGAAAAGATGGGGAAGTAGGACAATGAGTGAACAACATCTCCTCTTAAAGGTATATGCTGTGGCAATGAACTTGTCCAAAATCTCAGTTCAGGTCACCACAGCAAGCAAATAGGAAGTGCTAGCCAATTTTCACTTTAATAATTGTGATCACCCAGTAGCACTCTGAGATTAGCTCCAAAGGTTAACAAGACAGGGGGCTGGAGGTACAAGGGAAGGAGCTGACCACATTTGGTACAATTTCAACAAAAAAATCATTCACTTGTATAACAGTTCAGTGCATGGTGTTTGCTATCCAGCCCATCATGCCCCTAGGGCTTTTATTATAATTTTTCACCAGTTAGAAATGAATAAACCAAGACCTGGAGGGGACTGGGGACTTTTCCAAGGTAAATGTAACAAGGAAGTATTAGAGTGAGGATAAAAACTCAGAGTGCTAGAGGCAGACTCTTGGTTTATCATCCTCATCCACTGGCACCTATGGCCAATGCTGCAGCCACTCCTTCCACCCCCACTGCTGCTCCCAGAAGCTCCCTAGTATGTAATAATAATCCCAAGTCATAATGATAATTTTCATCATAAGCTGTGTGCTTCTTGTGCACCAGGCTGTGCTCAACGTATTATATAAATTACCCCCGTGTAATTCTCAAAACAACCTGTGAAAGAGGTATGATCATTGTCTTCATTTTTGAAATGCAAACCACATGAGGTTGTTAAGAACTTGCCCGAGATGAAAGAGTCAAGATTCAGCCCTGGTCTCTTTGATTTTAGCACCCAGGAATATAAATCTTACATACTTGTAGTCAAGAGACTCCTCTGCTTTCCTCCTACCCCACCAGTCTGGGGATTTCCAACAGCGTCACTCCCTCTTTGGAACTTCCCCTTCAGCTTCCAATTGCCCATTTTTAACCTCTGGGAACTAAGAAGGAAGGGAGACATAAAGAGTCGAGGTTTCCAGAGTCTCCCCACAAAAGATAGTCTTTTTCTTTATCCTTTCCATTGCATAGCAAATATTTTTCCTCCTTTTATTTCACCCTTTTGCTATATACCTGTCTGAGGAATCCATGGGCTTAATAAAATAGCCCCAAACAACGTAAAAAAACACAGCTGGGTGAAAATGGAGTTGTAGGAAACAAAGTACCTCTGGCTGTGAGAGATTCCTGGAACTGTTTCCTCAGGTTACCTTTAGTACTCACTTTAGTCTGTGAACCGAGAGTCCTCTGTGGCCAGCGCAACCCATTATTTTATTTCAGTGTTTCACAAGTGGGCCCAGATTTTTTCAGGGCTCTGACATCTTAATGAATCGAATTTCCTGGCTTTCCCATATACTTGTCTTCCTCTTTTGTGCACCTTTTACTAAAAGGCAGTATGCATGATCTTAGAGTCTTAGGGTGAACCCCAGTTTCTCTGTGTGGTCCCAATATTTGGAGCTTGGATTTCTCTCAAGTAGGAAGGGTTTGGGAAAAGTCAGCTTCCAAGCAAGCAAAAGAGAGTTGTCTGAAAGTCAGAGGTTCTGGATTCTAAGTATCTCCTTCATTTTATTCAGATGTCTGTGGTGGGGCACCTGGGTGGCTCAGCCCATTAAGTGTCTGCCTGCAGCTCAGGTCATGATCCCAGAGTCCTGGGATCCAGCCCCACACCATCAGGCTCCCTGCTCAGTGGAGAGCTGGCTTCTCCCTCTCCCTCTGCCCCTCCCTCCCCTTGCTCTCTCTCAAGCACTCTCTCTTTCTCTCTCAAATAAATAAAATCTTAAAAACAAAACAAAAGAAACCATCTGTGAAGTGCTTGTCCCTTGCCAGTTGCTGTGCTGCTGCCTATGTGAACTGCTCACAGTCCCTTTCCTTATCTGTAACATGAAATGGTCAGGCTGGAAAATCTCTTGGGTGTTTTCCAGCTCTTCTATTCCTGGCCACATAACGAGAAACTCATGAGGATGGTCAAACGTGGTACTGTGCTGCTTGTTTAGATGTGGGCCTGTATTTATTTAGTGGTGTGAGAAGCTATGGAAGACAGGCTTGGAGAGAGTATGACAGAGATAAAGAGACAGATTAGAATCTCCAATTTCCTCTCCACCCCTTCCTTCTGTACTTCATTTTCTACTGATACTTTGAGTCTTCCCTAGGGATGGAAGTGGAGTCATTACTGTCATCATGTGACATCTGATAATGTAGGCAAAGAGGCTTATGAGTCTGCTTCCTTCTTTTAACTGGGATACCCCATAGCAGTATGAATAGAGGGTGAGCTTAGGGCACTGAATTATCCTTTGGAATGATTTGTGATCCTCATTTTCTCTGCCATTAACTTAACTCAGGCTCTTATCAGCTCATTCCTGTATTAATACAACAGAGAAATTTAGCTGGGCTTCCTGCCTCATTTCCTTTTACTGTCCCCATTCCGACTAATCCACAGTGTGTTTCTGCTTTTACCTTTAATTCCAAACTCATAACCCTTCACTAGCTCCCTTTTTCCTCTCATTCCTGGACTATCCTTTCTCATTTGTCTCCCCACTGGAGATGAGCCCTCTACTGCACACTTTCTATTTAAAGCTCAAGGGTCATTCCCACCCCCTTCTTTTTCTACCAAGTGTCATCCTCCCTATTCCTCAAAGCCCAATCCATGTCTTTGCTTCATTATGAAAATTACTCAGACTATCTTAAAACTTACCTATCTGAGACACCTGGGTGGCTCAGCGGTTGAGCATCGGCCTTCAGCTCAGGGAGTGATCCTGGAATCCCAGGATTGAGTTAGGCATTGGGCTCCCTGTGAGGAGCCTGCTTCTCTCCCTGCCTATGTCTCTACCTCTCTCTGTGTGATTCTCATGAATAAGTAAATTAAAAAACAACAACAACAAAAAAAAACCCTTACCTATCTTACTTTTTTCTACACCCCAGCTGCAATAAACAAACAGTATTAATTTACCTATTAGTTGCAAATATACATTTTTGAGTCTGGCAATATTTACATGAACAGGCAAGCAAAGTTTTTAGGTTTCTTTCTATGTAATACAGTAAATATTAATATCCTTTACCTGGACTTCAAAATTCATATTGTGTGTGTGCGTGTGTGTGTGTGTGTGTGTAACTTTAAGGCTTTTCTCATGAAACAATTTTGTCAATGGTTAACTCCTTATGATATTTTCTATTGTACTCCATGTGTATAAAAATGATGATTGCTAATCCACAAAATTGATTTCATAGCCCACTAGTTAAGACAGAAGTTTGAAAGCATTGACTTGGAGGAGACAGACGTGTTTCCCTTGCTACTCCAAGTGTGCTCTCTGGACCTATAGCACCAATATCACCTGGTGCTTGTTAGAAATGCAGAATCTCAGGCTCTGCCCCAGATCCACTGAATCAGAGTCTACAATTCTTATGCTTAATTATAGTGCGAAAAGCACTGATGAAAACAACTACATATAAAACATGAGAAATGCTAAATGGACATATGCTTGGGGGTTGGGAGAAGAGGCAAAGCCAAAAGGCCAGCTTTTATTGAGACAGACAGTGGCCTGGGTTCCTTCACATAACTTGTCAGCTTTATCTCTTAAAACAATTCTACAAGTAAGATGGATATTATTATACTCATTGTCTGAGAGGAGAATACTAAGGCTGAGAAAGATTAAGAGCCTTGGCCCAGCTCATACCATTAATGAAACTGAGGCACAGATGAGAAATCCTATTTGCAAAGCATATATCCAATAAAGGGAGCATATGCAAAATATACCAAGAACCTTAAAACTCAATAATAAGAAAATGACCCAATTAAAAAAATGGACAAGAGATCTGAATAGACACTTCAACAAAGATCTACAGGTGGCAAAGAAGCACATAAAAAGATGTTTAATATCATATATCATTAGGGAATTTAATCAACAATGAAATTAAATTAAACAACAGTGAAATATCACTACACATCTAATACAATGGCTAAATCTGAAAACACAGATGACACCAAGTGCTGGCAAGAATGTGGGACCACAGAAACTTTCATTCTTTGCCGGTGAAAATGACAAATGGTAATGATACTGGAAAACAGTTTCTTACAAAGCTAAACATAGTCATATCATATAAGCCAATAGTCTTATTCCTAGACATTTACCCAAATAAACTGAAAATTTATTTCTCATAACTGTTTATAGCACTTCATTCATAATTCATAATTGTCAATACATGAATGCAACAAGATGTCCTTCAGTGGATGAATGGATAAATAAACCAGTACATCCAGACAACAGAATGGTAATCAGCATTAAAGAGGAATGAGCTACCAAGCCATGAAAAGACATGGAAGAAAATTGAAAACATATGGCTAAGTGAAAGAAGCTAATATGAAAAGGCTAGGTACTGCATGACTCCAACTCTATGACATTCTGGAAAAGGCAGAAGTATGAAGACAGTAATATATTAGTGGATTTTAGGGCCTCAGGGGCAGAGAAGGCAGAATAAATAAATGTTATCACAAGGCATGTTTAGAATAGTGAAACTTCTATATGATTCTATAATGGTCAAAATATGATATTAAACATCTGTCCAAAGCTAAACAATGGTGTAGCTCAAGCATGAACTCTAACATAAACTACAGGCTCTAGTTTATAATTATATATCAGTACTGGCTCACCAATTACAGCGAATGGACTATACTAATACAAGATGTTAAAAACAGGAGAAACTGTGTAGGGAGAAGAAAAGGAATAAATGGAACCCTTTATGCTTTCTGCATAATTCTTTCTGTAAACCTAAAAACTGCTCTAAAAAAATTAAGTTTAGAAAATCAGAAGCAAAGCTAGAATTGGAACCCAGGCCTGTTTGATATGAGAGACGTGCCCCAAAAGGGCACTCAAAACTGTAAAGAAATGGAAGTAGGTTTTCCCCAGGTGAGAGCCGATCAAGAATGTGAGAGCGTCTGCCGGACTCTTAGGGTTTCCAAGAAAACAAACCCTCTCTGCAAAAACAGTGATGCAAACAGTGAATGTCCATGAAATAAATCCCAAAGAGAAATAAAGAAACCAGCTCCACACATATCCTTCCAAAGAATAAAAGAGGGAACATTTCCCAACCCATTTTAGGGAGACAGCATTACTCTGATTCCAAAATCAAAGACACTACCAAAAAAATTCCAAAAGAAATTTTATGATTCAAGCAAACATGACCTTTTCTATTCTTCCCCACAAATGCTCAGCCATGGCTCAAAAAGACCCTCTGACTTTGTGTGAATTTCCAACAAAATAAACTCAATTACCAACAAGGAAGCCAGGAAACACAGCATCAATGACAGCACCATAAAACCTGTTAGTCCTCGATTTATGAGAGCAATAGAATATGTGAATAACATAAACCCCTATATCCCCGACCAAAGGTCCACCTCACTAAAACATAGGACTCCCCGCTAGCAAGCCATAAAGGCCACTCTTATAATGCTTTCTCCTGGTGAAAACATTGTGTTTGTAGAAGGATAAAGACACATCTGTGGTTTAGCTCTGTGAGCCTGATCCATCATGCTAGCACCTGTTTAATCTTGGAGTTGGTGGCACTATTCCTAGGAACGGTGTTGTAATTCCGATTGTCTCTGAAGAAATTAAGGAGAAATTAATGGCAATTATTCTTTTTGTTGCATAAATTTGAAAACTTCACAGAAACTCTTTAACACATGAAATATAAAACTGTGTGACACCATGAGATACTAGTTATTCAGCTGTAGTAAATAAGAACTTACGTCAACAGCTTGTCTCTTCCTGGGTTATCTGAAGAAATTAAGGATAGTCAGCATTTTTCTCCTGCTCTATTACATCCAAAGAAAACATTCCTGCTAAGTAATAACTTGATTTAGGCTTAGGTGGTAGTCTATGTAGACTCCAAGCTTAGAGCTGTCCCATCTTATTGAATTATACTCAGACTGTAAGTAGAAAGTGAAAGGATCCCCGCCCCACCCAAAAGAAAAATGAGATCTAGCTTTCCTGCCCCAAGAGAAGTAATTTGAGAGCCCCAGGTATGTTCCACGACCATTTTTCTATTTTGCAATAGAAAAATGCAAAAATATCAATAGTTAAGGATATTAAGGAGACAAAGAGAATGCAAAAAAGAACAGTCTCTGTGAGGCCTGAAAATAGCCTAACCATATCAGAGACAGTAAATCAGTGGTAAAAATTCACGGTGCTGTTTTGAAAGCAAGGTCCTGCCTCCAAGCCCTGCATCCCCTGCTCTCAGAGCAGCCCCATAGCCTCTTCTGCTTGCCTGACAGTTACCTCTGCTTCATTATAATGTTAAAATCTCCACCCAAGGAAGAACACAAAACTCATTAACATAACATACCAGGTATGTGTAGGCATAAGATGCCTGTGCGACCTTCTGTCCACCTCTCCAACTGATGACAAAGCTCTCTGAATATTCATCCTGGCCCTAAATAAGAGAAACCCACTCACGTGACCCTGCTTGGAGAGTCACAGCTTTGGAAGTTATGCCCCGTGATCTCCTTACTTGCTGCAAATAAAGTTTCCTTCCTGTAACGACTCCACCTGGGGCAGTCTCCCGGAAAATCACCAAGGAGCAAACTCAAGGTTAGTTCATCTTTGGCCAACTTTCCATTGTTCTGAATTAAAGAGAGTAATTTCTGATGCTGCTCCCCCAAACCAGTCTTCTCTCTGAAAGTCTATTACATTACAACACCCTGTTGACTTTTAATTCCACTGTTTTCTTTTTTTCATTTAGCATATTCATTGTTAGTCAAATGCTAGACAATGTGTTGAGCCCTGCCCATTCCTCATCATTACTTAATACTTTTCCCATCTGCCTTCACCCAGATCAAGGACATGAGTTCCCCTCTGTCCCAAACCCTACAGCTGCAGAATCTTTCTGTTCAGGGAAGTAGATCAGAGTCAACTTCTCTCTGTGTCTGGGGGTCTGCTGTGAAGCACTGTGACCTAACCCCTCTTCCTGAGGCCCGCAGAGAGTCTAGGTCGTCAATGACTGTTCAAAAGTTACCTCCTGGAGTTTTTTAGAGCTCCTATTTATTTTCATCCCAGAACTCATACTAGCAGCACAGTTCTGGGGGAAAAGCCGAGTTCAGTTTTCATCTAGAATCTCTCCTCAACCAGGTGAGTAGGAAGTAAATGTCTGAGACTTTCAGAGACTTTCCTACCTTCTAGAACCTTCCAGCACAATCTGAAGTACCAACAGCTAGTACAACAGGGCCCGAGTCTAGGGTTAGTCATCTACCTGAAACACCACGTGCACGTCCGCGTCCCCCGGAGCCCCTGGGCCTGCAGGGTCCCTGCACAGCAGCAAGGAGGAAATCCAGAGACAGCCCAGTATTGCCCCTACCAGCAATGGCATAATAGTGCCCTCTTGTGACAGCTGAACTAACTGTGCCCAGAGGCTGTGATGTGAACCCCAGGCTGATGAGCCTCCTTTTTCTCTGCAGAAAATGAGATGATATAAATGATCTGATGCCTGGGGCTTATGTCAAAGACATGTGCTCTCTTAATGAGCCGGTTGTTGGTACCTTCTAGAGTTCATTAGGTCTGTTCTTTCTCTGCAAAGACCGCTTGCGTGTGAGTGTGTGTTTAAACCGTTGTACTGAGATGAAATTTACATGCCATAAAAATTTACCCATGTGAGGTAAGCAAGCCAGTGGTTTTCAGTAAATTTACAGAGTTCTGCCATAATCACCACAATCCCATTTTAAAACAGGTCCCCCCCCCAAAAAAAAAAATTGTGCTCGTTCCCATCCCCAGCCATCCACCACCACTAATCTGCCTATTCTAGACATGTCATATAAAAGCAATCATACAAGGTATGGTCTTTCATCTGGCTTCTTTCACGTAATATGTTTTTGAGGTTTACAGATGTCGTAGCATACGTTAGCACTTTGTTCCTTTTTATGGCCAAATCATGTCCCGTTGTATGGACATACTATATTTTGTTTATCCTGTCATCCCCCTGATGCTTTTTTGGAATAAAACTATTTATGAGCTGAGGCTTCTACCCAATGTTACTACCCAATGACTAGTAAGTTGATTCTGTAGCAAAACTGGACTTTTAGGACGTTGCAAATACTAATGCTGTCTTTGTGTGGGAAGATGATAAGGTATGATCACTTCCAGACTCATTTTTGCCAGGAAGTTGTGATTCCTTTTGGCCTCTGCAGTATTCCTGTTAACTTAACAGTACTTGATAGTTAGCACTTTCCATAGCCCATGAGATTTGGTAGTTGTGAGATACTTTGAAAAAAACCCGACACGGTTTCTAGACCTAATATCTCCTATGTCCTTAGTCCGATCACTTTTCAGTTGTCTTCTGACCATCACTCTCAGGCCAGTGCTAACAAATGGATATTCGAGATCTCAGATACAGAGTTTCTGGGTTATACTTTGTCCATCTAAGCAGTCATCCATCAGGACAAGATGGCATTCCTTCTGGAAACACCCACTTGGTCAGTCTAGGATTTCCCACATTTTCTAACCTCTACCAGAATCTCTCCAAGTCATTTTTATATTCTACTCCCCCAACAGTCCTAAAATCTGGTATAACAGACCTTCAACACATGGATAGTTATATATCATCCTTGGAAGTCCCAATGGCATTAAAATGATTAAGAATTTAGTTCTCTCTCTCTGGCCTTATAGGGCATTCTCCAATAAAGCTCTACCTTGTATATTTAAGACAAGCCTCTCCTGCAGTTTTTTTAAGATTTTGTCCCAAAGCAGTTTCCTTGAGACAGAATATCTACCCTGTTTTTATCACTGTAGTTCCTTGACAATATTGACTACTTGTCCAATGACCTTGAAGTTGTCTAGCCATGGTGAGAAAAATAAAATAGAGACGAATACTCAGACCTAGTTTTACCAGTAACATCTGTCCTAAAGGTTGTGCAGCTAACAAATGACTATAATGTATAAGAAAATAATTATCAAAACCTTAGGAACCAGATAATGGTTCTTTCCTACCACAGCTTCGGTTTGGATCTGAAGCCAAAACATCAAACACTTGTACATGTTTTATAGCATATTGAGATTCTCTTGTGGCAAATGAATAAAGTGGGCTCTGAGAAACATTTCAGTGATAGAAGCTTCAGTTCACCTTTTTTTCTAAGGACCGGGAGAAAACAGGAAATTGTCCTTCTGAAACAAGCCCCATGCAGCACTTGCATTCGTCCTAGAACAGCTAAGGCTCTTGCTCTAGCTGTGTAGCATGAGCAAGGTGGCGCATCTAAAAGTAAGTTCAGTTGACTTCACTTGAGAAGCAAGAAGGAAAATGTCCATCTTTGTCATCTCTGCTAGAACTGATGAGAAGAAAGATTGATGGGTACAGTTTTGGCATGGCAAGAGACAGGGATTTCAGACACCGGGTCTTACTTTCAAGTCAAACAAGACTGGGATAGATGACACTGCTTAGACTCTCACTGTATCTCAATGAACAGCTTGGGCACTATAATGAAAAACTTCAGGGCAGCCCAGGTGGTGCAGATTTTTCTTAGGAGAGCAATCGCTATGTCTAAAAATCTAATAGCAATCAAAAGCAAGTCCCAAGGGGTGAATTCCCTTCCTTCAATGTTGCTCAACAATACTGGCAGCACTTTGGATGTTGAGAGCTGATGAATGGCCAAGGTTGCTGCGGTACCGTATAGCTTTTCAAAGCCATTTCTGACACCCGAAAAACTAAAACATGTGGTAAGCAAGCCTAAAAATGGCAAAGGCTCCAAAATAGCCTATAAAAAATAACGGTAGGCTGAGCAGCTGCAATAAGACTTAAAGAACAGGGAGCCCTGCTGTCCTTGTCCCATTGTGCAAGCCTCCGCAAAAATCCTCACCCTATCTCTCCACCCCTGAAATGCACACCCACCTGGGCACCTGGTTACCTCTCCCTCCAAATACAAAAAACTAGGGTTGTCAGGGAGAAGGTCAGCCAGCCAGTATAAATGGCCTTGGGCATCTTACTTGAGAATCAGTTTGCTTATCTGGTTGAATGAAATAATAATGACAACTTTATAATAATAAAGACCATTACATACAAACAGGTTTTGAAGGAAATGACTGCAGGCATTATCTTATTTAATTCTCATTTTCAAAAAAATATGAATTGAGGGATTATTACTATACTATTTTATGAGTAAGGAAATGGAAGTTCTGGATGGTCAAGTCATTTGCCTAAGGTTATTCAGTTAGTAAAGGACAGAGTTGTAACTTGATCCCACCAGTCATGACCTCCTAATTGCTGTGCTTACTGGCATCCCGTAGTTGTAAGTGAATTTTGCAGACAGAGCATATTTGATATGCTGGCCTCATAGGACATGTTCAGAAAATGCTAATGTTTGCCTTTTTGCCTCTGATCTGGTGAACCAAATCTCCCCCTTCTCACCTAAATCCTTATTAGAGTCCCTGCTGCCCTGAAGATCCTTCTAAAGAAACTCAAGCCAAAGTTTGCAAAACAAACTATAATTTACACCCACTGGGAGCAATTGCTCAGTAATTATACTAAAGGTTAGCATTGTTTTATCTTCAAGAGATTCTCAGACCAAAGAATGACACCCTTCCTTTCAAGCCACACAGTATTAAGTAGGATGTCGGAAAATTTTCCCAGAGAAATGTCTTTGGTAGCGATAAAATATGTGAGCCCAAGAATCAAGAGCCAGTATAAGAGGGCTAACGTCTCTGGAGTTTGGGGGGACTTTTATAACCATTGGGCACTATACAATCTACAGTTTCCCCCACCTTTCTTTAATGATATATTTAGTCTTAAAATTGCTAAGCAATCAGATTTTTAAAGAATTAAATTCTATTTCTCCATTACCTTATATTTAAATTTCAGAGATAAGAGTCCAAGACAAAATATCAAGAGTCTCTTAAGGATTTAGCAAATGCCACACTTAAAGGAAAATTAAATGCATGTCCTGATGGAATATTGATGTGTTCAGTGTGTACCTCCATCAAGACAAGACAGTTTACAGTAGCAGAGAGCAATAAAAGGCTGACAACTACCAGTGGGAAGGCCTCCTGCAGACAGGGGTTCACACACCGACCTCCCAGGTACCCAGCCTGAATGGCTTACTTGTAGTAACCTAGCCCTAGGAAACCTACCTTACACCAATCAACCCACATGGGATTAATTGGTATTAGAAAGCCACTTTAGTAAGTTACAAGGAGAACTTGACTGGTGGTATTCTAGGTATCCACAGCAGCAGATCAGTGCATTCCCTTCCCAGTGGCGAAACTTGCTTCAGAGAGGTATTTGCTAGAGGATTCAGTCATAAATTGATGACAAGCCAGTGTCTGCTAAAAGATTATTTAAGAGAGATGATATTAAGGAGAGAATCTAATGGATTGTGTAAACAATCTATTCTTCTAGATTTTCCAGCTTGTTAAATCATCAGAAAGCAAAGTACTGGAACTGTATTAGCTCAGTATCTCTCATCCTGGAAGATGTATTCTGCTGTCTCCCAGATTCCCATATTCTCATTCAATTAATGTTGTGATCAAATAGTCCTTGCGTCTAGTGATAGGAGGGTGTAGAAATGAAGAAATAAAATTTTGTCTCTGCATTTGAGAGTTGCAACAGACTTATTATAGTCATTTAGTCATTAGATTGTACAACAGATTTCATTAAGCTCCTACTAGACTTTAGGTAATCTGCAAGATGCTGAATTATAAAGTTGAATTAAGCACAGTCCATGTCCCAGGGGAGTTTATAGTCTATGAGGAAGACTCACACTTAAGACAGCTAAATTAACCGACATTGGAGGCATACCCAGAGGGTGCAAACATTAATTCAGCCAGGATAGAAAAGAGAAAATGATTCAGGAAGGCTTTACAGTGGAATTCACAAACTGAGATTTCACAGATACAGAGACAGATGTGTTTTTACTGGTCAGAACTCTTCTGGTTGGAGGTAGGGTAAACAGCCAGTATGAACTAACTTGGGGGGAAAAAGGTTTGTTAATGGGATGTCTGGGTGGCTCAGTGGTTGAGCATCTGCCTTTGGCACAGGGTGTGATCCCAGGGTCCTGGGATCGAGTTCCACATAGGGCTCTTGCCAAAGGGAGCGTGCTTCTCCCTCTGCCTATGTCTCTGCCTCTCTCTCTGTCTCTCATGCATAAATAAATAAAATCTTTTTTTAAAAAGGTTTATTAGCTTAAAAACTAGAACATCCATGGAGCTACCCAACATTCACTATTCACTTCAGGAATGAGTGAAACCAGGTGTTTGTGTGCATCCCTCATTTGTCTCTTTTTCTATATTCCCCATCCACAGGGCCTTGATTTTCAGGGAGTTCATCTCCTTTGATGGGAAAGAGAACAACCAGCAATTTCAGGCTTGCATGTCCCTTGCAGCCTTGATCTTGGAGAATATTAAGGGGTGTCTTTTTCAACAAACTCCTGCAAAAGTACAGGAAAGGACTCTAGGTCTAACTTGTACAGTATGCCCGTCCCTAAAATAAGTGTGGTATCCACTGTAGAGATGCTCTTTACTAGCCAGTGGGGTGTGGGATCTGATGAAGGTTATTATGACATCAGAGTGAGGTAGACCCCATAGGAAGGAAATAGTAACTATTTCCTTTGTAAAGATAAATAATATATTCCCACTATTATATAATGTTTGGGTACATATTGTGTTCTAGAACTTATAGGTGTGATTACAAATAGATATACTTCAGCAAATAATGAAAAACTGGTCAAGAAAATTAGGTTGTTTTTAATGAAACTTTCAGAAGAGTGACATATCTAACAATACCATATGTGAATAGCTCACTAAAGGGATTCATGTGTATTTCAAACACCAGCAGAAAGCAATTACAACTTATAACTAAAATATGTCTAGGACTTTGTAAAGCACCTTCACATACATCATTAAATTAAATTAAGTTCTATAAATTAGATGCCATTACCTTCATTTGACAGATGTAGTAAAGAAGTTCAGGTATTAGGTGACTTGTCCAAGTTCACAGGATGGATAAGCAGCAGAGTTAGGATTCAGGTCATGATCTAGTTCCAAGACTTGTATTCTTAATCCTCACAAACTTATATGACAGTTTAGATGAGTCTGTCACCATGAAGAAGGTTGGCTTTAAAGTGGCAGGTGCTAAAAGGAGGGTGGTTTTTACTGAGAGAAACAAAGAAGAGTTGGAGATTCCAGAACTAACTCAGGGATCTACTCTATAACTATGTGGATACTTTGGCCAGATTATGTTTATTAGTGGAGTGTTATTTATTAGATTACCACAACTATGTATATATATATTTTCCATTATGTATATTACATATGTATATATTACATATATGTCTCCTTTATATATATTACATATTATAGGACATATTTTATATTATGTCTCCATTCCTTAAAGGCAGCCAATTCAACCTCTTTCCTCTGACCTACTTGTAAAAGGCCAGCAGTTCCTAGTACTGGCTTTGCATCCTGGTGTTTGCAGTTTAACAAGTTCCTTGGGTCCTGCTGATGCTCAGACACATCTGGGGTACATCGTACCAACAATTTTTCAGTTCCAACGTGTTTTCCCCCACTAGATGCATTTATTTTTATCCCCAGGAGCAAAGGGTTGGAGTGCTTAATAAAAATGTCAGGTATTTTACAAATCCTTACACTTAAGAAAGAAGGAAATGGCTTCTCCTTCACTAGAACTTCCAGTCTCTTGGATCAAAATGAGCAAAACTAATTCCCCTCATCTGGTATCTGTTCTAATTTTCTAATTTCAAAATGTATTATTTGAAAAGCTTTATTCATCCTAGACACTCTGAATATTTTGGAATTGGGGCTGATTCATTGCTGCAGCTTTAAATTTCCTTTGACATTAAAAGACAATAGTAACCTCAATATCTTTCTCAGGTTTTAATTTTTCTTTACTCTCTGTTTAAGGATGTCTCTTTGTTGTTTATCCCCCTTTTAATAAACCAGAACTATTTAATTTTGAATGCTTTATGGTTACATTTGGAACCAACATTTATCTCCTTGTTCTGAGTACTTTCTCAGGTAATCATTCTCTGTGTCATTTGTGTGTTAAGCTTCACAAATCCTAGCAGAAATGTTAATGGAAAAATAAACTATCAGGAATGAATCAGTGGACAAAAGTCTATGAGAGCCTTCCCTAAAGTCAGACTGAGAAGACTGGAAAGGATCTGAAGGCTGTGAGTACCCATATGGGGCCAGCCTAGAAGGGAAGGAGGGACAATGCATAGACAGGGAAGTTGTGGGGAAAGACAACATTATCTACTCTTGAATTCTTTAGAATGATCCCCCTGCTCACCTTCCCCCAAAATTCTCAGAAATTGTAACATACTTTGGGGAGCAGAACATGGAGCAGATGTTTTGATTTTTCAGCATTTGGAACTGTTTGCCAATGATGGGCAAGTTCAAGAACATCTATTCAAAATTTCTGAAGATTTCATTATAAAAACAAATGTGAATTAAGAGTTTGAAGACCAAAACACTTCAGAAGTGTTATTTGTCACCCATCTATAAGTAAATGGAGAATCATCACATGAAAGACTATTTAGTGAACTATTTCACTAATATCAAATATTGGTGGGAATTATGTGAATTTGGAAAAAGTTGGAAAAAATCCACTTCTATCTGTAGGAAAAAAAGCAAACTTTCAGAATGGGAAGGAAAGTTAAAGCTTAATTATCAACATTTTCTTAAAGTTAATTTTCCTTGCCTTTGTCTCAGTGAGCAAGCTCTCTGTCAGAGACAGGATTGATGAGCATCTTATTTTAATTAGCAATGTGGAAGTAAATGTTCTGTGAAAAGTTGAGTGTATGTCCTCACTTCACAAGGCTGCAAGGGGAACACACTGTGAAAGATGTCATGCGAGTTTACTAATGCCATACATTATATTTTCCGTTGTTTTTCTTTCTAAGGAATTTTTAATATGTGGTCCCTACCATGGTGGGTTAACCATGAAGCTAATAATTATGTGAAAGTACAGAGCCAGAGGTGTTATCACAATCTCAAGGTATCCTTCAGATCTCAGTAATGGTCATGTGTGAGCAATGGAAAAGAAACCAAGTTTGAATTTTGTGGAGCTAGAAGCTAGTTTCTGGAAATTTCTTCCAGATCCCACACATGTAAAATTGTAAGCAGAAGATTTGTTTCATAAAATGTCTATTCAAAGCAGAAATTTTCCCCTGTCATGAGTATACTAATAAAGCAGTTTATACACTTATAAATGTATACTGATATACTTTTATGCAAATCACACAAAATAGAACTTATCGGAATTCTGGCATTTATGGTGGGCAGATAGTTTGCAGAAATACAAAGCAGGATATATGCATGGGAATTTTTACATTTTACGAATACTCAATATTTTTAAAAACTAATGTTGATTGTTCATGCTAAAGGAAAGACCAAATACTTTATCCAGAATCTACATAGAAAATATTTAAAAATTAAAATCACTGTCCCATAAAGAATTGGTTTCAAGATTATGTGGCCAAAAGTCACCTAAAAAGAAAAAAACAAAATGAAACAGTATTACAGTGGTGTATCATCAAGCAATTCATGAACTGTTAAGTTACCTTTCTAAATTTGGAGATACTTATGATATTCATCAGCTTTATAAAATTTGTAATTTGTTTTGTTCAGTTTTAAAAAGGTATTCACTATTATAGCTAATTTGTGTTCATAAATCTGAGTGCTTATTCTTATAAACAGACTCCAAACTGAATAGTTTCAGGTCTCTATAAACCTGGATCTGCCTCTGTAGGCAACTTCTTCTAGAGATGAGGTCTCTAGAAATGGAACAGATAACCTCTTATTGCAGAGTGGAATTGTTCTTTCCAGATAGCATGAATTAGGGTTTGTACCAGGAATGTAAGAATGGTTAACTTCAGAAAATCTGTGAATGCAATTAATTACTCCAATCATTCATTAAAGGAGAAAAATCATAGGATCATCTCAGTAGATGCAAAGAAAATATTGTTTAAAATTTAATACTGAGAGAGAAAACTCATAGTGAACTGAAAATGGAAGGGATCATCCTTAACCTGATAAAGGTTATCAACCAAGTGCAAGACTGCACTTCAGGTAAAATATTAGAATCAATCACTTTAAGATGAGGAACAGAATGAAAAATCTCTGCCATACTGCTATTCAAAGCAAAAAGACAACAAAAGGCAATTAGTGGTAAAAGGATTGGAAAGGAAAATTTTTTCCCTTTGTTATCCACATATGATTGTCCTCTTGGACTATTAAGCATAATCTGCAGGAAACTGCCAGAAATAATAAGCAAGATTGTTATATTGAAGATACAAAAATTAATTACAACCCAATGCACTAGAAACAGCAATCAAGAAAATGTAATAATTGTTTTTAAAGACACCATTCCATAAGCAACAGAACCTATCACATAGCCAGGAATAAATCTATCAGGAAAGGTCCGAGCCCTATATGGAGAAAATGAATAATATCTTTATTGAAGGACATAAAAAAGCCCTAAATAAATGGAGAGAGATACTTTTAGTCATGGATGGGAAGAATCAATTTCATAAAGGTGTCAATTCCCTCTAAATTAATCTGTAAATTTAATGAATTCCTATCATAATCCCATCACAGTTTTTTATAGACTGTGACAAGCTGGTCTGAAATTGCATATGGAACAGGGTATATAGCAAAGAATGGTTAAGTTAATTTCAAATAAGAATGAGGAGGAAGAACTCACCCTATCAGATATCAAGACAGTAATTAAGAGAATGTTTATTCAAAGATAAATATATCTTAGAAACATAAGAGAGTAATAGACTCTGACCCTCAAAATTATGAAAACTTTCTGTTTGACAAAGCAGCATTTTACAATTCAGCCGGAAGACAGACCTTATAATAGGTAGCTGAGACAATTAGGACCCATATAGAGAAAGACAAAACTATATTTGTAGTTTATACTAATAGTTCTCAATCAGGGTGATTTTGGCCCCAACACCAAGTGATCCAAATTGCCAAATGTGTGGATCATTCTTGGTTGCAAGAACCAGAGGGGAGGATACAATTAGCAGCATCTAGTGCATAGATGTAGGGATGCTGCTGAACATCCTACAAAGCATAGGACAGCCCCACAACACAGAATTATCCAACCCAGAATGTCAGCAGTGCCCTAACTGAGGAACCCAGTTTTGGCAGGAACAGACTTCTCCCAGATAACTATGTGGTTAACTCCCTTGTCGCTTCTCAAATCTGTTCAAGTGTCACCTTCTCAGAAAGACTGCTCTGAACTCCTCTATTTAAAATTACCGTCTCAATTTCTCCCCCTATCCCACTCTTGATCTTACTTTGCTCTCCTTGTCCTTTATTTCACTGTACTCATCACCTTCTAACATCCAATACAATTGATTATGTATCATGCTGTATTGTCTATTATTAGCTATCTGCTAGCATGTCTTGTTTTGTTTGCTGATCTATCCCAAACACTTAGAATGATGGTTGGCACACAGTAGGTAGTCAACAAATATTTATTTCATAAATAAATAAACAACATCAAGCGCTAACTGGAATGTACAGTAGCAGGGTCACTCATAAACTGCTGGTGGAGACTGTCATTTTGGAGACATTTAGTTCTGCCATATATATTTGGAGATGGGTTTGCCACATATATTTGGAGATGCACGTACCAGGAAAGTCAATGCAAAGATGGTAGGCTGAGGGGCGCCTGGGTGTCTCAGTCAGTGGTTGAGCGTCTGCCTTCAGCTCAGTGCGAGATCCTGGAGTCCTGGGATTGAGTCCCACATCGGGCTCCCTGCATGGAGCCTGCTTCTCCCTCTGCCTGTGTCTCTGCCTCTCTCTCTGTGTCTCGAATGAATGAATGAATGAATGAGTAAATAAATAAATAAGTAAATAAATAAATAAATAAATAAATAAAATCTTAAAAAAAAAGAGGGTAGGCTGAGTCATCTCAAAACTTCCTTTCCCTAATACCTAACCAAATGAGTCAATAAAGTAAGCACCTAGAAAGGGAGTAATCAAGTTACTTTTGAGGAATAACACAAATCCATAAGCTTCAACAACATTTAGCTAAGGAAAGAAGATTAAGAACAGAAGAAGATTATAGCACAGCAGGGATCTTACTGCTGCTCACCTCCCAATCTATCTACCCTAGCCTTTATCATTTTCAAATAATAAATAGAAACCCATACATATTTTTTATTCTAATAAAAAATAAGGTTTTAACAAAAGCTCTTATCCAAGAGCACACTTCAGAATCACATGGGTAATATGTCTGTGTGTTTATGCATTTATATTCTATGCCTAATCCTAGACCTACCGAACCAGAGTCTCTAGGAAGCCCAAGAATCCACATGTGTGGTTTCACTTTTTTTTTATAAGTTCTTCAGCTGATTCTAATTACAAGCTAAGTTTTCAACTATCTAGTAGGTTTTGAAATGTATCTCAAGAAACTCTGGGTGTCTAAGTAACTGTAGAAGTATCTTAGGAATCATTTCTTGGACATCCTGGGAAAGCAGCTGTTCTTGTCTCTTCTCTATAGAAAGATTTTATGTAGGTGATTGCTTGGAACAAAAAGTAATGTTTCTTTAAAAAAAAGTTTCTAATCCATTGGTCTAGAGAACCTTGTCAGTTGAGTGACCGTTAACATGTATGATGGGTACTGTGATGTGCTACCCAGATCTTCAAGAACACAAAAATTTTCCTCCCAGCACTTGTGGGTGCTGTCTAAAGATGACCCTCAGCTGCCATTCATCCTAGAAGACTGCCGCAGGTGAAAAAAGCTGCCTGGGACAACTGGCTTCCATCCAGGGAATGTCTCTATACAATGACTAATCTATATGTGTGTAGAAAGGCCTGAATCTTGACTCAATTTGAGAAAACTTTGAAGAGCCATCCCATTCTCCAGAGCCCCACCATGTGGTCTACTGAGTTCTGCCTGAGGATAGCATCACAGTTTCTTCTACCCAATCCTGCTCCCTTTCTCTCCCCACTGTTATATCCTCAGAACACTTGTTAATAAGCATCTTGGTCATGAATCTGAATCTCAGAGTCCGCTTCTGAGGAACCCAACCTGCCACACCAAGTGAACCTAGATCATATATGATGCCCAATACCATATCATGTCCAGGTGGATGAATGAACTAAATGACTGGAAAGGAGGAAAATGAACCACATGACAAAATCAGACTGTTCTGTATTCCAACTGTTCTCCACTCCTAACAGATCTAATTGTCTGCAAATGTGAGTTAGCAAAACAGGAAACGTGCAAGGCATGGTATCATGATATTGAGATGAATACACACGTGTAGCATTAGCTCCATCCAGATGCACTATTTGGAATCTCCATTCATAACAAGCATTGGAGAAACATAGGCAAATAATAATTAAAGTCTCAGAAATTATACTTTTGGGGAAAAAATCAAAGAATTTGTTGTGAAGACAGCCTCTACTTCTGAAGCTCAGTGGAAAGAATTCAGTAAACTACACCCACCTTCCAGTTTGGGGAGAACTAACATACTGGTAATCAATTTATGTATTTTGGGACTACAGTGACAAATAAATAAGTTAAAATGTATACATATTGATATGAGGGAAAAAATGCATCCCAAAGTTTTGGAGATAGTAAACTGGTGGCAAGGTTCCATTGATAGTGAAGGAGACCCAAGAAGCACCATTTTGAGTAGGAACATGTGGCCATTAATAAAAAGCATTCTCTTCTCAGCTGGTTTATGCCATTCAAATCACCGCACATTCTGAATTCTTGTGTTTCTGGAGATTTATAGTTGTTACGACTATTTTACTTTTAAATAAATTCTTGTCTAGAAAAACCTCAGTTAATGCTATGACAAAGCCTTCAGATGAAGAACCACTGGAAAAAGTGAAATGATCATTGTCGGCATAGAAAAAAAGCCCAGGCACAGCGATATTTGACAGAGCTGCCAGCGATGTGTGAAATCTAGAGCAACCGAACATGGAAAGGACTTCCTATGCTGGAATTTCTATGACAGAAAAAAAATGGAGAATAAAAGAGCCAATAGTTTAATCCTGCATCTGAACTGATCACCATCTCAAACTTTTGTTGGACTGTTTTGGGGAATACCTATTTCTATGCACTTACTTCTCCCCAAATCTGTGTATTTATCACTTCAATAAGTAAATGTGGTAAAAAAGCAAAAATGAAAACTTTGACCTCACATTTTACCAATCTAGTATGCCACTGATTCTACTTAATATTTTTATTTCTCTTGAGAATATATGTTTAGATTTGAGTATTTTCCTAGCTTCCTTCTCCTTTTTTTTCTTCTACTTTTCATAAATTCAACTAATGCATAAATAAAAAGACAAGCATAATATTGTAAGGAACTCTAGCCAGTTTTCTGGGATTCAACATATGTTAGTTACTTACATTACTTGCCCAAACTTTCTCCAATGCCTGCAACTTGGCTCTATACCACCAGATAAAGAATATTGCTTTGAGTTTTTTAAATATAATAAAAATGCTTCAATTTACTCCAAACATGACTGACTCCTGGAGATAAGATGAAAATATTCTTCTCTTTTCAATGAATGACTATTATAATGGGCTATTTATTAAAATGAAGTATGAATTATTTAACTGCCCACCATAAAAAAAATGTAAAACTTCTGTGAATTGGTAGCAAATTGAGAAATACAATTAAAACTGTAAAACAAAATCTTCACCTCGTGCAGACGGGTAATGGAGAAGAAGACATATTGTCTACGAATTTAATTAGACCAGAGTAATTTTAAGGCTTAAATCCATAAAAGGAGCCCAAAACTAAGCCTGTGTGAAAGCTAACTTTCTCCATAGAAGGAAACATTTGTTTTTATGTCTGAGAAAAAAGAAACAGAGGATAAAAGATGCAAAGAGAGAAAGACAGGTAGAGGTGAGCTGCACAGATGCAAAAAGCAAACGCTGGATCTGCAGCAACGGCTAAGACACTTGAAAATGCAGAGGGTCTAATAATCAGTGAAGAATGTTTGCATGGTTGTAAACTTCTCCTTAGTCCCAGATTTTCAGTAAAGTCAGCTGCACCCACAAATTTCTTCAATAAGAGGTGGGTGAGTAGTGTATGTGTGTGTGTGTGTGTGTGTGTGTGTAATAAAGAAAAGGACTAAATTCTATTTACAGACTTCTGTGAGGAATGGCACATGCATAGGACAGTGAACAGAAGCAGAACTCAGATCAAAGGTGAACCTGATAAGAGAATTCCCCTGGGAATTTGCCACCTTCATGGGGTGAGCTTTGGACTCTCCACAAATCATAGAATGTTGGCAATAGGGTGACAGGGGGCTAGATAAACTTACTTAGGTGTTACAGATTGATCCCAGCTGACATTTGGGGGGTCAATTTGAGCATGTGCTGGTGTACTTAATAATCCAAACTTCAACAATATCAGCTCCTGCTAAAATAAGTCTGGCATTCTCTAAGGACTTGGTTTAACTTTATTATGAGTCTTTTCTTAAGGTCAGAAATCTTCCGAGTGATGCTGATTCAAACTTCAATTCCAAGGAGTAAGAACAATCCCTTTCCCCAGTCCAGGCCTCTCTGTTGCATCATGAGGCAATGCTAACTCTTCAAGCTAGGTCTTAATTAATTGAAGCCTTCCATGCCAATTTGGAACCCCTGATCCTGCCACCATTCCCATCATACTAGTAAGAGATTTTTGTTCCAATTCTCTGTAAACCTCTCTTTCATGATGAATCCAGATAGTGGGGAGTAGGGGAAAGCACACATTGTCACCAACACAGTAGTAACCTCCCATGATGTCCTTTAACCAAGAAAGAATCACATTAGAGATTTTCTCCATGTCTCATACCTCTCCATTCTCTTCCTCCTCTTAGAACATTTATTGCCTATTGAATATGCAACTGCTCTATGCAAATCCTCTTCAACTTTTAGAGATTTTTATCATCTTACTTTCTATAGATGGGAACTGACTATTTTACACCTTTCACAGAAAAGCAGCTTTCTTTACAAAACACCTTTTAGAAATGGGTTTACTTTTATTTTGGGGGCTCCCCCACATTTAAATAGGGTCATTATTGTTTCTCCTATGCCTGATTTATAAGATATATGCTCCTTTCAAGACTTAATTGAATATAGAGGTAAATAATTAAGAAAGTGAAAAAAATCACACAAAACTAGCATGGCTACATTATGTGTAAGCAAACTAGGACCTTCTTAGAATGCAGGATGTATTAATAACTACTCTTAGACCATGCCAGGTGAATCAAGACTCATACTCACCCTAATAAGCCCCCAGGAATTATTCTATGAATATACCATACGATATTCAAGTAAGTAGAATTCCTACCTACTTAGAAAAATTGACTCATACTACACAGTTTTGTAGGCTTTCCTGCTTTGAATATAAAATGGATATAAATATATTTCTATGTCAATAAGCACAGAACTACATAATCATTTCAATGGGGAAATGACTTACAGTAAATGCCATAATAATGCTTTTTATTCCTATTATTCAAATGACATTATTGTTATTACAGTCTCCCTATCATAAGTAAATCAGAATTTATTTTTAAAAATACTTAATGCTACTTTCTATTAAAAGAAATGTCAAGGGCACTTGGGTGGCTCAGTCAGTGAAGCAACCCACTTGTGATTTCAGCTCAGGTCATGATCTCAGGGTCATGAGATCAAGCCCCGCATCAGGCTCCATGCTCAGTAGGAGTCTGCTTGAGATTCTCTCTCTCTCTCTCTGCCCCTCTCCCTTCCTCTATCAAATAAATAAGTAAATAAATTAATTAATTAATTGTTTTAAAAATGTAATGCTATGATCAATATTTTTATACCTGTTAAGTTTATGCCCTTTCTTAATGAAGACAAATTTCTAGAAGAGGAATTCTGGAATTGAAAATATGTAATTTTACATTTGGGAACACATTCACATGCTGATTTCCTAAAGGTATTAATATATAGGCCCATTAGAAATGTATGAGAGTACCAATTTTTCTATAATCTTGATAACAATGAATGTATTAAACTTCTTGACCTTTGCCAATTTAATAAATGGAGGTCATTTTAGTCAAGCTTCTCCAGATAATTAAAACCAATAGGATATATAGAGAGGGAGAGACAGAGAGAGAGTGAGAAAGAGATAGAAAGAAGTTTTTTTTTTTTTTTTTTTTAGAAAGAAGTTTATTATTAGTGATTGGTTCATGTGATTATAGAGACTAAGAAGTTATATTATTGGCCAACTTTAAATTGGAGGCCCAGGAAAGCCAGTACAATTGTCCCAACCCAGGTCTGAGGGCCTAAAGCCAGGAACGCCAATGTCCAGGAACAGAATCAGTTTCAATCAGTCCAAAATAATTTTTAATTTTATTTGTGTTGTGTGTACACATGTTGTCCTTTGAGCTATTTAGAAGTGACTTGTTCAAATTTTCAGATATTTGGAATTTTTGCAGATATTGTTCCTTTTACTAATTTTTATTTTAACTTGAGTTATTTAAACCATCTATATTCTTATTAGTGTTCTGCCTATTTTTTTTTTTTATTACTTACTGAAAGAGGCAGCCTGGGTGGCTCAGCGGCTGAGCACCTGCCTTTGGCTCAGGGCGTGTTCCTGGAGCTGTGGGATCAGGTCTCACATCAGGCTCCCTGAATGGAGCCTGCTTCTCTTTCTGCCTGTGTCTCTGCCTCTCTCTGTGTCTCTCATAAATAAATAAAATCTTAAAAAAAAATACTGAAAGAAAGAGGAATGTTGCAATCTCCAACAGTACTTGTTAATTTTAAGTTTCTCTTTTCGCTTCTACTAATTTTTAGTTTATGCACTTTAAAATTCTGCTCTTAGGTGCATACATATTTAAGATTGTTATATCCTCTTAATTAATTGGTCACTTTCCCATCATGAAATGATGCTTTTTATTTCAGGTACTATCCCTTTGTCTAAAATCTACTTTGATACTAATATAGCCACTCTGGCTTTTATTTTTTAGTATCATCATGGAATGCTTTTTTTTTTTTAAGATTTTATTTATTTACTCATGAGAGACACAGATTCGCAGAGACACAGGCATAGGGAGAAGCAGGCTCCCTGTAGGGAGCCCAATGTGGGACTCCATCTCAGGATCCTGGAATCCTAGCCCAAGGCAAAGGCAGAAGCTCAACCACTGAGCCACCCAGCTGTCCCTGGAATGCTTTCTTTCTTTTTTTTTTTTTTTTTTTTTTTGCATCTATTAATCTTCTTTCAATCTGTGTCGTTTATTGAAAACAGGTGATCCTATAGACTGCAAATAGTTTGATCTTGACCTTTTTATCCAGTCTTACAATCTTTTCCATTAATCCGAATGTTAAAGCCATTTACCTTCGATTATACTTAAATATATCATCTTGCTATTTGTCTCATCTGTTGTTTAAACTTTTCATTTTTACAGTGATTTTCAGTTGATTCTTCTTCTTTATCTCCACAGATGAACAATAATATAACCTGAGTACAATGGTAATTTCGCTTTTTCAAACTTACTGAGAATTTGTGTTTTTATTTTCTAATGTTATTGCAATGTCTGGTATTTTTAATATACACCAAATATTACTGTTACTGATAGGTATTCATGTTTTTTTTTTTAATTTTTATTTATTTATGATAGTCACAGAGAGAGAGGCGCAGAGACATAGGCAGAGGGAGAAGCAGGCTCCATACACCGGGAACCTGATGTGGGATTCAATCCCGGGTCTCCAGGATCGCGCCCTGGGCCAAAGGCAGGCGCCAAACCACTGCGCCACCCAGGGATCCCGGTATTCATGTTTTAATTTCAAGAATGAAAATGGCTAACATAGGAATGCCTGGATGGCTCAGTGGTTGAGCTTCTGCCTTTGGCTCAGGGCTTGATCCCAGGGTCCGGATGAGTCCTGCATTGGGCTCTTCACAGGGAGCCTGCTTTTCCCTCTGCCTATGTCTCTGCCTCTCTCCATATATATATCTCTCTCTCATGAATAAATAAATAAAATATTTTTTTAAAAAAGAAAATGGCTAACATATAGTAGTTAATAAATATGACAGGTGTTGTTCTACGTGCTTTATGTGGATTACTCAGTTAATCTCTGCAACAACTTTGTGAGATAGTTAACATTACTATTCCCAGGAGAGGAAATCAATATAAAAAGGTGAAGAGTCTTGTCCAAGATCACACAGCTAATGAACGGCAGAACTGGATTTAGTTCAGGACAGCCTAGTTCCAGGGCCCATGCTTCTAACTATAAAGAAACAGACTACTTATCCTTCCATAAGCATGGTATTGACTGCATATAGATTTTTTAAATTTAATTTTTATTACTTTTGATCACTTGTATATTTTTTTTCCTTTAAGATAAAAAAAGTATCTATTTTTCTATGACTTGTATTATAAATAAAGGATAATTAGAGGTATTTTCCCCCAATTCTGACATGTGCTAAAGTAAATATAGACTTACCTCTTTTGCCTATTAATATGTTAAAAACACACTGAATAAGCCCTCTCTCTCTCTTTGATGAATGAATGTACTTGCCTAAGTTTCAGAACAGAAGCAGGGTCAACTCTTTAATTATAATTTCCTGTGTCATTATAAAACAAATGAAAACAAATTCTCATCTTAGATGATATAGGGCCAAGTTTCAAGAAGTAGACAGTTTCTTTACTGCTCTCCTCATTATTTATCACCCCTCCTAGAAAGAGGTAAGTCTTATATAGCCTTAGTTAACCTGTTGGTATGCACAGTCCCTAGCATCTGACCAGTTTTACTTTCTTTATCTCAAATGAACCATGTAAAATTCTTGTGTGTAGTAAAGCCATCCTTCCTAAGAGTGTTTTCTTGCACTTTACATATTTTTAATTTAGCCTACCTTTTTTTAATGACTTTGTATTTCTACATTTTTTAAAGTTCCAGTGTAGTTAATATACAGTGCTATATGAGTTTCAGGTGTGCAGTGTAGTGATTCAATAATTGTCTATATGACTCAGTGCTCATCATGATACATGTACCCTTAATCCCCTTCACCTCTTTCACCCATCCCCCCCTCACCTGTGTCCCCTCGGGTAGCCTTCAGTTTGTTCTTTAGAGTTAAGTGTCTATTTTTGATTTGTCTCTTTTTCTCTTTGTTATTTGTTTTGTTTCTTAAATTCCACATTTAAGAAATGAGTGAAATATGGTATTTATATTTCTCTGATTGACTTATTTCTCTCAGCGTTATACCCTCTAGATCCATCCATGTTGTTGCAAATGATTTAGCCTGAATTTTTTAGATTATTTTTTCACTTATTCTTAGGAATGCGTCCTTGATATGTTGACCTTCTCCAATAAAGCCGGCTATTTTACACCAGACTGGAGAGAAAGGCTGAAGTGCTTTTTGAATACTCAGAACCTAGTGCTGTGACTCTGATCCTTGGTAGAACTGAGTAGCCCTTTCCCCCCTGGTATACATGGCTCAAGTACATGTGATTTTTTTGGAGGAGGAGGTTTTAAAATATAAACTCCAGTTTCCTAAACTCAATGGTAAAGAAAAATCTACAGACCTCTACAGATAATGAATGTTAGTAGAAGAGTTGAATGCCTTTGGCTGATTAGAAGTTAGAGCAGAAGGACTTCTCTGGAAGCTAGAAAAAACTTAGAAAATCTAGTTATTTGTTTATTAATAAGTAGTTACTAAATTTCTGCCCAGAACCTAGAGTTTAATAATGTACATGCATTATGACATAATACTTAGTAGTCAGGGTTTCTATAAATCGGTATTTTAAGAAAAGAATAATTATTCAAAATACAAAGGCAAAACAAAATTTGAGGAAAATGATTTTTGGCACCCCCTAATTTCTCACGTAAGGTATAAGTAATATTGGTATAAGTAGTTCAATAAGAAACAGGGTAGTTCTTTTTTCCCCTAGCTACTATCTAGTTTTACTCCAAGTACAACTGAAATGAATTCTGCCTAAGAGTCTATTAAAAAAATAATGGGAAGATAGAAAGATCATTTTAAAAGATGCAGGTGGAAATTCAGAGTCAGCTGTTTTAAAATTTATGAACAGCAGCAGTAATTTAACTTGTGATGGGGACAATTTTATTCCCATTCCCACGAATGCTAATGTTCACTTTCAGTTATTAAAATTAATCTGACTCAATTATATTCTGTGGGCTGTGTTCAGCTGTCCTGATTGATAATAGCAACAAACATTAAGTATGGTTTTGTGATCTGTGACACTATATGGCTATTAACACCAAATATGAAAGGGTTGGAAGAGCGTCCTTTTGACCCAAAATGCAAGGCCCATTAGGTATTAATGGTAATGATATTCTAAAGATAATGTCATTCATTCATTTGACAAATATTTATTGAGTCTGCCGGTAAAACCATGCTTAGGGAAGGGAAATCAACATTGACTGAGTACTTCAATATATGCTAAGAACTGTGTTAGGCTTTTGCTAAATGTTTCTTATTTAATCTCCACAGCAAACATGTGAGAACAGGTATTATTAGTACAGTTTACAGATGAAAAAATATAAATTTATCAAGGCTAAGTAACTTTCTCAAAGTAAAACAAAGGATAAGCAGTAACACTGATACTCACATCCATATCTTCTATAATCCAAAACCTAACTCTTTTTTATTATGCTATGTTCCTAATTACTACATGGATTCCAAGAAGTATAACATATCTTGTTAGGAGCTAACAGCCTATTTGAATACACAAGATATGAAAATGGTCATTCATTCTACAAATATTTTGCCTTTATAATGAACAATGTTAATAAAGGTGGAGAAAAATACAAGTCAATAGTAATTGTAATTTGTATCCTTTACATCGAGAAATTCAGAAATTTCTTTCATTCTTTTGTGGACAAATAAAATTATTTATGTTTTGAAAGTCTACTTCAATAAAATGTTTTCTTCTTCAAACTGTTAACGATAAACTAAAGCATCAAATTTTCCAAGGAGTGATCACTATCTGATGCTTGCAAACTTAATCAGGACTTTGGATTTAACTTAAAACACAGGAGTTGCTGTTAGACATGTAAGGGGAAACCTAATTCATGCATTTTCTTGTTCTATCTTATGCATGCTTCTACATGTGTATTACCTATTTCTTGTCTTTTAGATTGGAATAGCCCTTTTTCTTTTTGCTTCCCAAGTTCTTTTTCATATGCCACTTGGGAATCGATAGTATATTTATTGTATCTAAAATGAAAGCTCCTATGTGTAACCCCAAACTTGTTCCAATCTCAAGTTTACCAACTCAGTGACTGTTACCACCATCATCTGGTTGCTCGACCCAAAAACCTAAAGGTCATCCCTAATTCCAACCTTTCCCAATCCATAATTCCATCACCCATATAATCTATTGGTTCATCTTTTAGGGCTTTATTTAGGTCCACAGTATGCACTACAGGTACATACTTTTCTCCGATTTCACTTCCTCCACCATAATCTACCCCACTACAATCTGACATCTGGTCAGTTGTAATAACCACCTCATTGATTGCTCTGCTTTTGTTCTACAACACTCCATATCTTCTCTACACCATAGCCAAGTCAAGTCTTTTTTGCCTTTTAAATATAATTCAGATGTTGTCTCTTGTCTATTTTAACACTTAATACCATCTGATACATCCATTCATTGATTGCTTTAATAGTAACATCATCTCAAACTCTTTTTTGTTTGCTTGCTTTTTTATTTCCAATCCTAAGATCCTCTCTTTTTAGTATGTTAGGAACAGCAGCATGATATTTCTAGCTGAGATACAAACACCCCATGAAATCAGGCACAGTTGCTCACATCTTATATTTCAACTCCGCCGGGAGCTGGAATTGTAGCAATAACAGGGGAGTTTCTCCTTTGATTATTTTGAGATAGATTCAGGCTGCAACTATATGTTCTTTGGCAGGTTTTTGTTTGTTTGTTTGTTTTGTTTTAGCTTGAATACGGGCATTTTCTTAGCTCACCTTGGTTCCAGAGACTAAAAAATCCATCAATCCTAGGAGAGAAGAGGAGGATACATATATTTTAAGGCAGGATATACTACTTAAAAAGATGTTTTTTAAGTCTATTTTAACACATGGATCCCTTTTGAAATGAGAGTTACCTGACACCAGAGATAAAAAGTTAAGTCATCGTTATGTCTGTGGATCCCACTTGGAAGGTCTCCAGTGCTCTTTCATGACAGCTTTTGTTCAGAGGTCTAGTGCTATGTGACCAGAATCACATCTTAATAATCCTTTTGGGGGTATAGAAGTCCATTAGAATGCTGAGGAACAAATTCATTCAAGAGGGGGGAATGATCAAAAAGGATAGGGTCAGAATATGATACAGGGTAATCTACACAAGGAAGTACCATTCCAGAGAAAGAATGTAAGACCCATGATCTCTTTACATCTTCAGAGGCAGGTGCTGACTTGGTATCAGATTTTCTACCCAGAATCCACCAGTATTGCAAATCTCTCATTAGTGAAAAACAAATGATGTATCAATTTTAATGTACCCTGAGTAACGATTTTCATGTTGCATTTTCAACGCTACATGAATTTTTATTAGTGAATGGCTTGATGACTATTTTGAATCCTCAGGGAGCATTCTTAAAGAAGTCATAACAATGCCAAAAATTATGAAAGGTGTAGAATTTTAAATAAAATCATCAGAATAGAAGCAAATGAGTAACTAAAGGAATAATTTATTGTCACATTTGTCTGTGTACTTGCTTATTTACTCTGGATATTTTGACTATGTACACAGAGGGTAAAGATAAAAGTGAGATCAGAAACCAAAACAAGAGTGGAATAATTACAGTATTTGAGCAATATACTGATGTCTGAGCTTCTAAAACAAAACAGAGAAGAGGGCTTTGCACAAGGTCTTACATGGGTTTTATTATCTGATTAAAAAAAAAGCTTACAAGATTTTTTTAAATGAGAAAGTTTTCCTGCTACAAAAGGCTAAAAATATCTAATATCTCATGGATATCTGTGTCTTTCACAGGTGTTATCAAGATGCCACGTGAGGAACATGAACTTCAGAACACACTTATCGATTTAAAAAAATCAAGTCTTCCTTTGAGACTCAGTTTTCACATCTGCAAAGTGATGGTAACAACATCTACCTCATAGAACTTTTATAAAGATTAAAAGAAAATCAAGTAAATGTAAAACTGTGATGTAGTATAAAAGTGAAGAACTTAAAAGAGTTCTTGGCACATATAAGCACAAAAATCCGGTTATTATCATTATCTTTTTATTGTTCTGGTGGAAGTCACCAGTTTCCACAACCTTCTCCTGTTCAGTCCAGCTCCCAAGAGGTCCTAATTTTTAACGATTTCCAGGCTTGGTGCATCTGGTTGTTAATTTCACTGAGGTAAATAATATTCAAGCGTTTGATTCATCAACTTTCCAACCCTCCCCCACCTTTTATTTCTGGGTCTTGTTGTCTCTCCTCCACTGAGCGATTCAGTAATTTCAAGGACTAGATCTCTAAACATTCATTGCTCATTCATTCAAACCAGGCATTATCATTTGATTTATAATTTAAGGATAGTAAGTCGTATTAAGGAAAGTGTCATTATTTATAGATCTATATAAGCTGGAAAAAAAAAACCCATATGCTATCGAGCAAAATTTTCATAGTAACCTCATGTAAGCAGTAATAGCATAGTATCAAATCACTTTCCTCACAGAATCTCTTCAATATGTAAGCTATCAGTATTAAAAATGTTTTGCATTCTGGTGACGTGACCTGACAGAATTTTGTGAGACACCAGAGAAATAGGTGTGTTTGCCCAAATATTAGTTTAACCATGCTTTTGACAGAAAACAAACCACGTGCAGTTTAAGATTATAGTGTAGATATTACATGTTATTGATGGAAGGGAGCACATATGCTTGAATTTCTAAGCTTTCACATGGAAGTCTTAACATTCTGCATTAACAAAGGAAAGGATCTGAAGTGTACTGTTTGCAACTCGCTCTGAGATTCATGGAAAGTAAGATGGATCAATGGATGAACAGATGGAAGAAGGGGTAATGTGACAAAGCAAACAGAGCAAAACGTTAACAATTATAGTAGGGATGTGGGTGTCCACTATATAATTCCTTCAACTTATCTGTATGTTTCACAATTTTTATCATGAGATGTTGGTAAAAAACTAGAAAATCCTGATTTTCCTTTATCAGCGTTGAAAATACATGCAGGTGTTTATATGGGTGCAGAGCTAATACATGATTTTTTCCCAGACAAAATAGAACATTAAACTTTTTAAAACTTGGATGTACACTCTCTGGCCCTAAAAGTCTCCATCATAAAGTAGGAATGAAAAGTATCTGTCCTGGGGTGCCTGGTAGCTCAGTTGGTTAAGCAGCCAACTCTTGGTTTCAGCTCAAGTCATGATCTCAGGGTTTTGAGATTGAGCCCCATGATGGGCTCTGTGCTCAGTGTGGAGTTTGCTTGAGATTCTCTCTCCCTCTCCCTCTGCCCTCACCCACTTCTCAAATAAGGAAATAATTTTTTTAAAGTATCTGTCCTGTACATATTTAAGGTAGATATTACCGTTAGCAAATCTGAAAGTTAAAAAAAAAAATCCCAGTGTGGCTTCCATAAGCCACATAATTTTCAATAATGTTGCCTTCTAGTAATCCCCTGGAATGATGACCTTGCCTCAAAATGTAGGCCTGCAAGTATTGACTTGGAAGATAGATTCTCTTAATCTTCTCTTAAAATATTAGATAGTGTCAGGAAAGGTCAATAACTTGAGACTTAGCTTAGTATTAAAGTATGAATACCTCTTAATCTGCATTGAAAGAAGAGCATTCCAGGAAGAAAGCTTAAAGCAAGGCATGGAAATGTGGAAATAAGAGGCTTATGTAACAAGTGGAAAAGTAGCCAAGAATGACTAAACACAAAGCAGGACATAGAAAATTTGGGTCTCAGAAAATGGGAGGGTCCCCATTCAAAGGCATGATCTGTAATTTAGGCTTTGTTCCACATGTAATAAGAAACTGTCAAAAGTTTTTTTCAGCCAAAAAGGATGAGTAGATTTGTGGTTTAGAAGAGTGACTATTCCCAACATAATGGAGAATGTGCTGGAGCTAAAATGAAATTAAAGCCAGAAGAACAAACCAGTTAGAAATTTTCTTTTCATCCTTTCTCTTTTTAACCTTCTTACTATCTCACTTCTCAAATTCTTGGCTTCTTTACTTTTCTGTGTTTTGGGGACAGGTGTGTGTATATATACATGTATGTGGTTATGCAAATATATGTATACATGTGTGTGCATATAAACCAGGTAGATTAATTTTCAAACGTTGATATGTAACAAATTCCCCTAAAGAGTTTGTTAGAAATACAGGTGCCAGGGCCCCGCCCCAGACCTGGAAACTACTGAAATGCCTCATTAGCCAGACATTCTGAATATTACTAACAAGCACATTACACAAAATGATGTCCCTATAAATGAACTTTTAGCAAGCAATCCACTGATCATTTCATAAGGGCAACATCTGTCCTGCCTTTGGCTTGATGTTACATTGAATTTTTATGAAAAGTACAATTTGATGTCTGATTTGAGTTATCTCAGAAATTAGTGCTTTAAAGAGATTTGCCTGAGGGGCTCCCACGTAAGAATTAACAATGACTTCATTATCGCAGTGAGCTGCCATTTAAAGTCTTATCATAAGAGAGAAAACAAAACCAGCTGCCATTTCTTGAATCCGTGCACTTAGCATACTGCACCTGAATTACTGTGTCTTAGTATTATGAAACAATGAATGTCAAAGTCCCTTGAGGACAGAGTGTCCACATCGACATAGACAGTAGCTTTAGTATTGAGTGCTGTTAATTAATGCTATCTTTGTTAAGAAAGACAGATGTGCATGCCTTCAATATTATGTATTCTCTCATTCACTCATTTGCTCAGTTAACACCCATGAAACATATATATAGTATATGTAGTAGGAGGATTTAACGAGAATTAAAATTAGCAGGACACAAACACATAGAAGATTGGGGCTTGATTTGGAAGAATCACTTTTTTGAAGAAAGTTGACTTACCACAACACAATAAAATATCTCCCACTTCCAATCCCAACCCGAGGAAATGGGAAGACCTTTTGTAGGATTATTTTTTTTTAGTATAGTTGACACAAAATGTCACATTAGTGTCAGGTGTATAATTCAGTGATTCCCCAAGATGATGCATTGTGCTATGGTTTCCACAATTGTAGCTACATCTGTCCTGATACACCACTGTTACAATACTTGTTAGGCTCTACCTTTTATCTCCATGATTATTCACTCCATAACTGGAAACCTGTATCTTCTACTCCTCTTCATCCATTTTGCCAAACCCCCCACCTCCCTCCACTCTGGCAACTATCAGTTGATTATCTGTATTTATAGGTCTGATTCTGCTTTTTGTTTGTTCCATCATTTGTTTTTTTATATTCCATTTATGAGTGAAGTCATATGGTATTTGCTTTTTTCAGTCTGACTATTTTCATTTCAGTTAGCATAATCCAGGCCATCCATCTTGTCTCAAATGGCATGCTCTCATCATTTTTATGGCTCTGTAATATTTTGTTATATATATTATATGCTTATATATACTATTATATATAAATACCTCACATTTTCTTTATCCATTTGTCTACTGATGGCCACTTATGTTGCTTCCATTCTTAGCTATTGTAAATAATGCTGCAATAACCATAAGGATGTATGTATCATTTCAAACTTTATTTTCTTTGAGAATTTCCCAATAGTGGAATTATTGAATTATATGGTATTTCTATTTTCAACTTTTTGAGGAATCTCCATGTTGTTTTCCACAGTGGCTGCACCAATTCACATTCCCACCAACAACATACAAGGGGTCCTTTTTCTCCACATGCTCCCCAACACTTGTTATTTCTTGTCTTTTTGATGTTTGCCATTCTAACAGGTACAAGGTGATATCAATGGAACAGAATAAAAAGCCCAGACATAAACCCACAGTCATACAGTTACATGTCTTCAACAAAAGAGACAAGAATTTACAATGGGGAAAAGGCAGTTTCTTCAATAAATAGTTCTAGCAAAACTAAATAGAATGAAAAGAATGAAACTGGACCACCTTTTAACACCATACACAAAAATAAACTCAAAATGTATTAAAGACCTAAAGGTGAGACCATAAAAATCCTAGAAGAGAACACAGGCACTAATTTCTCTGACATCAACTGTAGCAACATTTTTCTAAATATGTCTCCTGAGGCAAAAGAAACTAAAGCAAAAATAAGTGATTTGGACTACATCAAAATAAAAAAGCTTCTGCACAGTTAAGGAAATCACTAACAAACCAAAAAGGCCATCTACTGAAAAGTAAAACATATTTGCAAATGATATATCCAATAAGGGGTTAATATCCAAAATATATAAAGAATTTACACAACTCTTTGATGAACCTCCATACTGTTTTCCAGGGTGATTGTACCAATTTGCATTCCCACCAACAGTGTAAGAGGGTTCCCCTTTCTCTGCATCCTCACCAACATCTGTTGTTTCCTGTGTTGTTAATTTTAGCCATTCTGACAGGTACGAGGTAGTATCTCATTGTAGTTTTGATTTGTATTTCCCTGATGATCCGTGATGTTGAGCATTTTTTCACGTGTCTGTTAGCCAGCTGTATGTCTTCTTTGGAAAAGTGTCTATTTATGTCTTCTGCCCATTTCATAACTGGATTATTTGGTTTTGGGTGTTGAGTTTGGTAAGTTCTTTATAGATTTTAGATACTAACCCTTTATCCGATATGTCATTTGCAAATATCTTCTCCCATTCCATCAGTTGCCTTTCAGTTTTATTGTTTGCTTCCTTCACTGTGCCAATGATTTTATCTTGATGAAGTCTCAATAGTTCATTTTTGCTTTTGTTTCTCTTGCCTCTGGTGATGTGTCTAGTAAGAAGTTGCTATAGCCAATGTTGAAGAGTTGCTTACTGTGTTCTCTAGGATTTTGATAGTTTTCTGTCCCACATTTAGGTCTTTAATCCATTTTTTAAAAATATTTTCTTTATTTATCTGAGAGAGAGAGCAAGCATGAGTTGGGGGGGCAGGATGCAGAGGAATGGGCACAGGGAGAGGGAGAAACAGATTCCTCACTGAGCAGGGAGCCCAATGTGGGGCTCAATTCCAGGACTCTGAGATCATGGCCTGAACCAAAGGCAGATGCTTAACCAACTGTGCCACCCAAGCACCCCTCTTTAATTCATTTTGAATTTATTTTTGTGTATGGTTTAATAAAATGGTCCAGTTTCATTCTTCTGAATGTTGCTGTCCAGTTTTCCCAATAGCATTCGTTGAAGAGATTGCCTTTTTTTTTCAATGGATATTCTTTTCTCTGTTGTTGAAGATTAGTTGACTATATAGTTGTGGGTCTATTTCTGGGTTCTCTATTCTGTTCCATGGATCTGTGTCTGTTTTTGTGCCAGTATCATAACATCTTGAACACTACAGCTCTGTAATATAACCTGAATTGTGATGCCTCCAGCTTTGCTTTTCTTTTTCAAAATTGCTTTGGATATTTGTGGGGTTTTGTGGTTATATACAAATTTTAGGATTGTTTGTTCTGGCTCTGTGAAAAATGCTGGTGATATTTTGATAGGAATTGCATTAAATCTGTAGATTGCTTTAGGTAGTATACACATTTTAACAATATTTGTTCTTCCAATTCATAGCATGGAATGTTTTTCCATGTCTTTGCTTACCTTCAATTTCTTTTAGAAGTGTTCTATAGTTTTCAGAGTATGGATTTTTTATCTCTTTAGTTAGGTTTATTCCTAGATATCTTATGGGTTTTGGTATAATTGCAAATGAGATTGATTCCTTTATTTCTCTTTCTGCTTCTTCATTATTGGTATATAGAAAAGCAACAGATTTCTGTACACTGATTTTGTATCTAGCAACTTTACTGAATTCATGTATCTTTTTTAGTAATTTTTTTTTTTGGGTGGAGTCTTTTGGATTTTCTACATAGAGTATCATGTTGTTTGTGAATAGTGAAAGTTTGACTTCTTCCTTGCTGATTTGGATGCTTTTCTTTTTGTTGTTTGATTGCTGAGGCTAGGCCTTCTAGTACTATGTTAAATGACAATTGTGAGAATTGACATCCCTGTCTTATTCCTGGCCACAGAGGAAAAACTCTCAGTTTTTCCCCACTGAGGATAATATTAGCTGCAGAACTACCCTCTACAATCCAGAAATTGCATACTAGGTATTTACTCGAAGGATAAAAAAAAAATACTGATACGAAGAGACACATGTATTCCAATGGTTATAGCAGCATTATCATCAATAGCTAAATTATGGGAAAAGCCTCATTCATTGACTAATGAATGGATAAAGAAATTGTGGTATATTATACATAGAGTATTACCGAGCCATAAAAAATTAAATCTTGTTGTTTGAAATGACATGGATGGAGCTAAATTATATTATGTTAAGCAAAATAAGTCAGAGAAAAACAAAGACTATATGATTCACTCATATGTGGAATCTAAGAAATGAAACAGATAAACATAGGGGGAAAAAAAGAGAGGCAAACCATAAAACAGACTCTTAACTATAGAAAACAAACTGAGGGTTTTTGGAGGGGAGGTAGGCAGAGGAATGGGCTAAATGGGTGATGGAGATTAAGGAGGGTACTTGCTGCGATGAGTATTATATGTAGTTGATGAATCACTAAATTCTACTCCTGAAACTAACATTCTAACATTACAGTATATGTTAACCAAATAAAAAAAAAATACAAATCACACCAAAAAAATCCAATTAAAAGATGAGTAAATACCTGAATAGACATTTTTCCAAAGATGCAGATGGCCAAAAGACACATAAAAACATGCTCACCATCACTTGTCATCAGGGAAATGAAAATCAAAATCACAGTGAGGTATCACTTCACACCTGTCAGAATAGCTAAGACTTTTACAGTTTTAGGAAATGAGACATGGATATGTAACTATTGGGAATGTCCTAATAAGTGATTAAATCTAATTCACCTTGGTCATGAGACAGACTACCTAGCATGAGAATTGAGGAAATTATACCTCAAGGATAAACATGCTTTAAAGATAGCTCATCCATGGTGGGTAAACATATGCGTGAAATGGAATGTAATTCCCTAAAAGTGTGAGGATATCAGAAATTTGATGTGGCAAATTAAATATTATCAAAAATTCCTGGACACTTCTTCCACCTATGGAACTATGCCCTCTCTTTTTGAATCTGAGCAGAATGTGGGGGTGTGTTGACCAAGAGAAAGTCATACCATGCCACATTACTTGAGCCCAGGCCTTGGGAATAGCTCCTGTAGCCTGTTCCTGGAACACTTTTGGAATCTGAAGCCCTCATTACCCAGAAGCTGTCCTGCTATGAGAAAGCCCCAGCTAGCCACATAAGAAGTAAGACAGTGGTGGGGAGAGAGAAACAGATTTCTGGTCAGGCTCTAGTTGTTCCAGATTCAGCCACTGGAATCATCTCAGCAGAACCATGTTTTGGGTTAGTTTATACCATGCCAGTAGATAACCATTGGTGATGCCTATGAAGGTGGCCACAAAGGTATGACCTTCAGATGTCAGGAAAGGGTTCCCATGGCTCAAACCATTAAGGAAGTAATGGTGTTCTAGGGGAGCTTCTTACCCTCAAGGAGACCACTTAGGCCTGGCCAAGGAGCAATGACACTGGCAACCACTATGGCAAAAAATCCTCTCTAAAGAGTTGTTTAGTCCAAGGAAAGAGAATACACCTTTGAAAGATGACAGTCCCTGCACTGCCTAACAGCTTTGGTGGAGGGATAGCTGAGCTAGATTTAATTTAAAGAAAAAAAAAAAAAGCTACATCTTGCAGCTGAGTGTAAAGCAATTCTCACTAGTTAGAAATGGACTGAGTTGTCTCCATCACTTCCTCGAAGGATGAACTTGAAAAACCATTGAGAGTCTCAATATCTTCTTTTATACTCTTGGATAAAAGGATACTCTTGCCCTATCTATCTTGGAGAGTTATTATAAGATCATCAGGATAATTAAATCAATTTGAAAACTATAAATAACATATTAGTACAATGAACATCTAAAACTATGATAACCACTTAATCTAATATATGCTCAAATATGTTTGAAACAAATGAAAAGGTAATCCTTTTGCCTGTATACATGTATATGCATACATACATATAGAGCTCTCTTTCTTGGGCATCTCTGTACCTGAGCACAAGCCACCATATTTCATAGACAGAGGACAGGCCTAATTGACAAAATGATCTCAGAACTGAAGGGGAGGGTAGGTGGAGTTATTTCTCCATTAGCATCATGCTGGGTGCTTTTTATGCATTTATCTCATTAAACCATATAATCTAATTTATTATTATTATCCCTTTGTACAAATAAGGAAGCTGAAGCATTAGTAGGTAAGTTACTTGGCCCAGAGTCACAGACTATTAAATGGTAGAGTTGGGTTTAGGCTTCAGTATGTTTAATCATCAAAACTTGTGCTTTTCCTCTTTATATGCCTTGTTGAACAAAATCATAATCATAATCATAATCATAATAGAGAACAATGAAAAGTTTTCATTGTGACGGGTACACCAGGGCTCACTGGCCTTGTGAATTAAACAGAGTGATGAGTAAATTAATTTCCACTAAAAGTCTGGACTCATCAACTTCTGATGTGCAGCTCTGGATTTCTGGGTTCAGCCAAATGTGAGGAAAGTCTGACAAGGATTGAACTGAGGATTGTACAAGAAACAAAGGTTGAAAATAGAACAGAAGGCTCAGCATCCTGTTGGACAAGGCAGGGACTTGCTATTTCCTATCTTTTCCCCTTCTGGTTCTTCCTACCAACACAGAAATCCATCTTGGAACCCAGGCTGTACTGTCCACTGTGTACACCCTGTGAGATTTAACTTTTTTTTAATAAAAATTTTATTTATTTATTCATGAGACAGAGAGAGAGAGAGAGGCAGAGACACAGGCAGAGACACAGAGGGGAAGCAGGCTGCATGCTGGGAGCCTGATGTGGGACTCCATCCCGGGTCTCCAGGATCAGGCCCTGGACTGAAGGCGGCGCTAAACCTCTGGACTGAACCCAGGCTGCCCCAGATTTAACTTTTAATCAGCTAAACCACCTCCCTGTTTACACCAGGACTCCACAAGAATTTAGTCCTATGATTTAAAGATAGCCTCTCTCTATCAATCATGCAGGGTGTGGAGAAGTATAAAAGAGAAAAAGTATTAAATCCAGAACAAAAAACAAAACTTCCAAATGCCTTGTTAAGATAGTGGGTCAATAAAACAGCCTATGTAGTTCTACTGAGCAGCTAAAGTTGAGTTTGGGTAATTTTGAGGTGCTAAGGAGAGCAGAAGAGCTACACTCAAGAAGAAAAAAATATTTGAGGGATCCCTGGGTGGCGCAGCGGTTTGGCGCCTGCCTTCGACCCAGGGCACGATCCTGGAGACCCGAGATAGAATCCCACGTCGGGCTCCCAGTGCATGGAGCCTGCTTCTCCCTCTGCCTGTGTCTCTGCCTCTCTCTCTCTCTCTCTCTGTGTGACTATCATAAATAAATAAAAATTAAAAAAAAAAAATTTGGAGGGGGGGCAGTAATTCAGGTAGAAGAGGAGAGAGGAAGTAAAAGGAGAAGATTCCATGATGGGACTTGTCCTCTATGACCTCCACAATCTTCTGTAAGCCTACTAGCCTTACAAAATGTTCTGTGTTGTAGATTTGTCTTAGACACTGGTAGGATGATTAAGTTTTGTGTCTGGGCTGATGTGGAACAAAACAGAAAGTACGTATACTGACACTAGAGTGGAAAGGTCTTTAGACTTCCACATTGGATGAACTCTGTAGTCAGAAACAATTTCAACTAGATCTCTTTAGAAGATTACATATGAATCTATACAGCTTTTTCATCTGTCCATCTTTTCATTCGTTAGCTCATTCACTCAACACCTGTTGTAGTCACTGTTCTAAATAATCTGAGTAGAGAAATAATAAGTCACAGTTCAGTGCTGCTCAAACTTGTTTACATCAAAGTACATGTTGATTTTTTTCCCCATCTCCAATTAATGAGATTTAGTAAATCTGGAGTGGGACACAAGAAACTTGCATGTATCTATGGACTGCACTTTAAATGAACATAGACCTAATCTTTCATTCAAGAAACTTACAGTGCGGTAGAAAAGACAGGCACACAAACAAAGGAAGTCAGAGTAAGAATTTTAAGTGCCGGAATTGTTGCATGTCGGGAACAAAAGAGGGATGCTCGTTTCTTCCTGTAGAAAGACTTCATGGTGGAGGTGACGTTAGTCAAGTACTGAAAAATGACCACCTATTGAATAAGAGTGGGAATAAATTTCCAAAGAGAAGTAACACAAAGCAGGTATTAGAAACATGAGTTGGCCCACAGCACTACAAGAGGTTAAGAGTGGTTGCTTATGGGGGTAACAAACGATGCAGCATCATGGGCTACTAGAGATGAACACGAGCAAGACTGGGAAGCCTTTGTCAGCAACAGGAAGAGCTGGACAATAGAGGAACCCCTGGAAGAACCCATGAACAAGGGCAGGAGGGTGAACTAGTCCAACTTTCCTTTATTGAGGCTTCATATAGCTACTAAGTACAAAGCTAACACTGAATTGTGTCCAACCTCTGGACCCCAGCCTGGGAAAACTGTCCGGGTAGAATTGCAGAGTTGTGAGATGCAATTCTTTGGAAGATGAACAGAACCTATGAGTGCACAAAGAGAGCTGTAAAGGCATCCTCCCCCGGTACGACCCCCAGAACACGAATGCATTTCTGCTGTGCTGATAACATTCCAGTGGAGAAAAGTGAGTTTTGTATCTGTCTTTTGTGGGCCACCAAATAAGTTATGCTTATTGCTCTCTGCCTTATCAGGAGAGTCCTCAGTCTTCCAGGTTGTTCCTACATTTCTCTGTCCATCTCTGAAAATCTGGAATTTTAAATCTGAAGGCTAAAAGACCCAAAGGAGATAGATGGTCTTTTATGTTGTCCTATTTTGTTTTCATTCCTTTGTAGCTTCGGTAAGTTTGTAACCAAAGATTTAACACAACCTGACTTTCAATCTGCCGATTTTCATTTTCGAAGTGAAGTTCAATATTTGTACAATGTCTAGAAAGTCACAAATCCTCTAGTTATCCTGGGTTTGAATCCAGGGTCAAATGATGGCTAGACTCACCTATGTGAGGGAACAATAACACTGAATATAATTGGGTAGTATAGTCAGGTCAAAGGGAGGAATTAGAGATGAAGATGGTTCTATTCCATTCATTCTGTAATCTATACTAAATACCAGTCGCTGGGCTTTTTTAAAAAGATTTTTATTTTTTAAAAGTAATCTCCACACCCAATGTGGGGCTCGAACTCACAACTCTGAGATCAAGAGTCACTGCTCTACAGACTGAGCCAGCCAGACACCCCAGCTGAGTCTTTATTCAGGATTGAATGTCATCCTAAAAGGCAGCTAAGTTGGTTTGAATTCCAAAATGTCCCGCTGGGGCCTTCATGCCCAGAAGGACTTATCTACGTATGTACATGAATTTCTATTTAAAGGTGAGCAATCTGGGGCTCCTGGCTGGTTAGTCATTAGATCTCAGGGTCATGAGTTCAAGCCCCATGTTGGGTGTAGAGCTTACTTAAAAAATAAATAAAATAAAATGACTCTTTAAAAAAATAAAGGTGAGCAATCTGGTGTTCTTTAAATATGGATTTGGTAAAAGCCCATCAGTCCTAGTAACAAATATTAATTCACCAAATGATTGAATAAATAATATTAGGGGCATGAATATATAAATATTAGCAAATATTAGCACCATCCTAGGTACATATAAAGAAGTAACATGATATCATTCATTTGAAAGCAAAACTTAAAAAAAATGAAAGCAAAACTTTTGTTTTGTTTTGTTTTTAAAGATTTATTTATTTATTTATTCATGAGAGACAGAGAGAGAGAGAGAGAGGCAGAGACACAGGCAGAGGGAGAAAACTCGATCCCAGGTCTCCAGGATCAGGCCCTGGGCCAAAGGCAGGCACTAAACCACTGAGCCACCTGGGCTGCCCCAAAACTTTTGGTTTTAAAAACACTTGAAAACTAGCTATTTAATTACAGTGACATCAAACAGTCGAGACTTAGGATTTAGACAAAGTCAGAAACCCTCACATTCCATCTTTCTTAAGAACAAATTCTTTAATAATTTATTTTTTAGAGTAGTAAGTGTTAACATTTATTTATCACCCAGAGAGCTTAAGATTCTTTCTCAAGGTCACACAGGTATTGAGTGTTAAAGCCAAGCTCCTTAGATTCTAATGTGCATATCCATAGACATTTGCATTGCCTTCCTTAACTTCCCTGTTCCCTTTTCAACTATCATGACTTCCCCTTGACGTTTCTGCATATCATTTTAATGGAGTCTGCAATTGAGACTGGACATTGAGGAGCACAAGGCTTTATCTGAAAATTTGTCTTCAGAGGCACCTGGGTGCCTCAGTCAGTTAAGTGTCTGACTCATGATTTCCGCTCAGGTCATGATCTTCAGGTTGTAGGACTGAGCCCCATGACCAACTTTTCACTCAGTGGGAAGCCTATTTGTCCCCCTCTGTCCTTCTCCCTGTTCACACACACATACTCTCTCTCTCAAATAAATAAATATATAAATCTTTTTTAGAAAATTGCGCTCAAACTTTGAGCAACTGTGGCCTTGTCTTTCCTATGCTTGCTTACACAGACTCCTAGGAACTCAGGATTGTTATAAAGGATGCTGTATATTGCTATCCAGAATAGATATAAGCCTGCAGAAGATTTTTGGAATTGGAAAACTCAAAGGCAGACTTACTTTAAAGTATAAAGTGTGATGCAATTAATAAAAGTACCAGAAAAACATCAGGATCACATTTTCCTGAAACCTGAGTCATAGGTGAGAAGAGTCACATTGGTTGAGAACCAGATGCACTGAGGTTCTAGTGACCAAATGAGTCTTCTCGACATTTCAAGAAGATCAAGGAGGTGAAAATATTAGCAGCTTGTTGATATACCAGCAGTTTCCTCAGAATGACCTCTCACCTACACAGAGTATTTTTTAAACAAGAAGAACTGGGCTTGAGTCCTGTCTTAGTCACCAGTTGGCTCTGGGACTTGGTAGGTCTAGCATTTCCTTCCCCTGGACTCTATATACTAGGCTTTACTAATGACTCTAGTGGGTTTTTTCCAACTCTTAACTTCTAGGATCTGAAATAGAAGGAATTTCTAGTGGACCCATATGCACAAGAATTATTTAATCCAGAAAGTAGAGAAAGTCTCCAGATACCATAGGTCTTCATCTTTCATCAATTTCTGTAGTCAATAACAGGGTACTGGTCCAAGACTATAGCATGTTTGATGCTTTTATCAGGAAATAAAGGGAAAGGAACAGCCCCACTTCAAAAAGTCTATAACTATGATTCAAGAATCAGGGCAACAAGAAGGGGAATTGCGAGTTAGAATAACCCGAAAGCTGTCTCAAGCTTCATTGGCCAGATTCTTCTGCCTTCAAGGTAAGTGGAGAGTAACTGTGTTCATTGGGATAATTCCATAAGGGATTCTTTTAGTCAACCACATGGGGGAATCAGTAACATAAATCAGTAATCTTTGGGCAGGATTGAGCTTTGTGAAGGGAGGAATCAGCTGGAAGAAGTTGAGAAAGGTGGAAGAAAAAGGAACAAGAGCAGCCAGTGGCAACCTCTACTGACTGTCTTATGGAAGTGTCCTTTTCTTTGAATAAGCAGCCAACTCATGATGATGTTTCTCTCCCCACCCCTTTTAGTAATTTATGATTTACATGATTGGTTCTAATTAATCTTCTGAATTGGTTTTGCCTAGATGGGCTTTTGTGTGTGTGTGTGTGTGTGTGTGTGTGTGTGTGTTTTAATAGAGCTGCTTTTTTTTTTTTTTTACTATTTTATCATTGCCATTTTATGGAGTGATCTTTTAGCTTATTTTGTTTCATTTATTCTATTTCTCTTTTGCTTTCACTCTTAAAAGTGGAACAAGAAGTGACAGAATGATGGAGGTGATTATGAGAATTGTTTATGCCCCAAAGAGGAGAACGAATGTCTCCATTCTGGTTAGTTCTGCATAACCCCTGGGATCACAGTATGATGCTAAATTCAGCTTGTTAGGACATGCTAGCAGCTCTGTATTATATAACAGATTTTAGAAGGGTTTGGAGAAAAGGGAATCATTGTGCACTGTCAGTTGGAATGTAAACTGGTGCAGCCACTATGGAAACCAGTATGGGGTTTCCTCAAAAATTTAAGACAGTACTACCATACAATCCAGCAATCCCAATTCTGGGCATATATTCAAAGGAAATGAAAGGAGGATCTGAAAGAGATATCTGTACTTCCACTTTATTTATAGCATTATTCACAATACCCAAGACATAGACCCAACCTAAATGTGAATTATACAGAAAAATAAATATTATTCAGCCTCAAAAAAGAAGGAAATTCTGCCATTTGTGACAACATGGATGAACCTGGAAGACACTATGCTAAGTGAAATAAGCCAGACAAAGATAAATATGGCATGACCACACTTACATGTGGAATCTAAAATAGTCAGACTCATAAAAACAGAGCAAAGTGGTGATCGCCAGGGGTTCAGTGGAAGGGGAAATGGAGAGGTGTTAGTCAAAGGGCAAAAATTTATTTATGCAAGAAGAATAAATTCTAGCAATCTGATGTATAACACTGAGACTGTAGTTAACAATACTGTAGTGTGGGGCACTTGGGTGGCTCAGCAGTAGGGCATCTGTCTTCGTTTCAGCTCGTGATCCCAGGAATTCCACATCAGGTTCCTTGCATGGGGCCTGCTTCTCCCTCTGCCTTTGTCTCTGCCTCTTTCCATGTATCTCTCTTGAATAAATAAATAAAACCTTAAAAAAATACTGTAGTATATACTTGGAATTTTTTAAGAGGATGACTTTAAGTGTTCTCACTACCAAACAAAGGGGGAAAAAAAGAAGAGAAATAGTAGCTATAGGAAATGGTGGGTATGTTAATTAGCTTGATTGTGGTGAACATTTTACAATATGTATGTACATCAAAACATTGTTATACACATTAAATATATACAATTTCCATTTCTTAATTATATCTCAATAAAGCTGATCTCTACAAAACAAAATATAGAAATAGGGAAGGTGGCAGAGTATAATGAAAGAGGAAGTAAACAGGAGAAGAGGAACACCTGGGTGGTTCAGTCAGCTGAATGCCCGACTCTTGATTTCGGCTCATGTCATAATCTCAGGGTCCTGAGATAGAGCTCAGTATTGGCTCCATGCTCAGTGGGGAGTCTGCTTGAGATTCTTTCTCTCCTTCACCCTCTGCCCCTACCCCACTCTAAAAATAAATCTTTTTTAAAATTTTGTTTTATTGAAATTCAATTAATTAACATATAGAATATTATTAGTTTGGGAGGTAGAGTTCAGTGATTCATCAGTTGCATAAACACCTGGTGCTCATTACTTCAAGTGCCCTTCTCAATGCCCATCACCCAGTTTCCCCATCCCCTCACCCCTCCTGACTCTGGTAACCCTCCGTTTGTTTCCTAGAGTTAAGAGTCTTTTATGGTTTGTCTTCCTTTCTGATTTTGTCTTATTTTATTTTCCCTTTCTTTCCCTTATGATCCTCTATTTTGTTTTTTAAATTCCACATATAAGTAAATAAATGTCTTTTTTAGAAAAAGCGAGAAGAGAAGGAGAAGGAGGAGAGGAAAAAAGGAAGAAAGGAGAAACTAATACACCAGGAACTCAGAAGAACCCCTGGCCTAAGCTTACCCAAAGCAGTTTGAGGGTAGGGAATATACGTAGAACAATACTCTCATCTTGTTCAGAATTCCTAAAAGGGAACTTGTTACTGAAAAACTAAATTCTCTGGCACAAATTTAAGAAAAGGAATAATAGCTATAATATTGAGGAAACAACTTAGAGTAAGGAACAGATTCTAAGATCAGACTTCCTAGGTTTATAGTCCCCAAACCACTCTTTCTTTCATCACTTACTAGTTATGTGACCTTGAGTAAAATATTAAACATATGTAAGTCTCAATTGCTTTACCTTTAAAGCAAGAGTAAGAGGTTTACTTATCACACTGGGTTCTGAGTATTGGATGAGATGTTATATGTAAGCTGTAGATTGTCCAACACAAATTGATCAGTAAATGTTAGCTCTGATTACTCATCATTAGTCAAGCATCTACGATGTGTTCTGAGCTTTCTTATAACTAATCCTTACAGAATGCCTAAAATTTATTCTCCCCTTAGATTGAATGCCATCTTTTCACCAGGATCATGCAATAAATAAACAACAGAGTTGTCTGATTACAAAGCCTGCATGCCTTATGCTACATCACTATTCCTAAAATAAGATCCTACTGAAAAAAGCAATTCAGAAAAAAGATAACAAAAGCATGATGATGTAACAAAACCTGTATGCTGAGACAAAATAAATTAACACGAATTTCAAGTAGTCAGGTTTTCATGGCTGATTTTGTTTTCTATTTCAACTAAATTTTGAAAGTGAATAAATGATTTGCATAGTTGTTCTCCATTCAGCTTACTGCATATAGCAAGCGGTTATAATATTCTTTTTTTAAGTTATCATGAGTCAGGAAAAATAAAAAAATAATGAGAATGTACATAAGTCAAATAGAGAGATCTGGAGGAAAATATCTAGATATGGAAAATAAAAACTTTTTCTTTAGGTCAAACAAAACTTCAAAGTCATGGAATTCAAGAAGAAAAAATAAGATATAATTATCAAACATTTCAGAGATAAGATTTTTTTTAATCCACAGAAAAGTAAGACATTCACTTTAAGAAGATGCTCAGAATTGGAGAAAACAGCCACACTTCCCGGTGACTGTACAACAATGAATTCCAAATGGCAATATATTTGCTATTGAGCTCTAGACTGCATTAGATGCTCACTGAAAGAGTTTGTTATAATTAATGTCACTGCACTGAATGTCAAAGGAATTAATAATGATTAGCCTCTGATTATAAAGAGCTGCCTATCATGGTTATTATGTTAACATTCAAAAAACAACTTGCTTTATTAAAGCATTTGTTTTTAAATTGTCAACAACAGTCTGTAAATCAATGAGTTGCATTTTTCAGGATCAGGGATCCCATATATGTCGCTGGTTTTCTTGCAGGAGCTGTGTTCCATAATTATGTTATTCAGGCAGATGATCAATTGGAAAAGAAAGGAAAACCAAATTTCCTTATATAAGATCTTGATATTGCCCATTACCCTGTGTGGGATTATGTCTAGACTTACGGGAATAAATTGGAAACCATTTTGGTATTCGAAATGTACAGTGTATCATTAGCTATGGTCTAATCTGGATTAAAGGACATAAAAATTTACTTTAAAAAATTGACCAGTTGCCCTTTGTTAAGTGGCATAATATTTGAGCAAATTTACTAAACAGGTATCTATGAATATTAACTGAAGTTGCTATGAAGTCTGAGTATCACCCTTCTCTTTATCAACTTGAAAATTTTAAAATAGTTGAAATCAGTAAGCAAAATGCCTTATGAAATAGTTGAATTTTTGAAAATGTAAAATTATCATTGATATTATGAACCTGGACACCTGAACATACAAATAAAAACTGATTTCAGGAGGACAATGGTATATTTATGCCAGAGGAACAGTGGAGAACATTGAATGATTATCAAACTCCAGAGAACAAAAATCTCCAGGGTTTAAGGAAGATAATTAGGTTTAGACAATGTGTGAAAAGGAGAAAAGCATTCTTTTCGCATATGCATGCAGTCAGCTGGCCATCAAAAGATAATTTACTTCCTTCTTTCAACACAAGCTGATGCATGTGAAATGCACATCATCTTTTGCCTGTACTGTAAACCTTTCGGTCTTTGTCAAGTTCTTAAGACAGAAATAATGGAATCAGAACTTTGAAGCTTCAGTACAATATGATTTGAGATATGGAAAGCAGACAAACTACCAAAGTATGGCTCACTTGAGCTAGCCATGAAAAGAACTTTTAATACAATAAACATTAGTAGAATATTCTATACCTGCCATGAAAAAAAAACACAGAATCTTTGTTATTTCTTCTTTTCTCGTTTAAAAAGTCCTTTAAAAAAAAGATGCTGTCTTGACCTATAGTGACATATAACCCATAAAACTTTCATTTAAACATCAATGGGAATCTGTCAAAGAATGATAGTAAAACCAGGCAAACAAAACCTATATTTTGAAGGAAAAATCAATCATGACACTTCTAGCTACTCTTAAAGAAACATTGCTCTTCCGTGCTGCCATTCCTTTGCTAGTATTATCACTGATTTCTAGAATGTCTGGAATTCTGGACTAAAATTTCAATTTCTGGATTTTCCTTTCTTCTTTTCCTGAAGCCCAATTTCAAATGTTTCCTGCTCAGATTTATCATAAATTTTATTATTATAAATTATTATTATGTATAAATTTATTATTATGTTATTATAAATATTCCTAGTCTCTCCTCAATGAGGCTTCTGCATTCAGACAAATTCCACACTTACCATACTAGATTAGAATTATTTGTTTATGTTTCTGTATCACTTCACTTGCGTCAGATTGGACGCTGTGATCACAATTGCATTTCAGTATCTCAGACATGCTAGGCTGAAGCCCCTGTTCCCTGAATGAAATGATTTCTCAAATTTAGAGTAGTTTAATAGTCATTCAACTACTTTAATGAGGAGTCTGCCCTAAAAATGGCTGATTTTAGATTTTAAAATATACTTTATTATTTTAGGGTCATAAAATACTCTCAAACATCTTGGTCTCAAAAACCTTTGTAGTCTTCAAACTAACTAAAGACCCCAAACGTCCCTATTTATGTGGGCTATGTCTATCAATATTTGCCATATTGGAAATTAAAAATGAGAAATTGTTTAAAGATGAACAATACACCTTGCATGATGTATTGCAGTGATGATGTCATCACAGATCACACAGCTTCCAGGAAACTCCACTGTTCACTCATGAAGGAATGAGAGTGAGTGAAACAAACACCTTAAATTTATTGTGAAAATAATTTGGCTTCATGGACCATCATAAAAGGGTTTTAGGAAACCCTCAAGGTCCCTAGACCATGCTTTGAGAAATCGCTGCAATAGGCTAATAAAACCAATAGGTAATAACTAATATTTTCATACCATTTTACAGTTTCACAATACTTTTTGTATCATCCCATGTGGGGGTCATAGCAATTCAGGAAAGGCATATAACAAACTGGCAAATCAAAGATTGGGCAAGACAGCTCACCTAAGAACACACTACAAAGATCAGAACCACACTTTAAAAGGAAGGTTTCTGATTTCAAATCCTTTATCCTTCATATAATACTAAACAGTGCCTTTCATCATGCAGAAATCCTTAGGATGTTAATGAGTAGGGTGTTCTTTTTTAATTTACTAAATTTATTTTTAGTTTTACTTATTTTGTTCTTTGGATTATAACTCAATACTGTATGTATGTATAGCATTTTCTTACTTTTTTGGCATTGTACTCCATGCTTATCCTGTGTTTTCTGTGCCATCCCCACTAATATCAGCCACTTCTTCAAGGAGCTCTGACTTCTCTGATTAGAGTATGGTGTTTAGAAATCAAGACCCAGGTGCTGAATGTGCTTGTTTCTATTGAGCTAGCACTGTTTCTAGGCCTCCTCAGTAGACAGACCTAAGAAACACACACACACACACACACACACACACACACACACACTAATCCATGTATCCACACATAGCTATATCTATCCATCTTTCTATATTTATCTATAAATATGGATTTATACTGACATTTCTTTTTTCTTTCTTCTTTCTTTCCTTTTTTTAAATTTTTTTTTAGAGAAAGAGAAAGTGGAGGAGGAGGAACAGAGGGAAAGAAAGAATCTTAAGTAGGCTCCTTGCTGGGAGCCCAACTCAGTCTCACAACCATGACCTGAGCCAAAATCAAGAGTCAGATGCTTAACTGACTGAGCCACCCAAACACCCCTATACTGACATTTCTGACTGCTACCCAGTGCCAAAGGGATTATTCTGGCCTTCTCCTCTTACTCCTTTGTAAGTTCTCTAACAGTAAGAAACCTGTTGAGTCTGTATTTTTAACCATACGATATATCTTTCCAATTTACATAGGTGTGTTCTAAAAATTGGAATCTGGGGTGCATTTTCCCATGGACAATAACAATTGTGGACATGGAACTCTATTTTATGTTGGAGATGGGTCCCCAGGCTCGACTAGAGAAACCTAATAAGCTCTGGTACAGGATTGAGGACTCTCTGTTCATAGCTCAATTTACAGTGTGCTATCATACTTCAGTGAGTGCTATCCCCATTAATACTATTAATTACTACCACATCGTACTATTGAATAAAACTTATCATTTCAGGGATCCCTGGGTGGCGCAGCGGTTTAGCGCCTGCCTTTGGCCCAGGGCGCGATCCTGGAGACCTGGGATCGAATCCCACGTCGGGCTCCCGGTGCATGGAGCCTGCTTCTCCCTCTGCCTGTGTTTCTGCCTCTCTCTCTCTCTCTCTCTCTCTCTGTGTGACTATCATAAATAATAAATAAAAATTAAAAAAAACTTATCATTTCAGAAAGTGCTTGCACATATACCATCTCATCTAATCCTCATAAAAACCTCAAGAGCTTTGTAATTTCTACTATGTTAGAAACAGGAAACATGAGAATCAGAGTAAAAGATTAATTCTTAATCAGAGAAAATATTATATCTGTTTGCTATATATTCTACTAAGTTAACTGATACTTAACATCATTTGTGTGCAAAATTAGCAGACAATGATGCAGTAGCACTTTAGAACAGTACTACTCAGTGTACTCATCAGTCCAGCAGCAATATCTCCTGAGCACCTGTTGGAAATGCAACTATTTGGATTTCACTCTTGGCCTATTGAATCAAAATGGCTAGATTTGGGACCAGGAATCCACATTTTAGCAAATTTTCTAGGCAACTTTGATGCTCACTAAAGCTTGAGAACCATTTGCTTTATATTTAGATAAACTTGCTAGGGGCTAGAAATCAAGATTCATTAGAATAGGACTTAAGCTGGGCTTTCTTCAAGTCAGGGAAGGTTTTCTCATATTCTATTAGGTATTTGGTTAGGTCATTCTTGACATATTTAAGATTATTTCAGACATTTTTAAGGATTTTAGAAAGCAAGCACAAATTAAGTGTTCCTTTCCAGGCAGGCCTGCTTGGTAGAAAGAGGATTGAAAACACTCCTGGTGGGCTGATAAATGCGTGATTCCTATTTACAAGGCTGGTCTATATTATCTTGGCTTTTCTAAAAGAAAAAAATCATTTTTATTGTTATCTATAATCATCCTGAAAAATGAGTCATGGATCTGAAAAAGAGTATTCCTGGATCTGAAGCTTAAGAGAAGGAAGATCCTGGTAGTCAATGGAGCTCATCCTATGCAATATCTAAATGCCCTCATTAGTATTCCCCAAACCCAATGAGCAGCACTTCCGAACACAGACTTTAAATCAAAAGCTTTGCTCAAAATTCTCATCTCTTTGCAAATCACAATGAATATCAATGATGAAAAAAATTACAGCATAGAAGATTGCAAATGGGTCTCAGAAATCATCTGGTCCAACTCTGTCACTTTACAAATGAGGAGCCTGAGATATAGAGAGATTCATTCGTTTGTCCATGGTCATACAGAATCAGTGGCCATGCTAGGACCAGACTATGGCTTTCCTGCTTTCTGGGGCTGCTGTGGATATTTAAATCAGATCCTAAAACAGAATTTTCCTCAAGTGTCTCATCTAGCTTATCACTCACAACATAGCAATATTCTTAAAAGAAAGGCTTTCTTAGATGCCTTCACATCATAGCTAGGCTGCTTGGAAAATAATGTAAGATAATACAAATGACAGGAAAGCCAGAGACCCTAGAGGATTCACATACACGGAACAAGCTGGAAATAGCACAGAAAGCTGGTGTTCGTGAATATACTGAATCATTTTGCCGTAGTTCAACTCATTTTAGGTGAGTATACATATAAACATAGTTGGTTTAAGTTTTCATGGTCAAGTATTTATTTGAGAGTGAAATGAGAGTTGCAGGATTTTTTATAAGAATGTACCAAAGAGAGTGCTAGAGAATTAAGGGGCAGAGTACTTCACAGAGAAATATATGGGCACAGAAAATAACTCTCCAGAGACAAAAGGATTTAAAGGAATAAAGAAACATAACAATTGTTGGCAAAGTGGGTTTGATTCTTGCCATTCCGGCAGGACAATCAAGAATTCATTGATAGGAAGCTGCAAGTTGAAGAAAAACCATATTAGCAGCCTGAAATAATGACATGAATCATCAAATCCTGAAAGCTCATAATTGAACTTGACCAAAGCACAGATATTCAAAAGACTAGCCGCGTATGTTCTGGGAATATCTAAACCTTCAGAAAAACATTAATGTACGAACTTTAAATTCTGCATGTAGATGAGGTGAGTTGATTTTAGAGGCTGAAGTTGCTCAGAAACCATTAGTGTCTATATATAGCCCATATGCTTAATATTAAATAAATGTGTTATTTAATATTTCTGGTTAATTAAATGCCTTAATGTAGGTTTATGTTAAGAGTACTTACACTATATTGAACCTCTTCAGTAGTCCTGTAAAAATTTTATATACCAGACAATATCCCATGAAAATAACAACCTGATAGAATTCATGTAAATGTCCATAGAAGGATGTGCTACAAAAATAAACAACTCTCCCTGGGTCTAAACATTGGGTTTCCTGTCTCCTTAGACAGCTGTAGATATTTAAATCAGAATCAGACTTTAAAAACAAGACCCTAAAGGCAATTTTCTGAACCTTATAACATTTTTATTTTATTTAGAATTGACTATATGCCTATCACTTTCCCAGGCTCTGCAAGAGATTAAGAGAAAAATAGGATACAAATGAGCACATATGAGTTGAATTGCACAATCATGAAAAACTTTGAATCCTGAAATTCAGTTCTTATCTACTAAGTTAGGAGAAAAATTGAACATGAAACAAGGAAAAACCAAGAAAAGTGCTAAACTAGGCACAGGAAATGAAAAGATTAGCATGGCCTGGATAGACAAGGATGTTTCACAGAGGTAGTATAGAGGTTGGTTCTTAAGGGTAAATAGGATCTGGGTAGGTGAATAAAAGAGTTGGTGCCATTTAGGCTAGGAAAAGATCACTGGCCTGTTTGTATGGGAGATGGAGGAAGATGGTGGAAATTATGAGGGAAATGGCCTGTCCAAATTATGGGGATCATGCTGGAGAGCAATCATAATGGTAAATCTAATTTGTCAACTTGATTGAGCCACAATTTGCCCAGGTAACTGGTTAAACGCTATTTCTGGGTGTCAGTGAGGGTATCTCTAGAAGAGATTAGCATTTGAATTCGTGGACTGGGTAAAGCAGATGATCCTCCCCAGTGTGAGTTGGCATTATCCAATCCATTGAGAAAACCAGATGAGTTTGGAATTTACTTTCTGCCCCACTGCCTAAGATGGGACATCTATCCTTTGCCCACAGCATTCCTGGTCCTCAGGCCTTTAGACCCACACTGAGATCTACACTGTCAGCTATCTGGCTCTCAGGCCTTTGAACTACACCACCAGCTCTCCTAGGTCTCCAGCTTTCAGACAGCAGATGGTGGAATTTCAGCCTCCATAGTCATGTGAGCTGACACAATAGAATAAACCTCTTTCTAGATAGAGATGTAGATGTTAGAGACAAACCTAGACATAGACATTCTATTGGTTTTGTTTCTCTGGAGAGTCCTGACTACTACAGCAATGGAAGGTCAAGTCCTCTGGGTGGTATGGGATGAGATTATGCAAAATTCTGAGATCCTTGAGAGTTCAGGCTTGATCCTGAGAAAAACATGCAGGGGAGAGAAGTAAAGGAAACATTGCTTTAAGAAGACATTTCCAGAAAAACAATACAGGATAAACTGAAAAGAGAAATGATATAATGAGATTCTGAAGTAATACGAGCAGAAGTTTATGACTAGGTAGTCAAAGACAGCAATACTGAACATGTATGACTCATATTTTAAAAGAAAAAAATAATAAATTTTGGTGTCAAATTTTATGTAAGGAATAAAGTAGAATGACTTGTTAAAGATAATGTTTTTAATCTTGAGATACGAAAAAGTAGTGGAAGACTATTGGAAATAGTTTGTAATAATTGGTTAACTATAGTTTGGAAAGGAAGACGATGAGTTAGATTTGAGTTAGGTTGGACTTTAGAGAGAATGTTGTAGTAGAAAAAATATTGTTTCCTCTGGTGCTTACATGAAGACTACATTTATAGTCTCCCTCAAGTTAGGCTGGGATCATGTGACTGGGTTCTGGCCAATCAGATGTGGTTGGAAGAGATGTATGCCACTTCCACCTCTGGCCTGGATGAAAGGATCTGGGAACACCTGGGTGGCTTAGAGGCTGAGCATCTACCTTTAGCTCAGGGCGTGGTCCCAGAATCCCGGGATCAAGTCCGACATCGGGCTCCCCTCAAGGAGCCTACTTCTCCCTCTGCCTGTTTCTCTGCCTCTCTGTGTCTGTGTCTCTCATGAATAAATAAATTAAAATCTTTTTTAAAAGATAATAAATAAATAAAAAGGGAAGGGTTTGGATCCTTGAGTTTCTGCTTAAAAGAAAGCAATTGGCTCCACATTAGGTGTGACATGAACAGCAATAAAATTTCACTGTATTGTCACTAATTTGCCAGGTTTACTTTTTGTGCAACAGAGTCTGTCCTGCCCTGACTACTATAGATGTGCCATCTATCCAGACATATCCTATAGACAGTGCTAGATATGTATAAACAGTCAATATGCTCATCAGGATGGACAGTAAATAATAAGATCCATGGTTTGAGATTTAGATTTGGAACCCATTTTCCAGGGAGTAATAGTTTAGAAAACAATAATGGATAAGTTTCTGAGGAAGTGAGCGCCCAGAAATAAAGGCATGAAAGATAGGGTGTGAGTAGACATTAATAGCTAATAGTAGACATTAACAGCTAAGTAATATTAAGGTAGGGGAATCTGAAAGTTCTGTCCACCCAAACCCCTCAATAGACACCGAACTGTCCAGTTGGAACTATGTATTTATTAAAATGGCTGAACAGAAAGCAGCCCTCCTATAAAAGAATTCTAAAAGACAAACCTAAGCTAAGATGTTCTTTTGATCACTTGGAGACTTCCAGGTTGAGATTGGCCCACACGGTGCCTTCTACCGGCAGCTGTCCTCCTGACAAGTTTCTTTAGAGTACACACTTCCTGAAAATGACTTAGTTCTAATCATTGTATTCTCTCATCTATCCAAAAGCAGGTTGGTGATTTTTTTTTTCCTTTTTCATCTTCCATCAATGTGAAAAGACATCTTATCTTATGCTAGATGCAGCTAAACAGATCCATTCATTTTAATCCCAGACTTTGCCACATCTAAGCTGTCTTTGAGGGACTTGGTATAATCATGTCTTTGTTCTTATCATTCTTGGGCAAATCACATTTCCAAAACTCTGGCAAGCTCTTCAACCCTGTCATATTCTGCACACCAAATTCTGTTTCTCTTCTCTGCTTTGTTATTTAGATACGGTTTCTATCCCACACATCTGAGGCAAAGTTGAAAGCCTACTGTGTAGGTGGCAGTTTCCAACAGAACAGAAACCTAATTTCACCTGGATACTCACTCAGTATTGTTTACTGGAATGTTATTGTTCAAGTTCAAGTGAATTTTAATAACTGCCTTACAAACATATTAAGGGCTCCCTATCAAAGAATATCACCATTAATATATGTTTGCATAATTTTAATGCCTTACAAAATTATATTCCCCTTGGACACAAATGCATGAAATTTGTATCCCTCCTTTATATATTCATTTCAGAATAGTCCTAATATGAGTTAGTACCTTGAGAAATGTACACAGATTAAAATAAAATTATAGCATTTCAGTATTTTAAGCAACTTGTTTCATTTAATCTACTTTTTTAAGAATACATCTCTTCTACAAAAATCTTATGCATTGCTTTTAATAGGGTGGTAGAAGCACATAACTAACTTGTTAAATCTGAACTGTTGAAGTCCAAACAAAATGATTATTGATTTATGGATAAATAATATGGTTATCATGCTCACACTCAACAGATAAAAGACCTATTTCTGCTTAGATTGAAATTGGGAAGTAATTCTTTCTACCAAAATTATTCCTCACCATGGTAATAGATGTAGCACTGTGGGAAACCATAGTTTGGGATACCATGTATTCCATCTAGACACCAGAGACAAAAAAACTGTATACACAGAGAAGGCTTTTCCAGGTTAACCTAAGTGGGAGCAAATATTTTTCAGAGAGCTTTACAGGGTGCCAACTTCTCTAGAAATCACTTTATAATGGCTGTCCCTAACATGAATCTTGGGAAAATTCATAAGTAGAAGCTCAGGATATGGCCTTGGTAACAATATCAAAGTAATAGTAAATATTTATTGCCATTTACTAAACACCCAGAGCTGTGTGCAGTGTTTTGCACTTATTATCTTATTTAATATCTGTAACAACTCTTAGGGGTAGTAAGATGAAAAAGTAGATCAAGTGAAGAAATGGAGGCACAGTGACTTTTAAATTTAACCAAAATGACATAATCAGTAAGTGTCAGAGCTGGGATTTCAACCCAGGTATGTGTTGAGCCTTTGACTCTGCCTCTTGGCCGTTACATTGTTCCACAATGTGGGATGTGACATCCCATTGCAGCCTTATGTAGCACAAGAACAGAATGAGACCCAGAAAAGGATCATCGTAGAACAGGAAAGAGGACCCCAGACAAGACCAGAAGAGAGGCCGTGTGTGGTGGATTAAGGTCAGCCACAAATTCTTTGCCTTTCTTCCTTTAAGAAGTAGAATTATTTTCCCTCTCCTTCAGTCTGGATTGCTATGTGACCTACTTTGATTGAAAGAATGTGACAAAAGTAATGGTTTGGGACATCTGGGCCCAAGCCTTGAAACCACTGGGAGCTTCCTCTTTCTCTGGGAAGCCAGGTGCCATGCCTAAAAATCTTGGTTGGGCCAGACTGATGGTTCTCAATCTGGGGGCAAATTTGCCTCAGAACATTTGACTGTCATGATGTGGGGGAGAGGAGGAAGAGCTGCCACGCATCTGGTGGGTAGAGGCCAGGGAGGCTGCTACACATCATATAAAGCACAGAACTGCACCTGGCAGAAAAAAAAAAAAAATTGTTCAGCCCAAAACATCAGTAGTGCAGGAGCTGAGAAATCCTGGCACAGACTACAAATGAAGAGAGCATGAACATGAGAGAGGCCACATGGAGCACATTGGGGCACCGGACTTTGGAGCAGAAGACTTACTGGCCTTTGGCCTGCCCAGTCATGGTGCTGGTTGAACACAGTTGAAACAGTGAATCTCCTCAGTGGCTACAACTTAGAGAATCACCCAGCTGAACCCTGACCACATCCTCATCCCACAGAATTGTGGAAAATAGCACATTAAAGCCACCAAGTTTGGGGCTGGTTTTTTACACAGCAGTGGATGATGGAAACACTATCCTTTCAGCCATTGTGTGGATGTATTCACTCATTTGTTAAAAAAGGTTTACACTAAAATGCAGCTGTCCAACCTCCAGAAGGTGACATATTCACATGCTTAAATTAGTATCATCATTCAAGTGTATAAATTTCATACTACTGTCCTGAATTTAAGTTCATTCATTCCCATTAAAGTGTTTATTTTCTGTGTGACATCCCAAGCTGTGTCATTACTCCGATGACCTTGTTGATTAAAATGTCTAATTTTTCTCAAATGTGGTATTCCTGACACCTATCTGCCCCATTTTCTATTTAAGTAGCTGGTTTTTCAACTCAGGTGCAACCGCTAACATTTAGTTCTTTCAAATTCCATGTTGTATCTGCACTGGTGTTGAGCATAACAAAAGGTATAAATTTGTCAAATTGTAATGTGATACACCTGAAACCAATTTAATGTTGCATGTCAACTATATTCAAATAAAAAACCCTTTTTAAAAAACTAAATAAATTCCACTTTGTTTTATTCATATATCATTCCAAACTGTCAGGTTTCTTTTCTTTTTCCTTTTTTTCCATATGAAAATATTTTTTTGTAACTCCGAGAGACTCCTGTCATTTGCAAATTTGATTAGCTTTCCTTCAACCTGGTGTCAAACTCCCAAAGAGGTCAGCGCTGTAGACAATACTCTGTATCATGCTCTTAAAAAATGCCTGTCTCCTAGACTGACATTTTGGAATATACCATGTGACAGGCACACACACAGTGGAAAATTATGATACACGGAGAATTTTTCAGGCGCAGGTGCAGCCATTTGTAGAAAAGAGTTGTAAGGGTAAAGTTTTAGAAGGTTGCTGTCCTCTTGTGAATTGATCCAAAATAAACAAATGAGCCTAAAGTCATTAATATGAGCATTTCAGGATGATGTTCAGTTGTTAAAACCACAGGTTTCTAGTTTATGATGATTACTTTGGTAATAATGAAAACATCCCATTTAAAGTTGAGTCACATCATCTTCTCAATTAACTCATGTAAATTCTATTGTATTTGCTTGGTCTATGAAGACAAAGGAGAGATTTAAATAGCAAGTGATTCCAACTACTATTCCACTCACTGAGTGCATACCTGACAGCAACTGTGGCAGGGAGGACAAAGATATGTTCCCCTCTATTCTAACACAGGTTGTTAGCCCACCACACAGTGCATTTGTCTGCTATTATGTTGGTAGTGATTTATTGATTCAGTCAGTTAACCAGCATTTTTAAAATGTTTTATGTAAGTAATCCCTACCCCCAAAGTGGGGCTCGAACTCACGACCTCAAGATCAAGAGCCACACAATTCTCCATCTGAGCCAGCCAGTCACCCCCTGAACCAGCATTTTCAAATATCTGCTATCTGCTTATTCAGGGTAATTTAGCTTCAAGGAACTCGGTTTTCTCACATGGAATCCCTTGTTGCACACTAGCTTAAGTGGTCTAGAGAATAAGGAGGATTTATACCCAACCTCTGGGGAGACTGATAAGTAAAGGGTTGTTGTACATTCTTTTGCTGCATTGAACTGAAATCACTCAAAGATATGGTCATGCTGCTCCTGTTGTCAGGCTGCGGGCCTTCACCTCCTCCTGCTCTTTGTCTTTCACTTCAACATCTATAAAGTTCTCAAGTATCAATTTAAGCAGGAATATATCAAATACATAAACAAGAATGGGAAATAAAGTTATGGACACACATATACCCACCACTTGCTTTAATACTTTATCATTCTGGCACATTTGCTTCAGATCATATTTTTAAGGAAGTAACAATGAAAGTGGTTGGATTCCTCCCCTCCACCCCTTCCTCCATAGAGGTAAACATGATCTCAAAATTGGTGACTACCCTTTATATCCATGATTTTATATTTTCACTACATATATATCCCCAAACTATACAGAATGTTTTCTTTTTTTAGAGCAAATGCAACATGACACAATTTCAGTATGCCATTTCATTTTTTTTTTTTTTTTTGGTCACTCAACATCGTTTTGACATTTATCCTTTGTGCATTATTTGTTAATCCATTTTAACTACATGGAATTTCATTGACTAAAAAAATGGAATAGTTTATATATTTATTCTTCTATTGACTCCCTGGGTTGTTGCCAAGCCTTCAATATTATAAACATCTTTGTACATGCCTCCTGGAGCATTTAGAAAGGGCTTCTCCAGAGTACATACTTGTTCCATAATAGGTATGCACAGCTTCCCTTGATACAAGGTGTGCTCTTCCACATGGTTGGACCAATTTACATCAGCAATTTGTGCATCACAATTCCATTTACATCACAATTCCATTAGCAATTGTGATAAGTTATCCTTTACAACATTTCTCCTTTGGTTGGTCTTAGTAGATTTTTAATGTTGCCTTCTGTGGTGAATGTGAAGCATTATCTCCTTGTTTAATTTGCATTTCCCTGCATACCAGTGCTGTTGAGCATCTTCTCATCTACTAATTAGCCATTCAGTTCAGGTCTTCTCTGAATTGCCTGTTCATTTTTAAATTCTTTTATTGATTTGGTAAGTGTTCTTTATATAGTCTGGATATGAATTGTATTACTCATTCTTCTTACCTGGAGGCAGAAGAATAGACTCTAGCCAGTTTAAGCAGAAAAGCTATATAATAAAAGGATATTGGGCAGCTAATAGGATCTCTGGAAGGACAGAGGTCAGACTTGGAGTGCCTATGGTTCACCCAAGTCACACTGCAGGATTGCCACAGCAAAGGCCTCACTGCTGCACGGCTAGGCTCAAACATTGTGAGTGTGTCCTTAAATGAACCTCAAGACTGAAGGCTGAAAAATTGCTTGCTGTCCTCTACAGTTGGAACTTTGTTCCTGCTCAGAGTCTTGCCTGGTGCATCTGATCACTAACACCTAAGCTTCCTGCCTTTGCCCCCACCTGGTTTCTGCCTTGGAAAAGCAGCACTCACATAATGGGAAATATGCCAAATGTTAGCAAGGACAAGCAAAACATGCCAGGAGCGGTTAATGTCCATCTCGCTAATCATTTATTGCCGATATATGTGGTAAAATACCTATTTTTTTTTGTCAGTGGCTCAACTTTTCACTGTTTTATTATTTTTCGGTGTGTAGTAGTTTTATATTTTGATTCAGAGTTATCAATCCTTTCCTTTATGTATGATGCTTCATGTGACATTTATGAAACCTTTCTCCATGTGAATTTTTTTTCCAAAAATTGAAGTGTTGCTGTTCATATTTCTATTGTTATTCTATCTGGAATTGATTTTCATGTCTCATTGGAGAAAGAGACTGGAACTTTTCCCCCAGTATTCAACCCAGTTGTCCTGGTAACATTTACTGAATGTCCCTGATTTTCTCACTAATTTATGCTGTTATCTGTCTCATATACCAATATTCTCTGTTTACATAGATTTCTGTCTGGATGTTCCATTATGTTCTATTTATCTATGTGGCTATTTTTGCATACTACCACAAGGTTTTAATTACTAGAGCTTTATAATAGGTCATTGTCTTGCAGAATGAATGCCACTTTTTATTATTTTTCTTGTTTTGGTTATCCTTGGTCCTGCCATATAAATTTCCTTAATATATCAACCCATGATGTGATTTTTGTTGCAACTGTTTTAAATGCATGAACTTATAACAATTTTTATTGTGTAAATTACATCTTTTTATTACTAAATTTTCTAATTGGTTTTTGCTTCTGCATCAGAAAGTCATTGATTTTGGCGTATTCAACTTGTATCAGATAAACATGCCAGATCTTTTATTAATTCTGTTCGTCATTAGATTCTTGGGGGGTAATTTCTTTAAATGCAATTATTTCTCTTCAGATAAAATATATTTTATGTTTTCCTTTCCACTTTTATAACATTTGTTTATTATGTATTAATGGATTGACTATGACTGTAAGGGTGGTAGAGAGGAGAAGCAGCAACAGTGGGCATCCTTGCCTTGTTCCTTCAAGGGAATGCTCTCAACATTTCATAAGAAAGCACGATGCTTGGAGAAAGTTCCTGGTGGTTATCCTCTATCAGATTAAGCATGTTCGATTCTGTTATTAAGAATAGATGTTGGGGGATCCCTGGGTGGCGCAGCGGTTTGGCGCCTGCCTTTGGCCCGGGGCACGATCCTGGAGACCCAGGATCGAGTCCCGCGTCGGGCTCCCTGCATGGAGCCTGCTTCTCCCTCTGCCTGTGTCTCTGCCTCTCTGTCTCTCTCTGTGTAACTATCATGAATAAATAAATAAAATCTTTAAAAAAAAAAAAAAAAGAATAGATGTTGGATTTCATCCAGTGCTTTTTTTCCCTATCTCTTTAGGTAATCATATTTTTCTCCTTTCTCCTATTATTGTGATCAGTTATGTTAACAGATTCTTGCTTTCCTAGAATAATTGTATGTGTATGTTTGTGGACCTCTGTATGTAAGGAGACAATCCAGGTTCTATGGGACCTGAAACGTCCACAATTTGGGGGACCCCCTTTAAGAAAAAAATCCCAAATTAAATTAAAAATCCAAAATTAAATAATATGACCTAGACTGACCCTGAGATTTAAATTTCATTATTGCCATGGTAAATCCACTTCTATCTGCGTATGAACAACTGGATTCTGTTTGCTCAATACCTATTTAAGACTTTATTGTTAGAAGATGAAATTGGCCTATAATTTGCTTCACTCACATTTTCCTTTGGTTTTAGTATCAAGATCAGACAATCATCATAAGTCAGGTAGCTTTTCATCATTTTTTTCATCTCTACAGCAATTTAAATAAGATTGGAGTTAGCAATTTCTTGAAGTTTTCAGTCTGGAGCTGGTGCTTTCATTAGTCCAATTTTGACAATAGGTCTATACTTCAAAGAGGATGGAGAAAAGGACAGGAGAGCAAGGCAAGAGGGAAGCCCATTGTGTGCCATAACTATGTCTTATTCTCAACTTTGGCTTTAACAAGTAATAAAATTCTTCATTTCTCCTTCTTCCTTAATCTTTTGTCTATCTCAATTGATTCAGAACTCAGAAAAGGAGAATGGGCATATCATTTGTCAGCATCCCTACTCCCAAACTCTAATACTTAAGTTCTTACTAGCATGATTCACATTCAGACGCCTGAAATATGGGCATAATCAACTGCATTAACTATGGAAGCTTCTGCATTTCCATAAGTGGCTAGCCAACTAACTGTTTACCAAGAACCTAAAAGAGAATGGCAGGCTCTCTCTCTTCTTCTTCCTCTGTCCCTCCCCACCATGCCTTCTCTCTCTCAAATAAATAAATAAAATATTTCTAAAAAAAGAATTAGTAATATTCATTTGAAATATAAGTAATGAATATTATATTAAAGTAAATATCAGTATTCATTACAAAATTAAATTTTTTTCATCAGTTGCCATTTTTATAGTAAGTTGGTATCCACCACATCCAAAGATGTATAGTAGTTATACGAGGCTGAGTCTAGAATTGAATGAATGAGTAATGGAAGCACAAATACTCATTCACATATAAATATTTATTGAGTTTCCATGATGTCCTGAGTAGGAGATATTGGGTAAAACCAAATAAGCGTGGTTTTAACCTGTCATAGTTTTAACCATTGAGTTTTAACCATTGAGAAAGAGGTCGGATGTATTTTATATAGTCACATGAAAACTACAGAGTAAATGTTTCGAAGGCAGAGCACATGGTAACAGGAGAGAGGAAAGTAGAGAACAGTAGATCTTCTCTGGGAAGGACAAGGTTCTCTGTGAGAAAGGGGCACATCATGAGGTGAGACGTTGGCTAGACATGGCGAAGCAAGTGAAACAGAGACAGGAGCAGTCTGTACAAAGATGCTTAGTCTGGAAGAGAGGAGGCAAGGGTGTATGAGAGTGGTAGAGAAACTTCAGACAAAATGGAGGAAGAAGAAAGAGTCAGATCATTTGGAATCTTTTGGAGATTACTCTGTGGATAGAGATTGCAAGTCATAAACCCAGTGCCCTTCATTTCTGGGATGGATTGCTTTTTTATGAGGTTTGACCCCTGGCAAGTTTTTTTAATAAATGATTTTACATATTCATAGAGTAGGAAAATATTGATCCTTCTTTCAAGCTCTTCTCACATCACACAGCCAGAAAGTATAATAGAAGGCATCTATAACAGCACATTGTCTCGGACACTTTGTCCACCCCTAAAGGCATATCTATTTCATATAAGCCTGCCACAACGTATAACATATCTAATTCTTCCAAGACAATGATGCCCCCCACTGTATGACAAACTGCCTTACCACAGTCCCAATTTGGGTGCATGATACAAGCTGCAGTGTTAAAACGTATGCTATTGAACAAAACGCCAAATAAAGAATCATTAGACAATATATTTATGTCTAACAGCAAATCTCAGTCTTGCAATTATCCAGTTAAATATATAATTGACACAGTAATGATATTTAGCATCTCTAACTAGTGTGGGCATCTTTAGGAGAAAGGCTTTGCTCAGAATGTACCAGAGTGATCCAGAACAAACCTTGCTGAGTTGAAGGCTACAGAGGCTGACAGTAAGAACAAGAACACCAAATTCAGCTGGGGAAGGAAAGTTTGATGGATTTCAAAACAAGAGCTACGTGCTAGGGAAGGAGGAAACAAAACTGATGGGCTGTGACCATTTGATGACCAGAGCAAATTTAGTAAAATAACTTTCATAGGCTATTTGGCCCATTTTATTGCTGCTGCTGTTACTGCTGCTACTGCCACAAAGGACAGGACCAGGGACAAAAGGCAGCATCTTCTGATAAACCCATGTTGCAGCAGCAGAAACAAGGACTTGAATAAAAGTCACTTTAAAAGGCTTAGGGGTAGATAAACCTGAGAAGTCCTCTATTACAAACCTTCTTCTCCACTTTTGGCATATGACAAGTGTGGAGTGGATGAAGATAGATGTCATTTTCAGCTATCATCAGAGAATGTTTGAATTTGGAGGGACCATCAAAATGCTTGTTCACATGTCCCGTTTTATAGGTAGAGAAGGACTAACAGGTGAAACGACTTGCTCAAGGCCACAGCAAGTGAGTGGACCAGAATCAGAATTAGAACTCAACTCTGATCCCCAAACCTAATGTGAGTACATTTACGTGCTGCCTTCTGTGGAAAGTTGATACTATATTCCACAGTTCATGAGATGCTACCTTCAATTATCCTAGAAAGAATATTCACTGGTTTATTATTTCTCCACTTCCATCCCAGATCCAAATGCCCATTACCATCTATCTAGGGTGTCACCCATGACATGAGCCACTTTCTTTTTTCTTTTAAATAATATGATAAACAATGTGATAGAAATACTTGACTATCTCTTATATAAACTGCTCTCTAAACAATTAGTTTTAAGCAAGATTGTGAGGTTATTTGGGATGGATAGGAAAGGAGACTTGGGAAGAACTCATGAAAGGTAGGAGATAGGAAATTTTTCACGTAAGAGTTTCTACTCCCTTATCTTACATGACATCATGGATATGAGAATAACATAACCCAATTCTGTGTTAAGTACCCAATATGCCGTCATTTATTCCCTTGGCAGAATGATTTCTGGCAAGCCCTAACCCTTCACTGGTTTGAGTTCACTCTAGTATCAAATGAGGGGTTGTGACAGGTCATTGGTTTGCAGACCTCAGTTCTGTCAATATTTGCTTTGTTAGTAGTGTCACCCATTCTTTTAAACACAAAACAGCTTAAAATGAAGAACCCTGCCATCCCTCAGGTGGCACTGAGGACAACTCTAAGAAACTTCCAGGGATTCTTGTGATAGAACTTTGAAATTCTGGGGGAGAAGATTCCTATGAGCCTGTTCAGCTAAAATACTTTAAAGTGATTAATTCCCAGTCTACTAAGGAAAACCAACAATAAAATTCAAGTTGGGGAGAAAATTAAATTGTCATGCCCCCTCTAGGTGTCAGGTGTCCTATTAGCTGCTTTATGCGCATTATCAAATTTAAAGAAAAAGATCACTTCAGAGCCACCTTATGAGGTAAGTACTCTACTGCACTTTTACCAACAAAATAACTGTACTCAGAGAGGTTGGTCTCTTCATTTCAAAGGGATTAGATGACTATGGGGCCATTGGGGTTAGGAAGGTAGCTGAGCCAGAACTGAACCTCGTTCTTGTTGGCTACAAAAGCCCCTGATATTTCCACCATCATAGTCTGAGTTATGAGTTAAGAGGCTAGTCTCAGTATTAGACATGCCCTATTCATTTTAGCTATCTGGTGGTTTCAGCTGCTGCACCAATAGGGCCATAAGATTAAGCAGACCCTCTGATTTCTCTCAATTTAAAATAAGTCTGAAGTGGTTTAGTAAGCTCCTGAGTGATCTTACCTCCTTATGCATATTTGATTCCACTTCATCCCCATTTCTGAATCAGCTGTTTTTCCCAGGCTCACGAAGGACACAGAGATATAACAAATGTCCTGTCAGAATGTTCCCTTTTTGAAGGAGAAGTGAAGGGACATATTTGAGCACCAACTGCCCGCCAGATTTGGAGCTTACATTGATACTATTGCATTTTAGCATCGACAGCGCTGCCATGAAGAAATTCATATGTACAGTTAATGGACAAAAGAAATGGAGGCAGCTGAGGTGGCACAGCTGAGAACAGGTGAATCAGGGACTTCAAATCCAGACCAAACCTGGCTCTAAGCCTAATCCTCTTTTCATTTCTCCATGCTACCTCCCTAATGGTTCCCTGTCTGAGCAAAATCACAATTCAGCTGCTCTTTCATCCTGCTGCTTTAAGGTTTGTATGCTTAACCAGGTTTCAAAATAGTTGCAATACTTGCCTGACTTTTCAAAGAAATGTGTATTTCATCCCGACACCTTTACTCTCATTAGTTCTAAATGCTGTTAAATTAACTGCCAGTTTACTCTGAAATTCTCGTACCACCAGATAATGATCACCAGCGAAGGGTTCAAACCCAGTGACAAAGCAGAAAGATTAATGCGTGGATGTTAATTATGCAGCACGGAGGGTCCCAAATGCTCTTTCATGTCACTGAAAAAGATCATTTCATTTTAAAAGATGAGCCTCTTTCAGGTGAGCACCATATTACTGCCAGAAAGTTATTGCTTGGTGATATGCAGATGACACAACTCTTGGCAACTGAGGTGCTAGCCTAGGTAGAGGCTCTCAATTCCTGATCACGTGGGTGGATTATGGCTAAGCTCGAGTCTAGAGTTGAGACAATCTGCTTAAAGAAGAAGTATCCACAAGGGTGAAGCTTTCCGATCCTACACGTGTTACTCATTGACACACCACTCATTGATAGTTTCCTTCTTTAGGCAAATGTTTAACTGCCTGCTGTCTTCCAAGCACTGTGTAGGGGCACTGGAAACACAAAGATGCCTCAGCCATCTGCTTTCAGAAAGTACACCTGCTAGATGAGGGGACAGACAGACACCTGACCGTAATTCCATTAATATGAATACCCTTAATAAAATTCAAGAGCATGGCAAATGTCCTGATGATGCCACAGCTCATGCAGTTTGAAAAATGGAGGGTATGATAAGTAAATAAATCTTCTTAGAAAATGGAAGGGGTGGAGAAGTTTCCAAGGGGTGGGGATCACTGGGCTGGACTGGGAAAGAAGAGAAATTACTCAGCCTTGCAGGATACATGGGAAGGGATCAAAAGGCAGAGAAAACATCCTATGTAGGAGACTGGAAAAACCTAAAATGACCTACAAATAATAATGGTAATGATCTCAGATGACCAGCAGGTTGATTTGGAGACTGAAAGTGTTGGAAGATAAACCCAAGGAGTAGATAGATACCAGATTATGAGAGTCCTTGAATGCCCTACTGAAGCCTGCAGACATTATTACATAGATGTTTGGAAGCTGGTTTCCTTTCTGATCAAGTGTCCCTGTGATCACCAGTGGGAAGGAAGGAGGCGAAGGTCGCCAGGACTTTGGACAGCTGTTTTCAGCTTACACCAATCACCCAGCTCCTGAGCTAGCATCATATATTAGAAAAAAAGACATGATGTTCTCTCCATTTCAATTTTCATTTGCACTAAAATGGATGGCCTTTTTACACACTATCAATAATGCCTGTGCTGGAGGAGCTTTTAATAGGACAAACATTCATCATTTTAAGGTTACTCTTTCCCCAAAAGCATGAGAGCAATCTGTTGGTAAAATGGAAAAACCTTGTGCACTAGGCTGCCCTGCTGCCTTTTTTCCAGGTGGTGCCCGCTGATAGGAGAGAGCGGCAGTGAGTGGAGACAAAGTCATATGAATTATCATTTTTCTGAGCATCCCTCCCTCCAAAGAAGCTGTGCGGTGTAGCAGAAAGGTTCAGCACAAGAGCAGTTGACCAGGGCTCTAACTCCAGCTGTGCTACTGAATAACTGTGTCATCTTAGGTAAATTACTTCCTCTCCTCAAACCCAAACCTCCTTATCTTTAAAGTAGGACTGAACTAGGATTCTCAGTGTCCTCTCATAATCACGAGGTCCCATGTAATCTTGATATTAGTTTAGAAATGAAAAGCACCACGTTCAAAGTTCCTGGTATGTTATGCACAGCACCACTGCAGCTCACACACCTTACTTGAACAGAACAGCTGCTTTCCAATCATATTATCACTCAGACTGAACACTCTTTCAATTCAAATATACCCAACATTGTTACCATAATGAACTGTGATTCACTCACTTATATTTAATAGAAGAATTGTAGACAGGCTGTCAGTCCAAATCAAAAGACCAAATATATATGGTGCTCAGACATTCTTTACCAATAAGATTTTAAACTCCAATTCCCAGTTAGTCCACTGGGTGGTGACTATGGTGTAGAGAAGGTGCCTTGAGTCAGATCATATAACAGTAGAATAGGTGCATTGGATTCAAATTCAATTCACCTTCTCTCCGTCAGCATTTAGAGACTACATGGGGGTGTGCTAGACTCTGTGGGAAGTCTTGGTAACCACTGGAAAGGAGCAGAAAACAACATTCCTGACATCAGGGACACTAGAGTCTAGTTTGGAGAGGCAAAACAAACACCCACGAGAAAGAGAGTAAGTCCAAAGCATTCTCTAATGATGCCCCAAGAATTCAAGGTAATAAAGGTCAACAAGGGGTGGAGTTGGGGTTGTCCTGGAGTGCTTCAGCTGAAAGAGATCTTCTTTCTCCCCCTACCCCACATTAAAAAAAAAAAAAAAAAAGCTTCATAACAAGTGTTCCTTTTCAATGGTCCATCCCATTTCTAGCATTATATGATAGTGATTGGTATCTTCTCCTTTTCATGTAAGGGCTCTGAGAGCAGGAACCATATTGTTTTCATTTTAGTGTCCTCCAAATGCCTAGTGAAGTGCATTGCATGCATCAGACATTAAAAAATGGATATTAAGTTTGTGGTTAAATCAACAAAGAACATGAATTGAGCATTGGAGGATACAGAAGCAGGAGTCACAGTAATAGTAAGGAGGATGGAGAGACTGAAGCCAGGAACCCATTTTGTGGCATGCCGGGAATCAAGTTTGCGTAGGAAGAAGAGGGCTAGCTGAGGAGGAGTTGACAGATGAACATTCAAGCTGAGGGCTTGGCTTTTGAGCTGGCAAAGCTAATAAAGGCTCTTGAGAAGAGAAAAGGTATATGATAAAATGTGTGCATTATGCAGATCTATATGGCAATCTTGCACATGATGGCTGAGGCAAGAAAATCAACCAGGAGTCTATTAGCATAGTACAGATGTAGAAATACTGCCTTTAATATATAGCTTTTGATCTTTAATTTATTAAGACTTATCCTTATTTTCTCTCTTCCTGGCTACTTCTCTAACCTCATGCTTCCTTATCCACCCCCTCTCTCCTTTCTACTAATTCCTAGTCATTGGATAAATCTCATTGTGAACCTTTCCTTAGGGAGATTATCCCAGGTCTTTCAGCGAGGCTGCACATCATGTACTTTTATCCTCTTAAAGATTTTATATTTGTGTTTGAGAGAGATATTGAGTAAGAGAGAGAGCATGAGCAAGGGGAGGGAGAGGGTGAAGCAGACTCCCCACTGAGCAGGGAGCCCAAAGTGGGACTCAATCCCAGGACCCTGGAGTCATGACCTGAGCCAAAGGCAGACACTTAGCCTATGGAGCCATCCAGGTACCGTCAACATACCTTTCTTTATAACAGCATACTTCCCTCCCATTAATATCAATTATTTTAAATTAATATTATATAATCTAAATGACATAAACAGATAGTTATTTCTAAATAATAGGCTTATACTTCTCTCTTATCTCTTGACTTCCTAGGAGGGGAAATGAAGATTTAGCTCTCTTACACTGCTATTTTTTATTTTTTTGGTGCCCCCTCATCCTCTCAATAGGGTTATAGTATGCATTTTGGTTTGGAAATATGCAGTATTTGTATTCCTAAGGCTAGACAAAAACTATTCACAGCTGAGCATTATTGGGCACCATGATTACACTTCCTTTTTTTAAAAAAAATAAGTCTCATTTTTTTCATTAAAAAATTTCCTTGTGCCTATTTACAACTCTTTCCACCTTTCGATAACCTTTCATTATAATTTTCCATCAACTCAATCCTACTAGAGGCTCTATCAGATCTGAGTTTTATTTTTCTCAAAGTCATTTCTCAGATAGACTTCTGGTCTTCTTCCATCCAGGCTGGTTTCTCTCCAGGCCCGGAGAGTAGATGCAGGACACAGCTGTTACCCCAGCTTTCCCTTCTGCTCTTGATTCTGAATTCCCTTAGCCTTTCTCTTAGATTTTATTCTGTTTCCTAGAACTTGGTTTTGATTTTTATTATGTTCTTTTGTTATTTTCTCTTCCAGGATTTATTTTCTTGTGTTCACAGAGTACTTTCTCTAGTTCATGTCTCAGGTTAAAAAGATGATAGCATAGCAGAGGGGATGAGGATAGCAGCCCTTGGATCTTGAGTCACGTTCTCCAGATGGACTGCTCACCCTCCATGCCTAGGTCCCAGCTGTCATCTGGTGTTCTCCCTGCACCAACATCCTAGAGGAGCTATTTGCATACTCCTATGTCTCCCTTCTTCTCGCCTTCTTGGTTTACTCATTGTAGTGGAAGTAATCCTCCAGAAGTTTCCAGAGAAAGAGTTCATGGGAGATTATTTCCTAAGATATTAAAAATGCCATTATTCTACCAATACATGTAATTGGTATTTTGGCTAAATAGGATTTTAAATGTGAAATAATCATCTTTTTTCAAAATTTTGAGAACATAGCTCCATTATCTTCATGTTTCCAGCTTTAAGAAAGCTGAAGCCATTTGGAATTCCATTTTATGTTGTTGCTTTTCCCTCTTTCTTTCTGAAAGCTCATTTGTCCTCTGTACTCTGAAATTATAGAATATTTGCCTTGGTCTGGGGGTATTTTGATCCTTAATTCTGGGCCTTCAGTGATGCCTTTCATTTTGAAAATTCAGGTCCTTCAGCTCTATAGACTTACTATAGATAGATAGATAGATAGATAGATAGATAGATAGATAGATAGACTCTATTCCAAATTCTCAGTTTTCCCCTCCAGAGTGCCTATAATTCAAATGTCCTGAAATTGATTCTCTTTTTTTTTATTTCTTTCATATTACTCCCTAGCTCTTTTTGCTTTACTTTCTGAGAGATATCTCCAACTTTGTCTTTCAAATCTTCCAGGTAGCTTTTCAATTTTGCAATATATTTTCAATTCCCTAAGTCTTTTTTATTGTTCTCTCTGAACACATCTTTATATATGCATAAATATATTTACACACATAGTTTCTAAATCATGATACATATAATCTGTGTGTGTACATATATATGTATACTATGTACATTAGAACCATATATATATATATATATATGGTTTCTAATTCCCCCAATTTGTTTTTTGACACCCCCCCCCCTTTTTTTTCTTTTTCTCTCCTCTGTTGGAGGCTTTCTTCAGTTGTCTCAGGTATCAATGGATTGTGATCTGCACACAGTTAATAGCAGGCAACTAAAAATCTGATCATGATCTCTGAGGGTGTATGTCATTTGAGTTTCACTTTAGGATGATCCAGGTGGGCTTTGTTGGGGAGCCCTTGATGTTGATGTACTAGACTGCTACATCAGTGACCTCTGATGAATGATGCCTCTTGGAATTCATGAATGTCCACAAGGACGCAGGGCTGGGTTTATGACTGATTTCATCAATAGAATATGGCAGAAATGAGACTGTACCATTTCTTAGCCCTTTCTAGGCTTCCCTCTTAAACTGCTCCCTCTTGAAACACTACTTGGAAACTCCATGATGGGAGGCAGCCCAGGCAGCCACATGGAGAGACCCACAGGGGGTCAGGAGGGAACAAATGCCTCTCACTGACAGCTCCAATTGAGCTCCCAGTTGAGGTTTCATAGGACTCCATCCATCCTTGAACCTCAGCCAATGCCAGAAGCTGAAGAACTGCTCACTCGATCCACAGAATTTTGGGAAATGATAAGCTGTTACTTTAAGCCACCAAGTTTTCCAGTGGTTTGTTATGCAGCATTGGATAATGTAAACAGTATGCTTAACTCTTTTTAAATTTGGACCTGTCAGATTTCCAGGAAGGGGTCTTTCAATCCCCTATCTGGACATCAACATTTGTCAGCCTGTATTTTGAGACCTAACTGGAAAAATGCCAGAGGGTTTTAGAATTCAGTATGTGCATGGTCAGCTACCGCCCCCACACCCCACCCCCTGTATTTCAGATGGTACTCTGGTAACTATGCCCCTTGATCCTGATAAGAATAAATCTCACCAAAAAATAAATACCCATTCTTCTGCCAGGGAGGAGGATGGGCAGTCACTCACTATCATGAGATGAGAAGAAGACCTAGATTTCTCATTTTCAAAAATATTTTATTCAAGAAAATATATTTTAGCTCCCCCACATTCATTTCCCCTAATTCTAAAAGTTCCTGGAACTGCCAGAGCCTAAGCCTTTTAGAGGTTTTGCAGTATTAATTGAGTTGCTTTCCAAGTATATTGCTGGCTATGGATTTGTCTTTCTTTGGTGTAGTAAGCCCATTATAACTGGTTCATCTGCTTTTCAGGTTCCAAAACCCATTAATGTTACTTTGCTTCTGTTTTCCCTGTACTTTTGGATTTAAATCCTAGGAAAGATAAATGTTTCCAGTAGTTTTAATGGTATTTTTGGAGAAGTAGAAATTATAAATTAGATGTATGTGTTCAATCTGTCATCCTAACAAACAATTCCTGATGATTATTATTATAGCTGTTTGTTTTTTACTTTTATTTTGAAATAATTATAGATGCTTTGGAAACTGAAAAAAAAAAAAAAGTACAGGGAGGTCTCATGTGTCCTTTACCCAGTTATCCTCAATGGTAACACCCTGCATAGCTAGTAAAATATCAAAACCAGGAATTTGACATGGGGACAGCCCACAGAGACTATTTAGTTTCACTCCTACATACTCTTTGTGTGGGGGTGGGGGTGTATGATTCTATGCAATTTTATCCTGTATGATGCAGAACAGTTCTAGTACCACAAGACTCCCTGTGCCACCCCTTTAGAGGCCACCCCACCCACCCCCAACCCTAACCCCTGGCAATCACTAATGTGTTCTCCATTTCTATCATTTCATTACTTTAAAAATGCCATCTAACCAAAATCATGCTGTATGTAGCCATTTTCTGAGACTGATGTTTTTTACTCAGCATGATTCCCTTGAGATCCTATTGTGTTTTAAAAGTCTGTAATCCTCACTAAGCTATAGGCTCCATGAAAAAGGAACTGTGTCTGGGTCATACATAGTAGGAGCAAAATCAAGATTCTTCTAAGTGACTGAGTAAAGCTCTGGTTCCTAATCCTCTTTATTAAGGATAATTTTGGCTCAAAGTACTAGAAAAATAATAACTTAAAAAGGCTTAAACAACACAGGGATATTTTATCTTGCATATCAAGGGGTCTAGAGGCAGAGTATTTCTAGCTGACCCCCACATTATTAAGTACTGGGGCTCTTCCTGAGCTCCTTGCCCTAATGGTCCCAGGATGCTCACCACATTTCTAGACATTACAATGCAGATACTACAATATTCTTGTAGATGTTATAGGAATATCAGCGACAAAATGGAAGTATTACTGCAACAGAATAGCAAAAAGATCATTTTCACCTCTGACTACTCTGATTATAGTCTAGAAGTTTTGAAAATATATCCATACCCCTCCATGTTCATAGCAATATTATTTACAATAGCCAAGAGATGGAAATAACCTAAGTGTCAATCAATAGTTAAATGGATAAAGATGTGTGTATTTTAGCCATAAAAAAATGAGACTATCCTTCCATTTGGAACAACATGGATGGATCTTAAGGGCATCATGTTAAATGAAGTAAGTCCGAGAAAGACAAATACCACATGATCTCACTCATATGTGAAATTAAAAAAAAAAATCATAGAAAAAGAGATTAGACTTGTGGTGACCACAGGTGTGTAGGTGTGTGTGTGAGTGGGACAAGGAATTGGAGAAAGGGGGGAATCCCTGGGTGGCTCAGCGGTTTAGTGCCTGCCTTCAGCCGGCGGTGTCATCCTGGAGACCTGGGATCGAGTCCTGCATCGGGCTCCCTGCATGGAGCCTGCTTCTCCCTCTGCCTGTGTCTCTGCTTCTCTCTCTCTCTCTCTCTCTCTCTCTTTCATGGATAAATAAATAAAATCTTTAAAAAAAAAAGAAGAAAAAAAAAGGAATTGGAGAAAAGTGGTTAAAAATGTGCAAATTTCCAGTTACAAGATAAATAAGTACTAGGAAGGTTCAGGATGTAATGTACAACATGATGCCTTTAGCTAACACTGCTGTATATACACAGGAAAATTGAGAGAATAAATCCTAAGGGTTCTCATCACTGGGAAACGTGGGGCTTTTGTTTTTTGTTTTTATTTTTGCTTTTGTTTTCTTAAAAGGCAGAAAAGGATTGTGGGCAGCTGCCGAGGCCTGGGATCAAACCAGTTACCTTCAGATCTTCAGGCTAACGCTCCCAACTGAGCTATCTCAGCTAACCTTCTTTTTTTTTGGGGGGGGGGGGCTTTTTTGGCTTTTTTGCTTTCTCTTTTCATGTGTCTGTACTCAATGGATGCTAATTAAATTTTGTGATGATCATTTCACAACATATATAAGTCAAACTATTATGCTGTACACCTTAAACATGTCAATTATATCTCAATAATACTGAAAAAAATCTAGAAGTTTCAATAGAGCTCTTAACGCCTATAAACTCAAGATCTGCATTGTTTTGAAATTTAAATTGTTCTAAAAGATAAATTCAAAACTGTGAGATGGCTTATATGAATGATGCAGGAGGGAAAAGCGAAGGCTTTTCATCTTCCTAAGGAAATATTACCCTCAGTTTCTCCCTGAACTTTTCAGGACAACTTCCCATTATCCATTTGTTGATTACATTCACTCTTCTCTTCAGATGGCACTGCTCTATCCAAAAGGACTAACAAGATATTCATGAAATGCTGCTAATGGAGGTTCCACAGAAGCATACCAACCAGCGTCAGCCATCCCAGAGGCGGCTGAGACAGTGGGTGGTTTTGCATTTTTACTTCTTAGATCCGATTTTCTCCATTATGAAAAGAACAATCATTAAAGGAGTCTGCTCTGTCCATAATGTTCTTCCTAGACCCTTCATTTCAGTCCAGTTTCATTAATTTGGTGCTTAAATTTATTGCTCTGGAGTCTAATGGGTATTACTCCTGTCAGCATTAAATTTAATTTACTGCAACGGGGCAGAGGGGTGGCTGAAACCAGATTTTAATTCCCAAGCCATTAAAACATGTTGCCCTTGATAAACAAGATCTTTATTATAGACCAGTACAATGTGTGTGCCTACAGGGCTACAACTCTGCAGAATGTGTTTTTGGGATAGCTTTCTTTTTTAAAAAATGGGTTTAGTCTCTTTCTTCTGCATATATGAATGTTCTAGAAATGTTGAGTTGTTGAAGCATTTTGTTCTACGATTTTTTTTCAAATGATGAAATAGGAAATCTAAGCCCAGCGGACTATAGAATTTTGCTGAATTTTCCTGCTGGGACCTTCTCACGGTGGATTATAGCCAAAGACACAATGTTGACATTTTTTGTAAGGGCAGATACTAGAGACAGCAGGGATTTCCTTATTGTCAAAATGAAAATAGATTTTTTTTAATCTTTAAAAATTTCAAAGAATCCATTGTTGTTAAAGTAATATGTGCTTGTAAAGATTGCAGTTGGTACGCAATGTTACATACTATCAGCATTTTGTCCTATATCCTTCCAAATTTCTATTTTTTCCTGTCTACCCTCTGTGTGTATGCATACATTTGCTGCATATATAAATTTGTGTATATATGTGTGTGTACATTTGCTGCATATGTATTTACTAAACTTTCTATGCATAGTACATAATCACTTGAGAAATGCTTATAGAATTATTGAGTTGACTTATTCTTTTTACTTGATCTTAGCTAAAAAGCCAAGAAGTGATTACTTATTCGTTTCATTAATTGTATCAGTTAGATGCATAACACTGCATGTAAACAAAGCAAACAAAAACAACCTCAAATTGACTGGAGATGAGAACTCTAGTAGCTCACCTTAAAGGGAGCTCATCTGTCGGATGGACTTACAGGTTGGCTTATGAGCAGTCCAATGATGTTTTCAAGGCTTAACGTTTTCCATGTTTCTCTACACTGTGGTCCCCAGTAGAGACTGTGTTCTGAGATGAAGCTCCGTATTTCTCTGGCAGTTAGGGCTTCATGTCTCCTCATTCACAACTTGCCATTCTCTGGCTCACTTAAGAGCAAGGAAAAACTTTCTTGGAAGTCTATAGCATGCCTCTTCTCCCATATTGTTAGCCAGAATTGGTTCCCATGACCATTCCTCAACCTGTCCCTAGCCAAGGGGGTGAGAGTTCCATTGTACCCATCAGGCCAATCCCCAGCTTTTCCTAAGAAAGAGAACTTCAGGTCTAGGCATAGCAAAATCTAGTTTCTAGGAAGAGGAAAAAGCACAATATACCCAGATTTACCACTAGTAAAATCCACTAGGGTAATATAAGTGTTTAAAGTTCTGAATGTTCTCAGGTTTTCCTTTGGATTCACTCACTGACCTCAAGAGGTATTGGAGAGAACTGTTTTCCATTTTATTTTTAGGTGTCTGCTTTAGGTTTTTTTTTTTTTTTTTTCAAGATTTTATTTTTTAAGTAATCTCTACGCCAACACGAGGCTTGAATTTTTAATTCCAAGATCAAGAGTTGCATGGTCTATTGACTGAGACAGCCACACACCCCCGTCTTGTTTTTAATGTGTTTGGGGTTTTAAACATTTGCTTCGTGATTTAGGTTTCTTTATTGTGGTCTCTTTTTTGCCTTTTCCCCCTTTTGGTAATTTCAAAGCTCTGAATTAAAATTGTGAATTTTCCAGTGGCTCTCTTAATACCTAATAACTTTAAAATAATGCACCTAAATTTTATTTATTAGTTTAGCAATTTCAACAATATCTATTGGTAACCTACCCTGAAAAATATGGACAACATTGTACTTAAAATGCCTCCTATTTATGGTGTCTTCCCTTCCTTGATTTTTATTTGTATAAAATTTTACATAGTCTGATCTGATACCCTTTGCATTATATTCTGTAAATGATTTAATATGTATTCTAAAGTCTAATTTCAGTATTTATGTACATTCAGTGATCCTTGCTATTTCTTTTATTGTTCAGTTCCCAAGTTTCCAAGTTACTCATTTTGATTCTCTACCTCTTTCTCCTCCTCTTTCTTTTGATTGGCTATATTTCAAAAAGATATTTATCCAGTCATCCTAGCTGAAATGTGATTTTTCTTTAAATTCTTAAATTACAGACATTACATTTCTATGCTATTTACAAGAACAATAACTTAGCAGGGTATGAAATCCTTGTATTCACTCTTCTCATAATTCTGAAAGTATTATTCTAATGTATCATTCTGTTGAAGTGTGGCTAAGGAGAATTATGAAGCCAACCTGATTTTTTTCTTTGTTTAGATATTTCTGTTCTATTTAGATTATAAATAGTGTTATTTTCATATCCAAGAATTACAGTAACTTGATCAGGATACATTTCAGTGATTGTCACTCTTTACTACTTTTTCTCCCTTGGATCACATAGTATTCTTTCAATCTGTGCATTTATCATTTTATTCGTCTTAGGAAAGCTTTCTTGTATTATATTTCTGAATATTTTTTCTGGGCCATATGCAATGTGTGTGGTATGGTGTTTTCTCTATTTAAGCAACAAGCATAATGGTTATCTATATGCTGAATAATATATTTTTTGTGTCCTCCAAATTTTCCTGCCTCTAACTGCTGTTATTACCACCTACCTCCTGTTTTATATAATTTTCACAATCCAATTCACCATGCCCCTGTGTTTTATCAGTATCTACTCAAACTCCTTCTACATTTTCATGTGGCTGTCATTTACATAAAATATCTTATTTCTGTCTTCTCTAACATATGGCAGCTCACTCCTTCTCTTTCTGAATACTGAATAACCCTTTTTTGACTTCTTGTAATTTTTGAAACGCATTTGTTTCTTTGACTGAGAGTATGAGTGGTTATCTAAAATGTCCTTTCAGGCTATTATCCAAGATCTATAAAGAGTTTATTAAACTCAACACCCAAGAAACAAACAATCCAGTCATGAAATGGGCAGAAGACATGAACAGACATTTCTCCAAAGACCTACACATGACCAACAAGTACATGAAAAAATGTTCCACATCACTTTTCATCAGCGAAATACAAATCAAAATACAAATCAAAACCACAATGAGATACCACCTCACACCAGAATGGCAAAAATTAATAAGACAGGAAACAACAATTGTTGGAGAGGATATGGAGAAAGGGGAACCCTCTTGCACTATTGGTGGGCATGCAAACTGGTACAGCCATTCTGGAAAACAGTGTGGAGTTTACTCAAGAAGTTAAAAATACAAGACGCCTGGGTGGCTCAGCAGTTGAGCATCTGCCTTTGGCTCAGGGCATGATCCCGGAGTCCTAGGATCAGTCCCACATCGGGCTTCCTGCAGGGAGCCTGCTTCTCTCTCTGCCTGTGTCTTTGCCTTTCTCTCTGTGTGTCTCTCATGAATGAATACATAAAATCTTTAAAGAGAAAAATTGCTCTCTGGGTAATTACCCCAAAGATACAGATGTAGTGAAACACTGGGACACTTACACCCCAATGTTCATAGCAGCAATGTCCACACTAGCCAAACTGTGGAAGGAGCCACGATGTCCTTCGACAGATGAATGGATAAAGAAGAATACCCAGTGGAATATTACTCAGCCATCAGAAAGGACAAATACCTACCATTTGCTTCGATGTGGATGAAACTGGAAGGTATTATGCTGAGTAAAATAAGTTAATCAGAGAAAGACAATCATCATATGGTTTCACTCATATGTAGAATATAAGAAATAGTGAAAGGGACCACAATGGAAAGGAGGGAAACTGAGTGGGGCAAAACTAAAGAAGAAGTCAAACCATGAGAGACTCCTAACTCTGGGAAATGAAGGGTTGCAGAATGGGAGCCGGGAGGGGGGATGGGGTGACTGGGTGACAGGCACTAAGTAGGGCACATGATGGGATGAGCACTGGGTATTATACTACATGTTGGCAAATTAAATTTAAATTTAAAAAAATAAAAAATAAAATATCCTTTTATTAATTAAATAACTTTTAAGATACATATTTTCCATTTGTCTTTTTTTAACTCTCCTTTTTATTAGGTGAGTTTTGCATATTTGCTTTCTGAATAAGAATAGTTCACTTGTAACCTCTATTTTTCAAAACAGGAGGGAACAAGAGGGTTATTTGGGGTAAGCAGTCCCTCACTTCTGATTTGTTGTCTTAGAATACTCTCTTACCCAAAGGGCAATCAATGCACTCTGTAGTGTGAGTACACACCCTCTCAGGGTTCAGAGTTCCCTCTTTTTTTTTAAGATTTTTATTTATTTATTCATGAGAGACAGAGAGAGAGAGAGAAAGAAATAGAGAGAGGCAGAGACACAATCAGGCTCCTTGCAGGGAGCCTGAGGTGGGACTCGATCCCCAGTCTCCAGGATCATGCCCTGGGCTGAAGGCAGCGCTAAACCGCTGAGCCACCCGGGCTGCCCAGAGTTCCCTCTTTTATTGGTCATCATATCAGTCAGAAAGGGGAATAGCTTTAATCAGTGAATTTCTATAGCTCATAGGAATTTTTGATGATAAACTACCCATGTAGCTCTGATGGATTACCACTGGTCAGGAACTACTGACAACAGTGCCATTTTCCCATCTGTTCTCTACCAAATCTAGATCTGATAAAACAAAGCTGTCATTCCTCACATCACCTCATTTCTCCCTGCCTCTTCCACCAATCCAAATGTGGATTTGGCTTCCCAAAATGTATTCCCCATAAATAATTGTGACTGTAGGCTCTGGAATCAGACGGTCTCAGTTGAATCCTGGCTTCACCTTGTGTCTTAGTAAGCTGGCTTGCCCCGTTGTGTTTCACAGACCACCTCCTCTGTAAAATGGGGTTCCTAATAGTACCCGCCTTATGGGGAGTAAGATGATTACATAAGCCAGTGTACATAAAACACTTAGAACAATATCTGAAACACAGCAGGTATTCAAGTGCTCCTTGGACCCCTTCCTCATTACAAGATGCTTACTCATTTGGCCTCCCAGGATAATTTAACTTTCAATTATATACATTTTATTTGAAATCTGGAGAGGTATGAATACACTTGACAGCCTTCTTGATTTGAGAGAAAAGTCACTGTATTGCAAGTAGTCTTCATAGCTTGGGGACAAAAGTTTCAGTTGCTTCTTGTGGTTACTGTTGATGACGTTTATTTACTATTCAGTGTGTTGATCCTTTATTTAATATAGTTTCAAGCCCCAGTGGAATTAATAGGTTGTTTTTTGTACTTGAGGGGAATTCTATTTATTTTTTATTTCTGTTCTAGAAATATACATGTTCTTTGTTTTAAAAATAAACAAATAAATCACTACAAGTCTCACCAATCAGAACTAGTGCCATCAACAATTTGCTGAACATCTTTTCAAGCACTCATGTGCACAAATGTGCATGTGCATATGCACACACACTCACACATTTACACATTCATGCTATTAATTTGAATATCCTTCTGCATCCTCTTTTTTCCTCCCACAAGGTTATGAACTTCTTTCCATGTAAAGAAATAGATAACTTTAAGTGGTTGCATGTAATTCCAATGGATAAAAATAATGTAATCACTTGATAGACATTCAGTTTGCTTCCAAATTTTATGAGACTTTTCTTCCTATGGCAAATAATGTTTTAATGAGCATACTTGTCCAGTGATATATGTAATGCTATAGTCCAAACTGTAGAATAAGACAGCAGGTCTGTGCCTTGCTCCATTTAGTTTGCTCTTTGAAAGTGCACCTTTTGGCCAAGTGGCTGATAGCTCTCTCTTTTTCTCTAAGAGATAAGTCATATGCTTTAAAAAAAATGCCATATCAGCCTCCACAAAGATGGACTGTGACTCAAGCCTAGAATGAAACCTGTTTTCTCTTTTCAGGGGAACTCTGAAGTATTAAAAGGATGGATGTAGGGTGCTAAAAGAACAATTACAGTCTCTGATTTTTTCCCTAAACTGGCATCTCTACCCGAGGAAGCTCTAAATATGAAATCCACTTGTTCGGCTAAAGCCTTACTTTGTTCAGTAAAATTCAAGCTTGAGGGCTGTCAAGAATCGTGAGTCTCATCACTTGTCAAAAGCCCAGGGAAAAGACAGGGCTATTGAAATCAGCTGGAAAGGAGAGAAAGGAAACTCTCAGAGGTTCAGAAACCAAAATTCAAAAAAGTTAAAAACTCTGCTGCTTCTTTTTTGTATTTATATAAATTTCTATTTCTGGACATTTTGGGAAATTAATGTGCAAGTCTGCAGTGTCTGTGTTAATGACTCTAGCTGTATAAGCAGTGAATCATCTCATATGGTTCTATCATGTAAATTCCCTTTATACAGTGTATATTCTTTTAGATACAAATTCTGGTAATATTTTTTATGTAGTTGCTCTTTCCTTGTGTTGTTCTCATGCAGAAATATCTGTTTCCCTGTAGATATTTATCAGGCAGATCATGCCTATGTTGCAGAGAGAGATTACTCTGCTATCATTTTTCTGCGTGGTAAGTTGATAGCTGTGAAAGAGTAACTGTGGGTATAAAATTTTCCAGGAAGAGTACTAAGACAAAGAGGGCAGGGGATATATAAACTAGTATCATGAGTCTTCTCTGTTAATGGACATTATTGTACTCTTTGAAAAGTATTTTGGCTGATTCCAGCACCACTTTCAGATTTCTCTTTTTCCATAATAATTATTTTATTTACCAAAAAAAAAAGTTAAACCATCCAAATAAAGTAAAAGTAGATTTATTTAGATTCATCTTATAACCAGTTTTGTTACAATACTTGTAAAAATATAAATTTATTCCAAGGTGATTAATATATTGAGGAATAATTTAAGTATACCTCAAATATCACATTTGCTTATTTGTGATTTTATTGGGAAGAAACATCAGTGAATGCAGAAAACCACACGCAGTTGAACCCGCTAAAGAGAAATACATAAGATGTGGCACACACACACACACACACACATACAAATAGATTCCAAAGATCTGTAGCTGCTTCAATTCATTGTTAGAAGCCTCAACCATCCACATCTGGCATATAGTTTTCTCTCTGGTTTCAGATAACCATCCTTCCATGTGATAGGATACAACGAGAAGGAATAAGCACCATGTGGGTATTATTCCTGCCAAAGATGCATGAAATGAATCTAATTTGAAATATCAAACAAACCCAAATAAAGGGATATTCTCCAAAATAATTGACCTGTAATCTTCAAAAGGAGAGAGTGAGAAGCTTTTCCAGACTGGAGACTAAAGAGAAATGAGAACTGAATGCAATTCCTGATCCTGAGTGGGATCCTTTTGACATATAAAATATTATGAGGATACTTGAATGGGAAATAAAGATTGGTATAATAATGTGACCGTGTTAGTCTCTTGGTTTTAGTAGTTGGATTGAGTTTATGTAGGTGAATGACAAAATGTTTGTATAAAACATCGCAAAGTATTCGATAATGATCAGATTAGGTTGACAACCTATTCTATATTTATTTAGGGAAAAATAAAGTTCTTTGTACTGTACTTCCAGGGTTTCTGTATGTTTATAATTATTTTAAAATGTTTAAGTCAATAACTCTTTTTAATAAATAAAGTAAAAAGATAGCTACTTGTGATATGTCACAAGCCACTTGTACTTTAGAAGTCAACTTGGCTAAGTCATGGTACCCAGATATTTGATCAAATATTATTCTAGTGTTTCTGTGAAGGTATTTTGTAGATTAGATGTTTAGATGAGATGACATTTAAGTATAAAGACTGGGTAAAGCAGATTACCTTCCATAATATGAATGAGATTACCTTCATCAGAGGCATCCAGACTTGAGCTACAGTTCTCTGAGCCAAATTATATAAGACAATTCCTTAAAAAATAATCAATGTCTCTCTGTAGATTGGTCAATTGATCGATTGAAAGATAGACGACAGACATGTGGAGATGCATGGATATAAGAATGCAGACATCCATCCATCCTACTGGTCCTATTTCTCTGGAAACTCTAATCAATTGTTCTTCTTTTCTTAACTGTGTTGTTGTGTGAGAATTCGGGACCCATACTGAATGACCTTCAAAGTATTCAGAAGAAAGTAGAAAACTAAAACTTATAATGTGAATTATGTCATTTAAAAAACATTGACTCAAGTTTTTTTTTAAAGAACATTATGATATCCAAACAAGACACATTTATGTGCCAGATCCAGCCCTCAAGATGCCAGTTCGTATCCTCTGCTCTATGGACATGACACTGAGAGCTTTGCCAGCCTTGGGTGGTCACAATAGTGAGAGGTCCAGAGAGGAAAGCCAGTGGCCAGGGCTCAGGCACCACACAATTCCTTCAACCTGAGAAGCTCTGTTTTGGATGTTTTCCATCTTTATTTTCTACATAAGGTTTCCCTTGACAGAGGGTTTCAATGCTGAATTTTTAAGATGTTTAAAAACTACTCCTAAGAACCAGTATCAAACATCAATATATCACCACAGAGATGCTCTCAATCATTCTCTTGCTCAGCACCCAAGCCACGAGTACTGCTTTTCATTTTGTCACCATGAAATGTGATGGTCCCATAGCAGGATTGGCTCCTGCCACAGCCTCTTCAAAGCCTTCCAAACCTCCTTCTCCCAGGAAGACTGGAGTGCTTTTGTTTGTATGTCTGCAGATCAAATGAAAAACAAAAATCTGAGTATTTACTGGGAACCTCAAATATATGGTGATGTCTGGGATATCTGCTCTTTCTGTTTATCTTTCTTTCAATTCCTTCTCCACAGCTCTAATCCTAGACTAGATCCTGACTGGATTCCTTCCATGTTGTAAAGGAGGCTTCGAGGACATGATCTGAAGAAAGTGAGTGTGATGATGTAACCATCTCCAAATCCTAAAGGGGTCAGACATCAAGCTCAGACATCAAGCACATCAAGACAATACTCCAAAGATCAAGGCAGCATCATGATTTAAGAGCCAAGCATCCTGATTCATGTGTCTTATGAATGATTTGCTCATATGTATCAGTTCATCAGAAAACATGGTAAGGGGATCCCTGGGTGGCGCAGCGGTTTGGCGCCTGCCTTTGGCCCAGAGCGCGATCCTGGAGACCCGGGATCGAATCCCACGTCGGGCTCCCGGTGCATGGAGCCTGCTTCTCCCTCTGCCTGTGTCTCTGCCTCTCTCTCTCTCTGTGACTATCATAAATAAATAAAAATTTAAAAAAAAAAAAAGAAAACATGGTAAGAACATGAAATACAGAATTTAGCAGTCAGTGGGAAGTTAAGCCGGTATTAGAACCCAAACCTAGTGTTTGGAATGGTGTGGTGGGAATCCCAGTTCTAGAACAAAAGTAGAGGTCTGCTCCAGAAAAAAGAATAGTCTATGGATGTAGAGGGATGAAGACCCAGTCTAGGGGAGTGAACAAATCCAGGAGACAACATGGGAGCCACATGTCTGTCCATGACTTATTCAGTAGTGGAGTCTAGGTGATGTCAGCAGAGGTAGACTCAAGGAAAACAAGGATATGGCAAAGCATGTGGTGGCCCATAGGTCATGGCTCAGCCTTTACATCCAAGGATTAGAGAATATGACTTTATCCAAGCCCCGAACCAACAGTTCAGTCTGGTGGAGCCAACCAAAGTAGGGTAGATCCTAATACTCAGTGGCCAATTCTAATAGTTCAACAGGAGGGTAGAAAACAAACCAGAAGCTGAAAGTAGCCTCTGGTGGTAACTCTTTTCTAGAGCATAGTTACATACCTTTCTTTAGAATAAGTCTCATTTCCTTGGAAAAATGATAAACCCTTGAGGCAAGAACAGATTTTCTGCCTTTTTACATCACATGTGCCTGTCACTGTGACCACCATGTAGATGCTTTCCACCCAATCTTGCCTCTTTCCCAAGCACTGTCAGGAGCCTGTTATATTTTTCTACTTAAAGATATATATATAATGGTTCTAATAAGTACATAAAATAATCACACCACACAGAAGCTTTACAACCTGACTCCCATCCAACTTTCCAAACTCCCCTTTTTCCATGCAAGCCATGCAAACCACTCAAACTTCCCCATGTGCATCAAGCCAGAAATAAGTATTGAATTTTACTCTGAAAACTTATATGCAAGAAATATCTCTTTATTTTTTTCTCCTTGAATCAAATTAAAGCTAATGTTGTACCCATTTTACTCAGTTGAAGGTAAATTCAATCTTAGTTATTATGGGGCTGTCTCCCCACTCACCCTCTCCCTTAGGGCCCTCTAAAGTTCTATATTGAGTGGAGTATTCAGAGAAGCTACTTTGTGCTGTCCACACTCACTGGTGACATGCCTGCTATCCAAACCCAGGAGGTCTGCAGCCCTCAGCTTCCCCTGCTCTCCCCACGCCCACACACCCCAGCTCTGCATTTCCACTTCTCACATGTCCCACTAGCATCCCTTCCACTAGGAAGGAGGTTGCTTTCAACACCTTTCAGCCCTAAATACAAAACTCTTCTGATTGATTTATTCATTTGTTTGGCTGTCTTCTTAAAAATGGAAAGAAAGTGGTGTGGGAGTGGGAAACAAAAACAAAAAAACACTATAATCAATCCTTTAATAAACTATGCTTCTCTTACTCCCAGTGTTCTCTCTACCTAGGCAACACTTTCTCTCCTTCCAGTAATCTCTCTCCTTCCTTCCAAGACCAGCTCAAAAATCATCTCCTTGGTGAAATCTTGCACTTTTTTTTTCCCTACCAGAATTTATAGCTCCCTCTTCTGGTCTTTGGCACTTTATACCAACCTTTCCTGTAGCATTCATCCACCTGAACTGTGTGTTTTATTAATCACATGTCTGTCCTGCTTCACATATTGTGAGTTTCTCAAGGGTAAGAAATACATATTATTTTTGTATAATGCTAGAAAATGATGAATGCTCAATAAATGCTAGAGGGAATGAATGCATGAACTTAAAATAAGTTTTTCAATATTTATTTGGCTGACTCTATGTGCGTGTGTGTGTGTGTGTGTGTGTGTTTAGAGCAACCATAGACAACATCCAAATAAATAAATCCAATTTATTTTTCCTGCCAATCAGGGTTGTATAAGCCTGCTATCTAAGAGACAGCCAAGGAACACCCTCAAGGACCAGTCCTGACCAGCAGCAAGCAGCTTCCTCCAAAATGGCAGAACTGAGTCCAGGTGGCAAATACTTTCCCATTCTTGGGGAAAACATTTTCATTAATTCTTTCAACTAGGAGATTATCTTCAGCTGGATTCCTCAAGTCGGACCCTGAGATAAGAATTTGTGAGCCAGTGATTTTATTAAGTAAATATGAGGAAAAATCCATAAGAGAGTGGAGAAAGAAAAAAAAAAGGGCTAAGGGAAGAGGTCAGGCAAGGGTGCAATTTGAGGCAAGTTTCCTGAACTTACACTCAGCTGAGCAGCCCTGGCAATGGGGGTGGGGAGGAGACTTACTCTCAGGTACTTCCCATTTTTTGTACTCGAGGCACAAGTAGCACCAGTGGCTTGAATGTGGCCTCCAAAGAGGAGCCACAGACACAAGCCATTGAAGGCAAAAGCTCACAGAAGCCTAGAGAGGGGCTGGAAACAACAAATGAGATCTGATTTGCAACATGGAGAGTGTTCATTAGGAGATCACTTCCTCTGGGCAGCAGGGCTGCACTTCCTCTGGGAGGGGATAAGTTGAAGCAGTTATTTCAAATCAGCAAACATCCTCTTCCCACACCAGGCTTGTGTCAGTGTCATCCAAACATAGTCATCAAATGTTCCAAAGTGACTTGTTCTCAGACATCAGGATTTTGCACAAAGCTAGAATATATTGCATATTGCTTATGACATGTACATTGGAATTGAAAAGATGGAGATTAAATCCACAAGTACCCTTCAACAGCTTAGTGTTTTCCGTTTACTCATACTTTAATAGGAATAATAATATCCTTCATGTAAAACGATCATAAGGATTAAATGCAGATAACAATAATTTATGTAAAATACTCAGTAAAACATAGATACTCAACTTATGACTTACCAACGTTGTTGTTTTTCTGTTTTGTTCAATGTTGTTCCCCAGTGCCCAGAGCTCTGACCAGTAGGTTCTTGCTAAACAAATAAGTAAATGAGTGAATGAATAGATTTATTATGTTACAGCCATTCATTTATTCCAATACTTAATTAACATAAGTCAAATGATTATAGGGGATTCAAATTTTAATCAAACAGCCCACATCTTTGAGGAACTTACAGTCTAATCAAGAAGATGAGATGGTAATAACTATTATATATAGAAAAACTAGGCATACAATCAGGTAAGGAAGTGTTCAATGTTTTAATAAAGTGTTATAGAGGCAGAGGAAGAGAGGAGAAAACCAAAGTCAGAGGTTGGGGATGAGAGATGGCTTAATGAAGTAAGGAGAATTTTAGCTGAGATTTTGAGAAAGAGGTTGCATTGCATTCTATATTTGGCAATATTTGAATTGCTTCTCTATAGCAGCAGTACAAAAATAGACAACAATCTCATTATCGTAGAACTCACATTCCAAATACAGGGACAATGACAAACAGTTGATAAACAAAGCAATTCATAAATAAGTATATAAGTAAGCAGTGATGACTGTTATGGAGAAAAATAAAACAGGGAAATGGAAATGGAGGGGAGGGTAGTGTTTCTTACACATCAACAGGCAAAGGATAGAGCAAGTCTTACACATATCCCAGAGAAGAGCATTTCAACCAGAGAAGAGTAATAATGAAGACTCTGGGACAGAGCCGGTTGGTGGGTTTGGAGACTGACAAAGAGGCTAGGGGCGCTGGGGTAAATTAACAGGTAAGAGATGAGGTCAGAGAAGTGATGGGCAGATTATGAACTTGAAGCAATAGAGAAAGGATATTTTAAGTCAAAAGGTCACTTGGATAAAGTACAGGGTATGACCAGGAATACCAAGCTAACAATTGATACCAGCAAGGACAACAGGCCTCTCTCAGGCCATATTAAATCTCTCACACAAATAAGGGCTACCTAGGAGAGTCTGGATTCCCTTTGCTCATTCCCAGGACCCTGACATGCTGCTCCCTCCTAAATCTTTCCTGTCACCGTGTGTCTTCAAAAAGACTACTATTCTTGGCCTTGTGAGCCAAGTAGGTGGGCATCTTGGAAAGAAAAAAGGTCTGCTAGGGATGTTTCATTGACAGTGTTGCCTTTGACTTCACCATCTTAATGCAGCATAAGATCTGCATTTTCAGAGCAGGAGAGTTGGCAGAGAGCATATTGGCCCAAGTTGTGTTTGGTGATGCGGTTATTTATCATCATTGAGCTTTCATCTGCTGACATGTGTGACAACTAAATGGTAGTTTTTAAGGGGTCCCTGTGATGCTGAGGAATGACTTAAAAGCAATGAGGGGACCATGGGCTTGGCTATTAGGTTAGACTTATTGCCAGCATATGGTATTCAAAGGTACCTGAGTCCCTTTATGATAGCTGGAAGAATTCTGTGGCGGGATGTACCGGACTTTATTGGCACAAATGAATGATACTAACCATGCCAGGGGTTTCGGAATTATGGAGATGAATTGGCTGGCAAACAGGAGGTCTGCAAGTCCTTCCCACACAGCTTTATTTTGGGAAACATGTGTACAATTCCTCCAGATTTAGATTCAAGGGAATATATCCTCTTGTTCATGGAAAGGAGCATCTGAGAGAAGAAAAGAATGCATATAATCTACCTTCTCACACTATTTTGGCTTTCTAGATCTAATTCTGTTATCAAATCAGAGTGCCAGCAGTAAAATAAAGTTAAGAAAAGTCTCTAGATAGCTAGGCCCAGAACTTAGTAAAAGGAAAGTTATCTTTATCATTAACATTTTATTTTGGAATAGAGATTTGCCATTTACAAAGCCTGTATGTGTGTATTTAAAATTATGTTATTCATCTGATTATCATAAAAATCCAGCAGGGTATGTATGCCAGATATATTATCATTCTAGAGGTAAAAAACAAACATAGAAACCAGCAAACAAAAACAAAACCTGGGTCCAGTAATACTATGTGACTTTCCAGAAGGTGAAGATTGACAAAACCAAATACTCTTATGCTTACTCTTTTGCATACAGTTTACCTGATGCATTTTAATTCAATACTAAGCACAGAATATAATAGAGGGAATGTCTAGTATTAGCCTTCCCGACTTGTATGTACACATTTTTGAAAAAAATTAAAGAACTCACAAATAAATAGAATAACATTCATGATCATGGATTGGAAGAATTAATATTGTTAAAGTGTTCATATTACCCAAAGCGATCTACAGAGTCAATGCAATACCTATTAAAACCAATGGCATTTTTCACAGAAATAGAAAAAACAATCCTAAACTTTATATGGAACCACGAGACCCCAAATAGCCAAAGCAATCTTAGCAAGAACAAAGCTGGAGGCATCATACTTCCTGATTTCAAAATACATTATAAATCTACAGCATTAATGTAAATAGTGTAGTATCGGCATAAAAACAGACATATGGATCAATGGAACAGAACAAATATCCCAGAAATAAACCAAAAGTGTGAAAAGAGAGCAATTAAAAATAATCACATAGGTAATGATATAGTGATAGACAAACCAATGGGAGAAAATACTGAATCTAAATGGAGAACCATTCATGTAAGGTCACCTGATTGCAAATACACCACTGCAATTCACTGAGGGAAACAGTGGTATTTCTAATAAGTAATAAAATAATATTGATCCCTACCTTAATTTTTATTTTCCCAGATTTATTAAGATATAATTAACACATAGCATTATAGAAATTTAAAGTATTCAATATGATTATTTGATAAACAAATATATTGTGAATAATTACCACAATAAGGTAAATTGACATACTCATCATTTCACAGAGTTACCTTTTTTATGGTAAGAACTTTAAAATTTTTTTAGCAACTTTCTTGTTTATAAAAGAGTATTGCTAGTTTTAGTCACCATATTGTACATTAAATCCCCAGAACATATTCAACTCATAACCAAGAATTTGTACCCTTTGACCAACTTCACCCATATACCCTACCTTCTCATCCTGGCAAGCAACAATCTACTCTGTTTCTATGAGTTCACATATAAATGAAATTACATAATACTTGTGTTTCTCTTTCTGGCTTATTTCACATAGCATAGTACCCTCAAGATTTATCCAAGTTGTTGCAAATGACAGGAGAGGGCCACAGATTGTATCCCAAAATTGAATGGGGACACAAGCTGGGCTTTGTGATTGGGTAGACCTTTGGCTGTGCTAAGCCATTGAGTGAGGTTGCTGGCTGGGCTCTCTGGTTGGGTCGGGCAGCAGGCTATACTTCCTGACTGGGCAGGGTTTCTAGATGGGCTCCCTTCCTAGGGGAAGCCATTCTCTATGTTCAGCAATTAGGCAAGGTTGTATGCTGGACTCTGTTGCTTGGTAGGGTTATAGTTTTGACTCCACGGCTGGGTGGTACCATAGGCTGGGCTCTATGGCTGTTAGGGGTCACTGTTCAGGCTCCCTGAATATAAGGACCAGAGGTTGTGGCCAGGCTGCTGACTTGACTACCTGACTGAGTGGGCTGGAAGATGTGCTCTCCAGCTGGTGAATGTCTGTGGCCATGTTTCCTGGAAGGGTAATACCAGAGTTTATGCTCAGTAGTTGAACAAACTACATATCTGCTCCCTTGGTGAGGCAGGACCTTAGGATGCACTCTACAGCTGGTACCCACAGGCTGGGTATCAGAATCAGGGTGATCTGCTAACTGAGCTCCAGGCCAGATGGGGCACTGGTTCTGCTCCACAGATGGGCAGAGCTGCTGGTTGCGGATCTGGGCTGTAGGTCTCATCCCCATTCTCAGTCTGATTCCCAGTGTTTTGGATCCATAGATTCCGCCAGTGATCCCTGTGTGGTGAAGTCTCCCATAAGGTTTGGGTTTTGATTTTTCCACCAGAGAAACTGTAGGACCAGAGGAGCTACCCTGGTGCTGCATGGTCCAGGCTGCAGAAGGGGCAACAAGGTCATGAGGTTATTTATCATCCTTTTATTCAATTGTAGCTGTTCCTCTTACCCTTCCAGGGCAGTCTGACTCAGTCTCTGCTATCCACAGAGGTGCTTCAGCCTCATCTCCTGGGTTCTGGGATTTTCATAATGGTGCTTTGTCCTTGGATATTTACTATATGTCTGTTTTTATGCCAAAACCATACTATTTTGACCTTTGCTATAGATTTACAATATAGTTTGAAATCAGAAAGAGTGATCCCTCCAACTTTGCTCTGTGAAGGGAACCAAAGTCAGTGATCCTCCTATGTTGCCATCTTGATGATGTCACTCCCCTATCTTAATTTATTAAAGATTTTATTTTTTATTTTTTTATTTATTCATGATAGACATATAGAGAGAGGCAGAGACACAGGCAGAGGGAGAAGCAGGCTCCATGCTGGGAGACTGACGTGGGACTCGATCCCGGGACTCCAGGATCGTACCCTGTGCCAAAGGCAGGCGCTAAACTGCTGAGCCACCCAGGGATCCCCCCTATCTTAATTTAAATGGAACTCCAAACATCTTTGAAAAAGAAGAATAAAGTTAGAGAGCACACACTATTCAATGCCAAAGTTTTTTTTTTTTAAGATTTTATTTATTTATTCATGAGAGACACACAGAGAGAGAGGCAGAGACATAGGGAGAGGGAGAAGCAGGCCCATGCAGGGACCCCAGTGTGGGACTCAATTCCAGGATGCTAGGATCACGCCCATCTGGTCTGAAGGCAGATGCTCAACCGCTGAGCCACCCAGGCATCCCTCAATGTCAAGTTTTAGCATAAAGTTACAGTAATCAAGGCAGGGTAGTATTGGTGAAAGTATACACATATCAATTGAATAGAGTGTCCAGAAAAAGACCCACACAAATACAATCAACTGATTTTTTTGCAAAGGTTCAGTTTATGGAGAAAGGATAGTCTTTTCAACAAATGGTATTGGGTCAATTGGACATCCATATGCAAACAAAATTTAACTTCAACTCATATCTCACACTTTATGTATGAAAATTAGCTAAAAATATATTAGACTGTATATTTAGTATGTAATTTACTGATTTACTAAGTATATTTACTGATGTACTAAATGTACAATCTAATACCTATAACACTTGTAGAAGAAAACACAGGAGAAAATTCTTATGACCTTCAGGTAAGCAAATCAAGTTTAGATTTGAAACCAAAAGTATGATCCAAAAAGAAAAACATGAAGATAAATTGGACCTTTTCAAAATTAGAAATTTGGCTGTGCAAAAGACACCATTCAGTGATACTATACATAAGAAATCCTAAAGATTCCACCAGAAAACCACTAGAAGTAATAGGTGAATTTAATAAAGTCACAAGATACAAAATTAGTACACAGAAATCAGTTGTATCTCTATACACTAATAATAAAGTAGCAGAAAGAGAAATTAAGAAAACAATTCCGTTTAAAATTACATCAAAAAGAATAAAATGCCTAGGAATAAACTTAATTAAGAAAGTAAAAGACTTTTACTATGAAAACTATAAACACTGATAAAAATATTGAAGATGATAAAAACAAATGCAAAGATATTCCATGCACATGGACTGGAAGATTTAATATTAAAATGTCCATACTACACAAAGCAATCTACAGATTCAATGCAATTCCTATCAAAATACAAACAGTATTTCTCACAGAATTAGAATAATACTAAAATTTGTATAAAATTACAAAAGACTGCAAGGAGCCAAAGAAATCTTGAGAAAGAAGAACAAAGCTAGAGGTATCATAATCCCAGATTTTAAGATATACTACAAAGCTGTAATAATCAAAACACTATGGTGCTAACACAAATAGACACAAGATCAATGGAATAGACTAGAGAGCCCAAAAATAAACTCACACTTATATGGTCAACCAATCTATGACAGAAGAGGCAATAACATACAATCAGGAAAAGACAGTTTCTTCAATAAATGATTCTGGGAAAACTGGACAACTACACACAAAGAATGAAATTGGAACACTTTCTTATACCATACATTAAAAAAAACTCAAAATGGATTAAAGACCTAAATGTGATACCTGAAACCATAAAACTCTTAGAGGGAAATACAGGCAATAATTTCTTTAACATTGGCTGTCATCACATTTTTCTAATATGTCTCCTGAGGCAAGAGAAAGAAAAGCAAAAATACATTATAGGACTACATCAAAATAAAAAGCTCTTGCAGAGGAAAGGAAACCATCAATAAAATGAAAAGACAACCTACTGAGTGGGAGAAGATATTTGCAAATCACATATCTGATAAAAGGTTAGTGCCCAAAGTATATAAAGAACTAATACAATTCAACAAAAAGACAAATAGTCCTATTAAAACATGGGCAGAGGATCTGAATAGGCATTTTCCCAAAGAAGGCCCATGATGGCCAACAGACACATGAAAAGATGCTCAACGTCACTTATCATCAGGGAAATGCAAATCAAAACCACAATGAGAATATCACTTTATACATGTCAGAATGGCTAACATCAAAAAGACAAGAAATAACAAGCGTTGGTGAAGATGTGGAGAAAAAGGACCCCTTGTGCACTTTGATGCACTTTGTACACAGCAAACTGCTACAGCCACTGTGGAAAATAGCATGGTTTCCTCAAAGAATTATAAATAGAAATATCAGATGATTCAGTATAATTCCACTACTGGGTATTTACACAAAGAAAATGAAATTATTAATTTGAAAAGATATATGCATCCGTATAAGTATTGCAACATTATTTACAATAGCCAAAATATGGAAGCAACCCTTGTGTCCATCAGTAGATGAATAGATAAAGAAGATATATAAATGTACACACAATGGAATATTACTCAGCAATAAAAAAGAAGAGATCTTGCATTTGCAACAATGTAGATAGACTGAGAGGAAAGACAGATGAAATAAATCATAAGATGAAATAAGTCAGAGAAAGACAAATGCCATATGACTTCACTTATATGTGGAATCTAAAAAATAAAGCAAACAAAAAGCAGAAGCAGACCCATAGAGAATGAATTGATGGTTGCCAGAGAGGAGGAGGCTGGGGGAGGTGGTAGGCAAAATGGACAAAGGGGAATGGGAGATACAGGGTTCCAGTTACGAAATGAATAAGTCATGGGAATAAAAGGCACAGCAGAGGGAATATAGTCAATAGTACTGTAATAGCATCAGATGGTGACAGATGGTGGCTACATTTGCAGTGAGCACAACATCATTATGTTGTACACCTGAATACTGTATACATTTAGTGTTGGCTATACTTCATTTTTTCAAAAACACCATCTAGAGGATGAGAAAACAAGTGACGGACTGGAAGAAAACATTTGCAGATCATATTTCTAACAAAGGACTTGTATTAAAAATATATTTAAAAAAAACTTTCAAAGCTCAAAAAAATGAGAAAACAATCTAGTTAAAGAAAATAGGCAAAAGTTTTAAATAGAAACTTCGCCAAAATAGATATACAGATGGCAAGTAAGTATAAGAAAAGATGTTCCACAGTATTAGTCATTAGGAAAATGTAAATTAAACCCACAATGTGTTACCACTAACACCCATTATAGTAACCAAAAAAAAAATTTTTTTAGAGAGAATAGAGAGTGTGTGAGTGGGGGGGAGGGGCAGAGGGAGAGGGAGAGGGAAAGAATTTTAAACTGGCTCCATACCCACCTCAGAGCTCCATGTGGGTCTCAATCCATGAATCTGAGATCATGACCTGAGGTGAAATCAAGAGTTGGACTGAGCCACTCAGGACCCCTAATTTTTTTAAAAATTACTATACCAAAGCAAAGATGAGGAGAAACTGTAACTCTCATACACTGTTGGTGGAAATGTAAAATTATATAGCCATTCAAAAACTCTCTGGCAGCTTCTTATAAAGTTAGATACACTTATGACATGATCCAGCAAAACCTCTCCTAGGTACATACCCAAAGGAAATAAGAACTTTTATTCACCCAAAGTTTTATAGTACCTTTAGAAGTATAGCCAAAAATTGAAAACAAACCCCATGTTTTTCCATTGCTAAATGTATGACGAACTGTGATGCAGCCATACACAGAGTACTGCTATCAAAAACAAAAATAAAGGGGCACCTGGGTGGCTTAGTGGTTGAGTGTCTGCCTTTGGCTCAGGTCATGATCCCGGGGTCCAGGGATAGAGTCCCACATTGGGCTTCCTATGAGGAACCTGCTTCTCCCTCTATGTCTCACCTCTCTCTGTGTGTCTCTCATAAATAAATAAAATCTTCAAAAAAAAAAAACCTATTGATTTATATACAACCGGAGTAAACCTCAAATGCATTTTCCTAAGTGAAAGAAATCCAACCAAAAAACTACATTTATATGGTAAATCAGTAAGAAGAAGATAAACCCATCACAATTGAAAAAGGGAAATTGGGTAAAGAACACAAACTCGTGAAAGAGTGTCAGTGTCGATAAATATATGTCAGTCAACTATATTTAGAAAATGCAAATAAAAAAGCAAGACGTCATCATTTATATTTATCATTTTGGAAAAATACTTTAAATGACAAAATATCTAGTGTTAATTTTTTTTAAGTGTGTAGTATGCACACTTTATAACAGTATGCACTTTTAGTGGGAGTGCACTATGTTTCTGGAGGGCTGAGTGATGATGTATAGTAACATTTTACACTGCAAATCACTATACCAAAAATTGTTCACACACTGTTCACACACAAAATGTATATTAAAGAAATAATCGCATATGTTTGCAAAATATAAACACAAATATAACCAATTTGGTATCTATAATAGTAAAAAAAAAATAAAACATAAATATGTCTCAGCAGGAAATTGGTTACATATCGTTGTGCACAATAACAATGGACTCCCAGCTATTCCCAGGGCTAACACTTCATGGCTCTGAATATCCCAGTAACCTGATTTATACTAACATTCAATTTTTAAGAAGTTTCAGGATCCAGGGCGGGTAATACCATGGCGCTAAGTGCTAGGGTTACAAAGATGAATAAGGCATAGACCAGAGTCTCAAGGATCTTATGGTTTAATAGAAGATCTAGCCTTGTAAATTAACAACTTCAATAAACCAGAAGTGCATGTGATAAAAGTATTTATAAGTCCCTAAGGGAGTACAGAGGAGGGACATTTAATTCAGACTCTAATGAAGACATACTTGCCAAAGAGTTAATACTTTCTGTATATTCCACTAATAATTTACCCCACATCACACAGAAGTAAGTTTTTTGTCAGTATTAGAGCATGTGTCTGCCTAACAGCAGATCCTTCAGACTTCCACTACATCACTTATGGTTGAGATCAAGGATATCCGCAGGGAAGGGATCATTCCCAGGGCTAAAATAGAGTGAACTGTGTGATGAGTGCACTGGACTGGCTCAGTGCTGTTACAGAGTACAGCGAACAAAGTGGATTCTCGGTAAATGCTTGCTGGTTAAGTGATTTTCCAAAATTCTCCAAAAAGAAGATTGTCATGAGGTATGCTAAGGCAAAATGCCAAGGCTTTTGCCAAGATTGGCAAGAACAGACTATACTTGGGGGATATATCTGACACAGTTATACATCGATAAATATTGAGGATGAAAATTCTTCAACCAAATTTTCTCTTTATTGTTCAAAATATTGGGTCATGTGGACACTAATTTGCTCTCTTAAAAATCTGAACTCCAACAGACTGTCCAGAGAAAGATTTAGTATGAATCATATTAATCTTCCAGCAGCTGCCATGCCCAAAGAGAATTCTGAACACCAAAAATTCCATTGTTAATTCACCTTCCCTGAAGAAAACAACTAAAAATTTAAAAATGATAATGAAACTACTCATTGCAATAAGTTTAAAGATAAATCATTTGATTTGGCTTTTAGGAAGGAGGAGGGAAGGGAAGAAGCACTTTATTTTTTTCTTCTATAGAACAATGCATAGGTAATAGCCCATTGTGTGTACAAATTACAGTCAAGCTGCAAAGATGCTGTATAATTTTAACATTCTACTAGCCTTTCCCAATCAATCTCATTGATGTTCTTTCCAAGTATAAAAAAGGGAAGCTTGGCTTCTTCAACTTAAAGAAAATATAAGATCTCATTCTGTGTTTCTTAGTTTCTTTGTTATGATGCTTTAATGCCACCAGTATAATTGATTTCTTTCTTTCTCCTCAAGTTGAATGCTCATTTTTGATTCTAAAATGATAGAATCTGCCTCTCTGAAGCTGTGATGAATGAGGTATATGTACTTTTCTAACACTTCTGTTTACGTCCAAAAGATGCACTTGAAGAAGGGAATTGCTGGTTGTCAGAACTGGATGCTCATTTTTCCACACTGGTGAGATATTTCCTGACTGCCTCTGTCTCAACTGGAGAACAAGCAAGCAAGACAGTCATCATAAAATCCTAAGGAAGCAGGCAAACATCCCTTGCCCAGAAAAATCCAGATCAAAACCTGGGAAATGTACCAATTGCTATGATGGCTAAGCATTTTTAAACAATTTCTCTTCAGATGACTGTAGGCCACCCAAATTCCCAAAGAACATATGAAGCCCAAAATTCTCACAAGAGTCAAGCAATTTGGGGGAATGCTAGGAAGATCATATAAATTTCATCAATTTCTACAATATCCTAGGAAATTGCTATCATTAAGCATCTTTCCAGATGAAAGCAATGTAACAGTCTCAAGGTCACTGAGCTAGTAAGTGCTGAGTTGAGATTTGAACCCAGAACCACATGTCTTCATGTGACAAGGATATGGAGATGACTGCAAGATACAGTCTTTAACACTTGTCTGGGCTCAAAAACACATCAGTGTTTATCTCCCCATTCCACTGCCCCTTGCACTAATCAAAAGATGCAATGCATCCTCTATTCCTATTTTAAAAAAATCAAGACCCAAAAGTAATTATTCTTAATACTTTTTTTGGACTCCAGTGAGATGTAATTTGAGTAAATACCATGACAAGCAGTGAAACCTAGTTTAAAAGGATTCTGTTTTATAGAGTTGGCTCTTTATGAACTTTGATTTTTACCTATTTGCTGCTGATATAAATTTAAATGCACTGCCAGCAAACAAATGGTAGGGTGTTGAGAACAGGATGGCACAGCAGCAAAAATGCATGCTTTCATATTATCCAAGATAGAGGCTTTTATATTAACTCTTCCCTGAAACAATACTTTTTACTCCCAATACTTTGTGTTGATACTGCACCTTATAAAAAGAGTTTTCTTTCTTTGTCTCCTTGAATCTGTTGCTGTTTTTCTGTCATGGGCCTACTCTGCACCAAGAAATTTTCAGGTTATCTCATTTCATCTCCACTAGGAAAGAACTGTCATGTCTGTTTTCTGCTGTATGATTACATAGCCAATAAGAGGTGAACTTAGAATTTAAGCCCAAAAAAAAAAAAAAAAAAAAAAAAAAGATTTTAAGCCCAGATACTTCTGATTTAAAAGCCCATGATTTTCTACAATATAATGACACATTTCTATTATCCCTTCTTGGTCTCTTTATTTCTCTACATAGCCCAGCTTAACTGGATTTCCTTTTACTGCCCCTCTGGCCAAAGATATATCTTCACTTCTATTCTGTCCATCTCTTTCTTTTTACCTTCCTATTCTACCTCTACTAAACTACCACCACCCAAATAGTTCTCTATTTCTAGGACTATATTATACACTTTTTCATTCAATTAATCATCCATTCATGAATCCCTTCATTTAATAATTCAACAAATACCTATGGAACATATATGTCAGGCCCCCGATGAGAGTCACAAATAAAGAATAATGAATCACACCCCTTCTTTCCAAGAGCTCATCATCAACAAAGACTAGCACACTCTAGTAGAAAGTGTAACCAGTTCTAAAAAATGCAATGCTGAGGAAGCAAAAAGGCTGGGCATTCCATTTTATGGAAACAGGGAAGTCTTTTTACATATGCATTTTTCCCAAAAGTGAAAACCTTAATTATTCACATGATTTGAATCCTAAATAATTTTTAAATCTAACTTATAATGCATATTTTCTAATGAGATTAAATATTCTATGAAATATTCTTTTAATGACCCCATAATAATCAGTGCGTGCATTTCTTACAATTTATTTTTATTTATTTATTATTTATTATTTATTTTTTTTTTACAATTTATTTTTAAATCCTACCCCTGTTGGCTATAGAGGTTGTTTCCATTTTTCTCCAATTAGACTAGTAATATTGCAATGATTTATCCACATTTCTTATTGTACTTATAAGGTAGATACCTAGAAGTAGATCTTCTGATTAAAAAAAAGAAATATTGGAAAGTGTCCTCAATACATCTTGCTAAAGTGCTTTCCAGATGTTTCAAATGCGCATGCTCACTGGGAATCTGTGAAGGGCCCACCTTCCAGCACTCAGTATTAAGTGACATAAAATTTTTAAAATTTTAATTTAACACAAGCAAAATTACATGTTACATAAACTTCCATTTATTTGATTAATAAGGTTTAAAATATTCCCAGGGATCCCTGGGTGGCGCAGCGGTTTGGCACCTGCCTTTGGCCCAGGGCGCGATCCTGGAGACCCGGGATCGAATCCCACGTCGGGCTCCTGGTGCATGGAGCCTGCTTCTCCCTCTGCCTGTGTCTCTGCCCCTCTCTCTCTCTCTGTGTGACTATCATAAATAAATAAAAATTAAAAAAAAAAATAAAATAAAATAAAATATTCCCAAAGACTTCTTGGCTATTTGAATTTCTTCAGTTTATTTCTTTGCCCTGGTATTCCATTGAGTCATTACTGGTTTTTGTTTGTTTGTTTTTTAAGATTTATTTATTTTATTTGAGAGAGAGAAGGAGAGGGAGAGGAGGGGCTGAGGGAGAGGATCTTCAAGCAGATTACCTGCTGAGCTCAGAGCCTGATGCAGGGCTTGATTTCAAGATGTGTGAGATCATGGTCTGAGCTGAAGCCAAGAGTTGGACACAACTGAGCCAACCAGGAGCCCCCTCATTACTGTGTTTTTATATTGATCTTTTTAAAAAATCGGTTTGTGAAATGTTAATTTTTATTAGAATCATTTCATTGTTTGGCATTTTATTTAAATGTGGTAGAGTATACTTCCATTTCCATTAAATCATATTCCTACCACATTTATTAAAAGACTACTGGTTCCAGATGATTGAGCCAACAGTGTTTTTCTCCCTCTCTCTTGCGTTCCCACTAAAATGATACAGCAATAAAAAAGGAAATAAAATCAGAGGAACAAAAAGAACACAAGGGAATCATCAACAGAGGAGAAACTTTGGCAAATTTTTTTTTCTATCAAAAATAAATGAGGCATATCACATAGTGCCATTTTGGGGTATATCAATTACATCTCAATAAAACTTTTAAAAAATAAATTAAAAAATAGATGGAAGCATGTAGATAATTAAAACAAATTGGAGGACCCACAGCCCAGAATGCTAGACCGGAGTAAGCAAAAGAGGAAACCCACCTGCACACCTGCCCAGGGGACCTCCAGGGAATGTCCTACTGATTAGAGGAAGGGTGAAAGTGAAACAGAAGACTGTCTCTATTCCCTGAAAAACCCTGAGGGTCATCCCTTCCCATCGACTGAAAGAGCTGGATGTTTCTGCCCACCCAAGCAAACAAACAGGATCTGGAGAACACCAGGCTAACTGAAACAAGCCAGACTCAGAAAGAAAAAATCTGCATGATCTCATTTAAATGTAGAATGAAAAAAAGTTGTATACATAGAAGCAGAAAGTTGAATAGTGGTTACCAGGGGCGATGAGCTAGGTGTAATGGCAGATGTTGGTTGAAAGGTACAAAGCTTCAGTTACGGAGGATGAATAAGTTTAGAAATCTAATGCACAGCACCCTGACTATAGTTAACAAAAGAGAAGTGAGTACTGGAAATCTGTTAAGAGATTAGATTCCAGGGACTACACACACACACACAAACACACACACACACACACACACACACACACACACAGAAGTAACTATGTGAGAAGATAATCTGTTAATTACCTTGACTGTAGTAATCATGTCTCTAAGTATATGGATATCAAATCATGATGTTCTAGATCTTAAATATAGATAATTATTATTTAAAATTAAATTATTTAAAAAATTTAAAACAAAGAAATTGAATGGGTAAACTGGGAGAGCTAAGCTAGCTAGGGAGTAGAGGAGGACGGGGTGGCAGGGCAAACAAGCCCAAGTAAAGCATGTTGCTGTTGGGGCAGGGGGTTACCAGCCTAAGAGCCAGCCCTTGGCTACTCACCCTGAAGTCACACCTGATACACTGAGCGAGCAGAGGGTATTGTTTTGTTTTAACATTCAAAACTCTTCATTTTTATGCAGAGCAACCTATTTATCTTAGTGGTGGGATTACTTCCATTGGTTTTGATGCTTAGAAAATTCGCCTAAACTTATGCTCAATTTAAACATTGCTTATCTTTCCTATAACCCTTTGAGTTTTAAACATTTCACACTTTACTCCCTCAAAAATGTATTTTCTAATATATCAAACAATGTCATCTAATATTTCAAATATCAAAGTTCTCGTGTCAACTCTGGAGTTTTCTTCAAAGCTAATTACTCTTTTCCATTATACTATCTCTTGGCTCATGTGTCAGTTCCACTCTGCTTCAATTTTAACTTCAAAATACCTCTTAATATCTGAAAAGGCAAATTCCCCCATTATTTTACTTTTTTTTCAAAATTATCCTATTATTTCCAAGATTAAATTTAATATCATTTCACCAGTCTCCAAAACTGTCCCATAATATTTTAATTTATACTGTCTTAAAACTATAAATAAAGAATAGACAATGTTAAAATATTTACTCTTCCTACTAAGGAATACACTATGTTTCTTTATTAATATATATATATTTTTTCCTTATGGTAAACTTTTCCCATTTTCTTCACATACCAGCAACACATTTTCCTTTATGGTTATCCCAGCTATTTTTTGCTTCTCTTACTACTGTGAACCAATATTTCTCTTTGGTAATTCTTTTTAGCGATTGTCATTAAATTTTTATTTTTATCAAAATGTATACACATATAGAGAGGAAGAGGGTCAAATACATCTACAAACCTTGTTAGAGCTAAGAACACTCCGCCACCAACCTGCACATTTTCTCATTCCTAGGAGCAATCTTCATTCAAATCTTTGAGCTGATTCTTTTGGTAGTTACCTTCACATTTCTAAATAACCTGTTCGCATTACTATTGATTGATTTCTTTTAGTTTTAAGAACTATCTACTGATTTCCTCCCATAAAAAAGTCTAAATTAAGCTTTCTTTTACAACTCCTCCACTCTGTCTTTCAAAAGTTTTTTGAGATATAATTGACATATAATATTCTGTTCATTTCAGGTGTACAGCTTGATGATATATACAAATATTTGTATATTGCAAAATGGTCACCACAGTAAGTCTACTTAACATGTCACCATAAATATTTACAAAAAGTCTTTTTTCTTGTGATAGGCACTTTTAAGATTTACTCTTCCAGCGACTTTCAAATATGCAAGACAGTATTATTAAATGGAGTCACCATGCTGTATATTACATCTCCATGGCTTATAACTTTTGACCCCCTCCACCTATTTTGCTCTATCTCTTAATTTTCATTTGATCAATGTTTATATTAATAACAAATGTTATTGAGAGCTAAGTAATAGTTTAACTTTCTTGGGCAACTTTTTATTCTGACTTTATAGTTGTCTTATTTCTATTCATTTATTTGTTTGGGTGGGTTCTTTTTAGAAGGAGGGAGGAGGGCATCATTTTCCATTTGCTGCTCTTTATCATCATATTCTTTCCCAGGGGTGGGAAACTGTCTCAAGATACCTGAAAACATACACTGTTCTTTCATGTTCGTCTTTTTTGGAGAAGCTTTTCCTGGAGATGTATGCTATTTTCCTGGAGGCATAAGCTACCTGATATTTGGCCTACTTCAAATCTGGTCTCTCTACCTATAGTTTTCCTTTTATCTTTCTCTTCTGCTGAAGATCTTTCTGATATGTTGGGTCCATCATTTTCTGTATTTCAGTTCTTCCTCCTTCTCACTTTATTATTATAATTTTGGCAGAGCACATCCTCTGGTAGCTTCCTGAAGGAGGTAATTTTTTGCCTACCTATAAATGTCTTTATTCTATCTTCACACTTAATTGATAGTGCCATTGAGCATAGAATTCTAAATTGGAAATTATTTTCACTCATATATGTGTAAGGCATTTCTAGTGTCTTCCAGTTTCTAGAGTCTCTCTTGAAAAATATTTTGCCATTCAGTCTCTTGGTCCTTTGCATAAATGTATTTCCTGTGAAAGCTTTTAAGATGCCCTTTTTTGAGGCACCTGGGTGGCTCAGTTGGTTGGCTAAGCATTTAACTCTTGATTTCAGGTCAGGTCATGATCTCAGGGTTGTGAGATCGAGCCTGACTCAACATGGAATCTGCTTGAGATTCTCTCTCTCCCTCTGCCCCTCCCCCGCTCATGCCCAATCAATCAATCAATCAAATCTTAAAAAATAAAAAAAAAGACGCCCTCTTTTTTTCCCATGTGCTTTGAAATTTCATAATGAGATTTCAGTTTATTTTCATCAACTCTGCAGTGTACTCAGTAGGCCTTTTAAACTCTGGCATTGTGAGTTGTTCATGACCTCTTCTATTCTAGATCATCCTTCATTTTCTTGAGTTATTTCATTTTTTATCTCCTTGTCCATTTTTTCTTTTCTCTTTTTCTAAAACTCTTCTCTGCTGTTGTACTTCTCAGTCTCTTCCTCTAATTCTTTTTCTTTCACTCTTCTCTTTCCCATCTGAGATTTGACTCTACTTTCTGAGATATAGCCTTAATTCTATTGTCCAATTCTTTTAAATTTTACCTTTCTGCAGTTATAGTTTTAATTTCCTAAAGCTTTATTTTGCTGTCAAAATGTTACTTGATTTAACTCCTATTCTTGATGGCTGGGTGAGTTTTCCAGTTTATTTATTTTTAAAAATATCTTAAAAAACATCAGCATTATTTTTAATAGCTAAAAGATGGAAGCAACCCAAGTGTCCATTGATGGATGAATGGATAAAGAAGATGTGGCTATATTGATAATAGAATATTACTTAGCCATAAAAAAGGAATGAAACTTTGCCATTTGCAATGACATGGATGGAGCTAGAGAGTATTATGCCAAGTGAAATAAGTCAGTCAGAGAAAGACAGATGCTATATGGTTTTACTCATGTGGAAATAAGAAACAAAGCAAACAAAGAAACAAATGAACAAAAACCAGACTCTTAAATACAGAGAACTGGTTGTTGTCAGAGAGGAGGTGTGTGTGGGGGAAATAGATAAAGGGGATCAGAATACACTTATCGTGGTGATGAACACTGAAAAATGTACAGAATTGTTGAATCATCATATTAACATTTAAAACAAATTTAACACTGTATGTTAATTATACTTGAATAAAAAACTTAATTAAAAAAATTTTTAATTAAAAATAAATAAAAATATCTCTTGGAATAATTTGTTTCTTCCAAGTTCCTTCAATGTTTATGGGGGACTTGATCTTTGTGTTGTCTCATATTCTAGAAACACAAACTAAAAAACTGATTGGAAACATTGTGGACACCAGTAGGATCTCTTCACAGTGGAATGACCTGATTGAACCTTTTTTTTTTATAACTCCTCAGTGTAATATTTTTTAGACTTTTCCTCCTGAACTGGTCAAATTCACTAGAAACGCCTCTTTCAGTCTTCTGCCTGGAGGATGCAAACTCCTCTGTCTTCAAGGGCCACCAGGAGAGAAGTTGAAGATCTCAATAGTTGGTGAACAAACATGTACCCATCTTCTTCTTGAGCCAACACTCTTAATTGAGGCTGGGAGCTCCCATATTTATCCTCTGCAGAGAATACATTCAGTCTTCTGCTACCACAATAGTGAGGGGCAGTCGTGTCTGTGTGAGGATAGGGACAAGCTGGGAAGTTTACACAGCCATTTAATCCCTCTTCCTGTTTGAAGGTCCATATCACCCACACCTACTACCATTGATTTCTGAGCCTTTTGATCTACAGTAAAAATTAGTTTGCTTCACTATTTTCCCTACTGGAAGACTAGAATTCACACTTCTTGCATCTATGAATTTTGCATGATAAATGATCGATGCTAACCTAACCAATAATGTTCTCCCATATACTTGTATGATTCCAAGAGATCCTCCATGTTCTTGTGGGTGAATGTCTCCAGGTGGTAGTCTCATTACTCTTTTTTAGTCTGATATATATATATATATATGTATGTATATACGCACACACATATATATCAGACTTGCTGATATATATTCAGCAAATACATATTTTATTTATATAGTTATAAAATATTATAAGATTATATAAAATATTAATTATATACACATATATGACGATATAAATATATAATTTAATATAAATTAAATAAAATATTATATACAGTATAAAATACATGTTATATATTAACATTAAAATATGAATAATTAAAATAATCGAATTATATATAATATATAAATCATATAGTATATAATATAAATATATATTAGTAATGATTAAAATATTAACATGTTATATATAATATAAAATATGTCTATATAAAACATATATATTTGCTGTTGTTCTCTTCTTCATGTATTATTGTATTTGCTAGAACTGTCAGGAAAATACTATATAATAATAGTTTTATTGGCCATTATTTTTTTATTGCTAAGTTTCTAATGTTTTACTATTAAGGCTGTGTTTCACCATTAGTTGTTGGTAGTATACGTTTTTCATTATCTTAAGAGACAGTATCTTAAGAAAGTTTCAAAGCTATATATTTACAGAAGAGTAAAAAGCAAATTCTGTAGGTCACATTACATTTATACACATTTTAAAAGCATTTGCAACTAACCTATATTGGTTTTGGAAATTGCTTTCAGCATGAATCACCTAAAATGTAAAACTCTCCCATCTAAGATTTATAAGAAATATCTATTGAATTTTATTTTGTCAGATGCACGTTCCTTCATTAAACATTCATTTACCAACAATATGGAGATCCCACTACCTGGCAGGCAGTCTGGTAGCACTGGGAAAAACAAATTCCTTGAAGCCACAGAGCTGACGTCTTAGTCATGTTAAAATGCAAGGGTCCAGATATTCAGATTGGGTAAGTCAGGACAGACTTCTTAGAGTGCTTGGACATTTTTTTTCTTTTTTTTTTATTTAATAAGATAATTTTTATTGGTGTTCAATTTACCAACATACAGAATAACACCCAGTGCTCATCCTGTCAAGTGTCCCCCTCAGTGCCCGTCACCCACTCACCTCCATCCCCCGCCCTCTTCCCCTTCCACCACCCCCAGTTCATTTCCCAGAGTTAGGAGTCTTCATGTTCTGTCTCCCTTTCTGATATTTCCCACACATTTCTTCTCCCTTCCCTTATATTCCCTTTCACTATTATTTATATTCCCCAAATGAATGAGAACATACACTGTCCTTCTCCGATTGACTTACTTCACTCCGCATAATACCCTCCAGTTCCATCCACGTTGAAGCAAATAGTGGGTATTTGTCGTTTCTAATAGCTGAGTAATATTCCATTGTATACATAAACCACATCTTCTTTATCCATTCATCTTTCGATGGACACCGAGGCTCCTTCCACAGTTTGGCTATTGTGGACATTGCTGCTATAAACATCGGGGTGCAGGTGTCCCGGCGTTTCGTTGCATCTGAATCTTTGGGGCAAATCCCCAACAGGAGTGCTTGGACATTTAAGCAGAGGTTTGGAGCCTGAGAAATAGGGTAAATGATGGTGCTACTTATTGAAATATGGTGCAGGTGTGGATGGAGGGGTCAGTAAGGGAAGGGATCACATGTTATATTCGGGTATATTATATACAAATGTCCCTTAGGCAGTGTGGTGGAAAAGTCAAGTAAGTGGTCTGACAGAGAAATCTGGAGCTCAAGGGAGATGCTAGAACTATAGATATTGACTTCGAATTTTTCAGGATAAATTATATTTAAAAACATGAGCCTGCATGATATTCCAAGGGAGTGAATGTCACTAGAGAGAAGATGAACAAGGATGGAACCCTGAGAACACCAGGAAGTCAAAGGATTGGAAAGGACCCAGCAAGAGAGTCTGAGAAGGAGCACCCACAGAGACAGGAGGAAAAATGGGGGAGTGGAAAATAAAGCAGCATCCCCAGAGGAAGGAGATGCTCATCAGTCATAAATAGTTGGACTTGCAGTTATGCAAAATGCTAACATTTGAGATGTCTGGGTGAGGAGTACAAGGGAATTCCTTGCACTATTTTTGTGATTTTTGTCCAGAAAAAAAAAAGTTAACATTTTTAAAATAAATTAAAAACTCAAGTGTTGAAAACCTAAAAAGCTATGAAAAGGTAAAATTAAATGTAAGAATGTTATAATATTCAGACAAGCCTTGCAAGTCAGTGTTTTCTCTTTAGGCTCCAAATAAAAGTCACTGTGTAGAATTTTAACAAGTTTCAAATTAAAGGATTAAATGTCCAGGGCTTTACAAATCAAATAAATAAAAATTTACTGAGGATTTACTGCATGCAGATAATAGGGCTACATAGTAGATGTAATACATAAATGAAGAAGATGTCATTTCTTTCCTCAGTGAACTTCCAGCCCAATAAAGAGCTAAGATCTAAAATAATGTGATAAATTCAACAACTATCAATTTGTGATCAAATAAACACAGATAAACAAGAATTAAGAGATGTCCTTATTGGGTGGCAATGCCCAATATATCTTTTTGATCTCCAAGACAGGCTCACAAGGAACTTTTCCCTGTGGCACTGTTGTTCCTGCCCATCTCAGCAGATTATAGCTCCTTCTATCTAATGGCTCAACCCACACCTTTAGGTCATAGGAATGTCATAAGAACAACACATATAGCACAAAAAATAGAACAACATAAGAAGTGTAAGCATGGGGGCACCTGGGTGGCTCAGTCAGTTAGGTGTCTACCTTCCACTCGGGTCATGACTTTGGGGTCCTGGGATCAAGCCCTGCATTAGGCTTCTTGCTCAGCAAGGAGCCTACTTCTCTCTCTCTCCCTCTGCCTGCCACTCCCCCTGCTTGTGGTCTCTCTCTCTCTCTCTCATTCTCTGTCAAATAAATATCTAAAATCAAAGAGAAGAAGAAGAAGAAGAAGAAGAAGAAGAAGAAGAAGAAGAAGAAGAAGAAGAAGAAGAAGAAGGAGGAGGAGGAGGAGGAGGAGGAGGAGGAGGAGGAGGAGGAGAGGAGGGGGAGGAGGAGGAGGAGGAAAAAGAAGAAGAGAGAAAGAAAGAAAGAAAGAAAGAAAGAAAGAAAGAAAGAAAGAAAGAAAGAAAGAGAAAGAAGAACAAAGAAAATAGAAAGAAGGAAGAAGTATAAGCATGGATTCTGCAGCCAAATGCCTAAGTTCAGATCATAGCTCTTCCATTTACCAGCTGTATGCCTTTGGACATGTAACTTGACTACTCTGTGCCTCAATTCTTTATTTAAAAAGTGAGAATGGGGACACACGGGTGGTTCAGTTGGATAAGCGTCCAATTCATGATTTGGCTCATGAGATCAAGCCCCTCCTTAGGTTCTATGCTCAGTGGGAAGTCTGCTTTAGATTCTCTCCTTCTGCCTCTCCCCACATGTGTGTGCATGCTCTCTCTCTTTCTCTTTCTCTGTCAAATAAATAAATCTTAAAAAAATAAAAAATGAGAAATAAAGTGCAGAGTGGTTAAAAAGGCAAAATGAATTACTATGCGCAAAAACCTGGCATGAAATAAATGCTATATAAGTATAATTATTCTGCATTTCTATTTCTCATACCTGCCCCACCTACATTAGCCCACACATGCACAGATACATGATGATCTTTCAGAGAATCCTTTCGATATTCCTCAAAATGTATTTCCTAAACCAATCTACTTTTCTCTGCCTTCACTGCTGACTTGTCAGTCATGATCATCTCTTGCCTGTAGTAGGGTAATTGTGTCCCAACCAGTCTCTCTGCTTCCACTTTTGCCACCACTAAGCCATTCTGCACACACAACTAGAGTATCTTCCTAATGTGAAACAGATGTCACCCTTCTAAATAAACCAGAAGCTTCCACCTGCACTTCGAATAGATTCCAACCTTCTTGCCGTGGTCCCAATGCCCTTCCTCTGTGGTCTGAATGGTTCCTCCTCTTTTTTTTTTAAAAAAAGATTTTATTTATTTAATCGTGAGAGACACAGAAAGAGAGGGAGAGGCATAGGCACAGGCAGAGGGAGAAGCAGGCTCCATGCAGGAAGCCTGATGTGGGACTTGATCCTGGGTCTCCAGGATCACGTCCTGGGCCGAAGGTGGCGCTAAATCACTGAGCGACCTGGGCTGCCCAGTTCCTCCTCTTTGAACACATGTGAACTCTCTCCCGATGGTGGCCACACTCCAGAGGAGGACTCTCCCTGTCCCAGCCTCACTGGCAGCTCATCACTTTCACTGTACTTGTTCTTCCCTCACCTGTGCTCTTCCTTCACTTCTTGCAGGACCTCTTTCCTATGGCTCGTTGCACACACTATTGGGTACATCAGCGGCAATTCCCTCCTTTAGTGAGAATCCAACATTATTCAGGTATCCAGCCTTACTTTACATAACCCAGAGAAGAAAACTTTAGAACAGCCCCAGTTTATGTCTGTTGCTTAAGTATAAAAATTATAGCATTCCCCCTTTATTGTCAAAGTGTCCAGATCTGAACTAAAAATTGCATAGTCACCCTATCCATGGGCAAATACTGATTAGTGTCAGGCAGTGGTCAGCAAACTATGTATGGCGTGATCAAACACAATGCGTGCTTTTGTAAATAAAGTTTTATTGGACACAGCCACACTCATTCCAGTGCATATTGTCTATGGTGTTTTTTGTGCTACAACAGCAGAGGCAAGTGGTTACAACAGAAATTTCAGGGGTGCCTGGGTGGCTTAGTGGTTGAGTGTCTGCCTTCAGCTCAGATCATGTTCCCAGGGTTCTGGGATCAAGTCCTGCATCAGACTCTCCACAGGAAGCCTGCTTCTCCCTCTGCCTGTGTCTCTGCCTCTGTGTGTATGTGTGTGTGTCTCATGAATAAATAAATAAATAAAGTCTTTTTTAAAAAAGAGAGATTTCACAGCATACAATGCTGAAAACATTTATAGTAGCCCCTGCCTTTATCCATGGGGGATACATTCCAAGACCCCCAGTAAATTCCTGAAACTGCACAGAACTAAATGCTATGCTTTTTCCTACACAAACATATTTATGATAAAGCTTAATTTATAAAGTAGGCTCAGTTAGAGATCAACAAAGATAAAATAGAATAATTACACAATATCCAGTAATAAAAGTTATGTGAAGTTATGTGAAGATGGTCTCTTGTTACACTATACTCATCCTTCTTCTTGTGATGAAGTGAAATGATAAAATGCCTCTGTGATGAGATGAGGTGAGGTGAATTACATAGGCAACGTAACATAGCATTAGGCTCTACTGACCTTCTGAACTTACCTCAGAAGGAGAATCATGTTTCTGGTCTGCAGCTGACCTTGGGTAACTGGCACAGTGGAGCGCCAAACCACAGATGGGGGTAGGAGAGAGCTTACTGTATTCTTTTGTCCTTTACAGAGGAGGTTTGCTGATACCCCTGTTCTAAGTCAATCAGGGTTACCCTATTTCCCCTGACAGTGATGGGTTTAGGAAGGTGTATAAAACACAATCCTGGGGCAGCCCAGGTGGCTCAGTGGTTTAGCGCTGCCTTCAGCCCAGGGTGTGATCCTGGAGACCCGGAATCGAGTCCCACGTCAGGCTCTCTGCATGGAGCCTGCTTCTCCCTCTGCCTGTGTCTGTGCCTCTCTCTCTCTCTCTCTCTCTCCCTCTCTCTCATGAATAAATAAATAAAATCTTAAAAAAGAAAAAAAAAACACAAACCCAATCCTGGCCAATGAATTGTGAGAGGACATCCAAGAACCTCCTAAGAATCCTTAGCTAATCAAAGAGACATACAGGGGAAGTTGCTACCCTTGTCTTCCAGATGACCCAGGTAGGTGGATATGATATCCTGAACACTGCAGCCATCTTTCAACCAGCCTGAGGATCACCCCTCCCGGCTAAAGTCAGAGCTGGGAGATTTTCAGGGAAGTGGAGCTAACTCCCCAAAGTACTATGCTCGGATGCTGTCATATGTATATCTCATTAACCTTACAAATAAAACTGCTGGGGTGCCTGGGTGGCTCAGTGGGTTAAGCTATGACTGACTATTGATATCAGCTCAGGTCATGATCTCAGGGTTGTGAAATCGAGCCCCACTTCAGGCTCCATGCTCAGTGTCGCGATCTGCTTGACATTCTCTCTCCTCTCTGTCCCTTCCCCCTACTCGTTCTCACTCTCTTCCTCTCTGTCTCTCAAATAAATTAAATAAAATTGACAGTTATTTTACCAGCAAAAAAATGGGTTTGTTCAGGAATAGCAGAGAATTATAACACCAGAAAAGGGAATTACAGTAAAACCATAAGCAAGTCTGGAGATCAAAGGAGACTACACTCTTTTACACTAGTAAGGGGGAAGTTGGGAAGTCTGCTCAAAAAAAAAAAAAAATCCATTGGAGTAAACTGGGGGAGTTCCAAGTGTAGTGGCTTTTCATTGGCTGAGTTGTGTCAGTCTCTCATTGGCTGGACTGTTACCAGGGAGAAGAGAGAGTAGAGGAGGAAAGCCTATCTTCCTCCTGCTGGGATTGTAAATTAGCAGCTAAAACAGTAGGGAAGTGCAAGGTCTCTCTCTTCCTGTTGGGTCTACAACTGACCAAGCATAGTAGTATATAAGAGCTTCTACTTCTGGCTTCCTGACTCCATTTTAAATGAAGTCTCCTCATTAATTTTCATAGTCTTCTCATTTGAGAAGAAAATCCAGTTATTTAAGCTGATTGAGTGTTTGTTATTAAAACCGAAATCACTTTGACTAACATAAGATCAGGCCATCCAAATGTCACTGCCACACAGAGTCACTAAATTTTCTCTTGTTCCTGTCTAACCCCATTGGTGATCTTATTGCCCTATTTTTATTTATAGCACTTATAAAATTCTCTGAAATCATTATTTTTCATTTACATACTTTGTCACTCATTAGTTGACTCTGCCACTAGAGTGACATTCCCATTAAAGAAGAGATATCATCTGTATTATTCTACCCTAAACCTCTGTCACCCTGTTTACTCCATCACATAGAAGCACTTAAAAAATCCTTGCTAAATGAATTAAAAAAAAAGAAAATTCTACAGAGGTAGGAGTTAAGTTAGGAAGGATGCCAGGAACTGAGGTAGCCTGGGAAGAGTGGGAGTTAGTGGTTTTTCTGGGGACATGTAGCAGGATAAACACACTGGTCACATCCCTGGGTTGCGACTGTCCCACTCCCTCCAGCTACAAGGCTTGTTAAGATTTTGGTAGTGGCTTGAGCAGCAAGGGATGGGAACTGGAAATGGGCATAACTGGAGCTGAGAAATTGACCAGCCTGTAGGGTAAACTGTTGAAGGCACTGTCCAAAAATCTAATGAGAGTGTACAGCCACAGTCTTGTGTATTTGAACAATAATAATGCCCAAGAAGGTCTCAATAATGAGTTTAGAGAGAGAGAAAGAGGCTTAGATAGCTGTCTGCTGACCCAAGAGATTACACTTTCTCTGATTTCAATGTAGTTTATCTTTGCTGAGCAGGGCAGAAAGATAGCAGTTCTCCTGCTTCTGGAAGAAGAGACTCAGCAAAAGCTCAGCAAATAGCCAGTGCTCCAGCCAAGCAGGCTGAGTTTCTGAGCAGGACTCCAGAACTAACACGTGACCCAAAATGTATGGTTAAAATGTATGTAATCACATGTGCCAGATCAGGGGTGGTGAGCTCACATGTCTAAAGCACCAGTTTAAGTGGGATACAGTGGATCAATGAGCATGTGCCACCTCTAAACTAGATAGTGGCTACTCAGATCCATCTGATTAACACTGTGTGCAAAATAAAAGCAAGGGCCTTGCTAGATCTGAGCTAGAAATCTAAATATTTTTTATCTGAGAACCCCAAGTTCTAAATGTTGGCAACTCCCTTGAATGTTCAAACACCATTAGGCTACTCAAACCACATGAGGGCCAAAGACATTTTTTCTATGTCTGAGCAAAATAGACATGGCAGTAGTTAGGCTGCAGCTCAATGAAATGTGGGAGTCTAAGAAAACCATGCAGGTAGCTAGACTCCAAACCTAGGGAAGATGACTCCTGATGCCACTTATAGGTAGAGATGTGGTTCAGGACATACTCTTTTTCTTTTTTGTCCTAAACGTTAAAATTTGTATTTATTTTAAATTTAAATTTTATTTACTTTTATTTAAATTAAATTTATTTCTAATTTAAATTTAATTCAATTTTTAATAAAAAATTTTATTTTTAATTTAAATCTCAATTTAAATTAATTTAACATACAGTGCAATATTGGTTTCTGGAGTAGAATTCAGTGATTCATCACTTACATATAACACCCAGTGCTCATCACAAGCACTTCTTTAAAACCCATCACCCATCTAGCCCATCCCCTACCCACTTCCCTCCATCAACCCTTAGTTTGTTCTCTATTGTTAAGAGTCACTTATGGTTTATTTCCCTCTCTCCTTTTTTTCTTTCCCCCCTTCCCATATGTTCATGTTTTCTTTCTTAAATTCCACATATGACTGAGGTCATATGGTATTTGTCTTTTTCTGACTGATTTATTTCACTTATAATACATTCTGATTCCACCCATGTTATTGCAAATGGCAAGATTTTATTGTTTTTGGTGGCTGAATAATATACCATTGTATATATATGTATACCATATTTTCTTTATCCATTCATCCATCAATGGACATTTGGGCTCTCTCCATGATTTTGCTATTTTGATAATGTTGCTACAAACATTGGGGTACATGTACCCTGAAGAATCCATATTTTTGTATCCTTTGGGTAAATATCTAGGAACACAATTGCTGGGTCATAGGGTAGTTCTATTTTTAACCTTTTGAGAACTCTCCAAACTGTTCTCGAGTGATTGCACCAGTATGCATTCCCACCAACAGCGTAAGAGGGTTCCCCCTTTTCTGCATTCTTGCCAATATCTCTTGTTTCTTGTGTTGTTAATTTTAGCCATTCTGACAGGTGTGAGATGGTATCTCATAGCTTTGATTTGTATTTCCCTGATGATAAGTGATGTTAAGCATCTTTTATGTGCCTGTTAGCCATCTGGATATCTTCTTTGGAAAAGTGTCCATTCATGTCTTCTGTCCATTTCTTAACTGGATTATTTGGTTTCTTTGGGTGTTGAGTTTGAAAAGTTCTTTATAGATTTTTGCTACAACCCTTTACCCAAGCAGGACTAATTCAGTAATGGATCAGCCCTGAACCTGTGACTCAGATCTTAGTGAATCCATCTGCTGCCAGCAGAGGAAGCCAAGTCTAGTTCAAGTATAGAAGGTTTGTGTATTAGGGAATGAGAGGTAAGGCTAAGGACTTAAGGCAATGTAAATCCAATTTGTTGTAGAGGAATATTATCAGAGAATAAGAATAATCAAAAAAAAGACAGAGATCTATTTACCATAAGTAGAAATATAATGAATACTCCAGACCTTAGTCTACCTAATAGAAACATTTTCACACAAGTGAGTAGATACACCTGTCTTATTAGCAGGCAGCCCGGGACCAAATGAACCAGAAAAAAATCATATCACAAATGTTACAATTAAAATTCTCATTTTTTTTAAATGTCACTATGCTGAGCTGGCCCGAAAGCTATGGGGATCAACATCAGAAGGTTTGGAAATAAAGTCTGTAAAAAGTGAGCTGTGAGCTCCCATTCCCCCTAAATTCCTGAATTTATTCTCAAAGTTAAAAAAGGAATTATTCAGGAAAAAGTGCCTCTTCCCTCTTGCCCTCAATCTGCCTGACATCAGCTTATATCTCTATGGAGAAAGAGTGACAGTATTTGAACAGAAAACCGTCTTTGGAGCTTTGTCACTTACCTAGTAAAGTGAAAGAGGAGGAAATCTGTGTCCTCACTGCTGTATGGACACACTGATGAGTACCTGAGAGTACACAGCATTGGCACAATCGCTGGCCGAACCAGTCTCCATCCTGCCTCAGCAGGTAACACAACTGGCTAATAATGAGAGGCTGGGGGAAACCCTGCCTACAACTACTTAGGTCTTTGCTGATCAATTTTAAACCCACAGAAAAAGATCCAGAGGTGTGATTCATGTGTAAACGTAATTACCTTGAGATCTGAATCTGCTATAAAAGAAACTGAAGGTCTTTCACCAGTAAATTCATGCCTCGGGAAATTCAAACTGGCTAGCCAGATGCTTTAACCTAAGTGTACAAATTCTTTCGGTCTAATCTGTTTTCATAAATACCAATTTTTCTTTATCAATACAGCTACCATCATCACTGCCATCAGCAGCAGCATTAATAAACAGGCATCATTTACATCATGCCAGACACTTTACCAAACCTTTTACATGATGTATCACAATACAATGCTGTGGATAGGTACTATTTTTATTCCCCATTTAACAGAGGGGGGGAAATAAGGCTGAATAACTAAGGATTTGACCAAGGTTCCAAGCTAATCCATGGCAACATCAAGATTTGAACTTGAGTCCCTCTGAGATTCATCTTCCCTCGCTCTCCCCTTCAATTTCTGATTGTTTTTTTTGGCACCATTTGCCTCTGACACTCTGTTTTGACTTTCCTTTCCAGCTTCTCTCTAAGTTTACCTTTGAACATTCCCTTTTCCCCCAATCCAATTCTGAGTTCCCAAAGGACTCAGACCTCCTGGATCTACCCTACCCAGACTTCCCCTTAAGAAAGAGAAAAGTGACAATGGATAACCAGTTACAGAATTTCAGCTAATTTTACTCAAAACTTCATACCTTTTCCTCCTGCTTCAGTAACTGGTAATAACATACGGAGATCCCACGCAGCAAATGTCAAAATCCAGGAGACCCTGCCAGCTTTGCAGGTCATTATTCAGTCTACACCTGGGGCAGGCATTCCAGGCAGCCAATTACAATAAGCCAATTATAGGGGCCTGACCAAGGGCTGAGTCTGACCCATGTTTACGACAGCGTGAGGTAAGAGATTTAATGAGAAGTAAGAAAAACAGTTTTGCTTTCCATTTCCTGCCTTTCCCGGTCTCAGAACCCACTGCCTGATTCCTTGTGTTCAAGCACCAGTAAGGCAGGGCTTTTAATGGGCTGGTTGTCATTCCCGAGGGAATGCAACTTAGCTGGAACTGGAGTCAGCTTAATAAGGTCAGAGTGTGAATGCCCAGCCCCAAATGGAATAATAATATATGGTCACTCAGAGGGAGATGATTAAATTCCCATAATTCGCATCATTAAATAATAACAATAAAGCACCGGTCGTCTCTGGTCTAATGATGTGTCCGGTTCCTCAAAGAGAGTGAAAAGCAATGCCTGGCAATGAGTCCTTTGGTTCACACTACTAGATATTTATTTCACTGTAGATATTGACTGTAGATATTTACTATCTGCTTCATTAAGTTAACATAATTTCTCCTAAAAACTTCTGATTAATGAGATTGCTAACTGATCTTTCCTGCTGTTATCCCCTATACATATTTTTCTCTATATAAATACACACTTGTACATGTGTATGCACACGTGCATATACACACAGTAGCTCTTGTTTTCTGCACCTTGAAGACTCTTGCTCATAATTCTATAACCAATATGAATGTCGCTTCTCTGGAAATTCTTCCCTAGCTCCTCAGGTAGAACTCACTATTTCCTACTGTTAAGATCTCAGGTATAACTATAATCATATTGAAAACATTTCTTCTCTTTTTTGCTTTATGGGCAAATCTGTTCAAAGCCGCAAACGTCTCTAGTTTCCTTTGACATTCACCAGCCTTTGATTCTGTACATAGGAACCAAAGAACTTAGTGTGTGCTAAGTTTGTTTACCAAATAGTAATATTTATTACCATTTATTCAAAATCTGTACTCTAAAAATATTGCCCAAACCAGGAATGATCCACAAATGGAAGATGACATTTTTCATAATCTATACACATGTGGTTCAAAACTTCTTTATTTTAAAATTTATATTTATGTTAAAGTGAATCAGGGTCTATGTCTCCTCACCATACTGAAATACAATGCTAAACATTCTTCTGTATTCCAAGCAAATATCTGCAGGAAAAATAGTCCTGGTGATGTATCCATTGCTACTGATATGTGGGCAGATCATTACTGTAAAAATAAAGCATTGTCTTTGTATAATATGTCTAACAAAGAGTCTGTATTGACCAGGGAGCTCTGTGCTTGGGGTCACCAAAGAGAGTGTTAGTGCTGGTCAGGGAATCAGAGGTATTCCTTCAGGCAAATGTCCACATGAGGGAAAACTTCACATTCACATTACAACCCATTCAAATGATCACGCAAACTCATGTTAGACTGAAAGGCAAAAATCCAAATTCCAAGTGTATATTAACAACAAAGCTATAACTTTTGAGGACCTGAAATGCTTACATTGCCTACACTGGGCAGGAGTCAGAATTTGAGTAATGTTTCATCTAAGCTCTGGGAAAGCCCAAGTGACTGTTCCGTTTCTGATACTCCAGATTACTTCCTTCCAACAAGGCTGTATTCATACTGATAAAATTAATTTCTCCTGATCTTGTTTTATTTTTGGCTAATGATGACCTCTGTATCAGCCATCTATTGTTGCATAACAACTATGCTAAGATTCAGTGGATTAAAACAGCAAATATTTATTAATGCTCACAAGTTTACAGGATATCTGGGTGTTATGCTTCTCTAGGTAAGTCTCAGCTGATCTTGGCTGAACTTGATCCTGTGCCCATGTCAATTAGCAGGATGGCTAGAGATTGACATGTCTGATGATCTCACACATATGCCTGGTAGCTGGCTAGCTAGAAGCTGTGGTGATGCATCCAACTGAGCCATGTGCTTCTCTTTCTCCAGCAAGCCTGGACTTGCTCACATGGCAGCGTTCCAAGAGAGCAAGTGGAAGTGTTGATGCTTAGCTTTGGAAGTGACATACCATGACTTCTATTGTATCCCATTGGCCAAATCACAAGTTTAGGTTTTATTCTGCAGCTTGACGATGGTAGTTATTAAGCCTCATCACCAATGTTGTTTCCATAGGCAATTTAGAGTCAACATATATAGGCAAAAAAATCTTTAGTTCAAATAGATTAAGGCTAAGCTGATCTTGTTGGAAGGATTATAAGCATAATGCCTAAGTGAAAGAAAGAGCTTCATCAAATATTTCATCGTCTATAGCTGGTTCTAATAATAGTGCAATAGAAAGCAACTGGTTGGAGTGAGACGAGGGGATCTGAAGGCATGTCTTTTGAAAAACACAATTCTTCTTTAGGAAAAAAGCATTGTATATGCTATCCCCTGGTGGATCTGCTCTATCCTGGGTGTTTTGATAAAGAAGATATTTCAGACAGTGAGCACCAGGCTCTAGTTTCAAAAAAGCTGCTTAAGAATTTACCCCAGCCAGAAGCAATAAGCTAAAAGGGATGCCATGCTGGCTGCAGTGATACCAGGGAAACGCAAAGAACCAAGTCATAGATAGGCCACAGAGTCAAAGAAGGATGGAGGATAGGCAGGCAGAGGATTTGGCCAGAAATTATTCAACCCATAAGAAATGCAGCATCCTGTATCCATAATCACATACCATATTTGCATAGCATTTTAAAATAAAAGACATTTTCTGCAGAATTTTCACAACTTTCAGTTTATTTTATCCACACACCTTCCCTTGAGAACTGTTTAGAGCAAGTTCCATAAAATGTGCTACATTTTGCAAGAGAGGAAATGAAGGCAAAGAGAGGTAAAGTGATTTGTTCAATGTCAATCAATTTGTCAGGAACAAATTCCGAATTAGGACTTCTCCAGGACTCTGCTTCTTAAAGTCACCATTCTTCCAGAAGCGTGGTACATTTCTTGAACATGTCTAGTAACACCCCCTCCAAGGAGAATTCCTAAATGTGGCTAATTAAATTCCTAACTGCAGCTAATCCTGAATTCTTATTCTTCATCCCTTCCTTCTTCCCATTCAATCTCTGGTCAGCTTTGATTCACTTCCCCCACACCAACCCTCCTTGAGACCAGTTAACTGACTGGGGTGGAGGGGATAGGGGATATGCCTTTAGCATCTACTTATTCTATTTTATTAACTTAATCTAATTCTAAAATTAGACTGGAGTGATATTGAAAAGCTAAGCGGACCAATCAATATCAGATATGGTCATTTGCTACAATTCCTTGGGCATGATAAGTCTGCTGTTCATTGGTGGACAATGACCATAGGCAAAAGTGGTCCAGTGAAGGTAAACTCAAGCCTTGGAATCAGCTAGATCCATTCAAATCTTTGGACAGGTTATTTAATCTCTCTGAGCTTCAATTCCTTCAGCTACAAGAATTAGTGTAATAACCCCCATCTCACAGGATTCTTGGGAATGCTGAATGATCAAATGTACAATCCCCAAAACAGTCCAATAATTATCACTTCCTTTATGCAAAGTCAGTTGTAAAAGAATCTATGAGGTAACCCACTAGCTAATTCAAATAAAATAAAGGGAAAAATTTGTCTGAAATATCTAATATAGCTATTATTTTTTATTTTTTAAATATATTCAGAAACATAATGGCTAAATACTTCCAAACTAGAAGTAATACTAGATACTATGTCATTTGAACATTGCATGTAAATATTAATAAAGTTATGAAGGATTAAATGAGATAGCTATCTCTTCTTCACTGAAGTTTATTGATTTAGTAATTTATTATCTAAACTTCTGTGATAGTCTTTTTGATGTGTCCTTTGGCTTGACTACACTCCCCAGTGTGAAACTAAAGAAAACTTCACAATAAGGAGCCGAGAAGCCCTGAAGGGGAAGCTCTCCTGCACATCCCATCCATGGCAGCCTGCATGACCAGCCGGAAGAGGGGAAAGGAGAATTGCTTTGATAAGAGAGGACATTTTTCACATAAGAATTTCATCTCCTGCTTCTAAGAAAAATTAGGAAGATCCCTCTCTGCCCCAGCAACAATACCCTGACCACTGAAGTAGCCAATGAGAAGCCACCACAACTTTAAACTATTGGAGTTTCCCAATAAACTTTTGTTGAAAATAATCTTCCCCAATTTCCTCCCAAAACCTAATAAAAGCTGCCTTTCCCTTGTCTTTTCAAATTTGCCTATGGTTCTCGATAGCTTGCACGTTCCAAATTCTAATTCCTCTCCTATTCACAAATAAACCCATTTTGCTAGTAAAATACCTAACAATTTTATTTTTAAGGATGACACCAGTTATGCAACCAAATGTTAATCTTGGTGTTGCTATGAAGGTACAAAAGTAGATGTGATCAAGTCCATAATCAGTTCACTAGAAGTAAGGGAGATTATCCTGATAACCTGGATGGGCTTGATTCAACCCATTGAAAGACCTTAAAAGCAGATCTGAGGTTTCCCTAAGGAAAAAGAAATTTTGCCTTGTGGACTGCAACTTTAACTCACACCTAAAAGTTCCAGCCTGCCCTTCCTGTGATCTTACAGATGTGAATGTTGCCTAGGCAATTCCTTGTGTTTATATATGTATTTCTATGTGTATGTACATACATATGTTGTGTAAACCATACTATACATATTTAGTGTAAAAACTACTGCACAGCTATGCATGTGTACATATGTCTGTGTGTAGAGGCATATGTGTGTGTATTTGTGTGTGTGTGTGTGTGTGTGTGTGTGTGTATGATTGAGCTTTATGACTTCTTCTTTTGCAGGTCCAAAGAGATCATGTGGAAAATAGATTTTGCTGTACTTCTATGTGCTAGAGGCCTCAGCCTGCTTTATCCGGCAAGTACTCACAAAACATGGGCACTTAATGAGCCTATATGATTAACTCTGGCCCCTGGCTCTCAATGCCCTCACAATCAGCAAAACAAACTGGGACTCTATAAGAACTTTAGGAACAAGGATGGGCAATCCCTCTGTCTTGCTCTTCCCAAGAATACTAGAAACTCCTGCTGGCTTTATGGAAGTATGCAACTTGTCTTCTCTCATTTCTTCCCATTTTGTGTTTTATCAGATCTCAGTGTCATCTTAATTCAGTAGGATTTAGGAGCAGACTTTAGAGAAGTTAAACATTGAAAGGGTACAAATAACCACCCCTTTGTGAACCCAAAGCCTCAGAAAAACAAACTCCCAAGTAATAGTTCCTTGTTCTTTTCATTCCCAGACAAACATAATCAATACCTTCAGGTTTGAGGATATAATCTTTCTTGCTTCTCCCCGCCCAATCTTCCAGACACTCCTATTGTTCATAGAAATATAGCCAGCATAATACGGCAAAGAGGCCACGAGCCTGCTTTGAATTGAACCAAAACATTTCTCTGTACCAGACAAAGCCAGGAAACTTTTCTTTGTGCACTTTTCAGCTGATGTGCAGCTTTCCTATTATGTGAGCAAGCAGGCCACCATCCATCTTCCTTTGGAAGTTTGTGACGCCGTTCTGCAGTTCCTAATGAACTGGCAGGGCCAATTAAGCACCGCATAGAATATCCAAAGGCAATTCACCCAATGAAGAACAGATAGATGCATTAATACTCTGTCTTTTGTGGATAAGAATTATTTGGAAAGAGGGCTTCTGCATTATTTTCCAGCCCTGAGGAAAGTGGTTGCCCAAACTTACCAGGCCAGTGTCTTTTTTTCCTTTAGGGACCTCTTGGCCAACTAGATTCAACTAACATTTACGAAATATCTGATATGTGTTGGGTCCTAAACTAGCCAGTTTTGTGTCTGTAATGCCATTCAGTTATCACAAGAAAGACAGGATGTGAGGATCCCTATGTGATGAAAATATTGGCACTCATAAACTTGACAAATCATGCAGCTAAAATAATGGCAGGCTAAAACAATGCAGATTTCTTAAGACTAAGCCTGATGTTCTTTCCACTCTGTTGGAGATTTGATGTGTATTAGGGCTTGCATTTAAGCGATGACTGACTTCACTGGATGTAGTTCAGAGTGGGTTCCCCAAAAGGTCTTCTATGGATACTATCCTCTGTTTTTTTTCTGAGTACTTCCTTTCCGTCATCTCCACTGGGATTCTTTCCATAGATTTTAGACACAGAGATGAAGTCAGGGTCACCCTGAAATAAATGAAATTGAGCATAAGGAACTTGTGGAGCTATGCCCTCCCTGGACCTGTTCAGTCTCGAGGAGGATGAAGCCATGGCAAGGAGAAGCATACTCAGCAACAAGAGAGAAGATAGCTCTGACCTCTCTTTCCAGTCTGTTGCTGGCATACATCCTACCTTTGGGTGTCCCCAGAATAGCTCTCTGAATCCTTCTCTTTTGTTTTGCTTAGGCAATTTCTTTCCTTAGAATCCAAAGAGCTCTGATGAATTCACAGAGAATACTTGATCATTGGAAGCTAATAGGGACTGTGCTTGGATTTGTACCAGGATCCTTTTTTGAGCCATTGCTGTGGGAGAATAAGGCGAATTGTAATCAGACAAAGGGAGTGGGATGCTTGGTGGCTCAGTTGGTTAGTGTCTGACTCTTGATTTCAACTCAGGTCATGATCTCAGGGTGGTGAGATTGAGCCCCACATCAGGCTCTGTGCTGGGCATGGAGCCTGCTTGAGATTCTTTCTCTTCCTTTTCATTTGCTCCTGCCCTGCCCCCTGTGTGTACACATTCTGTCTCTAATTTAAAAAAAAAAAAGACAAAGGGAGTATGGGTGTGGAATATAGGTCATAGTAGAAGCTAGCCAAAGACACTGAGGAAATTTCTAAAGGACAAGTAAGAAAGAATTCAAGAATTTGTACTCACAGATAATGTTACATTTATAAAATGAGAACAAGACAGGGATCCCTGGGTGGCGCAGCAGTTTGGCGCCTGCCTTTGGCCCAGGGAGCGATCCTGGAGACCTGGGATCGAATCCCACATCAGGCTCCTGGTGCATGGAGCCTGCTTCTCCGTCTGCCTATGTCTCTGCCTCTCTCTCTCTCTCTCTCTCTCTGTGACTATCATAAATAAATAAAAAATTTTTAAAAAATGAGAACAAGACAGATCATTATAAAATGAACAAGATGGTCTAAGAGAAAGATAGAGGAGTCGTGGGTAAAGAAGTAGAAGAATTGGGATAGTGCTGAGTCATAGGAATTAATGAATACATTTCCAAAGGGGAAAAAAATCTTCCACAGCAACCAATCCAGGTGGGAGAGTAAAGGGAAGTAGGAGCCATTTCTGACCCATTAGAAAGCTTGTTCGTAAAACACATAGGCACAGAAATCAGATTGCAGTGGGTTACAGAGGAAGCAGATGGTAGGAAAGTTAGTGCACTGAGTGCAGGTAATTATTTGATAGAATTTTGGCTGTGAACAAAATGAAAAGAGAGCAGTAGCTTGAGGGGATAGCAAACTGCAATTTATGTGTTTTTGGCACATGGAAAATTCTAGTGACCTATTCACTAAGGAAAAAGGACATTCATTTCCCTATAGTAATAGTCTAGCAACACACTGCAGAGAACATTAATACTCCCACAGTACCCATTCTCCCCTTCTTCCTTTTAGTAATAAGCCCCTTCTACCACTCTGTGTCAGCAAAGACACACGGCTATCCAGCTAGATACTACACATCCCAGTCTCCCTTGCTGCAGCCTCCCATATGCTATCTCATCAATTGCGTAAGATAATATATGCAACTTTCACATCACTTCCTTAAGTAAAACTTTCTTGCCCTCCACGTGAGTTCTTTCCCTTTTCCCATATGCTGGAAAGTGTACTTATGGATGGGCCAGTTCAACTGCCATTCTAAAGAATGGTAGAATAATAAGAAAAAAGGAACTCTGGTCCCCGATGGAGCAAAGCTGCCCATCTGTTCCCCATTTGACAACCCATAGAACACTGGACTGCTATGAAGTAGAGAGAGAGAGAGAGAGAGAGAGAGAGAGAGACTATCATTTTTGAGTAATTATTTTGCTTTGGGGTCTACATTTCAGAAGTCCTTGTCCCAACATGTACCCCTATCAAGGAGGATAGTTGTAATTATCCCATGTAGTGTTAACAAGAGTCTGTCTTAGTGACCACTGAATATGATTGTCCAGATGGAAAAGTTAGGAGGACTCTGGAAGATCTAGACTAAGCACTATAAAAATATGGCTTTTTCTTAGCTGTTAGAATAAGTCTGATTTGGGACATCATCCTTCTGAGGAAGTTGATTATTGCCTTGAGAGAAAGAGAAATAGAAAATGTTTAAAAATCCACTAAATTGATTTCTAATTGTCCAGGGCAATTGGAAGAGGTTTTGCTAAGAGTGGCAGAAGATTCCATTCTGATGTTGGTTATGGAAGTTGGTTTTGCAAGCAACAGAATCAGACCTCCATGAGCTTAAGAAATAACAGGGATTTCTTGGCTCACACAACCAAAGAAAGGTCAGGGGTAAGGCTAACCTCCATGAGAAAAAGAAACTGGGACGGTGACTTCTTCTTCCTCTTCTTCTTTTTTTCTCCTTCTCCATCTCCTCCTCCTTCTCTCTCTCTGTCTCTCTCATCTCCCACCCACCCCCAGCATGTATGGCAGGTTAGCTTCTGTCTTTGACAGAAGCTTTCTCCATAAAATAGAAAACCTGCACACAACAGCTTCTGAACCTCTCATCGTTCAACGTTGTGTCCTGAGACGACCTGGGATTTCTTCTCCCAAATTCAAAAGTTCTGGAAAAGGACTCAGACCCACCCAGCTCAGCTCAGGTCTCCAAGCCTGGGTCAACTAATTCTTGGCAGGGAAAAGACTATCTAAGAAGACAATAATTTACATTTAATTATTTATTCAATAATTTATATTTGAAACCCAGCACATCACTTGCTGCAGAAAGCTGACAAGAGCATTTGAGAAAGTTTGATACTGTTAGGTTTTGTTTTTTTTTTTTTAAGATTTTACTTATTTATTTGAGAAAGAGAGAGAAAGAGAGAGCAAGAGAGAAAGCACAGGCAGGGAGGAGGTGAAGAGAGAGAGAGGGAGAAGCAGACTCCCCACTGAGCAGGGAACCCAATGCAGGGTTTGATCCCAAGACCCTGGGATCATGACCTGAGCTGAAGGCAGACACTCAACCGACTCAGCCATTCAGGCATCCAAGTTTGGTACTGTTTATTGTGCTTCTCGGAACTCATATCTTACAGTATATAAAGTGTAGGATCCTGAGAAAGAGCATGCTTGTCTGAGGATAACCTATAGGATAAATCTATGCCCTTCTCACCTGGTCTGCTATTTTCTGGAATAAGGACATTAAATGAATTTGTAGAAATCAAGCCTTAATTCATCTATTTGACCATTTTTATGAGTGCAGACTTTCTGTTAGAAAATAGCCACATCACAGCCTGATAAATATAGGAAGCGAGTTGCCAAATGAAACATGTGAGGCATTAAGAAGGGCAACTGCTGACAGTTTTGTGAGACAGAAGTCTCACCCAACACTAGCCTCTTTCGGGTCCTAAAAACAGAAGTTGGTTGATCTCTCACCAAAAGCTCACCACCAACATGAGTCAGGCTTTCACCATGTGGAAAGGACCCCTTTTCATTGCAACATGATCAGATTTAAATAGTAATTCTGTGGTCAGATCTGGACCTGCACCCATTTTTTTCTTTCTGATTGGGTACAGTGGGAGAAATCAAAGGGAGTTCCTCATCCCATAAAACGGATTTGGTTTGAAGCTGAATTACGACTTTCAGATCCCAACTTTCCCATCTTCTCTACCCCAGGGGAGTATCTGTCCTGCTGAATACTCACCTGCAGAGTTAAATAAAATAAGAAGCTGGAATCTTTGAGACTAGACTGTAAAACATAATTGGATGAATCTCCACAGACAGTATAAAATATGGTATCCTGTCTTATACAGATGGGATTATTTAGCCTTCACACAACCTTCAAATAACACGTTGTGCTCCTTTTAATCAATCCATAATTCAAACAGGACATGCCTTAGTCTCCAGAGGCTTTCACTATGACAATAGTGTGGGCTGGCTAAGGCGAGGTATGTTTTATTATGAAAGTCAAAGTCAGCTTGGGTTGAATTTCATAAATCTCATTAGTGATTATCGTTTCTTTTTCCAAGTATGATAAAATACCATTTTTGCTTTGTAAATGTACCTCTGCCAGGAGGAGGAGTACTAGGGCCTCTCCATCAGGCATAGGAACAGAGAGATCCCTGGGGTGGGAGGCTGTGCCAATACCAGTAAGGAGCTCTGCTGAGAACCACTGTCCTTTGCTTACAAAAACAGCACCTTACTGAAAGGTCCGAGAGCAGAGCAGCCTCCATCTGTGTCTCCCAGACAGGGAGGCCAGGAGGTTTGTGAATGTCACAACAACTTCCCTCTGCAGCTCATGCTGTCATTCCTCTGTATGGCCCAGTGTCATATAATCTGGGAATAGGAATTCCTTACAACCACTAACTGCACATGTCCTTGCAGGAGCTTAATTGTAGACTCAGAGAGGTTAACTTGCAGCTGGAGAAACGCCTAATGGAAGATGGTGGCACCCCCATCAATCAGCCCACAAAGCAGGCGTGCCTCTGTGGCTGTGGAGCTTAGCTGTGATAAGAGGTAAGAGCCAATTAATATTCATTTAGAAACAAATTTCAAACACCAATTCCAGACAAGGCCATGGGCTAGGTGGTTGGGGAGACAAGAGTAAAAAGACACATTTTATGTGCTCAAGAGATAGACAAACAGTGGGGGAATGGGGAAGAGATCCTAATATAGGAAAACAGGGGTAGTGGGGGAGAATGCCTGGAAATCACCCCAGAGGAGTGCCCAGTGGATGGTGGTCTTGAGAGTCCATTAAAGAAATGTTTGCAGGGGCGCCTGGTTGGCTCAGTCAGTAGATCTGCAACCTTGATCTCAGGGTTGTGAGTTCAAGCCCTACAATTGGTGGGGAGCCTACTTAGGAGAGAGAGAGAAGAAAAAGAGAAAGAAAAGAAAGAAAAAGGAAAGAAAGAAAGAAAGAAAGAAAGAAAGAAAGAAAGAAAGAAAGGAAGGAAGAAAGAAAGGAAGAAAGAAAAGAAAAGAGAAAAAGGAAGGAAGGAAGAAAAGAGAGAGAGAGAGAGAAGAAAGAAAGATGCTTATAATGAAATCTGAGAAATGAAAGAAAGGGAGCCCTGGCAGGAAAGAAGAGGAAGAATATTTTAGGTAGAAAGAACAGTAAGTCAAAATGCACATGACGTGCGGGCTCAGCAAAGCTGGACTGTGAAAGTGATTTTCCTGGACCAGTCCCAGTTTCTGTCTTTTATCCCAGCATTACTACTGACAGTACCCTTTTCCATCATGAAAGTGTCCTTTGCTATCAAGCATGTATAGGGTTGGGTGGGGGTGACTTACCTTCCTAAGGTAGCAAAGCCAAGGACCGAACCATGGACAGCCTGGTGAGTTTTTTAGAGGTATTGGGAGGGCTGGACTTCATTCACTGGGCATTGAGAAACCATTGAAAGGAATTTAAACAGCACAGTGAACAAAACTAGATTTGTGTTTAAGGAAGGAAACTCTGGCAGCAAAGTGGAGGAGGATGGATTATAGGAAGGGCGAAACTGGACTCAAGGAAGCCAATTTATTCAGAAAAACTCAGGGTTTGTGCACCAAAGAAAGGCATTAGATGTATCAGTGCTTTCCAATAGAAATAGAAAGCAGGGCATATACGTAATTCAAAATACCCTTGTAACCACATAAACAAAAAGAAGCAGATGAAATTAACTTTAGTATGCTGTAGGTAATCCAGTATGTCCAAAGTATTATCATTACACCATGTAATAAATACTAAAAAAATTAGGTTCTTTCCATTCTCTTTCATACTAAGCCGTCAAAACCCAGTATGCATTTAAATTTATAGCACATCTCTGGCCACGTTTCAACAGCTCAATAACCTCATTTGCTAGAGACCATTGAATTGGCCATCACTGGTGTAGAAAGAGAGACAAAACATTCACCTGAGAAAAGTTAAATCCTTAATTTAAAAATTTACCATTTAAACAGCACTTTTTACAGGTGCCTTGTATTTCACTAAAATTATCAAATGAGCTGTAAAACAGCCATACACATTAAGCGGGACTTGTAACTTTACTTTGTAGATTTAAAAATATGTGGAATAAAAACTTAAATGTCAGCAATATTCACCTTCTCTGACCTCAAGGGGCTAATAGCGGTGGACACGGCTCTTGAAAGGGGATTCTCACACTCCTTTGACATTTGTTTGCTGTGTTAACTCCCTGTGCCCTCTTCCTTCACCCAGCATGGGGCCTTATGGACTCCCAGATCTGACCTTTGTATTTCTAACCCTTCCTGTTTCTGTATGAGCCCCAAGGATGAAAGACAAAAATTATAACACGAGGGAAATCAGTAAGGTAAAGCACTGAGATAGGAACCACAAAGTGGGAAAAAAGAGAGAGAGAGAGAGAGAGAGAAAGAGAGAGATTTACCTGAGCTTCACAGTGGTTAAGAGGCAGGGCGGTTTGTTCTTTGGAGTCAGAAAGATACAAAACCTGGCCTCTCTGTTTATTTCATTCTGTATGCCAAACCCTCAGACTTTCCATCTCTGTATCTGAAAAGTGGACTCAATGACAATCATCCTTCAGGCGTGCTAAGGAGATTATAAATGATTTTCATAAAGGTCTTAGAATGTAATAGGCACTTTTTTTTTTAAACTTCAGAAGGAAAGGAGAATGTTTTGTTGACCATTTGGTTTTGTGTGTGTGTGTAGCAGTTTTAAGTTATTAGTTTTTTTTTTTTAAGATTTTATATATTCATGAGAGACACACAGAGAGGCAGAGACAGAGGCAGAGGGAGAAGCAGGCTCCACACAGGGATCCTGAGATGGGAATCAATCCGGGGTCTCCAGAATCACACCCTGGGCTGAAGGCGGCGCTAAACCTCTGAGCCACCCAGGGCTGTGTTTACCATGGTAGAAAATTGTAATAATTAAGCCAATGGTTATATCCCTCCTCTGGCTGAAAATCATCTTTGGTTCCCCATGAATGCCTTGAAAATACTGCCAGAATTCAATAATCATATAGGAGATACATAGCAGCAAGCAAGTGGCAAGTGATAGGTACCATTAAGAGCTTTATGTTCAAAGTAAGAAAAAAAGCCAAAAATAAAACACGGCGAAAAAAAATAGATAGATGAAAGAAATAAAGATTTAAAAAAAGAAAAGCCAAACTGAAATCATTTAGAAGTGAATATAGGAAAATATTTTATGACTTTGAAGTACTTAAGAATTTGGAATATAAAATATAAAAGCCCTGACCATAAAGGAAAATATTTGCAACATATCAAACAAAGGATTAATAGTCCAACAGTCCAACAGAAAAAAAATGCTAAGAATATGATTCTATAAGAATGGAAGAGAAAATATGAATGACTAATAAACATTTGAAAAGATGTTCTAACAGGTACTAACAAATGAAAATGAAAGGAAATATGAAATAGGAATTGTCTGCATACTGATTGACAAAAATGAAAAGAGAGGGGCACCTGGGTGGCTCTGTGGTTGAGCATCTGTCTTCAGCTCAGGTTGTGATCCTGGGATCAAGTCCCCCATCAGGCTCCCTGCGAGAAGCCTGCTTCTCCTCCTGCCTATGTCTCCAATTCTCTGTGTCTCTCATGAATAAATAAATAAAATCTTAAAAAAAAAAAAAGAATTTCCTTGACCAGTATTGGAATAGGTGGAACATCTTCATATGGCCAGGAGCCAATCATATTTCATCTTCAATTTATCTGCCTATATTTTCTCCTATGTGCACTTAAATAGTATCAATTGGTAAGAGCTCTAGATATTTCAGGGATACAAACACTTGAGAAAAAAATTCTTACCTTCTCAAAGTTCTAGTCTGTTATATATCAAATGAACATAGTAAAACCTACCTCACAGGACAAATACTTCATTTTTCCACATAGAAAATATCAAAACAACCAAAAAAAGGCAAAAGTTGAGGTCTGGCCACTTGCATAAAGTATTGAATTTGAAAACATGTTCTGAGTTTCTACAATATGTCAGCTACTCTACTAGGCACTGGTAATAAAAAGATGACTAACATGGGTCTTTAACCCCAAAGAATTTGTGGGTGCAGGTGAGGAAGTGAATTAAGTCATCAGTTGTACAAGAGTTTAATAGCTATAATATTAGATTAGTAGGTAAAATAATAGAAGCCTTCACCAACACCCTAATAACATGCTTCCTAGTTGCTTTATGCTCCTAAAGAATCCCGCACGTCTCCTTGGTGGTACTTACCAAAATTGCAATTAATTAATTACAGTTTGTCTCCCCAGTGACTCTGACTACAAACACTGTTCACTACACCTAGAATGTAGTTAGCATATACTCAGCTTCCAGTAAGTACCTACTGGCTGAATAACAGAATGCACGTGGTGTAGTGATAGGAAACAAAGAAAAGGCAGCTCTGATGTAGTGGTTAAGGAAAGTTTACACAGAAGGTGTTTTTTGGGGGCAGGTGGGGTGGAGGGATAAAGCCCTGAATAGTTTATTGACACTAATTTTAAGCTAATGCGCCCCTCTCTGCTGTTGGACCCATTGTGAGTTCAAGTATCCACAAACTGTAAATGCTCAGGACAGGCATCATGGTGTAGAAGGGCCCCTGGGATGTGGAGCAGGTACTGAAGGAGGTACCAGCCCTGACTAGAATCTGGAAAGGTCAGTGCTGAGCTCAGTACGTGAAAGGTGGCCACAAATGCTCCTTTCTCCTTGGAAGAGGAGATAACGTGAGATAAGATTCCCCAGGTGGGTGAGGGTGGAAATGTTGGCAAGGCCAATGAGAACAGCCACTAGGATGGTATAATAAGAGCATCGAAAATATGAAATAGAATAGGTAAAGGGTGAAATTGAACACTTAGATAGGGTTCAAGTCCCAGAAAGTTATGCTAAGGACTTTAGAGATTTTCCTATAGGCACCAAAAAGCTGTTGGGGAATTTGAAAGCAAAAGAGTGATAAAATCATATTTGTGCTTCCAGAAAATCATGGTGGCAGCATGGGGGGAAGAAACTAAGCTGAGCAAACAGTGAGGAGAGTAAGTATGGCATATAGTAGGCCCAGTAAATATTTATTAAATAAGTGAATGGCATAGATAGGTAAGCTATAGTTAACCTTTGCATTAAGAAAAAAAAATAGCCTCTCTTTTATGTTGCCTTATCCATGTAGAGTCAACTGATCAGTAACATCAGACTCTGCATAAATGACCCAAGATTCCCAAATTTTCATCAAAGAACCAACTTGTTCATAGCAAGTAAGAAGGCAGTATTGAGAGGGTGAGTGAAGCAGCCAATCAGGGTGGGAATGGATTTCATCAAGGGCTGGAGATGGCATTTCATTAAGTTGTATGTCAACCGCAGGAACAATTTAACTTAGAATGCCAGTGGTTTTACCATTTTTTTAATCATGTGCAGAGATAGTTTGGGTAAGTTTCAGCAGTAAACACTAGGAGTCAAAGGGGAGATAAGAAAGCAAAAAGTAATGCATAATTTATCCTCGTCCATATTTTATTATGAAAAATAAAACACAAGAGAAGATCTTGAAAGGAGAATTCATTTTCTTCCCTTGGCCTTCAATTTCTTGTTTGGGAGTTTGGTCGCATTGCTTAATTTCTATAACCTTAAGGGACAGAGTCTTATGCCCCAAGCACCATTCTGGCCTCTTTGCAAGATGAAGTTGTTACTGCCTATGTATTTTTTATGGATGCCAGCAAGAGAGCAAGATTACATTCTCTTTAAACTCGGAAAACAACCGTTCCAGGGTTTCAAACAGGCAGATTGACCCACATGGTCATTTGGCTGTTTGTGGTTCCATTTCTTATTTCAATAATCAAGGAAATATGTAAAAACCAGCATTTCTTCTAACCTGCTGCTTTAGAGGGCTGCCTAAGCTATTACTTAACTAAATTAAGAAGAGGCACCAGAGGGGGGGTGGGGGAAATATATATATGTATATATATATATATATATATATATATATATATATATATATATATATATATCTGCATCTCACCTCCAAATTCCCAGCTCTGAGATTAATTCCGGAGTCTAGATTCAGTAAATATTCTCTTACCAGGACAATCATTAAACTCTGAAAATTAGCCATCTCTCTCTGGGCCTCTGTTTTCTCATTTATAGAGACTTCCAGAGATCTCTAAGGGCCTTCCCAGTCTAACATTCCAAGATTTACAAGAGAAGATACAACTAGCCATGCATTGGAGATAATTAAGGAACAAAATCTCTAATGATTAGTAGAAATAAGGAAGAATCAAAACCCAGGGCTGTTGGCTTTTAAATACCAAATATTTCTTCATTCTCTTCAACCCCTTCACGGGTAAGGTATAAAACTTTGACACAGAACTCTTTAAAATCTCCTAGACCATAGCTTATTACCCCGCTCCTGCTTGAAATACACTGCCTTTTAAAAATGCACTTTTGCATTTTTGTTTATTTTTAGTACAGCTAATTGAACATGGCTGCACTTTATCTACAAGATCTGCCAGGGCTTTCTGCTCTCACATGCTTTGTATAGTGTATCTTTTGCTATAGACACTACCCAGTGTGCATGTCCTAATACCTTTTCAATAAAATATGTGAACTTGTGGAGGCAGTAGCGGAGAGCAAGAAATTGGAAATCCAAGTCACACACCGTGCGAACCACAGGGGAATCCAGCCTTGTGTGTTTTAAACGAAAGCTTTTCATCTTTGCTGATGCCTCTCTGGCTCTGCACTTAACACAGGTCTGTGTCCAGGACATTTTACTCATCACCAGCCCTCCTCATGCCCCTGCAGGGCGACTATGTGGTGAAGCACAACTCCAAAGACTTCTCATTGTTTCAAATATAGTTGCTTTCCCTCATTTCCTTGTTCTTTTTTTCCCCTTAATTTCACAGACACCCAACCGAATCGCTTGTAAATGCCCTCTCTGCAGTCTTTTTCCAAAGAAAGAAAGAGGTGGGGGGGGGGGTGAGGGGGGCAGGAGGAGGTAGTACAGAGAGGCACGGGGTTAATTTGTTCTACTTGAATGTTCCTGTTTTTCTCAGCAGAACAATTGGACTTTTTTATATTTTTCCGGTGTCTCTCGCGGGACCATTTTAGATTTCCTAAAATAAAAGTGAGGATTCCAAACCCCACTTCTCTTCTGTCTGGCTCTCACTCATATGCCAAGGTCTGTAAGGGTCATGTGTCTGGATCCCTCTGCATCTACTTTCATGTCTTTCTTCTCTTGTCTCTGGTTCCCACTGTCTTCACCAACAGAACATTTCTTGTAGCCTCAGCTATTTCTCTGGACTCCCACTAATGAAAAACCTAATTGCAATATCTTTCCTCTCTCAATACTTTCTCAGATCCCTGGCTCTGAGAGCTGGACAAGCTGGAAGTGGGTCTCTGTGTACCTTGTTCTGTTCTGGTGACTTGGTCAAAACTGCCTGCTTTTTACTCACCTGCCAAGGTAGTTGGCTCAGGAGAAATGAGAGATAGTGAGGACCAATCACATGGAATACCCAAAAAAGAAACCTGGGAGGATTTTTAAAAACAATTCAAAAATGAGAGCTTTTAGCACAGACCTTTAACCTAGATTTCTCCAAAAAATGCCCTACAAGGTTCCCCTGCTACTAGGCTTAAACCTTCCAAAATTTCATCATAGGACTCATCTCTCTAAATGTCACATCTGATTGACATGCATGATGTACATCTTTGCATGATTTCTGAGCCTTCAGAATAATGTCTGGGTCTTTTAGCAGGGCACACAAAGCCCTCTATGACCTTATCCTTTGTACCCGATCCGGTGTCTCCTGCTCTGCTTCCACCTTCCACTTGAATGCTATGCTCCAGGCACACTGGGTAAGGTGCAGATCCCTGAATGCATCCTATTCAAATGTCTCCCTCCCAGAATACTGCCCCCCCCCTCCGATTTCATCCACCCATGGAATACCTCTTTGTTTTTTTAAAACTCAGCTCATGTTATCAAGCCTGTTCCCAACAACTCTTCAGGGAAAACTGAAACCTCTTCTTAGAGTTACAAATGTACCTTATATAGACATCTATCAGTGTATGAGCAACACTTCTTGAATTTACATCACAGAGTCTTTTCTCTTCACCAGGATGATTTTAAGTTCCATAAGGGTAAAGACATTCCTGCTCTGTTTATTTGACTCACCAAGGTCTAGTGCAGTACCTACCACATAATAGGTGCTCAGTAAATTTTAAATGAATGAAAGACTTGGCACATTATTTTCATTCTTAAAAATCTATCTACAAGCACCTTAAATGAAACCTAAAGGAGAATCAATTTATATTTTTCATTTTCTCCACTGACTCTGTCCTGAACTTTGCACCCTAATCAGGGAAAGGACCTTTCGGGCATATTGATAATTTCATCCAAAGGACCACCGGACCCCAAGTGAAGCATTAGGTTAGCTGTGACATTTAATACGGAATTTCTTAAAATTATGCAAATAGCCATCTGTTCAGGTACCATTCTGGACTCCTTTAATGTGTATAGTTTAGGATAAAGGAGAAACTAGAAGAAGCACATCTCACTTTGGACCCATAAAAATCTGAGTGGTACCTGATTCATTTCAAGTTATGAAGGGTCTCAACTTTAATGGTGCATCTTTTGTCTTTGGTCAGAATTCTAAATCTTTTTAATTGCAGTTTAAACACCTGTAGTCGAAACTTAAATGCCTTTCTCATTTAAATTCCAAACATTAAAATTCCAAACACCTTGATTATGTAAATAGTAAGAGTAAGGGGCAGCTTTTCTTTAAGCTTTGTTTTTCCCACTACCACCCACTGCTCCCAATTATGGTTGTTCTTTATGTCCCTAGCATGGTGGCTAAGTTTCCTGGATGACCCCAAAAGTTCATTTTTGGAATTGAACAGGAAGGCCAACTCCTGGCAATGTGTCGTCAGGAGAGAAAAAAAAAAAAGGCAAAAAATAACTACTATTTGCTCAGCACCTGTTATTTGCTGGTTACCATATTGCGTCTTTGAAGCAAATTTCTTCTATATGTTCAATCTTCACAACTGTACAGTTTTATATAATTAAGCCTATTTGCCAATCCAGGAAACTGAGGTCAAAATCCTTGAGCGACTTGTCCTAGGTTATACAGCTAGCAAGTGGTGAGGTCAGAATTCAGAATAGATGGGTCTCAGTCTACATGATCCATCCTGTTGCCCTCCAAACACTTGCCTCATGGTTCTCTTCCAGGATATATTGTTGGAAATTTTCTGAAGAATTGATAGAGCAGAGAAGATTGTGATTCAATGGACAGAGACATAGAGAAGCTCTAATCCCAAGGGAAGATAATATACAGAATAAATAATGTTTGTAATTGACATTTATTTTTTTTAAATGGTCTAGAATGCACACCAGGTTGAGGTGAGATGAACACAGCATCAGAGAGCTCCATCTATAGAAGATCTTAAGGAGCTTAGCTTTCAATTTGAAACCAACTTCAGTGTTTCCACTCTGCTCTAGCTTCCTGTGAGATCCACCTCTACCCCTCACCACCTGATTCCTACATGGAACCATCTTGGTCATGGTTTAATGGTACACCTCTGCTCTTGGATGTGTCTGGTCCTTTTCCTGTTATCAAAATTGTTTCACCTGGTCTCAAATATTGAAATCTCCTCCTCCACCCACTGCTAAGTAGCCATGCCCATACTTGAGTGTTCTTCACCCTGAGGAATCTATTGCTTTTACCCAGATGTAGCAGTTAGGCAACATGATCTAAATCCTTCTTTGCCAGACTGAGGCAACATGTACTGGAAAGAATATGTAGCAGATCAGTTGTGTGAGCTTAGTCAGGATATTTAAGCTCTTTGGCTCTCAGTTTCTGTATCTGTGAAATGGGGAGAGTAAAAGCTACTGTCTAGAAGTGTATATATAAGGTTATGACAATAATGTATACAAGAAGGTTTGTGACACAAAGTCAAGAACGAATCATATTTGTTCAATAAATACTGAGAGTGCTAGATGCTGTCTCTTCTAGATGCTTGGAATACATTGCTGAACATAAAGTCCTGGTGTTCTATTCTAAAATGTTTAGCCAGATAATAAACACCAGACAAATTAGTAAAGTCTATACTACCTTATAGAGTAATCCATGCTATGGATAAAAACAAAGAGAAAGTGAAGCATAAACAGGACGATCAGGAAAGCAAGAAAAGGCGAGGGAGGAGATGTAGATAGCTGGAATATTAAAGATGATGATTGAGAGAGTAAGAAAGTTAGCCAAGCACATATATGGAAGAAGAGACTTGTGGCCAGAAGAAACAGTCACTGCCAATGGGCCATTCAGGGAATAATTAAGAGAACTGTGATGTTGGAGCTAAGTCATGGAAAGGGAAGTTGGGGGAGACGAGGTCAGAAAGATGAGAAAGGTAAGATATGCAGGCCAGGGAGCTATTGTAAGGACTTCTACCTTTGCTCTGAGTTAGATGTTGGTTAACTTTCCTTTGGAGGTTAGTATGATAGTGGATCCTTCAAAATTTTTCCCCATTTTTATGCATCCTCTGTGTAATGAGTTCAGAGCTAGATGCTAGTCGGTAGGACCATGTCCTGCTCATCTTGCAATGCCAAAGCCTAACATTAGCCTAACGTATTAAATATCACAGCTAATGTATGCCTGGAGATATAGAGTATACTCAAAAAACATCTCTTGAATCAACATTACTATTATTTTAGGGACTTATCTTGGAACATTTTAAGGTAACATAATGCTTTTACATTCTTAAAATGTACATGTTTCCTGAAGGCACTAGGAAAGATGGTTTATGATAGGCCTTCTTCAATTTCTCTCAAGTCAGAGCCGTAAGTGGATGTGTGCTCCTGCTGCAAAATTATGAATCATATCTCACACCACTCAATAGAAGAGTATGGAACTTAGAAAACCTAGATGTGACTACCAGAAATACCATTTAGTACTTATGTGGTCTTAAATAAATTATGTAACATCTTAAAACCTTTTATGCCACCCTAAATTATATCCAAATCATGGGTTCAATGATAATCTAAAAATATAATGTGTAAAGGGGCACCCAGGTTGCTTGGTCATTTAACTGTCTGCCTTCAGCTCAGGGCATAATCCCAGGGTGCTGGGTTGAGCACAGTATTGGGCTCCCTGCTTAGAGGGAAGTCTGCTTCTCCCTCTCCCTTCCCTTCCCCCTACTCCTGCTCTCTTTCTCTCTCTTTCTCTCTCTCATGTGCTCACTCTCTCTCTCTCAAGTAAATAAAATCTTTAACAAAAAATTAAAAAATAAAAATATAGTATGTAGGAAAACATTTCAATAAACTTCATTGCAATGTGCAAATGCTAAATGTTGTTATAATAATTCAGGCACTAGCTGACTAATATTTGGCATAAAAATTTGAAATTTTCTTTAAAAATGGTGTACATGCTCCTGGGCAGAAGAACCAGAGATTGTGTTGTGTTTGTTGCTCTGAATCCATAGTGAGAAGAAGACCACTTTCACCAAAGAAATAAATACTTCCGTTGCTCTAATAGCTTGCCATACTATTGAATTTTCCCTGCTTTTCTATAACAACTGTACTTGTGTTAGAATGTTCTTAAAATAGCATTTTGCCCAATTAAGAGGCTATTAACGATGCAGAAGAGTTTGTGCCAGATCAATAACACCAGTTCAAACCATGTGATCTATAGGAAAGCTCAGTTACAAGATGATGGATGCACTCAGCTCTCCACTTACATTCTCTTGATTGATTGGACACCTTTCTGGGCAACTCCAAGAGACCCAGGGGTAGAGGCTCTGCTACCCTTCATGGTTTTCTGAGCTCATTCCCAGCTGACACATTGGGAGCAATCTAGAAACATCTCAGTGGCATTATTAGTAAGGCAGCTGCCCAATTGATCCACAGGAGCCCCCCTCCCAACTTCAACCAAATTCTTTCCAAAACTGAATGTGTTTGTAGATACACAGCCTTCAGCATTTCCCCACAGAGGATTATATAAACCTACAAAGAAAACAGAAAGGTGCATCCATTTCCCATGACTGGGTGGGATAACATATTCAGTTTTAATTGACTCTAGAGAATCCAAGTCAATAAGACTAGGGATATAATAGGAATGAGAAGCTGTATTATTTTACTAGCTTGATTGTTTTGTAAAAATAGAAAAAAATAAATGTAAAATTTGAATAGTCCCACAGCATTGAGATGTGCCATCTATACTAGGCTGTTTTGAGCAATCAAGGTAGGTTTCCTTAAGTTATTTTTAAATGAGCTGAAAAGAATTGTCCAATAGTCTGAGTCTTACATTGTCCTGTAAAACATTAAGTCATCTCTGGTCAAGTCAGCAAAGCACTTCTGTGTGGGTTAAATATATTTATGGAAGTAGAATCAAATTTTTGGAAGAATGAATTTAAAAATAAGAATTCTGAGAAAAACAGGAAAGGATCAATTTGACATTCATTAAGAACCTACTATGTTCCACACATTGAGCTGGGTTTAGAGGATCGAGGGATAAATAAATTCTCTAAAGGAATTCTTGACAGTCACTAGGGATATACAGATAGTCAAGGAAAAATAATTCATTTGATATGTAAAAATTATTATCAGGGGTACTGATGAGCAAGTGGTGAATTTTATAAAAAAGAGAGAAGTGAATTTATGGAAGTTTCTGTGGAGGCTGTGAGGTAAGTCCCACAAGATTAATAGAATTTCAGCAGATAGAAGTGATGGAGACACCACTCAAGGCAAGAACACCATCATATATAGCTTGGAAAGTACACAGAACATAAGGGGTTGAAAATAGCCCTATCTAGCTAGCTCATAAGGAATATAGTGAGAGAAAAGGCTAAGAGAATGACTGGACACTTGCAAAGAGGGGAGGCTGGATGTGCTTAATAAAGCTGGATTGTAAGCAGAATTGTTCTCTGTAGATTTTGAGCTTTGTAGTATGAGAAATGAAGAACCATTAAAGATGAAGAAAACAAGACAGGGCATATCCAACTTGGGAATTTTTTTTAATCAGTAGGTTAAATATAAGTAAAGGAGAGGTAGAAACCCATCTCCTGAAGTATTATCTATTGTCCATATTCAAACTGGTAATATTTTGTCTAGACCCTGCAATAATCACTGCTTTTTCATACTTCATCATCCTTTTATCCAATCATTATTTATTAAGTTTCCTGCCCTTGCTGGACTTATCAGACACATTGGAGACCAAGATAAATATATTCCTGGTCCTGATAGTTTGTATATTGAAGAGATAAACATTAAACATATAAAAGAGATGATTATGCATTGTGATAAGTATCATTACAATAACATGCTAAATCGCCCCAGAACTTACTGGTACTGAGTTACAAAATTTCATATTGGGCTCATGATCAAAAGTCTGTATTACCTTCTTTTTTTTTCTTTCTAAATAGCAGAACTACATTATCCCTTTGAGCTATGACATTTACCAGTGAATTTAGCGTTGGGTAACCTCAACACAAACCATTGTAATTTCTGTAAGATTTTTTTTTGCTATTCCAAACACTTATAAATTACTAGAAATCATTATATTTTGCTGGAGAAGAGAAATAGTCAAGCCCTTCTCAGCTGGAGTCTTTGAAATGTATGGGACAGATGGCTGAGCTAATGTTAGTAATTACAGAGAAGAAAAAGTCCACTCTTGACCTAAAAATGCAACAAAATCTATTTCTTATAACTTTCCAGTGACTCTTATGCTCAAGTCCTAATTTCTTACTCTTGAGAAAAGAATAGCTTCACATTAGAAAATTTCCCTAAGAAGGTAAGAACAGGGATCCCTGGGTGGCGCAGCGGTTTGGCGCCTGCCTTTGGCCCAGGGCGCGATCCTGGGGACCCGGGATCGAGTCCCACATGGGGCTCCTGGTGCATGGAGCCTGCTTCTCCCTCTGCCTGTGTCTCTGCCCCTCTCTTCTCTCTCTGTGACTATCATAAATAAATAAATTTTAAAAAAAATTTAAAAAAAAGAAGGTAAGAACACCAGGCCATATCTCTATATGTGACTGCTAGCCCATTCACTTAACAGCTTACTTACTCAATCTTATTTGATCTGTGACACATTTGAGAATTTAATTAAATTCTCACCTGTCATCCTATGGGAATGAAGGTGAAATCTAGTCTCAGCAGAAAAGTAACTCAACCATCTCATATGAAGAGATTCTTATGAGATTATTTCTCTCTCTAAAAACTTAAAGTTCAATTGAGCCACTTTTCAATGTATAAACAGCACCCTTCCACATTTTGATGATGCTGCATTCTTCTGGTAGGATTGCTGTAAAAAGTTACCACAAAATGCGTGGCTTAAATAACAAAAATGTGTGGTCTCACATTTCTGGAGGCTAGGAGTCTAAGTTTCAAGATTTCAGCAGGGCTGGTTCCTTCTGGGGGTAGTGTTTCATGCTTCTGCCTACCTTCTGGTGGGCTGCTGACAACCTTTGGTATCCCTTGGCTTATAGATACAACACCCACACAGATTCCTGTCTTCATCTTCCCATGACATTCTGCCTATGTGCTGTCTGTCATCTGTCTTTAAATTACCCATTTTATAAGAATACCAGTCATATTGGATTAGACCCACCATGATAACCTCATTTGAAATTGACTACCTCTGTAAAGACCTTATTTCCAAAGTCACATTCGGAAGCATTGGAGGGTGGACTTCAAATACAAATTTTAGATAGACATAATCCAACCCATAACCAGCACTCTATGAGTTGAAGAACATTTTTTTCTTTTGCAACAAAACTTTAGCACATTTGCTATATAAGCATCAGATTGCTTTAATACAATTTTTTTTCTCCTTTGGATTGTATGTATGTTTGTGTGTATGTATGTGTGGGGGTTCATTTTCATTTTTCATGCAATCTATACTTGAGCTTTGGGAAAGTTTTAATTATGAGAAATAAGGTTGAGATATAAAGTGTGTAGCATATAGTTTGGGGGTAGGGTGGGTGGCAACCCAGCTCAAAAAAATACTCTTCTCTGAGACTGACCCCAAGCCACAGGGGTGTGCCCCATGAGCCTTGTTCATCCCATGGAACCCTACCCCCTTGATTTAACAGTTTAATTCAAAGATAGTCACCTAACCCAAAAAAAGTCTGATGGGGTTTTGACATTTGGAATGGCAAAATTTGGAAATACAACAATTAAAAGTGATCAATTTTTACCTCAAGAAAAAGGTCCCAAGCTTCTGCTGATACAGTATTCATGCTGCCTTCATTCCTTCCCCTTATGAGCCTTAGTTATTCATCTCTTCCTTCAATTCTGTAAGAACCACATTATGATCACGGTAAAATGTTTTGGAATGTGCCTGAGCTTCCCAGGGTTATTTTCTGGTGTATGTGACCAAAAGAACCTTAACCACTGCAGGTGGCTCTGCAATGATCTGTTTCCCACTTGTGCACTTCTGGTCCTTTATCTCATCCCATCTCTTCTGGCTCATGATTACTGATGATACTCCTGGCACCTGTCGATCCATGTCATTGGCCATAATGGGAACTCAGGGGAAAAGTAAGAGTTTGGGGCAGAAAACTGGTCCTCCTTCTGGAATAACAATAAAAAATCATGCATTTTATCTATGTTGGGTCTCTCCTGTGATCTCTGTACAACTAATCTTCTAAAATGATATAATGGAGTGCCAGATTCATTCTCTAATTTAAAAACTACTCAGAGTAGTAGCAGATACCCTGAACAAGTCCGAGGGTCAAAATAGCCAGCCCTTATTGAGAAAAAATTGAAAATATAGATCCCTGGAAGTTAATATTTGCAGTCCATGATTGCCATTCAGGGTGTCCTTTGGAGTTTCTGCTTCTGCTGTTCACAGAAGCAAGAGCTATTGCCTGTGAGAAAGGACATATTAAATGTGGGCAGTAGTGCATAGCAACCTAATCCCCTGTGTTCTACTCATTCTTGGTCAAGTGCCCCTGAGTGCCCAAACATTGCACCCAAGACCTCTTCAGGCTTCTGTTATGATTGGTGTAAATAAAGGTCAAAATTAGAATTGGTTCTATGTTGTAGTATTATATCTAGTGTCTCTAAAAGAGCTCCTAATCAGTTTATCTAGGGTTAATTCAAACATTTCCAAGTATATATGCAAGGCTCTTTGGATGATGAAATAAACAACAAAAGGAAAAGTTTGAGGTGCCTAACACTTGCCCGAGAAAAATGGCTCAACTTCACAAGGAAGAGCTGACTCCTGGCCATGACTCCCTGTTCCATCAAACCTCATGAAGAAAAAGAGTTGCACCTCACTGAAACTCCACAGCAAGTCCCCAAGAACTTGTTCACAGCTTTATATTGAAGAGTAACAGAGAGCTATGGCTCAGGGAACATAGAAATGATCTGAGAATACTAATGTCCTGCGCAGACAACCTTCCTCATGATATCTACAACAAACTTTCTTTTACCTACAGATCTTCTAAAGACTTCCTAGCTTGGGACAGCTTTTTCCAAGAAACTATAAAAACTCATCAGCAAGAGAAAGCAAAGGAGCTGGATTGGTGGATCCACTGTCTAGGTGGATGAGGTCAATAAAATGGAAAACTGGCACCTGATCATGTTGGCTCATAATCCTATCACAATATTCAGAAGGATGAGGTGAACTTGAGTTTATTCTGACCCTGCATTCTCCATCCACATGGAGCAGGACCCTAATCAGCATTGAGGGCTCCAAGTGACAGTCCCAGCTCTGAAAGAAGTGGATGTTAAATACTAGGCAGATTGTCATCGTTTCGGCAAAGTGTTCTGAATTCTGCTAGCAGAACCAAGGCAGATGTTGGAGCCCAAAGCTGGCCAAATTAATTATAAGGAGGAAAGTAGAAAACCATGCTCCCAAGCATATTGGCTAATATACTTCAGGACACAAAGCATTTTTCTAGGTTCTAGAAGCTAGAACAGCTGACTTTGCTACTCTGCTCCCTCTCTTACTCAGATTTGGCGAAGGACCTAGGCAAGGTAGTTGAAATCGTCTTCAGTATCTGAGCTGATTCCTGCCAAGAAATACAGGAATTAATTTACAAGCACACTGTATTTACTTAGACTCATTCTATCAGTCTATTTACTTTCCACACACACCTGCATGGTGCCCATTTTTCTCCACATTCCTAAGATTACATAACCTTCACTATCACTTATATAAAAGTTAGGTTTGATGTTACCTGATAAAAGCTGCTATTTTTTCAGTACCTATTATATCCCAGGTGCTGTGCTATGTATTTCACATGCAGTGCTGCTGATTTTCACAACAGCATTGCACATCAGTCACCTTATCCTCAGAAGAAGTAAGTTACTTGCTCAAGGTCATAAGCAAGGACTAAGCTGTAAACCCAGATCTGTCTGACTCCCAAGCATGTGTATCTTACACTGTATTCTGCTGAGAAGTGTTTGAAAAAGATGATTCATTTTGATGTAATTTTGCTTTGTGAAGTTTTTAATACAACCAATTAAACATTAGCTCTTTCCTTCAACTTGAGTTGAATGTGAATATTGCACATTCAACATTTTTTAAAAATACTTTTCATAGTGAAAAGCAATTTTAGCAAAATGAACACTGATCAGAAATAAGATTTAACATTGCATGCCAATGAGTCATGTGACCTTGGGAAGACCTTCACTTGCCTGGGAAATTTTCTTACTTGTAAAAAGGGAGTAGAAGGGCACCTGGGTGGCTCAGTCAGTTGGGCATCTGCCTTCCACTTGAGTCATGACCTTGCAGTCCTAGGATTGAGCTCTGTGTGGGGCTCCCTGCTCAGGGGAGAACCAGCTTCTCCATCTCCCTCCACCCTTACCCCCACTCATGCACACACGTGTGCACTCTCTCAAACAAGTAAACAAAATATTTTTTAAAATAAATAAAAATAAAAAATAAAAAGGGAGTAGAGACAGGAGTGGTGGGAGTGTTGAAGCTCAAAAATTAAACTCTAACAGTATCTTCTAACTCTTCCAGATCTAAAGGTCTATCCAATTCTTTAGAGCACATGCTCTTTATATAATCCTACCTGTTGCAAAGGATCCATAAGAATTATTCTTTCACTTTCTATATTTTTTTAAAGAAAAGTTGTCCAGCTGTCTGCATATCTCAACAAACTAATCAATGTCTTTCACAAGTATGCAACTTAAGAAAAAAAGCAGTTATAATACTTGAAGTTGACAACTGAGATCTATTTGAAGCCTTGCTGACCGATGAAAAAATAAATACACCTAACAAAACCAATTTTTGCCTTCAACTGGAAATGGATTTTCAAGATAATCTAACTTAAGGGACTAGTATCTTAGTGTTAGCCATGAAAATGTCAATAGATCATTTGAATAAGAAAAATGGAAACTGGACTGAGTCATGTTCTTCACAAAAGCCTTGGCAGTGGCAACACTAGTAGAAGGTCCTGCAGATAAAAGCAACCACAGACCTTTATATGAGGAGAACATGGAGTGTTTCAGGCAGACAGCTGTTACAAAATCCCCTCTCTCACTGCCTTTGTGGCTTAAGTTAAGAACAACATAGAAAAGAGAGGAGATAAAGAAAAAGAAGGAGTTGGGAAGACCTGGACAGAAATACATAATGAACTGTTTCCATGAGGTAATTTTTCACATAATGGTTGCTGCAGACAGTTAGAATAGTTCACCATGATTTTGCAGTCTGGTCTCAGATTTATCACTGGAATTAATTCCTACATTTCTGTGAAGGGCATTATACATTCCATTCCTACCATTTTAAATAATAAATTAATTTTAATGCATTTTGCTCTAGGTTGAGTAAGAACGATGAAGAGCAATTGATAGGCTCTGAGTTTTTAGAGCACCTTTCAAAAAGATTAAAAGCATAAGGCATCCCAAGTTGGCTCTTCTCGAAACAGAAAGTAGCCAAGTGCTGGGGCTGCAGAGTTGTTCTACTCTGAAGTACCGTGTGGTCCAGGACAGGAGACACAGCCCAAGGCACATCCTTGACCAATAGGACAGAGTCCCAGCCCTGTGTGCTTACAATTGACTTACTTAATATGCTTTCTTCTGGCACTTCCTTCATGTTTCTAATCTTCTCCCGACTATAATGCTTTTGTATTTACCTGTCTACACTGGACTGGACTGGACACTGCAGTGGAAAGCTACTTCTCAGGGAGCACCTTTTTCTCTAACATTCCAGATCAACTTCTACTGGGTACATTTCCTGAAAGCTAGTGTAGAGCTAGGGTGACCTTCTCTTCTGCAACAGGGAAAACTCTGTGATCTTTATTTAAAGTTTATTGATATCTGAAGGAAACACCAGATAACAGAAAAGAGATGCTCATTCTTTTTTAAAATTTTAATCTGGGGGAGAGAGAGAGAGAGAGAGAGAGAACGAGCTCGAGCAGGGGGAGGGGCAAAGGGAGAAGGAGAGTGAGAATCTCAAGCAGACTCTCTGCTAAGCATGGAGCCCTATGCAGAGCTCAATCTCAGGACCCTGAGATCACCACTTGAGTTCATATCAAGAGTCAGCTGCTTACCCAACTAAGCTAAAACATGCTGACTCTTAATCACCCTTAATAATGATTCCCTCCTCCAATGGAGGATGCTCTGAGAATATACTGCTATGCTTGATTGCTTGACAGCTGGTTAAAAACTGAGATGTTCAAAAAAATATCTGTAGCAAACACTGTTGGTTGGCAAGCCCAACATCCACTCCCAAGCTCCTTTTTCCTCGGTCACCTGAAGTCCCTTGTCTTCCACGGGGCTCCAAATGGCCATGAGCATTCTACGGAATGAGATGGAGCAGACGTCTGATGAAGGCTTCCAGAAAAGCTTGTGCTTCTTGATAAAGAGAACAAATGGATGCTGTGCTTTCTTCGTTATCTCCCTCTTCTTGCCTTGGATGAAAATGTCAAGTCTGCAACTGTGGTAGCCATCTTTGAGGCAACAAGCATGAAGACAAAGCCAATGTGCTAAAGATGATGGAGTTAAAAATAGAAACAGAACCTGAGTCCCTGATACACTACTGAACCAGATGAACCAAATATTTACCTCCACATTTCTTGTTGATGAAAAAACATACTTCTGTTTCTTAAGCCACAATTTTTCTGGTTTTGTTTCTTGCAGTTGAAATCATTCCAAATGATTGAGAAACTGTGTTTTTTGGTATCAATAAACCATTTACATGAGGCGATCATACTATCTTGTATTCTTAAAGCATTCCTCAACTTGGGAAGTTGTTTGCCATATATGATTTGCACAGTAGGATAGTAAGGCAGGAATTGTTATCCTGACTTTAAAAGATGAGCCAATTTAAGCTCAGAGGGTTTATTTAAATACCTTGTCTAAGTTCACAGTAATAGAATCTACTAGAATTCAGGACTTGAACCCTTAGCTTCTGACCCCAACTCCCAATTGAATCTTATCTACTCATTCTGGAAGCCAAACTCTTGTCCTCATATATTTATTATGTTCTTAACAATTCCTGAAGAACTTCTGTGGATAAGTCTTTAGATAGATAGCAGTAGTTGGATAAAAATGACTGAACTCATAGTCTGGAGTGAACTGAGGCATTGTGATAAGCTCTGTGGTTTAACAGTGAATAGTACAAAATATCCTATTCTGAGGATTTCACAGGCCATCAGGAAAGATAAACATTTAAATAAGTTATTTTAAATATGCTATAGAGTGGGCCATAAGGGATACATGTACATTGTAGTATAGGAATACCAATTCTTACTTTTAGGGGAAGTGGGGATGAGGCCTAGATGGAAGAAAGTTCCCTGGATACAAACACAGGGTGTGTCACTAAGAAATTTTGTATGGTTGTGTATATTTTTGTGAAGTGGCAATTTATGGAGTTCCAGAGCTGACCATATCTAGATTGTAAAAGTTCTTGCAGGGCCTGGGGTGTTATATTGTGGTTACAATAAATACAGTTTATGTTATAGACTTCATATTATATAAAGAATTATGTTTTTGAATACTCTTCTGGCATCAGGCAGTAAAGTATTATCTGGAGGCAGGGTTGAAATGGCTGCTGGGACAATCTTACTAGAAAGATATAATGAGACCTAAGACTCGAGTAATGTCTATAGACTGGATAAGAGGAGGTAGGTTGGAGAGAGATTCAAATATTATTATCTATGGGCTATTGTAGACAACTCGATGTAATGGGAGGGGTGTTGGCATGTGAGAAGGAAAAAAATAGGAATTCATGAAGGTTTCTGGCTTGGGCTTCTATAGAGGTGGTGGTGCCATTCATGATAGGCAATACTAAAGGAGTAGCAAAGAGGGGTATAGAGGCATAACAAAGGAAAGAAATTCCACACTGCATATGCTGAGTTTGGTAGCCCTTTAGAAATTCATAAAAGAAAGAGAAGTAAAAATCCATGATTCAATTTTAAAAACTCTGGACTAGAGAAATGAATTTCTGAAGTTATAGGAGTAAATGGAACCTCCTTGGGACATGTGTAGGGAGAGGAAGGCAGAGAAAAGAACTCTGGAGAACACAAACATTAAGCAAGTAAGCAAAGGCATAAGATCTAGTAAAGGAAAGGAAGTGAGAGAGATCAGATGGATAGGAGAAAAACAAGCGAACAAACCAGTTGTCTCCAGAAGGCCTTAGGATAGGTCTCAAGAAGTTAGGGAGTGAGCAATAATAATCTTAGTAATAATAGATGGCATTACTAAACACTTACTATACATGCAATACTACTTTCCATCTCTGTATTGTCAATTGTTGTGAAGGGGTTCAATGGTATGAGAGCTGAATGTTTACAGTTAGATTTCACCTTGGCCAATCTTTAGTGACTTTTGACCTGCAAAAAAGGAGTTTCAGTCAAGTAGTAAGAGTAGAAGCCAGACTGCAGTGAGCTGAGAAGTGAGTGGGAGGCGAGAAAACAACAGGGAGAGAAATCTATTCTTTTTAAGAATCTTGATCGGAATAGGAAGAGAATGTCCCAAGTTCCCATGGTCATTTTTGTAACACAATTAAAGACTCTGCCTATGAGGAAAGAGTGAAAGGAGGGAATTATAAGAACGAAAGAGAGATTAAAGAGATGCAGAAGCATCCCTGGGGTGAGCAGGATGAGATCATCACACTAGTGAAGGAAGAATTAGCCTTGATTAGGAAGAAGCACCCAGGGTCATCTGAGAACAGTGAGGCAGCAATGGGTGCAACTGTAGACTTGGATGACAAACATAAACATATAAATAACAAACTGGAATTAGTATACCTCTAACTAGGGAGTTACAGACAGCCTCTCTAATAGTTGTTGACCACTGGCCATTGGCCAGTAGTCTCCACTGACACTGGTCTCCTCTGCTCGGTCTGAGGGAAGTTGCTTCGCAGGGACCAGTTGCTTTCTGACTTCAAGCTGATTTATTCACTGTGGAGAACTCCAACATTCTCTTTCTGCATGTGCTCAGAGTTCAAATGTTAAGGAGGACAGTCTTAAATTGCGTTTCCTTGGAAGCAGACCTTGAGATGTGAACGTCAGTGCAAGGGGTTTATTTGGGAGGTGATACCAGGAAGCACCAGGAGGGAGGGTGAGGAAGTGAAATGAAGAAGGCAAGGGAGTCAGTGCAGGATACCCGGAATAAGCAGGTTCCCCCTGTGGGCAGCTCAGGTTCAGTTTCCCTCGGGAATTCCAGGAGAGGGTGCCAAATCGACCTCAGAGTTGACACTCCCTCAGCGATGGGAGGAGGAAGCTGGGGTATTAATCTACTATAACGGCTAGTCATTGATGAGAGCTACCCTCAGCTGGGTTAGCTCTGCTTCCAGGAGTGTTAACTCCCTGGCACTTCTGGCCTGCCCTGCATGTGGGTTGAAGCTTGCCCCTACGAATAGTAAAGCTCCAGGCAAAGGGTCACAGATGGCAGCAGAGAAGATTAAGTGTAGAAGCCAGACAGGGATTGTATCTCCTACAAGCTCCTCTTCACAAACAGAATTACTCCAATTGCTGTCCGTGTTTATTTTATAGGGCACATGCCCAGGACATGCTAGAAATATGTCCCTCTTAAGTCTCTGTGCCCTACAAAATCTGTCTGAGACTCTTACACCATGGACAGTAGACTCTTAGGTTGGGGGTGTGGATATAGGGAAAGGACAGCTATCACTCCTCTAGTTTTCAGCCAAAAGGGAACAAATTCTAGGCAAAACGTTACCAGAAAGAGTCCCCATTCTTTAGTCATTGAATTTCATCACAAATTAAACATGCACAGCTATGAAACCACAATAGAAATGTCAAAAATGTAGCAGGCTTATAGTTAGAAAAAACATGGATTCGAATCTTGGGGCTGTTACTTACCGTGTAAACTTGGGCCAGTTGAGGCTTCAGTTTCCTCATCTGTAAACAAAGATTCTATTTCCTATTCCACCTGCCACAGATGGTTGTGAAAATCCAGTGAGATCACCCACATGAGAGTAATTTAGGGGTGTGTGGGTGGCTCAGTTGGTTAAGCTCTCAACTCTTAATTTTGGCTCAGGTCATGATCTCAGGGTGGTGAGATGAAGCCCCCACCCCCTCCCCCAGTCAGCTCTGCACTCAGCAGAGGGTCTGCTTAAGATTCTCCCTCTTGGGGCAGCCCCGGTGGCTCAGCGGTTTAGCGCCGCCTGTAGCCCAGGGCATGATCCTAGAGACCCGGTGATCGAGTCCCATGTCGGGCTCCCTGCATGGAGCCTGCTTCTCCCTCTGCCTGCGTCTCTGCCTCTCTCCCCCTCTCCCCCGCCTCCGTCTCTCTCTGTGTGTCTCATGAATAAATAAATTCTTAAAAAAAATACCATGTCACATCGTAAATATTACATATCACCATTATTGCAAGAGGCAGCCTTCTGTTTCTCCCTTTCTTCACTAAAGAACACCAACCACATCCTCATTTCCTCTCCTGCTTCCCCCATACTCTTTTCCTGCTCTCCGCATCCCTATTTGTGTATATGTGTGTGTATGCAAATGTCCATGAATTTTTTTGTCCAAAGCCTAAAACTTGAGAGTGAAGGGGTCCACTTTTCAGGATGAAACTAGTACAACAGGTATAAACTGGAACGTTTCTGCATTAACCCAACATCATGCTCTCAGGATGAGACCGGCAGAAAGAATGGAGGATGAGGAAGGACTCAGAGCAGTGCCCACTAGTCTAAGAAGGAGAGAAAAAATTGAGGAAGAACAGGAAAGAAGAAAGTGGAGACCAAAAGACAACATGGCCATTTTCATGAAGCTGCAAAGTAAGAGGTCACCTCCTCCAGCTTATCTGAGTGGCAAAAAACATGGAGTCAATCTGGCATGACCTCTTTGACGTGTGAGGCCACCACTTCAAGCCCGATTTCCTCTCTCCTATTTGTATATCCTCTTATTTTCTGACCAAACATCCACTATATATGTGACTCAGCATTAATCAATCTAAGAAGTAACTGGAGAGCTTAGAGTGTAGCAGGTACTATGCTAAATGCTGAAGACACAGGAATGAGTAAGATATAGCCTCTACCTTCAAGGAATTATAAGTGAGTAGGAGAGAGATATAAACAAATTATAATTACCAATAAGTGCACCAATACAAGCATGTACAAGAGACAGAAATAATTGCGAGGAGGAAATGATTAAATACACAGACATAAAAAAAATACACAGACAATAAGTCAGAAAAGGTGTTCTTAAAGAGATGAGTGCTGGCATGAGGTTTAAAGATTGAATATACCCAGTCCTGAGATTTAAAAGTGGAAGTAGTCCAATCAGAGGCATGGAAGGCATGAAGGTATAAAACAACACAGCTGTGGGTAAAGGTAGAGAACAACCATGAATTCCATTATAAGTAGCTTGGACTTGATTCTTTTTTTTTTTTATTTTTTTTATTTATTTATGATACGCACACACAGAGAGAGAGGCAGAGACATAGGCAGAGGGAGAAGCAGGCTCCATGCACAGGGAGCCCAACATGGGATTCGATCCCGGGTCTTCAGGACAGCGCCCTGGACCAAAGGCAGGTGCTAAACCGCTGCGCCACCCAAGGATCCCTTGGACTGGATTCTATAGGCAATAGGGAGCCATAGAAGTTTTAAGCAGGAGAGCAATGCAATAGATAGATATTTTTGGAATCTCACTTTCACAACTACGTGGAGAATAGTCTGTATCGCTTTTTGGCAAGAAAGGTAGAAACTAGAGATAGGAAGATGAGTTAAGATGTTCTATTGAAAATCCCATCTCCAAAGTATATCTAGCAGCCTTCTTTTGGGTGACGTAGTAAGGGCTGAGGAAAGGGTAGGAAAATGGAGGTAGGAAGTAACATTCAGCAAATGGCCCTATGGTGGATTGAGCAAGCACATGCGTACTGCAGAGTAGCGAGAATTCAGAGTTCAGCTTAAGAAGACATTTTTGCAGAGGGACAGGATTACAAGCAGCCTTTGGGGTAACATGAAGACTGCACACAACGCTTATAAATACATAAGACATCCTAACAGTCTTCCTGATTCAGCTCAAATTAAAAACACTTACTTTTGAAAGGTTAGCGAGCTTGGCTTTTGCTGAAGTGTTCTTCTCCACACTTCGTTTTAATATTGCGCTGACAAATTGCCTTCACTTTGAGGATTTATCTCCCTTCAGATGTAGCTCACCAAATAGTAGTTGTAAAGTCATAAAACTTCAAGGTGCTGATTAGTGGTAATGGGTAGAGGGCAGCAGGGCTGGGGGCGGGGGGGGGGTGGTGTGCAGGGAGAAGACTGCAAGCAGTTGCCATTGCAAGAAGAGAAGGCATCCCCAGAGCCAACCCAAAACATCCGCAGCCAGGTTTTCAAGGTGTCATCAGCACCCCCTCTCATCAGCCCTCTGGTATGCCACCAAGTAAAATTCCACACTTGTGACAAGACTGGATAATCACACAGCCCAGCAGCCCCGTCTCAGAGCTTTGCAAGAGTGATCCTCAGAGAACAAGGATTCAGTTAGAGCCTAGAAGGGGAAAGCTGCCTTCTAATTTGGCTCTGGGCTTCCAAGGATCTAGTCCTGACAGCCACTAGGCTCTCATCCCTGAGAAATGAACAAAGCAGCATCAACGCAGACCAGGCAGCCCCTTGGGTAGTCAGACCCCTAGGAAAAAATAGTCTGCCCTATTTTGGTCCTTGCTCATGAACTCCCCTGGCAGCAACGTCTCCCAGGTGTTCCTGTACATGCAGCTGGCACTGGTTTTTCCAATTTACAGAGAAGGAAGCTAGCATGAAGATCACATATTGCAAGGGCACAGAGGAAGGCCTAGTGAGGGATTTTAAATAAGCCTTCAATGAATTTTAGCTGTTCTTCTGGGAGTGGTGGTGGTTCCTCCTTAGCTCCTGGGAGGCAGGGTGAGTTCAGTCTATTACCGATAGGGAAAAAACTCTACTAGGCGATCTTGAACTCACAGAGACCAGAGGCAAAATGGTCCTTTGCTTTTCACATGCAATCATCTATTAATTCATACAGTGGGTGCCCTGGAGTCCCTTGAATCACTGGTCTCTCTCATCCTTCCTCCTAAGTTAGCATCACTCCTTTCTATGAGGATCCATGCTCCATCCTGGAGAGAGGGAAATGGAGGGTCTTCAGACTTAATGTTCTGGATGGTGACCATATGCCCTTCTGCTAAAGAGGGAATCCCATTCAAAACAAACAATGTCTTCTCTACCCTGTATTCTCTTTCTCTCAGAGCATTACATCAGTGCATTATTATTAAACAAACACTATTTCTGTTTCATCATCTTCCTTGGATAACTCCAGTCCTATAAAGTATTTTTAAAAAGAGCCATTAGGATGAGTGGAGCATAAAAAAATATGCCTTGCCATATCCCTGGTGATGTCAGGCTTGCTATCATTACTATTATCTCTGTGTTATTATGGAGCTGGAGATAAGAGTTCCCCACTCAGATCTAAACTCCAAATATTTTTTAAATGCCTGTGTCTTTCTGTAACAAATGTTTGCCTCCATTTTTTTTCCCCAGCGATACTTCAAAAACTTTTTTATGGTTGCAAAAGTTCAGTTATTACAGAAAATACCTTCATTTTCTAAATGAAAAGGAAAAAGAAAAAAAAAAAACTACTAAAAGTGTACTGTGATCCAGCAGCCACTATCAGAAAAACAGTGGCAAGGATTTCGACAAGGTGAGGAGAATTGGTTTACAACACAGTAAATCCAAGCATTAGGAGAGATTTTTTTAAAAATGAGAAACCAGAGCATTGAGAAGCAGATTCCAATGTTGGCTTAAAACTGGAAGCGATACCTACTCGAAGCCGAGCCAAAGAGAGCTCCTCTATCTCCCCTGCCCAGAGCCAGGATCGGATTTAGAGTAGAGGGTGTCCTGGGTTGCAGGCTAGGATTAAGGAGAAAGTTACCCCAGTCAGAGGCTACAAAAAGGAGAGTTCATATTCCTGTCATCTGTTATGAAGAATTCCTTACTCACGTTTGATTTCAGGAAGAAATCTCTCAAAAACAATCAAGACTAAAACCTTTTAAATTCTTTTTTATTTTATTTTATTTTTTAAAGTAGGCTCCACGCCCAACACAGGGTTGAACTCATGACCCTGAGATCAACAGTTGCATGCTCTACTGACTGAGCCAGCCAGGTGCCCCCAAACCTTTTAAATTCTGATAATCGCAATAGTGGTGGTACTTTTTAAACATTTCTTAGATGTACGTTACTGCTTTATTCTCAATTAAACTTTGAAAACGGCTTCCCAAATCTCAGTCTGGCCCCGGAGAAGGACAAATGTGAATTTTCAAGGCAGAAAATAAACACTTGTAAAACTATATATTTTGTTTTCAAATTACAGCATAAAATGTGTACACAACTAGATCTCACATAATAGCACAAAATTCCTCTTTATATTGTTTGGATCTGCTATATTTTCTTCTTTATCTTTCAGAGAAGACTTAGTTATTGGTACATTGTTTATCTCTACTCAGATCACAGTAAAGCTAATGGACAGTTGTTTTCTCTTCTCCCTGCCTCACATCCAAGGTCAGAGAAAACAGAAATGGTGAATGTATCTTACAGTTGCTTCTCTCTCTCTCTCGTTCTCTTCTCCACAGAGCAGCCACGGGTGGGGGGTTGTATAAAGCAAAGGTTATAGGAGCGCCTGGGTGGCTCAGTCAGTTAGGCATCTGCCTTAAGCTCAGGTCATGATCCTGGGGTCCTGGGATGATTGAGCCCTACATTAGGCTTCCTGCTTAGCACAGAGTCTGCTTCTCCCTCTCCTTCTGCCTGCTGCTCCCCCTGCTGGTGCTTTCTCTCTTTCAAATAAATATTTTTTAATTAATTAATTAATTAATTAATTAAAATAAAACAACGGTTTTTTCAGTGGGTACCTTCCAAGACACTACTGGCAATGTCTGAAGATGTCTTGGCTTGTCACAATGGGACATGGGATTGCATCTGGTACAGATATAACCCTAAAGTGTTGCTAAACTTTCCCACTTCCCATGGGAATACTCCCCACAACAAAGAATTATCTGACCCCAAATGTCAATAACACTGCAGTTGGGATGCTCTGCTTTAAAACATTAGTTGGATCATGTCACTTTTCTGTTTAAATCACTCCAATGGCTTTTCATAACTCTGAGAATGAAATTCAACTCTTTTTGGAAAGTGTGTGTTTATAAATAAATAAGCAAAACATAAGCAAACAATAAAATGTGTTTGCCATCCTGTATGATCTTATTGAAAATAAATTTTAAATAAAACCAAAAGAGACTATGGGATAAACATCATATGACTTAGGACAGAATGTCCACAACCAAAGGTTGCTGGATTTCATAGCCATGTTAGACACAGAGGAAGTGCATTTTAGGTAGTGAGTAACATGATCAAAGGAGAAAAACTGAGAAAATGAAAGACATGCAAGGAGTAGACAGGCCAGCTGGAATCAGGGTTTCAGAAACAGGAGGAAATCATAGAGAAGGGAATGAAAAGTCAAATGGATTCACTGTGGAGGGTTCTGAACGTCAGAATGAGACTTTTAATGATATGAAGGCATTGAAGATTTTTGGGCCAGGTAACAAGTTGAATCTGTGTTTTAGGTAGATTTTTCTGACAGCATAGTACACTATGGATTAGAAAACAATGAGTGGAGACAGGAAATGGGAGACTTAAAAAAAATAATCTGAGGAGGGCGGGGCAAGATGGTGGAGGAGTAGGGTCCCCAAGTCACCTGTCCCCACCAACTTACCTAGATAACTTTCAAACCATCCTGAAAACCAATGAATTCGACCTGAGATTTACAGAGAGAACAGCTGGAACACTACAGAGAGAAGGGTTTTCGCTTCTAACAAGTTGGAAGGCAGAAAAAATAAAGAATCCAGTGGGGGAAGGGGCCCCCGCTAGGAGCGGGGCTTAGAGGGGGGCGGCGAGAGCCTCGGGGACAGGAAAGTCCAGCCCCGGAGAAGCAGGAACTTTAAAAATCTGCACCGGATTCTTCCCAGACAGCAAGGCACTTAGCAGGGAACTCGGGCAGAACTGCAGGAGGGGCGGTGGGGCCCCCAGTCTCCCGGAGTCACTAACAGGGGAAGTGCGCCCCGGGGGAGAGCGGCCACAGACTGTGGGCTGAGCGGGGGAAGGGCTGGAGCGCACCTGGCGGGGCCTCAGGGAGAAGCCCAACAGTCAGGCGGGGGCTCCTGGTGGAGGGGGCTGCGCCCTCCTGCCTTTGGGAGCCGTGCTGGGAGTGCAATTCCAACAGCACAGGCCCCGGATCCCAGGGCTCTGAGCAGACAGAGCCCAGGATCCTGCGGTCCCCCCGGGGACAGGTGGAGGCAGGGAGGACACAGGACAGCAAGGACGCTCCTGCCTACGGGCACCCCCAGCTGTGCAGGTCAGAGCCCCCCACCCCCAGAGCATCTAGGTCAGTGCGGGCTGGGGGCTGCTGGAATTACTGCGGAAGCTGACTCCAGGGCTGGAGAGCTGGGTGCCGCCAGTGGTGTTGTTCCTCCTGGTGTGACGTGTGCCTGGGATGGGACGGGAGCTGCCAGGGGACAGGGGCCTCATAGGGTCAACAGCTCCCACTGAGCTCTGCACCTGGCAGGGGAGGAGCATCTCCCCAAGGTGCACACACCTGAGAATCAGCACAGCAGGCCCCTCCTCCAGGAGACCAGCTGGAAGAACAGGGGAAGAGCAAGTTCTTGACCAAGCAGCACTGAAAAGCTCCAGGGGGAAAAAAAATCCAGGGAACTCGAGGGATTTACAATATATAGAACCAGAGGGTACCCCTCCTTTTTTTTCCCCTTCTTTTTTCCAGTACAAATCATTTTTATATCATACTGTAAATTTCCAATTTTTTTTCTCTTTTCCCACCTTAACTACAATATTTTACCATCTCTTCCTTTTTAAGTTTCTTTCTTTTTGACTTTCATATTTCTACAATTATAGGTCTTAGGTATATTTTCCACTTCTAGATTCCCTTCAACATACTCAACTTAATCTTGGGATATATACAAGATTTGTTTTTTTGTTTTGTTTTGTTTTGTTTTGTTTTGTTTTGTTTTGTGTTCTTTGTTTTCTCTGCCTCATTTTGTTCTACAATGGCAGAAGTTAATGCCTTCTAAAACATGACTAGTATTCACCCAGAACCAAGTGGTATACCATGCTAGTTCATTCTGTGATTCCTCATTCCATTCTGCCCCCCTCTTTTATCTCATTTATGTTTTAGTGGTCAATGTTGGGGCTTTCTACAAGTATTTCTGGTTTATATAAATTTGGGACTAATCACCTACTAACATACAGAACTTAATATACTCAGAACCAAGAGGATCACTCTCTAAAAATCCTCAGGTAAACTGCATTCTCCCTCCACTCAACTTTGTCACCACCACCATCTCCCAGTCTCCCCCCCCCACACACACACACCTTTTTTTCTTATCCTTTTTTTTTTTTCTTTTCCTCTTTGGGATTCTTGGCCTTTTATTTTTTACTACTTTGTTTTAAAATGTGTTTTTCACTTTAGTGGTCCTTTTGTTTTATTTCATTCCTATCTTTGTTTTCAAATTCTGGTCTCTGACCTCATCAGAATCATCTAGGGTGAAATTTACCTAGGTCTTGGTTGATGTTCTTGACTCAGCCTGCTCATACAGCCACTCTGCACTGAGCAAAATGACTAGAAGGAAGAACTCACCACAAGAGAAAGAAACAGTACTCTCTCTGGCACAAAGTTACAGAATTTGTATTACAATTTGATGTCAGAAAGCCAATTCAGAAGCATAATTATAAGGCTACTGGTAGCTCTGGAAAAAAGCATAAAGGATTCAAGAGACTTCATGGCTGAAGAATTTAGATCTAATCAGGCCAAAATTAAAATCAATTAAATGAGATGCAATCCAAACTGGAGGTCCTAACAATGAGGGTTAATGAAGTAGAAGAAAGAGTGAGTGACATAGAAGACAAGTTGATGGCAAGGAAGGAAGCTAAGAAAAAAAAAAGAGAAAAACAAAAGACCATGAGGAAAGGTTAGGGGAAATAAATGATAGTCTCAGAAGGAAAAAAAAGAAATCTATGTATAATTGGGGTTCCAGAGGACTCTGAGAGGGACAGAGGGCCAGAAAATATATTTGAACAAATCATGGCTGAGAACTTCCCTAATTTGGGGAGAGAAACAGGCATTCAGATCTAGGAGATAGAGAGGTTCCCTCCCTCCCCCAATCAATAAAAACTGTTCAACACTTTGACATTTATTTAATAGTGAAACTTGCGAATTCCAAAGATAAAGACAAAATCCTTAAAGCAGCAAGAGACAAGAGATCCCTAACTTATATGGGGAGAAATATTAGATTAACAGCAGACCTCTCCACAGAGACCTGGCAGGCCAGAAAGGGCTGGAAGGATATATTCAGGGCCCTAAATCAAAAGAACATGCAGTCAAGAATACTCTATCCAGCAAGGTTCTCATTCAGAATAGAAGGAGCGATAAAGAGCTTTCAAGATAGGCAGAAACTGAAAGTATATGTGACCACCAAACAACTCTGCAAGAAATATTAAGGGGGACCCTATAAAAGAAAGAGGAAGCCCAAAGAAATAAGCCACATAAACAGGGACTGAGTAGGTATTACAATGACACTAAATTCATATCTTTCAATAGTAACTCTGAACATGAATGGTCTTAATGATCCCATCAAAAGACGCAGGGTTTCAGACTGGATAAAAAAGCAAGACCCACCTATTTGCTGTCTACAAGAAACTCATTTTAGATCTAAGGACACCTACAGCCTGAAAATGAAAGGTTGGAGAATCATTTACCATTCAAATGGCCCTCAAAAGAAAGTTGGGGTAGCAATTCTCATATCAGATAAATTAAAGTTTAACCCAAAGACTGTAGTAAGAGATGAAGAGGACACTATATCATACTTAAAGTGTCTATCCAACAAGAAAACCTAACAATCATGAATATTTATGCCCCTAATGTGGGAACTGCCAAGTATATCAATTAATTAATAACCAAAGTAAAGACATACTTAGATAATAATACACCAATAGTAGAGACTTCAACACAGTACTTTCTGCAAATGACATATTTTCACAAAACACAAGCACATCACCAAAGAAAAAAGAGCTTTACATGATACACTGGACCAGATGGATTTCACAGATATATACAGAACTTTGCATCCAAACGCAACGGAATACACATTCTTCTCAAGTGCACATGGAACTTTCTCCAGAATAGACTGCATACTGGGCCACAAATCAGGTCTCAACTGATACCAAAAGATTGGGGTTGTCCCCTGCGTATTTTCAGAACACAATGCTTTGAAACTACAACTCAGTCACAAGAAGAAATTTGGAAGAAACTCAAACATGTGGAGGTTAAAGAGCATCCTCCTAAAAGATGAATGGGTCAACCAGGAAATTGGAGAAGAATTAAAAAGATTCATGGAAACTAATGATCTATAAAGAATTTATTAAACTCAACAGCAAAAAATAAATAAATAAATAAAAATAAACTCAACAGCAAAGGAACAAACAATCCAATCATGAAATGGGCAAAAGGCATGAACAGAAATTTCACAGAGGAAGATATAGACATGGCCAACAAACACCATGAGGAAATGCTCCGCATCACTACTCTTCAGGGAAATAAAAATCAAAACCACAATGAGATACCACCTCACACCAGTGAGAATGGGGAAAATTAACAAGACGGGAAACAACAAATGCTGGAGAGGATGTGGAGAAATGGGAACCCTCTTGCACTGTTGGTGGGAATGTGAACTGGTGCAGCCACTCTGGAAAACTGTGTGGAGGTTCCTCAAGAAGTTAAAAATAGAGCTACCCTATGACCCAGTAATTGCACTACTAGGGATTTATCCCAAAGATACAGATGCAGTGAAAAACCAAGACACCTGCACCCCGATGTTTCTAGCAGCAATGGCCACAATAGCCAAACTGTGGAAGGAGCCTCGGTGTCTATCGAAAGATGAATGGATAAAGAAGACGTGGTCTACATATACAATGGAATATTACTCAGCCATTAGAAAAGACAAATACCCACCATTTGCTTCAACATGGATAGAACTGGAGGGTATTATGCTGAGTGAAGTAAGTTAATCGGAGAAGGACAAACATTATATGGTTTCATTCATTTGGGGAAAATAAAAAATAGTGAAAGAGATTAAAGGAGAAAGGAGAGAAAATGAGTGGGAAGTATCAGAGAGGGAGACAGAACATGAGAGACTCAACTCTGGAAAATGAACAAGGGGTAGTGGAAGGGGAGGTGGGCAGGGGGATGGGGTGACTGGGTGACAGGCACTGACGGGGGCACTTGACAGGATGAGCCCTGAATGTTATACTATATGTTGGCAAATCGAACTCCAATAAAAAGTATACAAAAAATAATCTGAGTGTGACATAATTTGTACTTGAATAAGAGTGAAGACAGTGAGAATGGACAGGAAGGCAGCAAAACATTCACAAATTGTGACTGTTTTTTTTTAAATAAATTTATTTTTTATTGGTGTTCAATTTACCAACATACAGAATAACACCCAGTGCTCATCCCGTCAAGTGTCCCCCTCAGTGCCCGTCACCCAGTCACCCCCACCCCCCGCCCTCCTCCCCTTCCACCACCCCTAGTTCATTTCCCAGAGTTAGGAGTCTTTATGTTCTGTCTCCCTTTCTGATATTTCCCACACATTTCTTCTCCCTTCCCTTATATTCCCTTTCACTATTATTTATATTCCCCAAATGAATGAGAACATACACTGTTTGTCCTTCTCCGATTGACTCATTTCACTCAGCATAATACCCTCCAGTTCCATCCACGTTGAAGCAAATAGTGGGTATTTGTCGTTTCTAATGGCTGAGTAATATTCCATTGTATACATAAACCACATCTTCTTTATCCACTCATCTTTCGATGGACACCGAGGCTCCTTCCACAGTTTGGCTATTGTGGACATTGCTGCTAGAAACATCGGGGTGCAGGTGTCCCAGCGTTTCATTGCATCTGTATCTTTGGGGTAAATCCCCAACAGTGCCATTGCTGGGTCGTAGGGCAGGTCTATTTTTAACTCTTTGAGGAACCTCCACACAGTTTTCCAGAGTGGCTGCACCAGTTCACATTCCCACCAACAGTGTAAGAGGGTTCCCTTTTCTCTGCATCCTCTCCAACATTTGTGGTTTCCTGCTTTGTTAATTTTCCCCATTCTCACTGGTGTGAGGTGGTATCTCATTGTGGTTTTGATTTGTATTTCCCTGATGGCAAGTGATGCAGAGCATTTTCTCATGTGCATGTTGGCCAGGTCTATGTCTTCCTCTGTGAGATTTCTGTTCATGTCTTTTGCCCATTTCATGATTGGATTGTTTGTTTCTTTGGTGTTGAGTTTAAGAAGTTCTTTATAGATCTTGGAAACTAGCCCTTTATCTGATATGTCATTTGCAAATATATTCTCCCATTCTGTAGGTTGTCTTTGAGTTTTGTTGACTGTATCCTTTGCTGTGCAAAAGCTTCTTATCTTGATGAAGTCCCAATAGTTCATTTTTGCTTTTGTTTCTTTTGCCTTCGTGGATGTATCTTGCAAGAAGTTACTGTGGCCAAGTTCAAAAAGGGTGTTGCCTGTGTCCTCGTCTAGAATTTTGATGGAATCTTGTCTCACATTTAAATCTTTCATCAATTTTAAGTTGTGACTGTTTTAAAATTCATCCAGAAACAATTAATTAAGTGCCAAATGGGCAAGAAAAAGAATTTGGTGCTAAAAATATAAAAAAAGAAATTATATTTGATTCCTACTCTAGAAACTACTAATTCAGTGATCATCATCCACTCATGATTAAATATTTAATGACTGTCCATATATGCCAAGCAATGTTTTAGGGTGTTTGCAATTCAATGAAGAACAAAACAAGTAAATATTCCCTCATGAAATTGATATTATGGTGGGGAATAGACAAACAAGTATGCAATGAACTAATAAAAGAACACAAATATTTAGTTCCATGATTTTAGTAAGTAAATACTGAGAGGGGCAGCCCGAGTGGCTCAGCGGTTTAGCGCTGCCTTCAGCCCATGGCGTGATCCTGGAGACCATGGATCAAGTCCCACATCAGGCTGCCTGCATGAAGCCTGCTTCTCCCTCTGCCTGTGTCTCTGCCTCTGTGTGTGTGTGTGTGTGTGTGTGTGTGTGTGTGTGTGTGTCTCATGAATAAATACATTAAAAAATTTTTAATAGGGAAAAATTAAAAAAAATATATGAGAGTCTAGCATCTACTCCATCATCTTAGAGGAGAAACAAAAGTACCTGTGAGGCATGAGCTCAGAGTCTTATAGTCTTGCTGGCAAGACAAAACTAATGCATAGGATACCGAAAACTTAAGTTAACTTAAGTAATTCAGGTGTTATCTAATGGCACGGGTCAGCCTTAATGCAGTATACTTAAGACAGCATAACATATCACTATACAGTTTATAAAAGGTATAACATTTTTTTGACTCTCCTAACCACTCTTTGAAACAACAACAAAAAAAATGTTGATATCTCTATTACAGAAGAGGAAACAGAACCTCAAAGATTTGATTAATCAAAGCCCTGAGAGCTAAAAAGTGGCTGACAGAACTCATACCCACATCTTTAACCGTGGAGGCATTGTCCCGCTCAGCCAACAGGAGTTGAGTCATATCTGTTGCCAGCTGCAACCTCCTGAGGCCGGACATATTCACTGATGAGTGTTCATTTGCTAATGTAGTTTTTAATCTCAACTGGTAATTCAGGTGTTATCTAATGGCACGGGTCAACCTTAATGCAGTATGTAAACTCGGATTCCAGTTCCCATGGTGCCAGATTATAAAGAGACAATCAACTACCAGGGCTCCATGGGTAACTTGAGTGGGAGTAGAACACAGGGAAGTAACTGGAACATGGAGGCATCAGATTTACTCTCCATTTTTATCATTTCACCATTAGGCACCATCTGGGGAATTGCCATTTAGGACATGGCCTCCAGAAATTCATTTTGAAAGCTCAACTTTTCTTTCAGAAGTGGCATGACTTAGCAGCAAGGTTAGAAGAAAGTAGCATACAAGAGTGGCCATAGTGCTGTATAATATAATCAGTCTAGAATTTGGAAACTGAGGATCTTGATTCAAGTCAGATTAGATGCTTCATAGAATGTGACTTTGGGGGGGTGACTGGGTAGTGCAGTCGCTTAAACATCTGACTCTTTGTTTCAGTCAGGTTGTTATTTCACGACTGTGAGATCAAACCCCACATAGGGCTATGTGCTCAGCGCAGAGTCTGCTTAAGATTTTGTCTTTCCTTCTGCCCCTCCCGCTCACTCATGCGTGCTCTCTCTCTGTCTCTCTTTCCAAAATAAATAAATATATTTTTTAAATAATGTAATTTTGGGAACCAAATAACCTTTATCAGACTCAACATCTTCATCTGTAAAATGATGATTATGACTATAAAGTATGAATACCATGTAAATAGCATTAACTAAAGGTGTAAAAACATATTGTTAACTTTGTTTACCTATGGGGTATTTTTCTCTTGCATATCTCTGTATTATGTGAGATAGATAGTTGGGAGGATAAAATGGAACAAATTTTGTAAATTATAAAGATGTATACATCTTTATAGTGTGAGTGTGAGTTGGCATCACTGAGAGCTCTCACCCAAAAATTCTGCCTCACCAGGTAATGACAACTCCTCTGAGTCTGTCTCTCCAAATGTAATGCACCTGTTCCAAATTCAAGAGAGGGTATCACATGGGACTTGAGAGCTTTACACTCAGGAAAACTGAGAGTTGAATTCTAGCTCTACCTCTCTCCAAGTATTTAAACTAGAGTTCAGGTCTGGAAACCCTAGTAGAGTTAGGCTGTGGTATTTTACTCCATCCTTTTTATCTAACGCTCTTATAATTTCCATCTTTCCATCTCTCTGTTCCAGGGTAGAGTATTTACTCATCAATCTTTTTCTTCCAATCCATGAATTCTCTCTCAAGCTATGTCTAGTCTACTCTTTGGCCTGTTTATTGAGGTATTGGCCTGTCTATTGATGTGTTTCTTTCTTTGCTTATTTTATCTTTTGTAAATTTGTATTTAGCTCCTTTCCAGATATGTCTTTTTTTCCTATTGCCTCTTTCTCTTCATTGTCTCTGCGCCTTATTTTATATCTTTGTAAATTTATACATAATTAATACCTTTATCAGAGTGTTCTATTTTCCAAAATTTGTTGCACATTTCTCTAATTTGCCCCATTGGTTGGCTATTTTTCATAGCATCATATGAAAAATTGTGTGCTTTATAAGTGTTGTCTGTGGACTGATCTTCAGTGGTCCCTCAGAATTGTTTTCTAAGGGAGTTGCAGATGTTCCTGTATTTGGAGGAGCCCTTTAGGGGAAGTTCTGTGAATATCCATGCTAGCTAGGGCCTAATGGGGTCCAGATCAGTTTTTACGTTACTTTCCCATCTGTGGGCTTTTGCACAAAGGGACAGTATAGGAATTCAAGACTTACAGCCATATGTAGTTCAGTGTTTTTTATTCAATTTCCCATGATTAACTCTGTATATACTCATGACTTGGAGGAGTTTACTTACTTTCTGTGAAGCACCCTTGAGGGGATAGGTTAAATTTTTCCAAAAGGGCTTCCCTTGTCTTCCATATATTAAAAGGAACCATAGCTCCTGTTTCAATTATATGAGACTCTGGTATCAATTTCTATGAATATATTTATACATTAGCCGTTTTGGCATATATTCTGTACAATTGCTTTGTAAGCAGTGCAATTTCATGCACCCCTGGGATTACATTTCCATTGGAATAGTTTGTAAATATTTAAAAAAATATTTAGCTTGGCTTGGCTCTATATTTAAATTATGGTGAATCATTACTACAATCTCATTATTTTCATCAAGCATTTCCATGTTTAAAATTGAGGGAAGAGACTCATATAACTTATTTGACCATCTCAGCTGGAAGATCCTCCCTAATTTATTTTGGAGGTGGTACTTTGGTACTCTCTTAAGTATAATTCTAGATTCAATATAATTGTCCATCATTCTTAAGACATCATAAAGATGTACTAACACAACATTATCTAAAATACGAAATCTTAAAATAGTAAGTTTCTAATATTCAGTTAAACAAAAATCAAACGAATGAAGCTACAATCTCAATGGACCTCTCCTTGTGATACTACAAACTGGAATTTCTGCAGCTCATTAATTTGAGAGACAGAGAGACAGAGAGAATGAGAATGCTGTCCTAGGAAACACTTGATTTCTGATACTGGTAGTGGTCATGGAGAACAGGAATTCCAGATCTGATCCCAATAGGAGACACACTCAACTAATTTTCATCTACCTTCCTTAAAGGACCAAAAAACCAAGTGTGCAATTGTTTGCAAGTACTTTATCACATAATTTTAAGATATATATCAAGAAAAGAACAAAAATTGGTGTTTGCGTAAGACATTGGCATCCCATAGCCTACGTCCTATAATAGGCTTTCCAACTTGTGTGATTTCCCCTCAAGGATTGGAAATCTGTGAACTTTCTTTTAATATAAGAACAGCTAATATATATTTGTGGACAGCCAGAGCTATCCTGAAATATTCCTGCAACCAAAATTTAATCTTTAGCACATTTCTCAATCTTCCAGTGTTGTCAAAACAATAGACTAGATAACCAGAAAATGTCCTCACTAAGAACACTTTAGGATGTCTAAACAAATATATCAAATATCCTTTAAACTCATAGCTGAAATCATGAGTAAGAGAAATTCTCAGGGATCTGATATAAAGAGAATATTGAAAACTACAAATATAAGTAGGTGAACAGAGGTTGCAATGGCCCGAGGAGGTACTGTCAGTCTCAATGATGTGTTTTATATTCTTATATTTTATTACCATGGTAGATGAAACCTTGGGCCAATGGGAAAGAAGGAAATGAAACTGACTACCACATAACGCTGAGTCCCTTGACAGCTGGATTAGTAAAATATACTAAAAAGACTTTGTCTGAATCTCATTGGCATTTGAATGAGAAGACAGACTTCTCTTAAAAATTCATATCTATGAAATTATAGCACACAGATTTGGGGTCGAATGTGTATCACCCGCATGGTGTGTGCACTTTTAAACAAAGAACAGAATATTAAAATCTATCCCATATTGTAATATCTCAAAGCTCTAGGCTAAAGAAAATTCAAAATCACTTTAGAAAAGCATGCCCTGTAGCCAGGTCAAACAGGATTTCCACAGGGAAGGCCAGTGTAAAGAAGCTCTAGCATTAAAAAAATATAAAGGTCATGAGGAAATAAGCAACCATGAGCAAGAGCCAGCATACACACACACACACACACACACACACACACCACACACACACACACACACACACACACACACAGAATTAGGCTACCAAGAAAATCAGATTGTAGAATAATCTGAAATTATAAATGATTATGTTTAAAATGATTAATAACAGAAGAGAAGGAATTAAGGCATATAAGTTGCCCATGAAGCAAAGGACAGAGATATTTGAGAAATAACCATCTAACACTTCCAGAAATAGAAAATTTTATCATTTAAATTAAAACTCAACAAGTGGGTTAAAGAACAAGTCGGATACAATCACAGGGAGCTGGAAAATACATGGGAAAAAACTAATCATCATGAAACATTGTAAAATTAAAAGATTAAAAAATATAATAGGGAAGTTAAGAGGCATTGGGGGCTAGAGAGATTTACCTGATTTCTTGGATATGATGATACCAAAAGCACAGCAAACAAAGAAAAACTATACATTGGATTTCACTGACATTACAACTTTTGTATATCAAAAGACACACAAAAAAATGAAAAGAACTCACAAAATGGGAGGAAATACTTGCAAATCATGTCTCTGATAAGGATCTAATAACCATATGTCAAAATAATTCTCACGACACAACAATAAAAAGATAGCCCAATGTTAAAATGAGCAAAAGGTTTAAATGGACATTTCTCCAAAGATGATACACAAGTGTCAATAAGCACATGAAGAATGCTCAACATCATTATTCATTGGAAAAATGAAAACAACATCATGAGATACTACTTCACACTTTCTAAAATACGTATAGTAAAAAATGGAAATCACAAGTATATATGAGAATATGAAGAAATTTTAACTCTCACACTATTATCAATGGGAGTTTAAAATAGTGCAGCAATTTTGGGCAATAGCTTGGAAGTTCCTCAAAAAGTTAAACATAGAGTTACCCTATTATGTAGCAATTTTCCACTGTATTCCATAAAATAATTGAGAACATGCCTACATGAAAGCATATGTACAAATGCTTATAACAGCATTATTTGTATTAGCCAAAAAGTGGAAACAATTCAAATGCCCATCAATTGATGAATGGATAAGCAAATGTGGCATACCCATACAATTAAATATTATTTAGCCATAAAAAAAGCAAGTGCTGGTCCATGCTGCAGCATGGATGATCCTTGAAACCATTGTGCTAAATGAAAGATGTCAGAATAAGAAAGGTCACATATTGTATGGTATCATTTTTACATTTAATGTCTTCAATAGATGAATCTGTAGAGACAAAGAAAGGATTAGTGCTCACCAAGAGCTAGTAGAAGCGGGTACTGAGAATGGCTAATGGGGTTACTTTTGAGGCGAGGAAAATGTCCTGGAATTAGATAGTGGTGATAATTGCACTACTTTATGAATTTACTAAAAACCACTGAATCACAACTTTAAAAGGGTAAATTTAAGGTAAGTGAATCACGTTTCAAAAACAAAAAGAAAATTAAAGGTAGGTGCCCACTGTGCAAACTTGTCAAGCTCTACTTATATCCCATCTATGAATATCTCATGAGCCAAAGCAAGTCGCATGATGTATCCCACAGTCAAGGGGCAGGGAACCATATTTTGCCCATGAAGATAGCATTACTTACTGGACAATAATCTAATGTCCCACAAGCTATAATAAATTATAACTTTGAGTGTATGAAATCATGGAGAAATAAGGAAAAAATCAATATGTAAGGTAAGTGACTTAAAGCACTTTAAGGTTATTGTATTGATTAAGTGGAGGGTAAAATATTCATTAACTTTAGACTTAGGAAGCATGATACACATCTAAGAATATATATATTTATACACACGTATATAAAATACACACACATATGCATATGAGTGTGTGTGTATATACACATACATATACATATAACTTCTAAAACAATAGAAAAGAAAAAGAGAATGAAGAATACTTAATTTGAGGCACTTGGGTGGCTCAGTTAAGTATCTGCCTTTGGCTCAGGTCATGATCTTAGGGGCCTGGGATTGAGCTTCTCGTTGGGATCCCTGCTCAATGGGGAGTCTGCTTCTTCCTCTCCTTCTCCCCCTCCCCCTGCTCATGCTCTCTTTATCACTCTCTCTGTCTCATAAATAAAATCTTAAAAATAAGTCTACTTAATTCATTTAAGAAGGTGAAAAAGGAAGGAAAAAAGAGGTAAAGAGAAAGACTAAAGCATAGAAAGCACTAAGTAAGACAGATGATAGAAATAATCCCAAATATATGAATAGTCATAACAATTTGCACCAAAATCATCAGGGAAAATAAATTTTCAGATGCAGTTTTTAAAACAATAACACATTTATATGTTAGACACCAATGAGAAGAATGGAGACTTTCTCATTGCTAACCGAACACAAAAATATCCACTCTAAAATTTGGCTCTAATGATAACTTTTAGTAGTGTTTAAAAGCACTTTGCTTCCAACCAAGGACATTTAAGTTCACTCTAGAATTTTCCCACATTCATCCTCATATCCACCCCATAGTGGGAGGCAAATAGGAAAAGCCAACTTTTTCAAGTAGAAAAAGATGAGCAGGCCCATAGAAATTTGCAAGTGATTTCCCAAATGTATGTTGGGGAAAGCTGGGCCATAAAACATATTATTTCCACGTGAAGATGCAGCTGGGGTGAGTCTGTGACAAGGAACAGATCCGTGGTCTCTCCTTCCCTAACCTATTGTTTTCAATTGTCCTAAAGCACAGCCCAATTTGGAAACCATTGAAGCGAGGCTTGGAAAAATAGCAGGAAACTGTCTGAGGTCACTTGCTACAAACCACAATTCCCTTAGCAGGTTCTGGGCTCTGAGACTATGGCTCACCATACTCTCTTGTTTGAATGAAGTAAATAGAAAAAAATATCCCAAGCAGTTAACAGAATTGTGTTGGGAAAAAAGCAAAAATAAATGAAGCCAAACAAAAAAACACAAGCTTGTCTGTTGTCTTTGATTGTTTAACCCCTCAAAGAATCTTCTTGTCCTTGAACTCACACTGTGCCACATAGGCTGCAAAAAAGGTACAACCCACACATAGAAAGGGAATTCTAGCCAATGGCTATATGACCTCAGAGTGCAATGAAAAAGGAAGAATCTATCAAAGAACAGAACTTTGGGCTACCAGATTGACCAAGAAATTCCCTACTCTATCAGGGATCAGCATTCCCACTTTCTGACCTATAGTATGTGATGAGTGTCATGGATACAGGAGCACTGGTAGATTATTTACCAATATCTACTTCTCCAAAGAGAAGATTTATACCAGTGACACCCCAGCGTGTGCTGGATGATAAATTAGGTGTTGATAAATTTATAATTTAGACATGTATCAAAAGACAAGGAGATACTACATGCTTATGTGGCCAAGAGAGTTACATGCTAGAGGAATATTGGACTTGAACCTTCTCCTTTGATGGAGTTTTATGTATATAAAAGATGTGTGTTTTATTTTGAATAGCAAGGGATGTACTTCCCGGGATGTCTGTCATTTTCAGCCGGCATTCATTTCTTCTCCTTCTGGGAAAAAGACCTCAAATTTCCTTTGGAAATTACCTCACCTCCTGTCTCAGTTCTACAGATTGGGTTGGATTGACCACATACCTACTCTATGAACCCTGAGTAGCTTAAGCAAATAGGAGAGATTCCATTTCCCTGTTCATTTAATTGTTGGCGGAATTTAATTCCTTATGTTTACAGGACTGAGACTCCCATTTCTTCACTGGGTGTCAGCTGAGGGTCATTCCAAGATTCTAGAGGTTACCTGCATTACTTGATTAGGGGCCCCCTTCCCCCATCAATAAAGCCAGTAACATTGGGTTGAATCCTTTTCACGCTTGCAATGCGCCCTCTTTTTTCTTCTGTCATATCTCTCTGACTTACTTTTCTGCTTTCCTCCATTACATTTAGGGATATATGTGGTTAGATTGGGCCTACCTGGATAATCCAAGGTCATCTCTTCTCACAGCCCATACCCTTACTTAGATCTTCAAGTCTCTTTTACCATGTAAATAATATACTAATATGTTCTAGATATTATAGTATAGACATTTTGGGGAAAGGAGGTATTATTATACCTGCTACAGCATTGCTACTACAATTCTTAATAGGATTTCAATGGAATTTGTTTCAGATATAGAAATCATAGTGTGAATATTTGTAAGAAGTGACTCCATTTACTCTTAAAATCAACTAAGCATGTTGTTTGCAACATTGCATGAAGTGAAAATAGTACTCATTACCCCAGTCCACTGATGAATGACATATACTATATTTTTGAGTGACATCTCTAGTACATAGTGTTACTAGTATGGGAGGCAGGTCTTCAGTCCTTCTTCCCTGTAACACAAGGGAATAGTTTAGCAATAACAAAAATCTTCCACTTTGCATCACTAAAGTAAATAATCATGGACTATTCCTCTCTGCCTAATAGATCATAATATACCTATCTCAAATTCTACATAGTTGGATATGGCCAGCCCACTATAGTTTCTTAAATAATATAGAAACCATCATCTTCATATTCAGGTCTGTCCTAATTTTATTTACCTGGTTTATATCAAAGCCAGATGCATTATTGTTTAATTTATTAAAATTCAAACCTATCTAAAAGGTGAATAAGGAGAATAAATAGCACTGGAAATCAGAGGAGCAGAGTTCTGGTGTCTACTTTGCCTGTGTCCTTGGGCATGTCACTTCATTCCATGGGTATTTCTTACATACTAAATGAAAGAGGAAAGAGAAAATAATTTCTTAGATCATTTCCAGTTCTAGAAGTCCATATGTTATTAATTATATTAAATACAGACTCCCAAGAGTCTTTTGAACCCTCTCACTCTTATTGAATTTGCCAATTGAATCAGGACCCAATGGAATAATTCTTTTTTAAAATTTAAAAACACACAAGAATAAACATTGTAAAATTCTAACAAGAAAAAATAAATAATAGTGTTAACTAGACCCATCACAAAGACTATTTCACAATATATACACATATTCAAATCATTACGTTGTACACCTGAAACTAATATGCTATGTCAATTATATGTCAATTAAAAGTTAAATGAATAGGGGGCACCTGGGTGGCTCAGTTGGTTAAGTGTCTGCCTTCAGCTCAAGTCATGATCCCAGAGTCCTGGGTTCAAGGCCCACATTGAGCTCCATGCTCAGCAGGAAGCCTACTTCTCCCTTTTCCTCTGTGTGGTGCACCCCCTGCTTGTGTGCTCTCTTTCTGTCAAATAAATAAATAAATAAAATCTTTTTTTTAAAAAAAGTTAAATATATAAACAACATAGTAATATTCACTACTAGCTATTGAAAATTGCATCTTGCTTTTTACAAATCATCCTCTGCACAATCACTTCTCTGGGCTCTTGAAGAGAGTGCATATTTCCTTTCCATAGAAGAGGCAGTATAATATAGTTGTCGGGTGCGCAGGCTCTATCTGTGCCAGACCACCTGCATTCAATGTCCCAGCTCCTACTTATAATCCTGAAAAGGTTGCTTAACCTCCTTGTGTTTCAGTTTCCTCATCTATAAAATAAACTCAATAATTTATTTTTATTGTAGCTTCATGAGATGATGAACATTAATGTAACTTATTATGGATATCACTTCACAATGTATGTGAGTTAAGCCTTCATGCTGTGTACCTAAAACTCATACAGGGATGCATGCCAATTATATCTCAATAAAACTGGGGAAAAACAAAATAATAACTATCTCACAAGTAATGGAGTAGAGTGAGTGAATTTATACAAAGTGCTCACTACAGAGCCTGACATGTAACAAATCGTCAATAAATGAGAGCTATTACTATAGTAAGACTCACAGATTCATTTTTTTTAACTGAAGGGTCTATTTTGAGATGGTCATAAGGCCCATTCTCAAATTTGAACCTGTTTCCAATTTTTTTTTTTTTTTCTGTTTCCAAATGTTTACCTTTCTCCAGCTTGGAATAAATATCCAACAGCAATCGTAGCAGAGAAGACAAGAAAAACACATATAAAGGGGCACTTCTTCATAGTAGAGATAAAGCTTAACTGGGTTAAAGTTTTTTCCTATTTTCATTTTAAGTATATGAGGGTTTTAAAGTAAGACTTGGAGATCCTGGAAAAAAATATCAGATTGCAAAATTAAGGCTTCTGATTCTATACTGAAAAATAGAGAGCTGGGGGTGAGGTCATTGTCAAAGAGGCTCTACCATGGGCTGCGAGGCCCTAAAGATCAGCTCTCGGTGATGTTCAGGCTGGGATCTGATGCAGTCTCTGGGGTGGAAGCGCAGCTTCTGGAAAGGCATCACTGTGTCTCCCTGCACACCTTAGACCTTCCCTGACACTCGTATTTTGGTGGCACCAGCAAGCTGAAAGTGCATCTCCACGTGCTGCTTTTTCAAGGGTGATCCTTAGGGCCCAGGTCTTCTCTGCAGCTACAGTATGGGAGCATACAGGAAGATTGGCACAAATCATGGTTTCTTCTGGGACTCTCCCAAATAAAAAAAGTTCCCTCATAAAAACAACAACAAAAAGCCTTGGTAGCTATAGATCAAGACAATAATGATATTGATAAGAAGAAGAAACGTGTGTGTCTATAAGTACCAGCACTTTAGATACATTGTGTAACTCACGAATGTTAAGCCCATCTGCTGTGGAAGAAAAGCAAGACAAACCTGCTGAAGCCACGGGCCCAGGGTCACAGCCTCATTTAAACCTGTGTCTCTCTGCATTCAGGGACCCTGATACTGACCATGGTGCTTTATTGTCTGCATAAAGACTGCAGGGGCGCTCCTTCATCCCTCCCCACCTCGCCCCCAGGGGTTGTCTCTCCCTTGTCTCCTTTTCCTTTGGCATCCAGCTTCATGAAATTCACTATTTGTGTTTACTTATGAAGGGCTTTGCTCCAGTGATTAAGGACCTAAAGCGGATAATTACCCTGTGATTTGCAAGCAGTGCAGTGGATGGTGTTTCTTGAAGTCGTATTGCCGTATAAATATTACCTGTGTGCTGTGTCAGCTTATTGCCCACCTTGAGAGCAATCTCCCTGTTAGTTTTATGGCACATTAAGTCTCCTTTTGAAATGAATTGAGTTTGTACGAGTGGGATTGGTTACATCAGAATAAAAGAGTAAACAGCGGGGTGACTAGAAAAGCTATAAAACAGAAGCATTAGGGAAAGGGAAAGGAGGGGTAGGAAGTAAGGGGAGGCACTGAAAGGAGAGGTTCAAAATGATAAACCTCATAGAAATAGGGTGACTGTCTGAGCAGATTATACTTAATGCAGAGAGTGTGACTGTTACGGAGAATGGTGAGTCAGAGTAACACTTAGCTCTACGGGAAGGAAATTATTTGGGGAAGAGAGAGGGGGAGAAGAGAAACATTACTATTTATTAAATGTCTACCATGTGTTTCTCCCCGTACTTTCCAGCCAGTATGAACGCCCAACCAGCCCTTAAAGTCTGTCGACTTGCCCCCCACGGGCTGTACCATCACCAAAGCCATCAGAGGAAATTAAGCATCATATGCCAAACACTTACCAAACCATATTGGCACTATTAGGTATATTTTCTCTGCCCACGTTTAAACTACTGGAAGCCAGAAAGCAACTCATGGATCTTGGTATACCTAGTAACTGGCACAAAGTTCTCAATAAGCATTTGTTTATTCGAAAAAAATAAAGCAAATGCACTGAGCAAGAAAGCGTCTCTATGAAAGAGTCGACAAGACTGGATGTCCTGGTATGAATGTCAGGATAAGACTCGAGCTGCTCAAACACAGTTTCATTTACTGATGTTCAGATACTGGGGTTACCAATATCGATCAGAGTCCCTAACTTAAACAATCTATTGATTTTCAGATTGGTTTGTGTTATAGGTGTGAAATTCACAATACTCAGGACAAGAAATACAACATTTCTTCTATTTACTATGACAGAGAGGTCTCTATGATGTATCTTTAAGTGAAAAACTGCAAGGTAGAGAAAAGTATTTATAAAAGAGTATACAAACATGTGTACTGTTTGCTCATTTTACAATATAACTGATAAACTGATAAAATAAATAAAATAAAGTGGTAACCTATGGGAGGGAGGATGAGGGTTTAAGGGATAGATTGAAACTGGAAATCTCTAAATATATCTTATTTTATATGTTTTGTCTCAGGATCAAATATTTAGCATATTGAGAAAAAAATAAAATGAAAAAATCAGTTCCTAAAAATCAAAGTCATAGTGAAACAAAGGAACCTAGCTGTGTATTGAATTAGTAGCATGGCCATACATAGAAGAATTATTTCAAGTAATGTAAAACATTTATTATACTGAATATCTCTAATAACATACATCCTGAAAACAGTAAGATTATTTTTTTTAAAAAATCTTACTAACCATGCTTTCAAGGTAGCACTGATAGCATTTAAGGTAGACAGTCATGAATTTTGGAATTTCACACATTATTTATTATGTCAGTGACACTGGAAATCAATCTTTTTGACATAAGAGAATGTTATACACATCTAAGATTGAAGAGGTTACATTTAAAACTTAGCAACCCTAAGTTTTAATTGGAAGTATGCATTTTATCTTAAATATAAATACATGTAAATAAATATGCATGTATATGTGTGCATTGACACACGTTTTCATATGTGTACACACATACATCATGCATACATGCAGATATATAAACACATATTCTCCTTCCCCCAATTCTTTTGACTGAAAAGGCCTAGGAACAGGAGCAATCGGTACCCCTACCACACAGATTCTCATCTTGAACACTCAGGCTCTTTGAGAAATGTTTTTATTTTAGATCTTGAACAAGAGTTATACCATAAAACAGGGAAGTATTCAAAGATGATGCTGCAAAAAAACAAAAACAAAAAAATAAAACAGAAAACAAAGACTATGTTGCTTTTTACTTATATTCTAGAAGCAAAGAGAAATGATTTTTTATTTATGTTCTCCTAGTATCTCCCCTATTAGTGTAACACACACGCACACACACACCATTAATTTATGGTGGGTAACAGAAACATGATTACATTTGAAGGCAGAAAAAGAGTAAACCCACTAAAAGTCCATTTAGATAAACAAAAACTACCTTTTATGTCTGGCCTAGAGTCTGCTAAACCCAGTTTCACTTAAAATTGTTGTTATAGGCTATTGATTAACTTGAAGTCTTGGTCATTCATTAGCTTTTTATTTTATCTTTGGTTTCAAGTAAATGGTATTTTCAGTTGTTTTTGTTTTGCTCACATTCACTGCTCTACTTTTCACTACCAAATTAAGCATGGAGTAATTTTTATGACTTTAACAAAATCAATAAAAGGTTTATGTTGCCTTTAATAGCACAAGCTGGATAGAATCCGCCGCAAGATTATTTCAATTATACAATTTTTTTATAATTATATTAAAACTTTTCACAATTTTTAAAATTTTTCCTTATTTTTAAAAGTGGCATTTTATATATTTGATGTTTTATTGGTGCATAAATGTTCACAGTTGTTATCACTTTATTGGAGACTGTGCTTTTAATAGTATAAAATAACCAGCTTTTCTCCACTGTTTCTTACCTTGAGTTCTACTGAGCTGGAATAAAAATGCTCACCAATGTCCTCGTTTTCCTGTAGCATTTCTCTTAAACAGCATAGGATTGAACTTTGCATTTTATGCAGGCAGCAAGTTTGATAACAGTTCCCCTCTACCTATAGAATTTCAGCAAAGATAAATACCCCTAAACAGAAAAATTATCCTTTTCAGCTCACCTTTGATACAATGAAGGGAAAGAGCCTGACTATACATACTCTGTTGCCTCTGAAAGGGTGAATATTCAAATGTCGGCTGTGGACTTACCTGAATCAGAATCACCTGGGATGCTCAGTAAAAAGGTCCTCTAGGGGCTCTACTTCAGACATGAGTCCTCATCTTTGGGGGATGGAGTCCTGGCATCTGCATTTTCAGCAAGTTCCCTGGGGGATTCCTGTGGTCACTACTGCTTGAGAACCACTGACCAAAAGGCTAGTGAAAAAGCACACTACATTCACTTCTTATCTATAATGGACGGTTTTAAAAGGAAGGCTCCCAAATGAACTTTTCCTTGGGGCACCTGGATGGCTCTGTCAGTTGAGCATCTGACTCTTGATTTCAGCTCAGGACCCCTGAGATCAGGGTCCTGGAGTCAAGCCCTATGTCAGGCTCTGTGTTCAGTATGGAGTCTACTTGTCCCTCTCCCTCCCCTTGCTTGTATGTGTGCTCTCTCTCTGTCTCTGTCTCTCTCTCTCTCATAAATAAATAAATAAATAAATAAATAAATAAATAAATCTATTTTTTTAATGAACTTTTTCTCTAGGCAGGAAGAGTTAAAGAGTTAAAAGGAGGAGTTTTAAAAAAGATTTTATTTATTTATTCATGAGACACACACACACAGAGGCAGAGACACAGGCAGAGGGAGAAGCAGGCTCCCTGCAGGAAGCCTGATGTGGAATGGGATCCAGTGACTCCTGGATCCAGCCCTGAGCCAAAGGCAGATGCTGAACCACTGAGCCACCCAGGCATCCCAATAAGATGAACTTGACAACATTCACCGAGAAATTTGTTTTCCTGTTCCCTCTCTCTCACCAACTCAGAGTAGCAGAAGGTAAGAGAGTGGTACAATGTTCAAATTTGCCTTCTATCTTGCTCTCCTGCATTTTTTCGCCCACCTTGCCCAAATGTTTCCTATTTCTACCTTCCTTCTATTGTTAATTATTGCTGCTTTCTTATTTATATTTCATGATCCTGACCTATAGGATCTTTCGTGTAAACAAACCGAGATTCTTTCTCAGATTTTTTTTCTTTTTTGCAAAAGAGAGAAAACACATATCTGAAATAATAACAGTGTGTTAACATGCTCTGATTACACAATCAAGGTTTCTCCATTTTTTCCCCTATGCAACAGACTTTCAATTTACCAAGCCAAATATCTCAGTACTTTTGCTGTCAATCAATGAAGCTATAATATGTAATTCAATCATCATGATTTCTTTCCCTACTGAGCAAACATTTACTGACTTTTTAGATTAATCTTTTGGCTGAAGAACTCGAAACATTGTCAAACACATAGTGATGTATAATAACTAGAATGAGCCTCTTCCTCTGCCCAAGGCATTAGTGAGGCAAATTTCTGTTTATTCGCTCTGTTTTATTAGGTCAGGTCATCAAAATGGGATTCTGTGTAAGCTTTAAATGACATCTCAATTCATCGAGTACATTCCTAATGGAATTCTATATACTTTTCCTTAGGGAAATACTTCTCTTACAGGCCCCTGTGAAGCAAAGTCATGAGCAATGTCACTAATGGGTTCAGAATATCTATTAACAAATTAAGGTTGTGTTTAATCCTTGGAGACATTGCACAAATGAAGTAAATGGACTTTTAGAGAGCATATAGTTTACCTTTAAATTTTTACATTTGGAAAAACCGAGGTGCCCAGTGATGGGAAATTTCTTGCTCAAGGCTAAATCATAAGTAACAAGTCTTAGAAAAAGTATGATTTCTTAGTTCAGTGTTGCATTGGTTGTGCCATGCCGTGAATGGGATGTGTCAGGATATTCTTTTTCACATGTAAAAGTTTTCTTGGGACTCACTGATTCTTTTTTTTTTTTTTTTAGATTTTATTTATTTATTCATGAGAGAGAGAGAGAGAGGCAGAGACACAGGCAGTGGAAGAAGCAGGTTCCATGCAGGGAGCCCGATGTGGGACTCGATCCTGGGACTCCAGGATCACTCCCTGGGCTGAAGGCAGGCACTAAACCGCTGAGCCACCCAAGAGTCCTGGGACTCACTGATTCTTTACCTGTTTGCAAAAATCATTATGCATGTGTTCCACAATAAATTCCTTAAACTTCTATTTCTTCCATCCCTATGACCATCAACAAGTCCTGTCAACACTACTCTACAGATAGATCTCACATTCAGCCACTTGCCCTGGTTCAAGTCCCAAAGTCCTTTGCTGTGATATTGCGATTTATCATGAGAAATGTGTATTGGGGCAGCCCGGGTTGCTCAGTGGTTTGGTACCACCTTCAGCCCAGGGCGTGATCCTGGAAATCTGGGATCAAGTCCCAGGTCGGGCTCCCTGCATGGAGCCTGCTTCTCTCTCTGCCTGTGTCTCTGCCTCTGTGTGTGTGTGTGTGTGTGTGTGTGTGTGTGTGTGTCTCATGAATAAATAAATAAAAAACCTTAAAAAAAGAAAAGAAATGTATATTGCAGAGGGTGGGGCAGCTGGGTGGCTCAGTAGGATAAGTGCCCAACTCTTGAGTTTAGATTCTGCTCAGGTCATGAGATCAGGGTTGTGAGATGAAGCCCTGCTTTGGGCTCCCATGCTTGGGATTCTCTCTTTCTCTTCCTCTGCCCCTCCCCCCATTCTTCTCTTAAGAAAAATGAAATATACATTTAGTCTTTTTGCTGTCATTGGCAGAGAGCTCCAAAAACCCTTGGAATTCTCCTAATTGATAAGAGCAAGAATGGTGCCCTTTGTTATGTTAATCAGGTGACTTGAGGGACTGGTTGCCTTGGAAGCCATTGGAGCATTGGAACTTCCAGTCCTTGCTCTCTCCTCCCCAACACACAAGCTTACAGGGAGGGGAGAGGTACTGGAGGTTGAATCAATCACTAATGGCCAATGATTTAATCAATTAGGCCTATGTACTGATGCCTCCATAAAAACCCAAAAGGGCAGAGTTCAGAAAGATTCTTAGTTAGTGAACACATGAAGATGCTAGGAAAGCCAAGCCTGGAGGAGGCAAGGAAGCTTGCAGCCCTTTCTCCATGCCTTGCCTTATACATCTCTTCCATCTGCCTGTTCCCTAGTTTTATCTTTTCAGGATAAATCAGTGACCAAGTGAGTAAAGGGGTTTTCTGAGTTCTGTGAGCTGCTCTGGCAAATTAATTGAACTCACTGATGGGAACCTCTGATCTAGAGCCAGTGGATCAGAAGTACAAGTCACAACCCAAGCTTAGGATTAGCATCTGAAGTACTGGTAGAGGCAGACTTGGACTCAGCCCTCGACTTGTGGAATCTGATGCTACCTCCAGGCAGATAGTGTCAGAACTGAATGGAATTATGGGACACCCAATTGGTATCCTGAGCATTGCTTGTGGGGAACCACACCTCTCTCTCTCTCTTTCTCTGACACACACACACACACACACACACACACACACAGGAATTGGTTATCAGAACACCTGTTTACCTGCCTAGTCTGCACCTGTCACTTTCCCCAGGTGAGCTCCCCACTTTTCTCCACAGCCTCCTTACCACTGTCACCCAAGTCAATTCTCTACACTGCATCCAAAGTCAGTGATCTCAAAGTGACAGTCTTCGATGAAAACACCAAATGGATTCCTTATCCCTCTTGGAATAGAATTCAAACTTGTTATGCTGACCTACAAGTCTTGATAGCATCTGATTTATGCCTATCTCCCTGACCTTATCTCTTACCACCTTCCCTCTTGCACATTGAACTAGAGGCCACCAGGTCTCTTATGGTTCCTCAGACATGCCAAGCTCATTTGCTTCTGGATCTTTACACTTGCTATTAGCTCTGCCAGAAATGCTTTCCTGTAGGTTCCACTGGTTCATTCCTTTGCTTTGTTCTGCCCCTTATTCAATTTATTTAATTAAATGTTACATCATTACAGAGAGGAGGGGGTTAGGGGAAATGGGTGAAACAGATGAAGGAGATTAAGAGGTACAAATTTCCAGTTGTGAAATAAATAAGTCATGTGACATAAAGACTTGTCAAATCACTATGTTGCACACCTGGGGCTAATGTGACATTGTGTGTCAACTACAATTCAATCCAAAATAAGTAAGTAAATGGCAGAGATGAAAAATGCAGCATAGGGAATACAGTCGATAACATTGTAGTAACTCTGTATGATGATCACACTTATCATGCTGAGCACTGAGTCATGTATAGAATTGTTGAATCAACATGTTGTATACCTGAAACAAATATAACATTGTATGTCAATTATACCTCAGTAATACATTTCAAAAGAAAAAGAGATATGCCAATTTTTAAAAAAGTTTCATCATTGGCAAGGCCTATCCTGATAACTTGATCTCAAGGAGCTACCTCTTCCTCATCAACTATTCCCTGTGACCTTACTCAACTTTAGTCTTCTCAAAACTTATCAATATGATACTTAATCATAAATTAATATATCTGTTGCTTCCAACTAAAATATAAGTCTCTGAGAACAAGAAATTTATCTATTGTGCTTGTCCTTGATGTCTGGCTTTCAGGAGCACCCAGTGTGTACGAGGACCTTTATTAGTATTATTGAATAAATCGATAAACATCATTATTTCCTTCACAATCTGGTAAAAGCAAGAGGACGGGGTGCCCGGGTGGCTCAGTTGGCTAAGCATCTGCCTTTGGCTCAGGTCATGAACTCAGGGTCCAGGATCGAGTTCTGAGTCAGGCTCCCTGTTTCTCCCTCTCCTTCTGCCCCTCCTCATGCTTATGCTCTCTCTCTATATAGCAAATAAATAAATAAAATCTTTTAAAAAATCAAGAGGACATACGCATGTATGTACACATACCAAGTGCACATACACCCACGCAAACACACAAATGTACAACCTGCTGTGGTCAGAACACACTTGAAGCGATGCACTTAATTCTAAATTGAATGTTAGAATAGATTGAATTCTAATTTAATTCTAAATTAAATGTTAGATTAGATTCTCCAATAGATTGAAGAAGCCAGGCTACTTAAAAAAAGAAGAAAGAGGAGGAGAAGGAAGAGGAGGGGAAGGAGGAAGAAGGGGAGGAGGAGGGGGAGGAGAAGAATGATTAGGAGAAAAATAAAAAAAAATCAATGAAAATCTGCTATTTGAGAGAGAAGTAAACGTCCTGGATAGAGTCAAGACAGACAGGAATTTTGGAAGAAAAATTACAGGAAAACAGCTCCATTGTAAGAAAAGATTTTCAAAAGACATAAATAACCAAAGGCAGAGAGAGCTACAATATAGAATAGTGAGTCCTGTGTCACTTTAGCAAGCACAGACCTTCCCCCCAGTGCTGAGCACAACCATGGAAGGAGTTTTAGCATTATGCAGATACTGTGGGCAGTGGCCTGAGTGGTCCTTTCCAGCCCCAGCGCACTCTAATACAGGGATTGCACCTCTGTCATCACTGTTCAGAATACTGCTGAGAGTCTTAGAAACTGCTTTCAAAAATCTATGACTTATTCCTCAGAATATATTCATTAGCAACAAACTCAAGTTTACTGAAAAAAGTGAGTGATAAAATTGGTTTATACATTTTCTATTTAAAAAAAAAAGTGGTTGTGACTGTAAATTAGCCATTTTATTTTGGCATGACTGTTTTAAAATCCATTTTCAAATAAGAATTACCATATTCTTTTGAGACATGATAGATTTGCGAAAAAAATTCTCTTCTGAGGTTCTTCTTTTGAAGAGCAAAGTTATCTGAACATGAAAATTCTGCATGCATAAAAAACCCAAACAATGAAAGATACTAAAATCCTCAAATTACATTATAATCTCACCCCTTGCATAACATTCATTAACCTCCCCAATATATGCAGAGTGCTTTAACTAACACCTCATTTTACTCTCTCATAACACATTTAATAATAACATTAGTACCACTGCTTTTATTTTTTGAATGTGTGAACTGAAAAGTCATATATGTGAAGTGGCCTTGTCCACAGTTACATAGCAAATAGAGGATGGTGTGCTCGCTTCGGCAGCACATATACAAATAGAGGATGGAGCACAGACCAGGTCCCAAACTCTGATGCCCATTCATGTTCATATTTTTTATCCAGAGTGAAAAATCTTTTTCTAGAGTGAAGACCCTCACCAACACTTCAGAATTCCAGGCCCCAACCAAGGTACATGGAAGAAATAATTCTAGGAGATTCACTTTTTATTTCCCCTCAAGTCACACTGTATAAGAAACCTCCTACTTAGCTTCCTCGTTGGACTGTTCCCACTATAAAGCACAATAAAAATGTCAAAAATTATTCCCCTCTCCCGTAATGTGGGCTTTTTCTTGCCAGTGTGTGGAAGGGAATGATGGATTTTCCATACACTTTATAAATTGTCACATCCTTGTTATTTTGTCTTCCAAAATCTATTTACATTCCATGGCTTTATGTTAAGCTTGGGTTACTAACTCACATATTTATTCTAAACTTAATTGAATTTTTATTACTCATGATAAAATTGGTGTTTTGCATTTTGCACAATATTTCTCTGCTGCGGGCTTTCATAAGGTACAATTATACTTGAATCAAGAGCCTGGGGCAATTAATTATTAATGAATGGAATAAAGATATTAATGTTTATCTGTAACAAATGAGAGGCTACATTTGCTCTCCTCAATTGTCACAGCACAGCCTGGATTTTGATGCCCATTCCTTGCCTTAGTCAGTAAAACCCAATGCCAGGACTACCATAGATAAATTATGTAATATTCAGACATTTCCAAATCAAGGTCTAAGTCAAGGTCTGTATGTATGTGCATATGTGTTATGTATATATACATACATATGTGCATGCTTACATATATACACAGATATGCATACAAACATACATACATATATATGTATATACACATCTACATGCATACAGGTGTACATACATATATATATATGTTTACACACCCATAATGCAATGATTTTTTCATCACTACTCATTTACCCTGTGAGTAGGGAGACTCACTTTTTGTCTCTTAAAGTTGAAGAAATTAAGATCAGGAGATTTTAGGTGGATTACCCAAGATCACACAAGTAGTAAGTGGGAAAACCAAGACTCAAGCCCCCATTTCACTGATCTGTTCACAAAAACCAAGTGCTCAGGGTGCCTGGGTGCCTCAGTGGTTGAGCATCTGCTTTTGGCTCCCGTCGTGATCCCGGGGTCCTGGGATGGAGTCCCACATCAGGCTCCCGACAGGAAGCCTGCTTCTCCCTCTGCCTATGTCACTGCCTCTCTCTGTGTGTCTCTCATGAATAAATAAATAAAATCTTTAAAAACACCTAAAAACAACAAGTGCTCAGAAGCTGAAAGTACTGGCCCCCACAAATTTAGGTCTGATTCTCTACCAGGCACTTTGCACATCTTATCTCATTTATTCCTCAAAACAGCCCAGCGAGGTAGATACCAGGCAACCTGTTACAAAGTCAAAAACAACAATAACAAAAATAAATAAATAAAATAAATAAATAAATAAATAAATAAATAAATAAATAAATAAATTAAAAACAGTAAGTAAAACAAAAACCTGTTTGGGGAAAAGTAAGGTAATTTGCTCATGTAACTTCCATATGGCAAAGTGGTGACTTCAATGCATGCCTTCTGATTCCTATCTCAGTTCTCCTTCAATTGTCATTCTGATGTTTTTTCTTCCTGATAAGAATAAGAAAAAAAAACTAGTGAACATTATTCACTTAAAATATAAATATCTGTTTTTATAATTGTCTACTCTCCTTTATATCACCTTCCTAACCCAGAACCCCATTAGCTGATCAAACATCATTGTATTAACTGAAGTGGAAAGAGATATACAGCAGGATGCATGAAAACCATCACCTGGCACACAATGAGTGTCTGGTAGTTGATGTTTTAAAATTCCTTTCTTGGTATGTTTCTTAAACCACATATTAGATTTTCTAATTACAGTTCCACATAATTTTAGATTAATAATTATTAAGTATCTAGAATGTATTAAATGCTTTTATATATACCATTCCATGTAATTATCTCAACAATTCTACGTGAAATGTTTTTATTCTGCTTTTGCATAAGAAACAGTGGCTTAAAGCACTCAAGTGTCTTTTGAAATCCCATAGATGGTGAAAAGTAGACCTCAGATTCAAATGCCAGTCTTCCAATTCAAGGTCCAGTGCCTCTTTATCCACTGTGTCCTCTGCAGTGCTAAAGTTAGCATGCCTTTGAATTTAGGGTGACTCACCTCTGCCACCAAGCTTTGCCCAGCTATTACGGTTCACATTGGATGTTATAAGATACCTAAGTCTGTAGGTCAGCTGCATTGCCTATCCAATTCAGATGACCTTAGGATCAAGTCTCCGGAATCTTTTCTTTCTGCATCTACACTGTTATCTGGCAGGCTCTGGAAACATGGAAGTGAAGCACCATCTTTGGGGGTCTCTGACTATTTGGAAGCTGGTCTCGATCATTATTTTGAGGAGGGCTGAGCCTTTGACTGATACGGTGGAAAAAGCCAATGCTATGGTAAGCCAAATTCAAAGGCAGGGAAAAAGACTTCGAGGTAGGCTGCTTAGTTTCATAGGACAGTGGGACAACAACACAGCAACAGGTTTTGGAAAACGAGAAGCGGTATATACAAGGTTACATGTAACATATCAGAACTGCTGGTGAATCAGAGGGAAAAGTCCTGCTTCAGTCTCACCAAGTCCTGTGAAAAGCAGGTGAGAAGCAGCACTTCATTTTCAGAACCCTGGATGATAGCAACCAATGTAGCTCTATAACCAACCGATGTAGCTCTGGCACACCAGAGGGTAATCTTCCTCTGTCAAAGCCCTGTTGTTGTTGTCCTTAGTGGGTGTCAGTTATTAACCTATCAGCTTTCTGTTCAATTCCTTCCATACTCTGTGATGCTGTGTCCGGGTCTTCATCAAATACATTTCTTTCTTACCAAGCTGTTCTCTGCCAGGTTTTTGCCAACAGGGAGTGGTAGATGGAGATTAGAAGGCAGGAGGTGGAGAAAGGATTTGATCCACTCAGTTCTGCATCCAGTTTTTGCAAGAGTGTCCAGCGACAGCTCTTGGTCAGCAAGAGGCAGTTGGTCCACTTTCCAGTTTCTTCTAGGGGTGTCAGAAATCGCCTCCATTTTGCCACATCAGACATCAAAGATATTTGTCTCAGCTGAGCAACAAACACCCTCCTCAGGGGGCTGAGTTACAGCTTCTCCTCTGAGCTTCTCAGGACCAGCACCAATGGAAAAGCTCCTTTTCTTTAGGAGTAAGGAGTCCCAGACTGTCAGCAGGCTTCTGATAACCTTAACAGCTCTGCTTTGTCTCTTCAGTCATAATGGCAGTAGCTGTTCCCTACCGTTACTCTGCGTTGACTTAGTGTTTCCTGTTGGCTTTTTGATCCTTCTGAGGCTTGATCAACCAATTCTCTACATTAAATCCTCTCAGAAAAATAACGAGTGGTGTTTGTGTTCCTGACAGGACCCTGCTTGGTTCACTGGGTTCTGCGTTACTGAGTTTGGGTTTCCACTAGAGTAGTCAGAAATGTCTTCCCCTCAGTGGGGAATGGTTTAGGGGGAGGTTCTTAAGTTCCCTTACCTCTAGTTACCTTCATTTTAAGTTTGGTCTTTGCTTCTCCACAGGGATAAGGCATATCCAGGCTGACTCAAGGTTGCACCCTGCTGGTTTAAAATAGATAGCTGGTAGCAGGTGGTGAGAAGAGGCTCTCCTGACAGGGTTCAGTGCCTGATTTGGATAAAATGCAGTGTCTGAATCATTTATAGACTAGAATTCCTTATACCAATGGGCCTTGTCCAAGCTTTCCATCATTTGATTTTATGACGCTATCACCCTGCACCTCCTTAAAAGTCTAATGGTAATTCAAGTATATTAAAACCAATTTTCTTTGAAAATTTTATGAAATTCTTGAATATAAATGAGAAATCTTTGAGAGTGGCACTCACATTCTGCCTTATGAGGAGTCTTATTCTCCTTCTTTGGTTAATGAGGACTATTGAACAAGTTAATTCAATTAGTTATTGATTGAACTGAATGCAAGAATCCAAACACTATTGTGGCAACACCTCCAAACTTAACCACCACCTCCTTCTGAAATTCACTTATACAGGAGGGGAAAATAGAGCTCATTCTGCTCACGTTCTTTCTAATGAGAAACCTAAAGTGAAGAGAGTAGGATGAAAGTCCGTTTCCCATTTCATGGGAAGGATATTGAGAAACAGCCACCAGGAACTCCAGTTTTATTATGAGAAAAGTTAGTAACATGAGGTGAATGCTCTTTTTTTTAAATAGTTGATCATTTAAAATACACTTTGCATTCATATCCATTTAAAATCCATGTTCCTAAAGAAATAATAACATGGGAGATTAAAATTAAGTGTATTTTCACATGTGATATTTATGAGGAAGTTCAATGTAAGGTAATATTCACTTATAATATTCAAGACCCCTTATAAGGGTCTTGAAAGATTTCATTAAGAGAAAGTATTCAACTTATAACCATCACTTGGTTATGAGTTTATGTGGCATTTGCTTCAATCTTGATATTTTACAGCCACTGACAAAAGCATGTTTATATTTTTGTAACGAAAGCTCTAGTCCTAACAACCTCCTTTGGTCTCAAGTATTGTTAACTCTGTCATAGGGTTACGGCTACTCATACCTCTCCTGTTCTGCTTGGCAGGAGGTTCTTTTTTGTTTTAATGAGTTTTCTCCTCTGTCTAGCAGCAATCAGAGAACAGATTCGGAACTTGGTGGGTTCCCTACCATGGCAATTCAACTCCTGCTTTATCAAATCCATACTGTTGTACCAAGAAGAAAAGTATCTGTCGCTGAAGTTAGATAAAAATCAAGAAATTCCATGTTCAGGAGAAGAAAACAAGGAAGATGTGAAGACCAACATCTCATCCTCTGTGTTGATTGACTTTTATATTTTTTAAAAACTTATTTATTTGAGAGAGAGTAAGCACTAGCATGAACACGGGGGAGGGGCAGAAGGGAGAGAAAGAGACAGGCTTCCTGCTGAACAGGGAGGGCTCAGTCCCAGGACCCCATCCAAAGGAAGATGACTAACCCCTTAACCAACTGAGCCAACCAGGTGTCCCCTTCTGTGTTGATTTGGAACTGGGATTCCTTTTAGAACCTTCCAGTTGTACTGTTCCTCACTACTGAACATCTTCATTGCTTTGAAGAAAGGGACTGTTAACTTCACATATGTGTTTGATGTCTAATACTGTTGGGGAGGGCGGGTCTGCTTTCCCAAGGGTAGCTGCATCTCAGGAGTGTGCACACCTGGGACTAAGGGTGTGGCCGAGAAATGGATCTATATAAGTGTGTGTGGGTTCTCAGGCTTGAGCTGGAGCACTTGAGCCCATGAAAGACCCCCGCAGGAGTACCCTGGCAAATGTGAGACAGTGTCTGGAGACGGAAGAGAAGGAGCAAGGGCCAGGGCTTAGAGGGCTGAAGAATCCCTCAGATTTACTCTTGACCTGAGCCTCCACATACTTGGGGTGGGTCTATCTGCCACCCTCACTATTTGTAGGTTTTCCTAATAAGCAAATGAGACACAAGACTCTCTAATCCAGCCAGTAGAAAATAATGAGCAGTGAACCAGAATGTGTTTTTCAAGGGCAAACCGGAAAAGCAAAACTTAGGACTTGTGATTTTAATGCTAATCATTGGGGAAGCAATGTGAAAAAAATCTTGGCAAATAATTTAAAAATCTAATGCATTAGTTGCTAACTCCCAAATTATACAAGCTGAGATAGGAGCAGACTGTTGTTCTAATTGAAGCCTTTCTTTAAACTTTAGAACCATTATGAAGCTAAAATCCTCTATATTGATCTATAACTGCTACCTGAAGGTACTGCAGCTGGCTTATAGGGAGGAGAGGAGTCTTATTGGTATAACATTTCACTGGGAAGTGTTTAATATAAAAGAAATATACATGTGCGCACATGTGTGTGTGTGCGCGCACGCACACACACACACACACACACACACACACACAAATAATGGGGTGGAGTTAAAAGTCCATTGGACAAAAAGCAGAAAATCCAGGGGAAGCATCTTCCACTGAGTTGTATGGATTTGGAAAACATATTTTATCTTCTGTGTTTCAGCTGCTACAATGTGCTACTTGGTAACCACAGAAAGAAGGATGGGGGTGGTAGGTTGTTGGAGAAGGTCATGGAGAGGACATGGCTGCCAGTTGACCCTTAAACTGGACCAGGCAATCAGAGACTCCTTGCCACCACCACCCCGCCCCTGCCCTTGGATTATATGCTCTGTCCACAGGTCCTGCCCTAGGAGCTGTTTGAAGGAGAGAGTAAAACGTTGTTGAAACCTTCTATACTGAATATGTGACAAAACCCAGTTAAGGCCTCTATATAAACTTTTAGGATTCTGGATGAGTGCAGAGATATATTCAGCTTGCAGCCACCCAAGACAAGCCTTGTGTATAAACTCCCTTACGTATTGAACTTGCTACCTATGGATCCAGATCCCAAGTGCTCTGCCTCTTCAGCCTTTCCTTGCCCTCTGTGTATAGGGACCAGTTTGTAACCAATAAAGGTTTAAAAACAGGGCATCCCCGGTGGCTCAGCGGAGACCCAGGATCGAGTCCCATGTCGGGCTCCCTGCATGGAGCCTGCTTCTCCCTCTGCCTGTGTCTCTGCCTCTCTCTTTCTCTGTGTGTCTCTCATGAATAAGTATATACAATCTTTAAAAAAAATAAATAGGAAGGCTGGAGTCAAGTTCTTACTCACCTGAAGCCTTCATCTTCTCACCTGAAAACTACGGGATAAGATCAGGTCTGAGATTTTATTAATGTGCACTTGAAATGGGCTGAGACATCTACCATCAATTCTGTAACAAAAATGCAGGAATGTGTGGAGCTATTTAAATAAACAAACAAACCTATTCAATTTTTCAGCAATCATTTGCAAGATTCCTGCTATTTCCTCATTGTGAACAAGTCTCCCATCTGGAAGAGCTTGAGTTCAGGAGGTTGGATATTTAAGAGAAGTTCACTGTGATGAAAAAGATGAAAGGTATGGCATGGATTTCACGGACTTTCAAAATGATGCCCAAATCACTGGCCAAAATGCCGTCAAGTTAGCGTGTATCATTTCCTAGTTACTGTCCATCTGTCAAAAACTTAAGTACCGAAAAAGGCATAACATTTGATAAGAATAGAATGCCTGTTATTTCCTTTGAAAAAAATAAATTCCTTTGTGTTGATCACAAATTATAGAATGGATAAGAAGAAATCTCCATCTAAAAATATAATGCACACCGGTGTAGTGAATCTAATACCCAGTCGGATGTCAAAGAGAGGGAAATTACCCATTGTCCTGGTTGTATGTGTCATTCCAACATCTTCACATTCTTTGTCCAGAGAAGTGAACTGCATCCACTCAAATACATTAACATCTCCTCTAGATTGTCTCATTTATAGAGAATAAGGTCTCATACCAATGCCTCGAATAACCCACATGAACTCACTGTTGAAAAGTATATGGTATATTATTACCATATACTTTGGTATATGGTATTGGAGAGTGTCAAGTTTTTCTTTCTCCAATTTTTTCCCAAGAGGCTCCATTGATCTACATTTGGCACTTTTCATGTGACCCAAATATCTACACAGAATAATGCACCAAGATGTCTGGCCAAGGTGTCCACATCCTAATCCCTAGAACCTGTAAATATGTTACCTTATATGGCAAAAAGGATTCTTTGGATGTCATTAAGTTAAGGATTTTGAGATGGAAAGACCATGCTGGATTATCTAGATGGGCCCAATATAACCACAAGGGTTGTTTTAAGGAAAACAGGGAATAAAGATGGAAGCAGAAGTTGGAGTAAAGCTATTGCTGAAAAGGATCCACGAGCCAAAGAATGTACATGACCTCTTGAAATTGGGAAAGGCAAAGAATGAGAGTCCTTTCTTTGAGCCTCTAGAAAGAACGCAGTCCTGCAGATACCTTAATAATAGCCCCGTAAGATTTATTTCAGACTTCTGACCTCCAGAACAACAGGATAAAAAGTTAGCGTTTTAAGCCATGAAATTTATAGTAATTTACCCCAGCAGCAACAGGAACTCACCCATTGCTTGATGGCCTCAGCCTGCATGCGGGATAGCAGAGTCCTAGCCCCACTTTTGAGGTTCCCCAACTAACTCTTAAGGAGTCCTCGAGGGTATAACTCATCTGTGTTCACAAACCACATCATCACCAGAGTCTTCACCATCACCCACCTCATCCTTGGTGGGCTGCCCTTGGCATCACTGGCCATCGCACTCTGTAGTTGGGGGAACCTCCGACAGTTTGCTTTTGCTTCTGCTACCATCACCATATTGATTTTGGAATGGCTGAATTGTAGCCCATGTCCGCACAGAAATTTTCCCACACTATGTTACAATGTTCATCAATAGTCATCTGAAGAGAGAGCAGAAAGGAAAAATATTCAGGGACTAACTTTTAACTGGTTACTAGGTATGATTGCTCTCAGATAACAGAATTACATGCCAATCTTACTGGTTTCCCTCAGGGTACATTCCTGCCTTACGATAAGGCTTTCCTCCCACCTAGCTCACAGCCTGTGTCTTAGTGGCGGAATGCAGTTTCCCATCACCATTGAACATGCCCCTAAATACAGACTCCTTTGCCTCTCATCCTCACTCTGAAAAGAAGTATTCCTTGATCATCTCACTCTAAGACTCATCTCCCAATTTTTCATTTCTGCTCCAAGGTCTGCCTCTCTCCAGGAATGACTGAATGGATAAGTTCTACTACCTCCAAGGGAACATTCCTTACTGAATATAGGGGAGTTTATTCTATGTTCTCAAGAGGATCATGATTTTATAACATCATATTCCAACATCTGTAAAACAGTAAAGATACAGATACAGCATCAGAGCCACTTCTTTACACACAGCTTCCAAACTAAAGAAAGAACAACTCCTGTAATGTGTAATATTTCTCAAAGTCTGAGAAATTTAGCAGTAAGTAGCATTTCACATAGAACAACAGCAGTGCACTAAGGCTAAACTTCTTCAAACTTAGCCCAGCCATGGTTTATTAAAGGCATCTATTTATGATTATTTATGGTTATAGTCTCTGTCTTATATTTGTATTTTTTTTAAGATTTTATTTATTTATTCATGACAGACACACAGAGAGGGAGAGAGAGAGAGGCAGAGACACAGGCAGAGGGAGAAGCAGGCTCCATGCAGGGAGGGAGCCCGATGTGGAACTCGATCCCGGGTCTCCAGGATCCGGCCCTGGGGTGAAGGCAGCACTAAACTGTTGAGCCACCCGGGCTGCCCTGTCTTATACCTGTAAAAGTGAATCATCTATTTGATATATATCTTGAGATATAATCAATACAAAATAAACTGCACGTTTAAAGTACGTAATTTGATATCTTTTGACATATATATATCTATAGATATAGGTATTTATAGATACAGATATATATCTCCCAAATATCTACACAGAATAATGCACCAAGATGTCTGGCCAAGGTGTCCACATCCTAATCCCTAGAACCTGTAAATATGTTACCTTATATGGCAAAAGGGATTCTTTGGGTGCCATTAAGTTAAAGATTTTGAAATGGAAAAGACCATGCCGGATTATCTAGACAATGTGGGCCAATGTAATCACAAAGGTTGTTTTAAGGAAAACAGGGGGTAAAGACAGAAGCAGAAGTTGGAGTAAAGCTATTGCTGAAAAGGATCCACGAGCCAAGGAATGTACGTGACCTCTCAATAAAGAGGTCCTCTACCTCCCTTAGACAACCACTCTTCTTTCCAAATTAGATATGGCAAGGACTAGTGAAATAATGAGTCCACTGTACCTGAACACAGGTACATCAAGAGAGATGGATCTGCTTGGCTCTAAATACAGATATCCAGCCACTGGAGAATGGGCCTTAATGGATGCCACGCTTGCAAAGATTTTACCAATCAGTATTTTACCTTCTCTGAGGTTGACAAAAAGAGAAGGTAGGGAGTGCCTGGGTGGCTCAGTCGGTTAAGCACATGCCTTCAGTTTAGGTCATAATCTCAGAGCCTGGGATCAAGCCTCACATGGTGCCTCACATGAGGCTCTCTGCTCGGGAGGGAGTCTGCTTCTCCCTCTCCCTCTGCTTTCTCTCTCTCTCTCAAATAAATAAATAAAATCTTTTAGAAAAAGAGAGAAGGTAGAGAGAGAATCCAAAGGATTTCAATACTGTCTTTTCCTAGGGAGAACTGTAATCTGCTTTCTATGGGAAGCTGGAATTGGCCCCCACAGTTGGGCTCAGCAAAGACTTTCTATTATACGTGCAGCATACTTGCACTGAATTCGTTAGGGGAGAGATGTTGGGTAGGACAGAGACAAAAGATGAAGGCAGATATTGGGGAGAGAGATTCTCTGTTGTTATCAAGATATGGGTACAAGCTTATTAAAATATGAAAAAAAATTTATGCATTAGTATTTTCCAGCTACACAGTTATGTTTTCATTTCTTTTACAGACTAAAAAAACTAAATACTTCAATAAAGAGTGAAGACAGAAGGTTCCTACTTAGCACATGCTTTTTCTGAGTTATCTTCTGGGTTAACATGGAGCTTTTCTTTAAAAACATACAGGTTAAGCCTAGCAATGAGTCAAGAAAATGTTTCTTTTTTTTCTTCTAGAAAATGAGAATATTGAAACTAAGTATTGAGGAACCGTTGTGTGCAGTCCTGCCTTCCAAGCATCAAAAACAGAATTGGCAATTAGCAGGCTTTCAGATTCTTTCATTAGAACTGTCTTTGATTACTTACCCTGATTCCCTTATCTTGTCTTTCTCTCAGTTCAATGGCAGTTAAGCTCTAAACTGCCCAAGATACCATTACATTCCACCCTGCCTTTGTTTAACTTCTGGCTGTGCCACATGTGGACTTCTGCTTTACCTCAAAACAAAATAACCTCCCCAAGATGATACTTTTCATTTTGCAGAGCAGGAAGGGAGATGGTGTGGCATGTCCTCTGCGTGTGAAATGCCTGGCTCTGGGATCCCTGGGTGGCGCAGCGGTTTGGCGCCTGCCTTTGGCCCAGGGCGCGATCCTGGAGACCCGGGATCGAATCCCACGTCGGGCTCCCGGTGCATGGAGCCTGCTTCTCCCTCTGCCTGTGTCTCTGCCTCATTCTCTCTCTCTCTCTGTGACTATCACAAATAAATGCCTGGCTCTGATCTCTACACTACCAACTAATAACTGTGACACCTTGGGCAAATAACTAGTCTGGGGCTCTGTTTCCATCATCTGTAAAATGGAAGCAATAATGAGATTTCTCTCACATAGATGTAAAGATAATTCACATAAGAGATTTGGCAATGCATGACATGTAGCAAAAATCAATGCAGGCCACTGTTTTTACTTAAATACTATCACATGAATTGATTTTTTTTTCCCTGAAAGGATTTGGTGGCAGAGCATAGATTAAATATTCCTTGAGAGTGCAAAAGGTCAGTGCCCAAGTTGAAAAGGGGAAAATTAAGTAAGTATTATCTTACTGGCATTGGCTTTTAAGGCAAAATGTAGCAGAAAAGATGATCTGTGAGCATTCTGAAAGAATGGATTATGGATTTTTCAATTACAAAACTCCAGCATCTTGCCACATAGCTTGGACATATAAGGTACTCGCTTAATGTATGCATAATTCATTAATAAATAAATGGGTCTTGGTCTAAAAATCCAGGCACCCTGCTTCTTGCTTCCAGAGACAGCTCTCCTGCTGGCAGCAAATTCCACTCCCAAGTGCAGAAGGTCGATCACTGTTCATGTTTCCAAACCCTGGCTAGGGTGGGATCTCTTCATCTGAAGCAAACTGCTTTCTTTTCTTTCCCTTCAAAAAATCCCTTTCGCGCGGTCTACTTTCAAGGCGCGGTGACAAACATCACCCGCATATTTCCCAAAGGGGCTAATGCTCACTCCCTTAGATTCTTTAAATGTTCTGAGGTCTCAACGACTCCCCTGCGGAGAGAGCCTCAAAAGCTCCCCGCGTCAGAATCTTGGGACTTTCTTCATCTGGGCCCAGATCCCTTAACGTGCTGACCCCCTGGAGTCCTTGGCCGTCTTCGGAGACCAGATCCCTTGGCCACACCTCCTTGTTAAAGCGAGTCCGCCGGTCGTTCTCCTTCTCAATCCCCAGAGGCATCAGGACCACACAGCTCCCCAAGTCTGCCCAACCCGAGACGCTCAGGCTGTTGGGCTTGGCTTCCTCCCACCTCCACCCCCTCTCCCGCCACTCTGCAAAAAAGACCCGCCAGACTCCCGGGCAGCTGGAGTCAGTTCAAGAAGCCTGGGTGCGCCGCAGTGTTACTCCTTCTGGCTCCAAGCCCTGCCCCAGCAGATGTCACACCGCCTGGAAGCCTCACTAAATGGACTCCGTGCGCATGAACGGTGGTACCCTCTTTCCTCTTCCCTCTCCACTTATCTAGCCTTCCTGCGTTCATTGGACCGAGACTCACACTGAAATGGATTCTAGACAGCAGAAATAAAAAAGTGTAAAAAAAAAAAAAATCCCCGGCGGCTTTCGTGTGTGTTTGTATTTGTTATTATGTGTGTCCATCCGCGCTTGTGCAAAATCTCCAAACGTCACAGTTGGCAACCCGGACAAGCGCGCCGAGAAACCCGAGATCTGTCCAGGGATTCCCCTCCCTGACCCTCCTCTTCTTCAGCACTCGCAAAGAGGTAGGTCTGGGGATTTCTCAAAGCGCGGCGGCGGCGACAGAGGCAATGCAAATGTTGCCGCGGTGCTTCTTTCCTTCTCTTGCTCCCAGCCCTCTTCTCGGGCGAACGGTCCCGAGCGCAAGGTTTCCTCCCAGTTTCCCGCATCTGCATTCCGAGCGGCTGCCCGCGTGCGCGTCCTTCCCCGGGTGGCGGCGAGCGGCTCTGCGCACCCGCGGCCTCCGGCCTGGGCCTGGGCCTCTGCCGCCGCGGTGGGTGGTGCTCACGCCGCCCCCACCTTCCCCCGGGGCCTCGGAGAGCCGCGCGCTGGGCGTGTGCGCGCGCGCGCGCGGAGTCGGTGGGGGAATCTCCTTCCGTGGAAGCTGCTGAGTGTCGCTGGCAGAGAGTATTCTGGAGCCCAGCAAAAGCCTCCAAAGCACTTGAGCTTCCCCGAAAGAAACACAGAATAAGAGACCGAAAAGGAGGGAAGCCCGCTCCCCGAAAGTCCGGGTTTCCAATAGTCTCGGATCCGCCCGGAGCTGAGCAGAGGCGCAGTTGGCGGCGGCCACTGCTCGCAGCCGGACTTGGAAAGACGGTTTCCCCCCCTTCGGGGAGGAGGGAGGTGAGGGACTCGCGGGCGAGAGTTGCACCGGGTCTAGGAACGCGCGGAGAGGAGAACTCTGGGGTAAGTAGTGCTCTGGCCCTGGAGAGGAAAGGGGGAAGGAGGAGGGGGGCAGGAGGGGGACGAGAGGGAGAGGGCAGGGAATGAATTATGCAAAAAAAAAAAAAAAAAAAAAAAATCTCCACTATTCCGCAGCAGAGGGAGAGCGCGGCGCAGCGCCCCGGCTGAGCCCCCCCCCCCCCCGGGTTCCCCGCGCCCGAGCTGCTGGCGCGAAGTTCTTTCCGAGGAGATGAGAAACTCCCCAATCCCGGAGGGCGACCGGGCGGCCGGGGCCCAGGCGCCCCCAGGCTGGCCCGCGGCTCCGACGCCCGGCGCTCGCCTCCCCCTTCTGGCCGCGCTCAGCCTCGGCTCCCCGGCCCGGCCTCCTGCCTCCGCCCCCGGGCGCGGGGCGGCGGGGCTGCCGCGGGGGCTGGCGGCGGCGGCGGCGGCTGCGGGGCGGGGGGGGGGACGCTCACCTGGCCGGGCCGCCCCCGCCCCCGCCTCCCCCCGCCCCCCCTTCCCTCCTCCTCCTCCTCCTCCTCCTCCCCTCCGAATCGGGCAGCGTCGGGCTCCGTAGGCGAGGAAATAACGACCCCTGCAGTTGCATTGCGGAAAATCGCGGCGGCGGCGGCGGCGGCGGCGGCGGCGTTGGCGCTAGTTGCGGGCGATGGAAGCGAGGCAACTGGGGGTTCCGGGGAGCCCAGGAAAATAGCAGAGGAACGGGAGGCGCGCGCGCGACGTGGGGAGCCCGCGGGCCCCCGACGCGCCCGGGTCCCCGGCCCCCGCCTTGGGCGCTCGGCGCCCCGCACGCGCCTCCCGAGCGGGGCTCGCAGGCGGCGGGCTGCGCGCGGACTTGGGGAGCAGGGAGGGTCGGCGGAGGCCGCCGGCGGTTTCGGGCAATAATTCCTGCCTCTCTTTTTCTGTCTCCCCTGTCTGCGGTGTCGTCTCCTCCCCCCGCCCCCCGGCAGCAGGAGGAGAGCGGCCCCGGAGCGCGGCAGCCAGCCTGTGACCATGCCCCGGTGAGGGGGGCGGACTTCGAGGGCAACTTGTCGCCGACCGCCTGGGCTTAGCGAGCGAGCTGCGAGCGCCGGGGGCGCGGAACTGTGCGGCGCGGCCCGGCGGGGGGCTGTCGTCTATGTCTTCTTGGGGCGCCAGGCGGCTCGGGGTCTCGTTTTTGCAGGAAGAGCCCGGCGCTGGTGGCTTCAGGGGGCTGCCGCCGCCGCCGCCGCTGGTGCCGTTTCCGCCCCTCGGGAGAGGCGCAGGGACCGGCGATCGCGGAGACCTCCGGGGCAGCGAGGCATCGGACATGTGTCAGCACATCTGGGGCGCACGTCCGTCGAGCCCGAGGGGAGATTTGCCGGAACAATTCAAACTGCGATATTGATCTTGGGGGTGACTGTCCCTGGCCGGCTGTCGGGTGGGAGTGCGAGTGTGCGCTCGCTCGCAAGTGTGTGCGCGTTTGTATGTGTGTGTGCCGTGTCGGGCTCTCCCCTTCCCCCCCTGTTTTCCCGTCGAGTGATGCACTTGGAATGAGAATCAGAGGATGGAAATAGTCTGGGAGGTGCTTTTTCTTCTTCAAGCCAATTTCATCGTCTGCATATCAGGTATGGGACGCGCTGGAGTCACCGGCGGGTTTGGGTTACGTTGTGCTGTTTGGAATGTGTGGGGTTTTATTGTGCGTAGACTGTCAGGTAGCCTCGCAGGGTGGGGGGGGAAGGGGGTGGCGGCAGAGACCCTCGCAGCTCTTTGGGTTTGCTGCCTTCAGAACTAAAAACCTAAGCCCAAGGGTGTGTGCGCGCGCGTGTGTGTGTGTGTGTGTGTGTGCGCGCGCGCGCTCCTGTGTGTGTCTGTGTGTCCGTGTTGTGGTTAGTGTCTGTATGGAGTCCTGGAACATTGAAGGGGCAGGGATAAGAAAGAAGAGGCAGATGGGTGTTAATTTTCAACTGCTTACCTGGCTGAGAACTCTGGCCAGGAAATCTGAGCCTTGGCACACCCCCACCCCCACCCCCATCCCCTGGCTTTCAAAGTTCCCAAACTCCGTGGTTCCTAGCTGGCAAGATGGACGCAGAGCCCTGCCCTGCTATCTGGGCACTTTCGAGAGACTGCGGGAGGATGCGGGACTAGAGAGTGCCCCCAGCAGGGACCAAAGGGATGTGGCGATCCTCCCGGCCTTGCCCAAGCACATCAGGACTGGTCTTTATGGTCTGAAACATGCTAGCACGCCCTGCTCCACAGCAAGTAAAGGCAAAACCGGCCTGCAACAACACAAATCATAAATAGCACTCTAGGTTGTAGCCTTTCTTCTTCCCAGAGGCAAGGATGTGCTAGCTCAGACTCACTGACCCCAGGCTACTTGCGCCAGTCGGTCGTTTCAGGAGCTGCTTGGTGGATGGGGTAGGGCTTGTGTCCGCCTGTGCCTGTGTCTTTGTGTTGCAGGGGTGTCTGATTTCCAGGCAGTGTGTTTGTTGGTGCAGGGGGAGCCATGAGAAAAAGCCCCAGGATCAGCAGTATTTCCAGGTTCAGTGCAGTGGCTCCTCCCACAGACCGTGTCTTACCGGTTTCCCCTCATACCTGCCATTAAGGTGCCCAGGGTAGGACCCATTTGCAGTGGTCCCCTGTGCCTGCATTCCCTCTGCAGAATTTGGGTCGCAGCCAACTTCCCAGGAAGTCAGCAGAAGAGAACAGGAACCTTGCCCCTGTGAGTAGGCACAGAGGAGCAGCAGCATTGGGGTGAAGGGCCCTGTTTCCTGCCTCCTCCTTCAGCTGGGCCAGTTCCCACCCCCAAAGCTGGAGAGGGTTCTGGATGTTAAAAATCCTTGTCTGTGCTGACCCTGGACCTACTTCCAAATACCACTGTTCAGTTTCAACTTTGTCCTCTTAGGGCAGGAATGGGGAATCGTATATTCAAAATCATTCTGTTTGGGACTTGGCCACCCAGCTAAGAATTTTGCCTTGGAAATATTTCAGAGGTACATTGTATACTTGAGAGACAATAAAAAGTACCTTAGGACCACCCCCAAATCTTCTAGTGGGACCTATTTTACCCTATCCTGCATCTGAGAAGAAAAATTTTCAGGTGACTTATAAGGGTTGATATCAATCATATGTCTAGTAGGAGTGGCTGGATAACATCCTACAAGAGCACATTTTACATATTTCTCTTCTCCGTGTCTGTTTCAAACTCTCTTGGTTTTTTTTTTTTTTTTTAAGATTTTATTTATTCATGAGAGGCACAGAGAGAGAGAGGCGGAGACACAGCAGAGAGAGAAGCAGGCTCCGTGCAGGGGGCCCGATGTGGGGCTTGATCCCGGGACTCCAGGATCACACCGTGGGTCGAAGGCAGGCGCTCAACCGCTGAGCCACCCGGGCATCCCAAACTATCTCTTGTTTCATAATATTTCACTAGTTAGAAAATAGCCCTCCCCTATCTCTCTCCACCATCATAAATAATTGGCAAAGCAGACAAGCCAGCTAAGTCCCTTTAAGATTAACAAAGGGTTAACATTCATTGAAGCTCTGGACACCCCCACCCCCACCCCGGCAGGCCCAATTTCCTTGTCCCCTGTCCCTCTCCTGCCTGTGGCCAGGTCATCACAGGGGAACCATGTGAGAATGAGTCTTTTTAGTCTCCAAAAGAGGCAGTGGTCTCCTTATCCCAGCTATACTTGATTTGGTGTATCAGTAACTAAACTATATAAACGTAAGTCTTAGGAGGGGGTTATTTCTAACCCAGAAGAGGTGCTGTAGAGTGTGTGGCCTTTCACATGTATTTACTAAATAATCATCATTGCCATGTAATGAGAGGATAAAAGTGTAAGCAAAATTGCTAGCTATTAGCTAAACACAGAAAACTAGGTTAGCGTTCCAAATGCCTAGTTAGGCTCTGCATTAATTTGCACTTTATGAAAACATTTAGGCAGAGTTGCAACATTATGTACTCTGCACTTACACATCCATAAACTTAATTTTCAAAGGCTGTTCTTTGTCCAGGGCCAAGGTGGCCTCCCTCCTAAAACAACTACTCATTCAGTGATATCCATGTATTAATTCTGATTAGTAATATAACTACAATTCATAGTTGCCACAATTTGGGAGACTTTTTTCCCCATCAAGCAGCCTTAAGAGGTGTAGTTATGCAGTGCACTAAGGTTGAATAATTGTGGCTCAGGGAGAGTTTAGTGGGTCTTTCATTTCTGTTTCTGTGATTTGCAGTTTTAATTTACTCACAACTGAGCTTTACCAAAAGGAACATAACCCTGTGATCATAGAACCTACTAAATCTTAAATTAAAAAAAATTAAAAACAAAGCACCTCTCTTCCATCTTGGGATGAATTACCCTCCCCGGTAAATGGGTACTAATTCTTCCTGAGTTACCAGGCATCAGTGATTGATGCATTGAAAGGGTTGACTTCATTACTGGAAAAGGTCAGCAAAAGTCTGCAGTGTAAACATTTTGCAGAAGGAAAATTTTGGCGGTAGATCTGGCCTCTAGTGACTGAATTTCACTTGGTAGCATAGGCTTTCAGGAATGCTCTGGTGCTTTGTGGCTTAGTGTTTTGTTAATCAAGGATTCCTACCCTTACCCCTCCCCATTGCTGCAAATTAAGTGTATCCAAAGCTTTTTCTCCTTGGGTCTGTGTGGATATATTTCTTAAAATACAGAGCCCTGGCCTTGGTATGTTTGATGGCTCTGAACTAATCCTTTGGTTGTGATGAAGCTGTCAGCATATGGGACTGGGGGTCAGCTTGACCACACTTAACTGTTGGGGATGTAGCATGTGTGCCTTCCATTTGCGAGATCGTATCCATTTTGGCTACTTAAGGACAGCACAGCTAGGTTTAAGAGGGAATGCCATGATCTGGGAGTTCTTCTGTTCCACATCAGATTCAGATGTCATTTTGCCGAAAGTGTAAGGCAGCGAAAATCTGTGAAGAGGAGAGAAGGAGAGCGAGAGGGAGGGAGGGAGGGGGAGAGAGAGAGAGAGAGAGAGAGAGAGAGAGAGAGAGAAAACCAGGATGATTTTTCCCTGTGCTAGCTAGAGCACCATTCCATTCTTACAAAAGCAGCTCAGATCAGCGAGAATGAATGCTTAGCCGCGCCAGGAGAGAATTTCCTGGTCCAAAGACAGCTGTCTGATTTAATTTCCACAACACATCCTATTTGCCTCTATGTCACTTCGCTTCTTTGTTACTTTATTCATAATAATAAGAGCAATAACAATTAGAATTATATGTTGCTTTCATTTATATTATATAACATTGCACATATTTTAATTCATCTCTTCTTAGAGTCTGTAGGATACTTTAAAGCTGAGGCAGCCAAAGCCCACAGTGCTTCAGCATACAGGATTCACATCCAGGTCTAACTGAGTCAGAATTCAATATATCATTTCCTTTTGGCTCAAGGTTTCTTTTGAATGTTTCTTTTCAGTATTTTTTTTTAGTGATGTCTCCAGATTGAACGAATGAGTTATGTTAAATAGATGAGAGTCTTAGTTTGGAAGTGGAAGTTTAGGGTGATTACAGTTCAGTACTAGAAATAAGGTAGCATTTGAGTTGTGTATGACTGTCCATCAAACAGCTGAGACTATTGCCCAGGTTTGCCACCAGCATCTTATGATCAGCAATCCCTATAAGCAAGGAATATTTCATACATTGTTTTCCTAATTGGAAAATTAAAATGGTTTCACTTCGGTGTCTTTACACATAGAAAGGGGATAATAGCACATACCTCATACTTTTGTTACATGGATTAAATTAAACGTGCTCATTGTTTTTCACTTTGCACAATATCTGAGGCATAGGAAGCTTGCATTAATATAATTTTTCCCCTACAAATCAGGCATTTCACAGGTTTGTGAAGCCATGAAAGAACAGCCTTTACCATCTTCACTTTCAACTTGTTTAAAAGCAAAACAGAAAATCATGAGCAAGCACATTTTATAACATTGAGCATGGATCCTACTTTAAAGGAGGCCTTGGCTTAACAACTTTGAACTCTTAATTTTCCTTCTCATATAAATGAGACTGGTAGCATTGGGCTTTGGTGAGTATTATGAGTAAAACCCACTTTATCTCTGTGAGCCCAGTACTGAGGTGAGGCTTGGAAAGTTTAATAAATCACCTGGGAACAACATAGTACTTATTACCTTGGGGAGCAACAGAATGTTCTTCTTTCTGCTTGTAAACTCTGTATTAACCCAGCTTTAAAGTGCTTCCAAGATGGCAAACTACGTATACTGTCAATAGGACTTGAAAGAGAACATTCCATTGAATACAAAAAGAGCCCTCATCCCAGCAAAGACTACTTATCTGATGATCTCATTGGTGGTGTGCTTTCTTTAAATGCAGTTTGCCATGTGATGTCATATAGCCCAGTCACTGACAGATACCGTCATCATAGATGGGATTTTCTCGTCCATCTGAGTAATATAAAACCCCTGGAATAAAGAGAGATGCCAATGTGGAGATGTCAGTTTTCTCAGGGTGGAGGGGAAGTTTGATTTCCATCCTAGACCTACATCAGTCCCTAATACCTCAACTTTTCACCTTGATTAAGCATTACATATTTGGACCTAGGATTTAGGTCAGGAAGAGATCCAGGCATCATAAATATGTATGGTGGCAAGCCTTTGTAGAAGGAATATGGAAGTTAGAAGACCCACCCTGCAGTCAAACTACTTGCTTAATTACCTCTTTGGGTGATTCCTTTAGCCTCTTAGAATCTTAGTTTCCTCATCTGTAAAATAAAAACGGTAACGTCTTTGCCCATTTCAGTGAATTGCTGAGGGAAACTACAGAGGGAGATCCTGAATGTTCTTGGTGCAAATGTAAAGTATTTGTGTCTTTACTACATTATGGAATGATCCATGCTTAAGGTATAGTTACAAACTCAAAGCTGAGATACAAATAATGTAGAGTGAGGTAAAATAGTATGAATAATGCTTAATAGTTAAGATATGACAGCAAAGTTGTAATACACAATAGGTATAGTGATATGAAACAAGAAAAATGCCTATTGTTTTGTAAATGACATACATGCTGCAGAAGAGAAGTCCAGATGTGAAGGAAAAGGAGGATATTGGATAGATGTTGGGGTTTTGGAGAGAAGAGATGGAAGGACTACATCATCCAAAGAAGAGGGATAGGAATCAGTGACATACAGGGAAGACAGTCCCAATTGGAATAAAAGGTTCACTTTATGACACTGGCAAGTTGGGATGACCCCACGTTAGGAGCTGTTGAGTTGAGAGTATGGAGTGTGTTCAGATATTTAATTTTACGGTGATTTTAATTTTTTTTATTGTGGATCTTTGCATGCGTTCAATAGATTGAACTTGTTTGAAATCCTAATATTTATTTGGGCTTTAAATTTGGGTTGCAAGTTTCTAGCTACTGCGGTACTTTGCATAGTTTGTAGGCTACTGGGATTGTAGATGGTTGGGTTTTGGGGGACACTTCAACTTTCTCATCTGTAAAATGGAGATGATACTTAACTTCCTAAGGGTGTTGATCCTACAGGGTAATTGTAAGGAGCATCTGTAAAATGCTAACGTGGTACCTGGAATACATCTACCATGGGTCAAATCGCACATATCATATGAGAGTGAGCATGGGCTTTGGAATCAAGATAGGCCTGTACATAATATCCCTCCCTTGGGCATTTTCTCCCTCTGTGGGGTCTTAGAGGAGTTATTTTTTTAAAGGTTTTATTTATTAAAAAAAAGATTTTATTTATTTATTCATGAGAGACACAGAGAGAGGCAGAGACATAGGCAGAGGGAGAAGCAGGCTCCCTGTGGGGAGCCCCATGTGGGACTCAATTCCAGGACCCAGGGATCATGACTTGAGCCAAAGGCAGAAGCTCAACCACTGAGCCACCACGCACCCCCTTAGACAAGTTCTTTAACTTCTCTATGCCTCTATAAAATCTGCAAAGTGAGGATTGGAGAAAATATACGTAAGATGCCCCCATGGCACCTGACATGTAGTAGTAGTCAACTCAGTGAATGAGAGCTACTCTCATAAAATCATCACCATCATTGTCATCAGTAACTATCCTTATTGACACTTCAGACCTGTTCTTATAAATTCCAATAAATAATTCAGTCATTTCTTTAGGGTTCAACAAAATAGTATTGCCAGCTAACAATGTATCAGGCATAGGAATCACAAAAATGAACACCTGGTCCTTGGTTTTTCTAAGATGATACATGTCAGGGGATAGAAGTGGATACAAGTGGGGAAGAGAAGGGATTCATAGAGGAAAAGGCATTTGAACAAGGTTGGAGGAATACCTGAGGTTTCAAAAGAACATAAAAAAAAAAAAAAAAGACATACCATGAAGCAAGAATAGTAGGTTGATAGACAAGGAATGAAAAAAAATCAAGGATCAGAAGTTGGTTGATTGGACATAGGAGTGGATATGGAGTGGATGGGCTGGAATAAATGACTGGAGACAGGACTGGAAGAATAATCTGGGGCCAGTGTGGAGGGTTTTGTTAGCCAGCAACAGAAGTTTAGACTTTATCTTTTAGTTATGATATGAGGAGCTAAGGTGAAGGTTAGGAAAATGACATTAAAAAAGGCTTATGTGGAATTCTTTTAAAATTCTGATTGCAATAAGCAATAATTTAGAAAACCAGTTCCTTGTCTTCTTGTCAGCCTTTATTCTTGCTCACAAAACCCATTTTAAAAATACTGGTCTAATAGATTAATTAGGCCATTATGGAACATTCTGAGTGACAGACCTTTAAAAAAAAAAAAAAAGTCAGTTGTCCTATCTGTTATGGACCTGGTTTACCCTAATCTTTGAGATTTGGTATTTTCATGTGAAGCAAATGCAAATGTCTCCAATTTTGTACTTGAATAACGAGCATAACATTAATAGTAATGTCTTTAACATTAGACACAAGGCTAACAGAGATGAATCATCTATGCATGCTTTTGTGCCATGAAGATTGTGCACCAAGCAATAGATGTCCTAGTTGACATGCAGCAGATGCTTGAAGCACTGCAAAGCATGTTACAGCAGTTTTACCTTATTCTACTCTGCACTCGTCTTTCCAATAGACTCCACGTTCACTTGGGAGAGTGTACTCATGGCCCACTAAATTATATACCCATTTTATCCTCTCGAAGGTCCAGTTACAATAGATCAAGTGTAGAGACCTAAAATAAAATGTCTTCCTTTGTCCACTTAATCATTCAGGATGTATGGAGGGTGCACTATACGTAAGGTCATGGGGATCCAACAGGAATGAGTCAGACATGGACCTTTCCCTCCAGCAATTCACAATCTAGTAAGAGACTAATTTGAAAAATATTAGTAGTGACAGCAGAATCCTATAAGTATTGAGAAGGGAAGTCTGATTCATTCCAGAGATGGGAGGGAGGGAGGAACGTAGTGTTATAAGATGCCTAGGCTGAGTCTTGAGAGGTGGAGGATTTTTGCTGATTGACCAGGAGAAGCATGACAGGGTTGGGGGTGGGGGGTGGGGGCGGTGATCACAAGAAAGAACTTTTGCAAAGACAGGACTACTAGATAAGACAAACATGAATTCAGGAGGCTGTCAAGAGGTCAGTATGGCACCCCTAGAGAGTGAGGTGTGATGGATTAGATTGAGATCCAGGAGGTTGGGGAGATAAGATTCTAATAACAGTAACATATTGCATACATACATTGTTGATAAAAACCACCCTTGCACCTCTCTGTGCAGGGAAGGCCTTTAAAGGCCCAAGAAGTAGCTCTTGCTACGTCTTTTACTTTATTGGAAGCAGATGAGTCAGGGTTAAAGTTTTGGGCTCAGGTCCAGCTATGCTTCTTTTGGGCCCAGATCACTGGTTCTTTTCCAGTGTTACCTCTAGTTCCAGGTGGCTTCCCAGAAACTTCTGAAATAATCCAGATATGCATTACAGGATTTATCCCCTTACTTAGTCCCCATTTTTTAAATACTAGGAAAAAAACAGAACCCTACTGACTGACCCTGGAGTTTGCAGTATGCCAATTTTCTTCTTCTCTTTGATAATTGAGTCTTTCCTATAACTTTTTTCAGTTTTCGTCTCATGGAACCCTAAACAAAACTTGAGAGGGTTTACATCATGCAGGGATTGGGGTGGGGAACTGTGAGTGGTAAGAGATGGTCAGAGAGTACATTGACAACAAACTGTAATTGCTGTTTATTAACGAGATTGGTGTGGTAATGGCAGAGCCAGTGTTTGGGTTTGATTACATTTGCATGAAGGTACCATCAGGATGGCGGCAGAGGGATTGTCAGTGGCTGTGAAGGAGACAGCCTACCAATGCCTTTTCTCCTCATCTGTGACCTTTGTCACAGCAAATGCAGAATTAATCTTTAACTTTGTCCAATACTTCATGGCCAGTGGCTGAAGGGGCTGGCAATAGGAAATGAAGCCTGTGACTTTCTGGTGAGTTTTCCAGAGCCAAGTCCTGCTGGTTTCACAACACATTTGGCAGCAATGCCAGCATTGGAATAAACACATTTACTGAAGGATATGAGTCAACATATTCCCCTTCCGCTGGCCCCTCTTCCTACCACACACAGCTACCTGTCACCCTCAAGGAAAACAATTTTGATGGCAGCACTTACGGAGTGAAAGAGGCCATTCTTCCTCTGTGAGGTTGGGATAATAATAAATACTCCCACAGGATTCTTGAAATGAATATCTAAAGTGATATATCTATGGGAGGGCCCTGCCCCCTACCCCTAGTGTTTACCATGCCAGGTCATTTCTTCATCAAATGCTAATGAATGCCTCCTTTGAGGGAGGTGCTGGACCAGGCAACTGTAGTGAGCAAAGCCCCCACGATCTTTGTCCTTGTAGAATGTATAGTAGGTGATACATAAATATTGTGGGTTTTTTCCCCATTGCTCTAACCAGTGCCTTTCATTTAGTACATACTCAATAATGAATGACTGAATTAATACATAAATGAATAACAAGAAGTGGTTTAGAATGGCTTTCATGGGAGAATGGGAGACAAGATTTGAGGCCAGGAGAGAGGGCAAGGAAGAAGATCTCTGTTAGCTGCCCTTTAACTTCTACCCCATGGGGTTCTTTGAGCATGCAGAGTCAGAGAGAACTGGAACTTTCCCTGGGGAGCAACATATTCGATAGCTTTCTATTTCCTTCTAAGACTCAACTCATATCTGCATTAGACAAGCTCAGTGTTAGTTGAGGCACTTGGAGTTGTTTAAAATGTATTTTGGCTTCTTTGTGTTCTGTGATTCCACACTGTGAGACTTGAGCCAGGACAACCGAGGATCAGGGGATGCATTGTTGTTCCCTTTTCCATGTCATCTCGTTCCTATTAAAGGACATCACTTAGGATATGGCACTTTCTTGTTGTTGGATTCCAGCTTGAGAAGCCGGCACTTGAGAAAGCTCCCTGTCCCATAGCATTGCTCCAGAGTGCTTTAGCAAAAAAGCCCACCCACGCTTTTCTGGACTCTGGTTCTTAAGGTATTTGCAATCTTGTGTCAGAGAATTTGACTTCTCCCTCTGGCCTTCTGCAACAGAACTGTGGTGTTGCCCAGTAGTTCATACCAGTGGGGAGACTCTAGGCCCTAGAAATTGAAGGGATATTAGAAATTTGCTCTTCCCGGCTGCGCATTCTGCCTATAATCTTCTAGGTCATCTCTACAGCTGTGGGGAAATGCTCAGTTGGATGGTTTGTTGTTAGTTTGCTTGTTGATTTAATTACAGACAGAAATAAGGGGAGCTTACAGAAAAAAGGCTCCTACCTTTATCTTCTCCATAGATACATGGCAATGATACTAACAGAAAGTGAGGCATCTGCAAGTAATGCATTCCTGCGAGTATAGCCCCAGTGTGAATAGGAGTGTCACTGGATGGCTGACTCTTTCGATCACCGTGATGATACCAGCAATAAGTCCCAGGGGCTCTAACACCTGCCAAATGAAATATAAAGTAGGGAAGTCATTATTTTTTGTGTCTGTAACAAGCTCCATCCCCGTTTTTCCACTGTGGTGAAGAAGTTCTTGGCGGCTTTTTGACCTGTGTCTTTGAAGTGCTATGTTGTGGCTAAATGAGACTCTTATGCATTTTAAGTGCATAAGTTGGTGGCACCCTTTATTTTTTTCCCCTCTCCTATTCTTATGACTGCTGAAATGGCAGCTTGACTGAGCCAGGTAAAGTCTTGTATCCCATCTAAAGGCAGGAGCTGTTGAACAAATGAATGAATGAAGAGTTGTATCTGTGCATTTGCCGTCCACGCTGAAGGTGTGTTCAAGTGAAATGCCCCTCCTTGATCAGTGCTCCTTGTGAGTTGGGGACTGCATATGTTGGTGTTTGGGCGCTACACACAGGAGTGATGCTGGAAGTCAGTGGGTTAATTTTAATGCTCAATCACAGTATCAAAGGAAATTGAGGAAAACAAACATTTCTTATAGACTGAATTTTTATTTGCCAAAGTTTGCAGTTCCAACATCTTTTCAACCTTAAATCTTTATTCTTTTTCTTTTTTTTTTAACTTTACACTGTATTAAGTATTTTTCCATGTTGCTTCCTAGTTATGTCAGCTCAAGAAATCCCAGACTTTGTGATAGCGAAATCTTGATGACCTAACACAGTAGAAGCTTACTTCCTGCTCACATTAATTGTTCATTGGTGTCAATGCATGTGTGTGTGTGTGTGTGTGCACGTGTATGCATGTGTGTGTGTGTGTGTGTGTGTGTAAGGTATATAAGGGCATGGTGAAGATGGAGGAATAAAAGGGAAGGAATCTTGTCTTTATAGTGACTTGGAAGTCTCAAGGCTGATGGAGGCTCTGTTCTCTTCAAGATAGGGCTCCCAGTGTTGTCCCTTCCAGTGTTTCTCCAGCAGATGGGGAAAAAGCATATGGAGAAGGATCATGAGAGAGATTTTATGGACCAAGCGGGAAAGCTGTGCACATCATTTTCAGTCACATGACCACCTCTTATTGCAGAAGAGCTTGGGAATCGTAGGCTAGACTTGTTGAGTTGCTGAGGGAAAATGGTTTGATGAACTATTAGTTGGTATCTGCCACCTTATTGTTCATGACTTTGTAATAGTTCCATATAATTTATTCATCGAAAATACCATCATTTATATTTATCTTTTTTCTCTGCTTTTGAGAACTGTGTTTCTAGCTTTTGCCATTTTTGGGGGTATATGTTTTTTTGTCTGTAAATATTTCTTTTTTTAAGTTCTTATTTAAATTCCAGTTAGCATATGCTGTGATATTAGTTTCAGATGTACACTATAGTGATTCAACACTTCCACACTATACCCGGTGCTCATCACAGTAAGTGTGTACTCCTTCATCCCCATCACCTATTCCACCTATCCTCCCACCCAGTTTCCCTCTGGTAACCATCAGTTTGTTCTTTATAGTGAAGAATCTGTTTTTTAGTTTGCCTTTCTTTCTCTTTTTTCCCCCTTTACTCATTTGTTTTGTTTTCTAACTTTCATATAAGAGTGAAATCATATGGTATTTGTCTTTCTCTGACTTATTCTACTGAGCATAGTACTCTCTAGGTCTATCCAAATTGTTGCAAATGGCAAGATTTCATTCTTTTTGATGGCCAAGTAATATTCCATTATATATAATGAAATATATATATTCTTGGATATATTGTATATATGTGAGTATGTATATACACACTTCTCTTCTTTGTCTATTCATCAGCCAGTGGACACTTGGGTGGTTTCTGTAATTGTAGATCATACTGCTATAAATATCAGGGTGCATGCATCCATTTGAATTAGTATTTTTGTATTCTTGGGTAATGGTAGTGCATTTGCTGGATTGTGGGGTAGTTCTTTTTTTTTTTTTTTTTAACTTTTTGAGAAAACTTCATAGTGTTTTCTGGAGTGCCTGCAACAGTTTGCAATCCCACCAACAGTGCAAGAGGGCTATGTTTTCTCCACATCCTCACCAATACTTGTTGTTCCTTGTGTTTTTTATTTTAGTCGTTCTGACTGGTGTAAGGTGATATCTTACTGTGGTTTTGATTTGTATTTCCCTGATGATTAGTGATGTTGAGCATCTTTTCATGTGTCTGTTGGCCATCTGTATGTCTTCCTTGGAAAAAATGTGTAATCGTGCCTTCTGCCCATTTTTTAATTGGATTATTTGATTTTGGGTATGGAGTTTTATAAGTTCTTTATGTATTTCGGACACTAATCAGATACGTCATTTGCAAATATCTTCTCCAATTCTGTAGGTCGCCTTTTAGTGTTGCTAATTATTTCTTTTGCTGCATAGAAGCTTTTTTGTTTTGATTAAGTTCCAATAGTTTATTTTTGCTTTTATTTCCGTAGCCTCAGGAGACATATCTAGAAGGAAGTTGCTATGGCTAATGTCAAAGAGGTATAGATATTTATTTCTATTGAACTATTTCTTTAAAATTATCCCAGTATTGTGATAATTGTGATAACTGGGTAAAACAGTATGAAATGTTTATGGTTTTACCATAATACATCCTTTAGTAATGTGCAACTTTTTTATAAGTCTCCAGGAGTACACCTGAATTCCTTGAGGAAGTAAACAAGCATATAGAATAGTGATTAAACTTTCAAAGATCCTTTCAACAGTGGCCCACCCCAGGAACTATTAAGCAAAAACCAAACAGTATTTCAAAATGTTACTTTGCTTAATAAGTCAGATGACAGGAAACGATGGTTAAGAACAAGGAAAAAAAACCTTCCTAAATCCAGAATTTTGAGACATCTTAAATATTGTTCCAAGAACATATTTCTATAAATTATAGGGAAGAGCAAATCAGGTGGATGGCAGAAAAGATTAATGGAATAGAAATTAGGAAACATTGATGTTAGTGTTAGCTTTGCTGCTACCAGCACTGTGGTTTGGGGGAAATTATTTTATTGGCTTGGGCCCCGGTTTTTTCCTTTTAAATAAGGGTATTAGACTAGATAATATCTAGGTCCCTTTCCAACTTGGAAATTTTATAATAGTAAGAGACTTTTACAGGAAGTTATACAAGTTTGCTGTGATGCTAAACTTTCTCAGTTCTGGAAATGTCGAGGCAGCAAGATTAAATTGCAGGAAGAACTTTCATGACTGTGAGTGGGCAGGAGAGTGGCAGATGACTCCTGAGATTGGCAAGTATCAGATAAGGTGTGGGATGCGAAAATAACCCAAACTATACTTGTAAGATGACCTTCTAGCTCCTAGTAAGACCCTTGGAAGTAGTCAAATGGTTATCATTGATTACTTCATCAAAGCAAATACTGAAAACCATGTGGTCTGTATTTTGGAGTCTTAAAACTTCACCTCGTGTTTTGTGACCTTGGGAAGTTACTTAAAATCTCTAATCTTTAGTATTCTCTTTCGTAGACTGGAAGTAAAAACATTTGTCTTTGGAGTTAAGAGAGACTGAAATTTTAAAACTCAGCATAGTGCTTAGCACATAGAATGCACTTGATAAATGGTTTTGTATTGTTATGGCTGAAGCTGAAAGAACAAAAGATGTTGGGCAAAATTAGGAAAGGAATTTGGCAATATCATGTAAAACATGGGGATTAAATGAGCCAATTCATGTGAAAGTGTTTAACACAATGCCTGCACATAACATATAATCAGTTGAGGTTGGTTGAATCTGATTCACCAGGGGAAGCTAGGATGTTTGGGGAATATTTTAAAGGTAATAAGACAGAAGACAGTCCTGTCTTTTTCATAAAATGATCTTCAGAGGCAATTTACCGAGTTTAGCCCACATTTTTTTAATAACTAAAAATATATATATATATATAATTAATGCCACATTATTTTCATATTACAAATAGAGTTTAGATTTATCAAGGCCTTCATATAGGTATATGATCTCATGGAATCCAGTAAATATTTGGCCTTGAGATTGGTGGCATAAACAAAACCCTGAGTCAGAAACTTGCTCATGGTTTTTCTTGCTTGATGCATGAGCAAATGTTGGCTTATTGGCCAGAACCATAAAGAAATGAGGTATTAGGTTCTAATCCATTTGTGATAGGAGATATAATATTTACATGTTCTAAAACTATCCTTTGCTCATTTCTTACTGGAATTTGGTCGCTCTATTTTCTTTTCCATTATTCAATCTTGCCAGCTTCCCCAACCACTAATTTATGCACATGGTAACCTTAACCATGTTTTTTTTTTTTAAACAAATTTGCAACCTGAAACGATAGTTTTGATTTATGTTTTATAGCCACTTGAGAGAATAATTTTTTAAATGATAATTAAATGCTGATCTATTCCTGGGATTGCGACATGGTTTCCTTTCAAATATATCTGATCTGAGAATTTCAGCAAAAGGCATAAAAGAAAAACCAACAAGAAGTCGGACAGATGAAAAATGCTGTACTGATGTTAAGTAAAGACAAGCAAACTGTGACCTAAGCATATTTGTCTCTAGGGAGCCAGCTTGGGAGCTTTCCTGAGTGTTGGGGTTTTTTGTGAGATTTTTTTCCCCAATCACGTTGGTAGAGCCTGGATTACAGCTGAGGATGGGGAGATTAATGGCCTGTTGTGGCTAATCCACTAAACCCCTACTCCTGTTTCTCTTAAATTGATTGAATTTAGAAGAGCTGAAGATACACTCACAGCAGCTAGCCTGATATTAGAGCCCAGTGAATTAATGAAAGCTAATAGCTCTAGGTACATGTAAGGAAGAATGGAAACTTCACAGAACATAGTCCCTTTTTGCATTAGGAAGTTATTTTATTTTTTCAAATATTTTTATTTATTTATTCATGAAAAATACAGAGAGAGAGAGAGAGAGGCAGAGACACAGGCAGAAGAAGTAGGCTCCATGCAAGGAGCCTGATGTGGGACTCGATCCCAGGTCTCCAGGATCAGGCCCTGGGCTGAAGGCGGTGCTAAACCGCTGAGCCACCCAGGCTGCCCAGGAAGTTATTTTATTAATTGCATATTAGACTAGATCCCAATGTGTTGTTCCATAATATTTTTTAGAGAACATTTTTACATGATTACAGTTTAAAAGTATAACCCTAATATAACCCAATTTTAAGTAATTGAGAGAAGAATAGAAAACAGATTATCTATAATCACATAACCTCAATGCAACTATTATTAATAGTTTGTTTTCCTCTAAGTCTTTACTTATAAGCATTTTTAGTTATTTGAAATTTTATTCTGCTATTATGATTGAACAAAAGTCATGTAAGATAAATACACGGTTTATATGCTTTAAAGCAAGTCCTGCCTAACATGTAGACAAAAGCTACATTAAAATAATTATGTATGTAGATGGATAGATATGGGATTGATGAAAAAAATCACAATTTTATGCTAAATTAGTGAACTCATATTGGATAAAATTCGAACAGAATTTAAATTTCTAAATCTTTAATTACGAATCTGTCGCTCTTAAAAAATAATTAGTAGGAAGATGAAAAGATAAGAAATGTAATTATAGTATTGGGGATTTTTGAGTAGGGAAACACTTGGAAGAGACAATTTAGAAATGAGGTTTTAAAAAATGTATCATTTAACTATTAAAACACAGAAATATATTTGAATGGATTGGTTAGCTATTTGAGACAGACCTAGGTTTAAACCCACACATTGCCCCTTCCAAGCCGAAAGACTTGGAATAAATGAACTTCTTGCACATCTCTGTTTTCTAATCTGTAAGATGGGGATAAAAAAAACCGCCTCTGATTTTTTTGGTAAGTGTTAAATGGCATATGAAAGTAAAGCACTTAGGATGTCATGATTGGGCATGTAGTAACTTATTAGCTTAATAAATGTGACCCATTAGTAACATGACATTCATAACGTGCTTGCAGCCAGCCACACCATCTCTGCAGAGGAAGCAGATTCTTTGAGTTACCTGCTTTGTAGGGAACATTGCTGTAGAAACCTTCACATCTCCCCCTGATTCTACGAAAAGAGTACGCGCTGTGAAAACTGATGCTGAAATGTTGTCTCTCATTCTCCTTCCAGCTTTGCTCCAGCTTGCTTACTCTCCATCCTGCAAACACACTTCGCACATACATACCCTGTGCCTTTGCTCGTTGTATTTCCCCACCTGGTTTTCACCCACCTGAACCATACGCATCTCGTAAGTTCAGAAGCGGGGGGGTAGGCTCCTTCTCTATAAAGGCTGTAGCGATCCATCACATTAGAAGGGCCTCCTTGGTTCTGTGCACCCCACTGGCTCTTCCTGTCTCCAGTGCTGCTCATTAACTGACCTGTCTTCCTCCCTCTGTCAGATGGAAAACTCCTGGTGGTCAAGACACATCTAGTCTACTTGTGTTTTGTGGTCTTGCTCCTAGCACAGCATGCTGGTTGGGTAGGTTTTACTCCCCAATCTGTAGTGATAATTACAAGATTGTTTGCAGATATTCCAAGTAGTGTCTGTTGATTTGAGTTTTATTACCTCTTCCTACCTAGTCCCTGTTAGAGATACTACCACTTAGGACAGGGCTCAGCAGACAGTAGCCTGGAAGCCAAACCTGGCTTGCTGCTTAGCATCATAAACAAAGTTTTCTTGGAACACAGCCATGCTCATTCTTTCATTTGTCTTAGGCTGTTTTTATACCACAGCAGCAGACTTGAGTAGCTACAACAGAGACTGTATTGCCTGAAATGCCTAAAATGTTTACTGTTTGGCCATGTACAGAAAAAAATTGCAACCCCTAATACAAACAATTGATTAGAGTGTTTCCAACAGATAGAATAATAAACTGAGTGCCTGGGTCATCCATTTTCTTCAAAAAGATTAGTTAAATTATATATGAAATCTATGAAATTATATATGAAAGAATAGTTAAATTATATATGAAAATAATTATTTTTCAAAGCCTTGAGGCTTTTGAACTACAGAATTATCTTGACTTTTGGGGGTGTCTTGACAGTCTTGATCACCCCAAGGAGGCAGTTCCTTAAGTACCTACGACTGTCAGAAACCAAAAAAGAACTCTTAGTTTGTGCTGATTTGGATTTGTAAAACTTCCTTTGCTGTCAGAGGAGCTTGGAGTAGCTCTGGCCTTGCCCAGGCAAACATTCTGAAGGGAAGCCACCCTCCCCTAAGGGATGGTTTGTGCTGGGGATGGCAGCTTGGCAGGGAAAGAGCTAGCTTTCTGAGAGTACAGTTCTGCTGCCAACTCTTTGAAAAAATAACCCTCCTCTTTAGGGAATGTGAAGGTCAGACCATATTCAGAAATAAGAACATCACCTGGAAAGACAAGCAATTTTAGGAATGACAACCTGAAAAATCAAACCTTTCCCCCTGATGATTGAGACAGGCCAGACACATAACCTGAGCCATGATCAGTTTCTGCACTTGGACAGAGCATTTTCTCCCAAATAACAAGCTAAATGAGTTTTGCTGGGCTCTGGGAGATGGTTGTTGTCCTCCCGGGACAGTTGGGAAAATTGAAATCAAGAAACAGCGGCTTAGCCTGGCCACAGAGGGAGTAGATTCTGGTAAGGATCCCGCAGGACTCACAGGAGCTGGATTCCCAGCCCTCTTAGACATGGCTCTTGCACTGAGAAGCCGCTAAAACAGATTTCAGAATGCTGCTTGATAGAGACTCTTTAGAACTCTAGAGCAGGACTTGGCAAACAGTGGCCCACAGAGCAAATCTAGCCTGCTGGCTGTTTTTATAAGGCCAGGAGCTAAGAATGATCTTTACATTTTTAAATGAATTAGAAAAAAAAGAAACAAAAGAAGAAGAGTATGGACCAAATTTTGGTCCATAACTAAAATTGTGCTGAAATCCAGCCATACCTACCCATTCATTTATGTATTATCTACTGTCTGTGGCTGCTTCTGCGTGACAACAGCGGAGCTGAGTAGTTGTATCAGAGCCTATAACCTGCAAAGCCTAAAATATTTATTGTCTGGCCCCTTCACAGAAAAAAAAAAAAATCTTGCCAACCCCTGTTCTAGTGTGACTGTGATATAATAATGAAAATAAACTTTATTGAAGTGGAATATGTATAAAATGCACTCATTCCAAATCTACTATTTGGTGAGTTTAGGGAAAGAATACAATTATGTAACCACCACCACCATCAAGCTACTGAACATTTCCATCATCCCCCACATTTTCTTGCGCCCCTTTGGAGTCAATCTGTCTGTAGTTCAATCCTTGAACTCAGTCAACCGCAGATCTGATCTCTGTCAATAGTAGCAGCTTTTAAATGTCTGTTTCCTGAGCATTTTGGACCACTAGAGACTAAAGGAAGGTGGTGGTTAGGGACGTGTGAAAACAAGTTGATTTTATTCTTCCTTGTGAAAATTTCTTCACTCACTACAAACATCCATTCCAGACAACTACTTCAGTGTTTCTAATATTAGTAACTGACAGACATGGTGTAAGGAGCTCTCCATCTATTATCTCATTTAATTGTTTAATGTTGTAAGGGAGTACATAACCGTCTTCCATTTTATTGAGAGGATCTTAGGCACCCTGGTTGACTTGCTGATACAAGGGCATACAGCTGATAAGGTGTAAACTTAAGATTTGAACTCTGCTATGCCTAAATCCAGGACTTGAGCTCAGCTACCATACCGTACACTTATTGGTCTTGTCTGCAAACCTGCTTGGGGCGGGGTGGGGAGGGGGTCATGTCAGCACTTGGTAGATGAAGGAAGCTCAGAGAATGACTGTCCCATGTCACCCAGCTACTAACTGCCAGAGTCAGGATTTGAACTGCTAGCTGCGAGCAGAAGGCACTGACTCACAGAGTGGTTGAAAAATGTTATTTTGAAAAATCAAATTCTCCCATCCTCCAAAGGGATGAACTAAGAGCCCTGGGTGAGCGTGCTGATAGTGCAGATAGTGCAGGGGTGAGAAGCAGTCTTGAGCCAGCTGTACTTTTGTTTTCTAAACTAATGGCTCTTCCAAGGCTATTTAATTTAATATAAATAAGTAATGGTAGTAAAGTGCTTTAAAAAACACTGAGGGGTATGTCCAGGCTGACCAACATGAATAATAAAAATCTCTTCCTGTCCCCACCCAACAGCATTATATCTACCTTGGAAGAGGTGCAAATCAAAGTCTGAGTCTAGCCACGTATTGTGTTCTTTTTCTGTCCTTCTCACACCTGCTATTATAAAGGACCGTGCAGTTTACCAACCCCTAGTTTGATGGCACTGCATTTCATCAGAGCCTTGTTATTAAGTACTTGGCCCTTAAAAGGCACCCCAAAATATTCTTCATTGTTTCCATTTTCTAGGACCATTCCATTAGCCTCTCTGCAGGCTCTTCTTATAACATAGGACAGGTGGCTATGTCCACTGGGGTCCTTAGTTTTAAATAACACAACCTCTTTAAGACCCAGGTAAGCAGACAAGATTTTTTATTATTATTATTATAGTATGAAATGTAAATCAATTTGATGTTCTAATTTAAAAGAAGATGTTGAGGACTAGATATAAAAACCAAAAATCTAAGACATAGAGAAGATGTTTGTGAAAACATTTGTGGTGTTCACAGAATCTATAGGTGGGCCAAAGAATGGAATTGGAGGGTACACTTGCAAGAATGTACTAAGGGATCATTCTAGGAAACACTCCTGCTCTTGCCACTGCTGGGCAGAGATAGCCAAATTCTGTCTAGACACCACTAGTGCTCAGAGAGCTGGACACTTCTGCCATCAGCCTCACCAGAAGATGGATGCCCCATCAGATTTCCTTCCTCAGATCACCAGCATCAGAACTGAAGAGTCTGGTATCTGAGAGCAGCCAGCTTCAGTCACATGCCTATGCTTTATCAAAAGCAAAGCTCAGGATTCTGCATAGGAGGGATTGAACACTAAAGGCAGGGAATACTCCAAACAGTGGATTGGTTGGATTGGCTGAATAATAGCCCCCCAAAGATGGCCACATCTTAATCTTGGAAATTTATGTATGAGTTACTGTACGTGGTAAAAGGGACTTTGCAGATGTGATGAAGTTAAGGATCTTGAGGTGAGGAGATTTTCCTGGATTATTCAGGCAGTCCAGTATAATCACAAGGGTCCTTATAAGACAGAGGCAGGAAGATCAGAGTCAGATAAAGAAGATGTGATAAGAGAAGCAGAGGTTGAAGTGATATACTTTAAAGAAAGACTTAGGGGACCATAGGCTGCATAATGCTAAAGGTCTCCAGTGGCTGGAACGGCAAGGAAACGGATTTTCTCCGGGGGCCTCAAGAAGGAACACAGTCTTCTTGACACCTTGATCTTGGCCTATTTCAGACTGCTGAGCTCCAGAAATATTAAGATAATGAATTTGTGTTGTTTAAAGCCACTAAATTTGTAGTAATTTGTTATAGCAGCAATAGGAAACTAATACACATCAAAAAAGTATTCAAAAGGTGATGAGAGACTAGAAAGCATGACAAATGTCTAGCACAGCAGCATTGAAGGAAAGCTAGAAAGATTGTTTCCCACATCCAATTCATAGGGTACATCTGTCCATTTTTTGAGAGTGTTCCAACAGATTCCTGAAGCTGGGTTGGGTGAACAAACTGAGTAATTGCTTGTGATTATTTAGCTTGTTCACCTACTTTATTCATTCCATGATTTATTCAGCAAATGTTCCATTCATTAAATAAACATTTACTGGAGTTATGTGCCATGCACTGTGAAAGATATTATGGTTACAAAAACAAACAAGAGAGTGAGACCTTGAGCTAACATTTGAGATGCTCATAGACACTGGGTTAATTTTAACCAATTTTCAGCTGTCTTTACATATCAAGTCCCTCTAAAATCTTGTATTAAGGTGGTTTTGAAGAATGGGAATTAGGAAGTCCTAGTGATTTCAGAAGAGGATCCCCAACCATTTATGCAAAAAGACATCATAATTGGAATAACTAATTTTTTTTTAAAAAATTAATGCCTGTCTTAACAGTAGTCAACACTAGTTGCATGCTTCTGATGATACTACGTATTTTATTTGTTTTATTTTCATATAATTATATAAAGCCCATGAGTCATGGACAGTTATCACCCCCATTTTACAGATGAGGAAACTGAGTCTTAGGACAAAGGACAAATTCACATTGCTCTACAACAGAGCTGGATTTGTCTAGGAGTCAGAGCCAGTCATCTGACTCCTGGGTGCATGTGTTTCCTGCTCTGCCTGCTTGTGTGCCAAGCTGTAGGTTAAGGCCTAGAGAGTCACATCTGCAAGAGAAAAAGTCCCCAGAGAAGTGAACCTCAAATTTTAGTAAGTAAAACAAGCTATGGGAAATGCAAACAAAGAATTACATAGTTTTCTAAGGTGACTGATTTTAAAGGAGAAAACCCTCATGTGGATGCATGATTTCTGGCCCATTCTGGTTAAAGATCATAATTTTACTATTGAGGTAGGACAACCCCTATATTGCTTTCACCGATTTAGATATAAAATGCATTCTCCTAGGTTATTTCAATTTTAAAATCATATTCCATAGGAATATACATGAATTATACTCTCCCTGTTTTCCTCTCCTCCATCCATAGTTGTTGTATGCTAAGGTAAATGCTTTGGTCAGTAGTATTGTTGGGCTGGGTACAAAGACATGCAGATCTCACTTATCCCACCTAAGTTGGGTAGATAGAGTATGCGTAAGGTCTCTTGAGCACAGAGCCAACAGCTACATCTTACCCAACAGTGCCCAAGCATTCTGCTCCTTGGGGTCTGGGAGCTGCTGTTTGCTGAATTACTGCTCAGCAGTCCTATTGACAGATGGTGTGCGTTGCTCATTAAATCAGAATCCTCCCCACTCTGAGGGCCCCAGGCATGTTGGGAGATAGACTTGATGGTGTTTTCTAATGCTGAATGGTCTACAGCTCAAGAGCGTGAAGATAAATATTCTACTTCATTGTGCATCCACTAACTTAAGCCTTACTGGGTCTATTCCCTCTCTTTGACAGGGCACATTTAGAAAAGTGAAATGAAGTGCTTTTAGGCACCCAGCTCCTCCATCCATCACTTTGTCTTGTACTTTACAAGCTTGGCCCTTTTCTCTGAGACTTGTCTTTACACAGTGTTTTGTATCAGTTATGTACAATGTCCTGAACTAAAAAAAGGACCTACCTACTTCAGAGTTCAGGGCTTACCTTTGTTTTTGAGGCAATGTTGCACGAGGTTTGTTTCTTTGGAGATCTTGTTGGAGGAAAAGATAACAAACGACCCATGTGAAGAGGGATCCTGATATAACCAGTGTGGTTCCCACATAGGTAATAAGGCTGATTCTAGAACAACCAGGTTAACAAGTTATGTGTTTACCCTAGGAGTAATGGGAAGCCATGAGAGGATCCCATGATCACATTTGAGTTTTTAGAAGACCTCTCTACTGCCAGAGAATTGACTGGCAGTGAAGAGGGGTGAGGGAGACAGGTTATGTTGAGAGAGGCAGTCAGGAGACCATGATGGGTCTCAGTTGGAGGTGGAGGTCACCAGCTAATGGTGGCAGTGGATATGGAGGGGAATGGGGGGGAACCAGGAGCTGTTTAGGATGTGGACCAACAGAGCCTAGTGAATTGCATATGGCAGGGGTAAAGGAGAATGGTGGGTCAGAACAAGACCCAGATTTCTGGCTCCTGAGCTGGGTGGGTGACAGTGACGTGCATGAAGCTAGGGCACAGTGGCTAAGGGGAGCCATCCTGTGTAGCAGGCACTGTGCATTGAGTCACAGAGAATTAATTGCAAGATACCTCAAAGGGGAGAGTGTGATGTAGAGTTGGGGGAGGGGAAGGAAAAGGAAATAATAACATAAGAAAGAGAAGACAGTCTCCCCCACCAGGGAGTATAGCAGGGCACAAGAACCAACAAACCTATTATGACTACAATTTTTAACTAATATTGGCAACACCAGTATTACTAGCTGCTGTTGATTGCTTAGTATATATCTAAACCTTAAATAGCCTTCAGTTCTTACAAAAACCATGTTGATAGGCATCATTCATCACCCTGCTATAGCTGAACAGACCGAAGCTCAGAGATATTAGGTGATTTCACTGGAGTTAGAAAGCTAAGAAATAGCCAAACTATGATTTGAACCCAAGTTTGTTTGGCTTTAAAGAATAAACTCATAACTCCTAGGGAAAACTATCACCCCGAGGGACAAATAAACAGGTGCAGGGTTGGAATGGTAGAAGTTAAGAAAAAATTACTAAGATAACAAAGAGTTGGGTAGGAGGTCATTTTAAGAATATTTCTTGGAGGAGTTGAGGTCTGCTGGTTTTGAATGAGGCCATAGATGCCAAATCTCTGGGCAAAGGCACATTAATTTGAGGTAGGGAGCAAATAAATGAGATTAATAACATGTAGGGGGAAGAGGGCATTGGAGATAGCTTTTTTCAAACATTATTCTCCTTATAACCTTTGATTAGGCTACTTTGCCAGTGAGTTAAATACTTAGCTTGGTCCACATGGCTCTTAGGACATGCTAAGATATGTTTATAGACTTCTTGCCTCCCCCTCTATGCACTCTGGACTTAAGCCCTAAAAGGATTTTCTTCACTCCCTTCCTTCCCTCCCTCCCTCCCTCCCTCCTTCCCTCCTTCCCTTCCCCTTCCTTCCTTCCTTCCCTTCCCCTTCCTCCCTCCCTCCTTCCCTCCCTCCCTCCCTCCCTCCCTTCCTTTCTTCCCTCCATGCTTGCTTCCTTCCTTCCTTCCTTCCTTCCTTCCTTCCTTCCTGTTTTTCCTTTATTCATTCTTTATTCATGTATTTCTTTAGTGATCATCAATTGAGCACCTACTGTGTGCCAGGAACCAAAGTCTTGAGGGTTTGGGGGGGGGTAGAAAAATAAACATCCTCCAGAAGACTGTGGGTGGCTGCCATGCACGGAATTCATAATCCATTGTATCAGACTTTGAAATACACTATTACAAACAATGAAAACAGAGACCAAAAGAGAGTGTGGCTTTGTCTAAAGGAGATGAACCCCGAGCCAGAGTTAGGTGTTTCTAGAACACCTAGAAATTTGTCAGACGCATGGAAGAGTGGGCTTTTCTGGCAGAGCAAATGACCTGCCTGCAAAAGCAGCAGGTATTTGTAGAATGGAAAACAGTGTTCTCAAGTGCTGATTTGAGCCATTTTTGAGATGTGGCTGTTACTTTTTCCCCTTGCTACCAGCCTTTGCTTTTCTCTTCCAAAATCCTGAAGCCTCTTCTTCCACTCTTCCTTTTCTGCTTCCTTTCACCTCTTTGCTGATTCTGAATTAAACTCTTCATTTCAGATCTCTGACAGTTTCTCCCCTGCTTTGCTAACCACTTTAAAAAATAGACATTTAAAAGCCTTCTGTGGGTCTCCTGCTATGTTATGGCTCTCGTGCTGTGTGAATCGACGCTCCCTGCCCGGAGGTCTGCGCCCCACTGCTGGGGCCCCAGAGGCTGCGAGGCTCGCAGTGGAGCTTTGCACTGTGGGCTGTGCCTACCGACAGCTTGGTTTCCGCTCCCCAGGGTCAGTCACCTGCCGCGCACCTGCCTTCAGCAAAGGGCATGGCACCAGACTGCTGGCTCACCAGCGGGTGAGGCCTGGACAGGGCCGTGAGGCAGCCGCATGCAACATGGAACAGGTCCAGACTCACTCCCAGCCTTTGCTTACCTTCCAGTGTCACAAGATTCTTAGTGCAAGCTCAGCCTGCTCAGAGTTCTCCGGGCGATTCCTGAGTGGAGGTAGGGCTCACTTAGGCCGTTCCACCCCATATATGCTGGGCTCTGCTCCAAGGTACCCATGCTGCTGTCTTGGTCTGGTCCTGTGCTTCTGCTGAGCCATGGGATTTGACCTGCGCCTGACACCGAATTCTGTATGTGGCTTGATCCTTACCTGGGGCCCCTCCCCCTGTACCCAGTGCCTGAATTTTTACAGGCATTATTCAGGGACCGTTATACCTGGAATCTCCAGGCTTAGGGTCCAGTGCCCTCCCTAAATTTGATTCTACTACCCATGACTAAGCTCACTAGAACCCAAAGGACTCCAGTTGCCAGAGTCCCAGGAAAAAATGCTAAATTCAGAATATCCACTGTGCCTCATTCCCTTGCTGTGTCCCATATGGAAGTCAGGAACCCAGATCCCAGATGTTCTCCATTCTAGTCGTTATGAACAATACAGCAGTTAACACTCGCGGTGTACCTACTCTGCCCAATAGGGTGCTGAGCACTTGAGAAGAATGAACTCCCAGGCCTTTAAGGTAGCTCCACAAGAAAGGTGTTCTATGGAGCTGGGATTCCAGCTCAGGTAGCCTTGCTCTAAAGCCCATTTTCTTACCAGAGTTCACTTTAATGTCTGCCTCAACTGGAGCCTAAACTCTTGTTATGTTCAGTGCTTCTTCAGCCAAACCAAGTTTGGATAGCATCTTCCTCTGGATCTGCTTTCTCCAAAACTTTCATAGCTCTTATGGGCAAATCCTGTTTTCCAGTCTGAGCTCTTACTTCACAATTGGACACTGGCCAATATGCAGTTGAGTCTCAAAATGATTGTAGAGTAGAGTAAGAATGCTGAAAGGACTAGTATCAAATTGTATACCAGATAGCCAGTGAGTATTTATTGTGTAATATCTCTGTGCTCAACTGTTTTCAATACTATCATGGGATTGCATGGAATAAGAAGTCTCAGTGGTTGAGATCATAGACTACTCTAGAACCAGACTGCCCAGACTTGAATACTTGCTTTACCACATTGATATCCATGTGACCTTGAGCAAGTTACTTATTCTTTCTATGCCTCAGTATTCTCATCTGCAAAATGGGGATAATAATAGGACCAATCTCTTAAGGTTCTTATAAGGATTACATGAGTTAATTCATGTAAAGCATTTCTGTGCACAGTGTTAAATAAATTTGCTTTATTGATTATGGTGTTACAGAGAATGTGGCAATATGGTCCCTGTTTCAAGAAAGCTTTCAGTCTATTAAAGCAGACCTCAAATCACATGAAGCAGAGTGAGACTATATAAATTAAATATTAGTTTGGAAAAATGGATATCAGATGTCTGATGTGGGTCTCAATTAATTATAGAGGGAAATTGGGAAAAGCAACATGGAGGAGGAACTTGACCATGGCTTTTGGGATGAGTAGACTGGAGAGAGGCAAAGGGGAAATTGATGATCTAGTCTTATTGACATGAGAGTTGCTTCTTTCTATAGGGCAATGATGGTCCTTGTTGGTTATTGCCTCTTGGCCACATTCCTGTCCCCTTAAACAAAGCCCAGGATTCTGTGTCTAAGCTGAAATATGGTGTGGTGGTGGGGCTTGCATTAGTTATGGGGTAGAGTGTGATTCTCCTTTGAGTAGGATAGCATGGAATAGAAAGTGATTCAGGAGATAGTATCCAGTGGCAGAGCTGGCCTGGAAGCCAGATAGTCCAATCAAGCTTCCACTCAGCAGCTGAGATGGAAGGCAAAATAAAAGCATGACCCAAAAGATTGGAAATTGGGAATAAATGCTAAAGCAAGAGGACGTGGCATGAAAGATGGACAAGAGAGCATAGGGGTGGGGGTCAGCAAGCTACAAAAAGCTGCAATTGATAAGGCAAATGAGTTCTTTTTTTGTAAAAGATTTATTTGAGAGAGTGTGCATATGTGGGGTGTAGGTGGGGGGATGGAGGGGCAGATGGAGAGGGAAAGAGAATGCCCAGCAGACTCCCTGCTGACCACAGACTCTGACACAGGGCTCGATTTCATGACCCTGAGATCATGACCTGAGCCAAAAACAAGAGTCAGATGCTTAACCGACTGAGCTACCGAGCCACACTAAGGCAAATAAATTCTAATTAAGGCATCAGATGAATTAACTCAAATTAAGTCATGAGATCCTGCATCAGTGGAGTCCTAGGGAAAAGGAACATAAGGCAAACGGTTCCTAAAGACAGAGATGGCATTAGAAGAGATCCAAGTCTGGAGGTTCTGATGTGGTCATCAACCCTCTGACAAATCCAGAGTAGATGACCCATGAAGGCCATGGTCAGATTCAGCATGGGGGGCATTCATTGATATGGGATTGTATGGGAAGAAATGCTATGAGATTGAATGGTATATCTTTCATTTAAAGTATATGTATTAAGTTTCTACTGTGTTTGAGGTACTGTGTTTTTTGAAATATCATTGGAGACTGAGGCGACTCAGCCATGCATCTTTCATTCAAGAAACTAATAGTCGAAAAGATAAGATAAATACTCTTCACCAATAACTAATATGAGACAGAAGGCAGTGCCTGACATAAGGGAGGCCGAGATAGAGAGTCTTAGGAGGGAGTGATGATTTGCAGGGGAGCCTGGTGGTTCTCTCAGTGTCAGAGCCCACACTGGAACCAACCTTGCATAGGTCCAGATATCTGCACCATGTGATGCATGTTGTGACCCTGGGTAGATACATGTGACCTCTTTGACTACATCCTCCTCTGTGAACCATGGACCATAAAGTATCTATGTAACTGAACTATTTCAAGGATTAACTGACATAGGGCATGCAAAGTGTGTGTCACTTAATAAATGATAGTTGCTGTTAATTCCAATGGACTGTTTCATTAGGGTCATATAGCAGGGCAGTATAAAGCCACAGGATATCTGATATCAGAAATCTAAGGTCAGCTGAGAGTGGAATAAAAGGGCCAAATAGCATAATGGAGGAATTAACTTTAGTGTAATAGGAAAGGGAGGATTGTTGCCAGACTGAACCCCTTCCACTTCTTCAGGATTTACCTGCTGACTGTATGTATGTAACTCCAGAGAACTAGAGAGCACCAGCTTCTCCTTCCTCACCTGCTTCCTCCCTAAATAGCGTAGTGATTCCCTCTAACTAGAGTGGATCTAGTTGGTGAGAGTATAAATGGATATTCTGTTATTGGAGAGCAAGTCTGCAGTGTCTGTTAAAACTTAAATGAAGAAAAAAGGTGAGAGTCTCTGAAGCCACAGTTGTATCTCTCATTGAACACCCTAGAGCAGTGTGTACACGTGTGCACTAGAAAATATATACAGGATATTCAGTGTTGTATAATTTGAACATAGAGACACTGCAAATAGCCCAAATATCCATCCACAGGAATGATATAAAGTCTGATAAGATAAACCCTGGTAGAACCACATTGTACAATAACATACAACTGTGCAAAAAAACATGGTGGACCTCTCTGTAACTACAGAGACCTGGTGGGACCTCCAGAACATTGGTAAGAAACAAATAGGCATAATGTACTAGTTATATAAAAAGAGGTGTGTATGTTTGTAAATACATATTAAGTCTACAAAGATACACAGGAAATTGGGAGCAGTAATTACCTTATAGGAAGAGTGAGGGTATGATGGCAGAGGTGAGGAGAAAAGAGGAACCTAAGTGTTACAGTTACTGTCAGAATTACTGTGAGGATGTGTATTGTATACACATGGTTGTAAATAGTAGGTAAGTAAAATCAAGAAACTGCAAATGTTTACACTCATTTGCCATATCTTTGCCTCACTCCTGTGCATATTTCAAAATGGTGGATGTCAGGTTCTTCTTTAGCAAGTGCAATCTAGAAAAAAGCATGGGTATAGTTTATTCTCATGTACTCTCCCTTTTAAAGCTTGTAAAAAAAATCATGTTGCCATTTTTTAAGAATTTTGCAAACAGTTGCAAAATTAAATTTGGCTCCTAAGTTTCATGGGGAATGATTTAATGTTCTCCCACACATTGCTGGCATGCACATATGTCCTAAATAAAAATGAGCTACACAGAAGTATAAATAACATTTATATGAGATGGACAGTCCTGTTTAGCTTGTTTTCCCAGACGAGCATGAAAATGCCCATTTAAAATTTACATTTAGACAGGAAAATTACCATTATCTCAATAGTATAAGGAAAAATAATAATTCTAGAGGTTGATGCCTTCAAGTGCACAGCAGCAAGCACATGACTTTTCCAACCACGTCGGTATATTAACTGAACATTCAGATGAAGACTGAAGCCGTCAGCCAGACATTTGTTCGTTTTCAAATATCTAAACGACTGATGAATTTATTTTTTATTCATGTATTGGCCATTGGAAAGAGTAAATAGAGACCACATTATATCAAAATTAATAATTATAATAGCATATACTTGGTATGTTTTCAAAAAAAATGCATCCATATTTCTGCATACCCGAACCTCATAGAAACATTGCTAGTTATTTAGAGCAAATATTATTCACACCATTTTATAAACTATGACAGTGAGTTTCAGAGCGATTTAATAGGTTTGTCCAGGTTGACACAGGCAGTATCATAGCCACAGTTTTGCTCACGGCACTTATCACTAACATTACATCGTGTGTTTATCTTTTTTGTTTTGATCTGACTCCCTCATTGGAATGAAAATTTTATAAGGACAAGGGCTTCACCTTTTCTCTTCATTGCCTGGAATAGTGCTGAGCACATAGATAGGAAGTACTCTATCAATAGCTATTGGATGGATGGGTGGATGGATGGATGGATGGATGGATGGATGGATAGGACCCTAGACTGAGCCAGCACCTAGTTCAGCATTCTTTCTACCACAAAATTCATTGATTCATTGATTCATTCTCTCTACTACAAAACCTTTCATTGATGGTTATAAAGATGGAGAGGCAGCTCCACTAAGGAACAGCAAGGAGAATCTGGTCATGGACTCTCTCCTTGGACAGACAGGGAATGTATTAAAGAAGAAAAAATTCAAGTGATATTGGGAGAGTCGGTCACAAGGTACTTGCTTAAGCAGTCTCTAGAAGGATGAGTAGGAATTTGCTGGGTAAGCAGGGCAAGATAGAAGTGAGGGATCCTATAAGGTCCGCGTGACTGGGCTGTGTGAATAATGGGGAGTAGTAGAAAAGGAGCTGGAAAGTCAGACAATCCAAATTATGAGAATCTTGTAGATCATGCTAAAGAATTACTGTTTTATTCCATAGGCAGAGGAAGATACTGTGTTCTCCAGTATATTCTGAACTTTTCTGTATGACTTGGTATGTAATTTCTTATGTCAGACTCCAATCAGCTGCATGCTATTTACAAGGCTGAGGTCCTTGGTGATAAAAGAGAGTCCTATACTCATCTGAAGGTAGTGGTAAAGGGCTTGACTTGGGGAAAGAAGGCCTGGTTCTGAATCCTGGATATATCACTTACTGAGATCTGGGGTCTGTGTAATTAACTTTTGTGACCCTCAGTTTTACAGTCCTTAGAATGGAACAGTGGTAAGTCTTGCTTTGCCAACTTAAGAGAATTGTTGTGAGGACCAAGAAAAAAAAGTGTGTAAGAAACCATCCAAGGGGTACCTGGGTGGCTCAGTCAGTTAAGCATCCACCTGGGGCTTAGGTCATGATCCTGGAGTCTTGGGATCGAACCCCACATTGGATTCCCTGCTCAACGGGGAGTCTGCTTGTGCTCTTTGTCTCTTGAATAAATAAATAAAATCTTAAAAAAAAAAAAAGAAACTGTGCAAGTTGGACCAAATTTTGTGTGTGTCAGGGGGTGAGGTGAAAGAAAGGAGGTAAATGCAGGGCTAGAAAAGGTAAGCTAGGGTGTTGGAGAGCCAGGAAGGATGAGAAGGAGCCAGAAGTCAAAAGGAAGAAATTAAAAGGGAGTGACAGGGTGGGATACTGGAGACCCAAGAGCCCAGCGGGGACAAATGTGAGAGGAAGGGTCTGTGGCACAGGTCACTGGTTTGTTGGTTAATAGGTATAAATAAATAGAGGTGCTCCACGCTGTCTCTTAATGATTGTTCTAGACAAGATGTCATTTTGACAACAGGGGCCCAAGGCTGTGCTTCCACGGCAGGCCTGTATCTGTCTTAAAGGCATGCTTCTCTGGTCCTGTTGCCTCTTGAAGTGCATTCATATGTTAAAACAGTGATTATGAAATAAAAACTCATTTATTTATTCAGTAAGTATTTATTGTTTCTGTCCTGGGGTGGCATTCTGCTGGATACTGGAACACATGGATGGACTCAGGGAGCTTACAGTCTAGCGGATAATCTTGAAAAGCATCTGAAAGTGTCATTTTCTTAAGGAGACATATCAAGCTTCAGTCACTGTCCTTTAACCCCTTGGCCTGCTTACCATATATTCATGAGCCTTCTATTTCATGACTATTTGCTCAGAAATTTATTATTCTAACAGTCTCTTTCAGTCCCTCTCCCTCAGCTGATTTGTTTTCAACGTAATAGAGGTCTACTTGGGGGCTCCTCAGGCCCCAGCAAGACCAGGAATTTGGTAATGAGATCTGGATTCTTTTTCATCCTTTAAATGGAAATACCCCATGGTTTTTAAACAAATGATCTGTAATCCTATTCCTAGTACGCCAGGCTACTTTTCTTTTTACTTATTTATTTTCTTTCTGTAAACCTAGGCGAAAACATAGCATATGTACCATTTCTTATGTCATTCCTTTTATTTATTTATTTTTTTTAATTTTTATTTATTTATGATAGTCACACACAGAGAGAGAGAGAGGCAGAGACACAGGCAGAGGGAGAAGCAGGCTCCACGCACCGGGAGCCCGATGTGGGATTCGATCCCGGGTCTCCAGGATCGCGCCCTGGGCCAAAGGCAGGCGCTAAACCGCTGCGCCACCCAGGGATCCCATGTCATTCCTTTTAATTAATACTTCATCATAAGTAGGGGCACCAGGGTGGCTCAGTTGGTTAAGCATCTGCCTTTGAAGGCGCCTAGGGTGACTAGTAGTTGAGCGCCTGCCTTTGGCTCAAGGCATGATCCCTGGGTCCTGGGATCGAGTCCCACATCAGGCTCTCTGCAGGAAGCCTGCTCTCCCTCTGCCTGTATCTCTGCCTCTCTCTCTATCTTTCATGAATAAATAAATGAAATCTTTTTTTTTTAAAGATTATTTATTCATGAGAAACACAGAGAGAGAGAGAGAGAGAGAGAGAGGCAGAGACACAGGCAGAGGGAGAAGCAGGCTCCATGCAAGGAGCCTGATGTAGGACTCAGTCTCAGGTCTCCAGGATCACACCCTGGGCTGCAGGCGGCGCTAAACCACTGAGCCACCTGGGCTGCCCGAAATCTTTTTTTTTTTTTTTTAAAGATTTGGTTTAAATCATGGTCCTAGGGTCCTAGGGTCATGGGATTGAGCCCTGCGTTGAGCTCCGCGCTCAGCAGAAGCCTGCTGCTCCCTCTCCCTCTGCCCCTCTGCCCCCCTGCCTTCTCTCTCTCTCTCTCTCTCTCTCATGAACTCTCTCAGTCTGTCTTAAAAAAATAAATACAATCTTTAGGAAAAAACTCATAACTATTCTTGAGAATTCCCCACATTTTGAAATATGTGACAGAAAGTTTGACTCTGTGATGAAGCCACACAGTCTATCTCTCTCTGCCTTTGATCACAATTGTGTCAGCTCACAATTGTCAGCCTGACAATCACCGGCTATCTCCCATCAAACAGAGATGAGATTGGCAACTATAGATATCTTGGCCTATTAAAATGGTGGACAGAATCGTGTTGATATACTGTATTACTAAATGTCTAGAAAAAAACATTTTTCAATATTCAGGGCTTGGTCAGGGGTGGGGAGAAGTAATGTCTTTGATGGTGCAAAGACTGAATCACCAATTAAAAAGGACTTTGCAGGGGGATCCCTGGGTGGCTCAGCGGTTTGGCACCTGCCTTTGGCCCAGGGCGTGATCCTAGAGTCTCGGGATCGAGTCCCGCGTCAGGCTCCTGGCATGGAGCCTACTTTTCCCTCTGCCTGTATCTCTGCCTCTCTCTCTCTCTCTCTCTATGCCTATCGTGAATAAATAAATAAAATCTTAAAAAAAAAGGACTTTGCAAAACAAGACCCATCATGTAACAGAAATGGATCAATTAATGTTAAATTTGGGGCTTTGAGTAATAATCTGTCTTGAGTAAGATCCATGACATTTGAACTCAAGGGGAATGTTTAACCTACCTTATAATGCTTAACTGGGAATTGGCCTCTCTTACACTGTACTAATTCTGGGCCTCTGTTTTTATTTGCTTGTTTTTCTGTTTTGTTTTTTAAATATTTTAACAAAGTGGGTAATATTCCAGAAGGCTGTATCAGAAGCCAGTACCCTTGTTTTTCTTAGTGATCTGAGGATTCTCAGTAATTTGAAGAAGAGCAATGATGAGGGTAAGCTGAATGAGACACTTGCCTGGGGTGCAGAGTGAAGGGCAGAGGTGTTAAAAACTTCTGAAATCAAGGTAGGTCATACCTTAATGAAATATTTTTAAGAAATCAAAATTGGTGCAGGAAGAAAAAAAACCCACAATGGATGAAATAACTCTACATTTTTAATAAAGACAGGATAAGCATTACTGATTTTTCCTTTTGTCTTAGGCTGCAAAGGTGGTTCCTCACGGTGCCATTGAATTCCGTTCTTATTTAAAATTTGGATATTCTGTTCACAATGGATTTTTTGCATTAGCTTTGATTTTTAGAAATATTGCAGTGAAATATTATTCAGCTCAGTGGCTGAGTTCTGCCTCCCTTGCCTCCATTATCTGTGAATGTCCCCAGCATCTGGGTTCTTCGTAAAAATTTGACTTCGTGGTGCATTTGTCTGGCTTTTTTTTTTTTTTTTTTTTTTTGACTTTTTCTTATTCTTCTCCCTGTTCAAGTCACATGAACAGCTATGGGGTAGTTTTGATTGAGGGGTGCATAAGGTGATATTTGCTACAGAATAAAAGGCAGTAAGAAGTATATTTGTGGAAGAGATGTGGGCTTGCTGATCTCAGTGCTAGGATGGTAATTACTATGTCCTGTGACATACCTGAGAGGTCAGGGAGGAGTGAGAGGATCAAGGCTCCCAGTGAGCAGCTTTACACCTACAGGCTCCTGGAGAATGTTGGATGGGAGGTCAACATAGGTGTATGGCAGGGGAAGAAAGTCTTTGTTTTTGCAACACGATGTGTACTTTGTGTGCTGAGCCACCAGTGGTGGTAGACCTGATGCCTCAAAAGTGATTGCAAGTTAATACACAGCATTTTATTTTGCCTGGATGTACTGTGTATATGTGTGTGTGTGTGTGTATTTGTATGTAAGATGGCCAAAATGCCCTCAGTTTATTCCCCCTTTATGTAATTTCTTCAGGATGTCTACCAAGAGGCTGCAATTCTTGCTCATTTTCCACGAAGGTCTCTTTCTAGTGAGGATTGTGGAATGGGTTCATGGCTTCATGAACCTAAGCTAAGCTCTGTTGAGTGATTTAGGTAAGAGTTACTGAGCAACTTTGTTCTGTGTGCACGCTGTGGTCAGGCCCTAGTTTTTGTGCTCCAGCAGCTGTCATATTTTTGGAGGCAACATCCCATCCTATTTGTGTCTTCTCCCTATCTTAATGCTGATACCGATAATAGCAGAATTGAAAGGAGCTCTGAATGTCTTCTTTGTCTTCTCATTTCGTCAGACCATCTGAACCAGAGATGAGGTAGAGAAGGTGAATCCTTTGAGAATGCTTGGAAGAAACTTAGTGACTTTGCCATACTGTCTGCAGAACAGTTGGTGACCTAGCCTTTCAAGGTTACCTGTCATAGGAAAAGCTAACTGTACTTGAGTAGATTAGATGCCAAACCACAGATGCAAAGATGTGAAAACCAATCAGGTTCTTGGAGGCACAGGAGATGATGAGGGGAGGCTTCAACAGGACAGTGGAAGATATCCAGGTAGACGACAGGCAGTCATCACCCAAGCAGTCCTGCCATCCACCAGATCCTGGGTGGGGAGGCAGAGTACAGCATCAGAGGGACCCAGCAGCAGGAAGAAGCTGGGATGCAAAGACTAGGTCCAGGTCTAAGAGTGGCTGACATCGGTCAACATGAAGGGCATCTACCAGACAAAATGGGGTACTTTGAAACCAGGATCTGATAGGTGGAAGGAGAAAGTTAGAATCAAGTGGCTAAAATTAGTTCCTCTGGGTGGAACCAGGGTTGGAGTAAGATACCCATAGGGCCAGAAGGAATACCAAATAGACTCTGACTTGATATATCCACCTTTGTAGGGCCTGTGTTAGTCTCAGCGAAGGAGACAGGGCTACCCCTGTAGCTGGCAGGTTAAGTAACAGAGGAAGACAGTGATAAGGGTAAGGCAGCTTATGCTTACTAGGTGCTTTGTACCAAGGATGAATTTTTTTTAAGATTTTATTTATTTATTTATTTAATTAATTAATTTATTTATTTATGAGAGAGAGAGAGAGAGAGAGAGAGAGAGAGAGAGAGAGCCTGAACATGGGGAGGGGGAGAGGGAAAGGAAGAAGCAGATTTCCTGCTGAGCAGGGAACCCAATGCAGGGCTGGATCCCAGGACCCCTGAATCATTACCTGGGCTGAAGGCAGACACTTCACCTACTGAGCCATCCAGTTTCCCAAGGATGGTTTTAGAAGCTTCAGGTATATGACTTCATTTGGCCCTAGTGACAGCCTATGAGTTTAGTAGTTATCATCCTCCCCATTGGGGTAAGCATCTTCCTCAAGATTAAAGTGGCAGACGTGGGACTTGATTGCACAGTTTGGTTTTGGAGACACATTCTTCACCAATGTACTATGGAGTTTATGTGAGCAGATCATTGAAGCACCCAAATTAGAACTTCATTGGTCCAAAAGGCAGAGTCTGGGTAGGTGGTTAAACTTGAATTTGGTGACACATCTGGGAATAAACTTCCCCACACTGGGAAATAAGGATGCTTACATGAATTAGTAAATGTGATAGAGAAGCTTCATTCAGGAGCCTCACTCACAAGGTTTCAGCTTGATCTTTCTAGAATGTTCTAGAATTCAGCCACATGTGCTCATTTATGTTGACTCCGGGGAGGCTGTCCACTGCCTTCTGCTGTGTTCTGTCAGCTTTGACACTGTTCAGGACCTCATCCCATCCTGCTGTGGCTATGAGAGCTGTCCTCTTCTTGAAGCTTGTCCATACCATGCATCCTGATTTCTATCTCCCTGTCTTGGTCCAACCTACATTGGTCCAAAAACATTACAACGGAAGTTAGAAAACAGTGTTCAGTGGCTGGTGAACACACATTGTTAGCCAGGGAAGCTAGTTAATTAATGCTCATTTTAAACTAAAACACCTTAAATTACTCACTTGAAATGTAAATACATATTTAACTTTGGCATTTCATCCTCCTTCAGTAGGAGGAAGTAGGAGGGCCATTCTCTCCTGTTTTGGTTAACAAATTCACATGTCATGTGGATCTTATTCTCTTCTGAAATTTCTATAATGTTCACTATCTAAAAAAATTTTTTTTTTAATTTTTTATTTATTTATGATAGGCACACAGTGAGAGAGAGAGAGAGAGGCAGAGACACAGGCAGAGGGAGAAGCAGGCTCCATGCACCGGAAGCCCGACGTGGGATTCGATCCCTGGCCTCCAGGATCGCGCCCTGGGCCAAAGGCAGGCGCCAAACCGCTGCGCCACCCAGGGATCCCTAATGTTCACCATCTAAAGAAAGAATTTAGCAGCTAATTACTTATTACATGGCAGTATCTTTCCTATTGTTGTCTTGTACTGTCATTGAACTCATTAATTGCTATTTAGGTGTTCATGGATTTGTCTTGTCTTCCCAAGGGTGTTATTAACTGCCAAGGACAGAAATTATACCTCAGGGTTTTTTTCTGTGGTTCCCAGGGCACATATGGGTATCAGTATAATTTTTGTATATACGACACTGATCTTTTTATTATTGAATACTGCCAGAAGGAGAGGGAGGAAGAAAGAGAGAGAGAGAGGAGTAAGTAGAACAAGGAGGAGGAGGAGGAATGGGGGGAGGTGACGGAGGAGGAAAAGGAGAAGGGAGGGAGGAAGGAAAGGAGATAGGGAGGAAGAGAAAGCCATTTACTCCTCCATCTGTGTTTTTAAGGAGGTGGGTTATTCACAGCTAGTACTAAGTTTACGTCCCTCCCCCCCTTGCTTTTGGACTTTACAGAGGCTGGGCCCTCTGTGCATCTTGAGCAGCTAATCCTTACACACCAATAAACTCTTAGGAATTCAGGGTTGGTGTTTTAAGTCCCTCCATTATACAATATCTTCAGAGTGCTAATTTTATTTTATTTTATTTTTTATTTATTTATTTATTTTTTTTCAGAGTGCTAATTTTAAAGGTGAGAAGAGACACTATTAGTTGGAAAAGCAAACCGTCATTTTAGTGGTTGTTAGACTGGTGATTGAATATTTTAGTAGCAGACAGAGGAAGGGGGTTTCTGATCTCTCTGCGTGAGCTTTGGCCTGGAGTCCTCTTTTGCAAATAAAGCGAGAAAAGGAAAAGAAATGAATTTCCTCTCTGAATGGTTGTTATGGAATACCTAGAGGGTGATCTGTCTGCATTCATAGTAAGTTGTGTCTGAAAGACATCCCAAATCTGCATATGAGAAAGTGCAGCAAAGTGTCTAGATGGTTCTTTTGGCAGAAGAACCAATGACATATATGGGGAGAAGGAGGAGGTTTGATCTTGCTATTTATAATAATAATGGCTAAGTGATTGATTCATTGGTATTTTTAGTCACTTTTCTAGGTGCCTTGAATTTCTTAATTCATTCAATCCTCATATCAACCCTATGCAGTAGGTAGTGTTAGTTTCCTCATGATGAGACTGAAGAACTCACTTAAGGTAACACAACTAATAAGTGATAGAGCCAGTATTTAATTTTTTTTTAATTTTTTTTTCAGTATTTAATTTAGAGCAAGGATTTAGCAAACATTTTCTGTAAAGGGCTGGATAGTGAATATATTTTTGGCTTTGTGAGCCAAGATGGTCTCTGTCTCACCTACTCTGTTCTGCTGTTGTAGAGTAAAAGCAGTCACAGAGAATATGTAAATGAATGGATATTGCCATGTTCCAATAAAACTTTATTTACAAAAACAAAGGGCCAGATTTACCCAATAGTTAGCCATCCCCTACCGTAGAGCTCAACTGTTTGCCCTTTCAGAGTCTGCCCTCCCTGCCCCATTTTTTCCACTACTATGAATTTTCATGTATATATAATTGAGGGATTAATTAATTATTTTATGAGTTATCTATGCCAAATAGTGGGTATTTTTTTTTCTTCCTTTCTCAAATACCTTGTGGTCCTGACAGCACCAAAATGAAATCTGGTGAATCAGAGTGGTAGGTAACTACTTGTTTCCCAGACTCAACACCTGGTTGTTGGGGATTAATCTCCTTGACCTTATGATGGTGATGATTGTGCTTGGAATCTTTGTACCCTTTCCATATGATACCTAAAGGCTAATCACTATTAAGGCTCTCCTAGCACCGGCTGGGACTTATTCTCTTAATTCCTTTTGATCTCTACCAATAGAGAGAGTATCAGTGAAGATGTATGGAAAGAGCTGGTCATTCAACCTGGTTGGGCTCTTTTTTATTTGTCCCTAGGCGGAACAGAAGCAAAATATCTGCCAGGGGCTCATTAATTCAGTAGGAAATGTGGGGTTAAGGGATTCGGAGAGCACTGAACATAAGGTTGACGGTAAAAGAATTAATACTAATAACTGACCTTTATAAAGCACCTCATAGTTTACAAAATGCTTTCCCCCTCTTGTATTGATGACCAACCCAGCTCCCCCCTCCTCTTCACTCCTGGGCGTCTCGGGATTTGTTTTAATGGTGTTTCAGAGTGTAAGGCTGCTGATAACAATCTAATCTGAGCAGGTATTGGGACCTGAGCACATTACTTATTCATGCATTTGCTGATGGAGATGGAAATCCAAGCATGACATCAGTAGATCCAGAAGGCAATGCCTTTACATCTTCTATCTCTTTAAATCTGGGTCCTTGTATGTCAGGGAGAAGAGAAAGTGCACCATTTAAAACCGCATCTGTCACTTACGTGCTTGGAAACATGTCACAGTGAGTGGTGAAACATTATTAATTCCTTTTGCCTTCGAAGAATAAGTCATGCACTTACAAGTATAATCTGCATCACAATGAAATATTTGGATGTAAGCATAGGTGTAATTAATGCCAGAAAATCTCTGAAACAAGTAAAGCAAGGAATTTCACAGTTAAGTTAGCTTCAAACATCATCAGGGTGCCCAGGAACTTTAGGACATGCTACAACCTTGCATAGTCTTGATAATGATGAGGGCCAATGAAGGGGAGAAATGTTGAGAGCTGCCTCCACAGCTCTTGGACCCATGGATGAGGCTTGAGTGACTCATGCTGGTCTGGCATTCTCTCCATAATTTGGAACCTTTAACTTAATTCAGTTTAATAACCATTTATTGAGTGCCTGTCATATCAAAAGCACAGATCTAGACATGGCATGATATAAATATGATAATAATAGTGTAGTGGGTGCTGTTGGTGTCCTGCCCAGATTTCTCTTCTACAGTTGCTGTGAATATTGGCTGCTGTCAAGCCCACAGGTGCCCTCTTCTCCAGAGAATTGTCCTCAGCCAAATGGGAGCTATCTGGCCATGGAGAAGAGGCTCTGTCTTCTCTGCCCTCGAGGGGCCAGCCTGTAGCCAATGACTGATAGACATGGAGGGCTTGGATGTGGGGTGGGGTGGAGGGGACAGTGTGTGCTACAAAGCACAGAGTCCATTTTAAGTTAGATCCAAATCTTTGCTGCAGCTTCTGCTCCCGCCCCCCCCCCCCCCCTTTAAGATCAGGCTGGATCTAGATTTCAGCTTAGCTTTCCCTCCTTCCTGAGACGTCTCCTTCAGTGAAACCCTAGGCACCCAAATCCCCATCTTAGATTTTACCTCCCGGAAGCCCAACAGGGATGAGGCATTGGTTAGGTAGTTTACACGTATTAATTAGCTCATTTGATTTTTACAGTCACCATTTTGCTGTTGGAATCGAATCTCAGAGTGGTTAATTAAGTGCTCCAGGTTCTACAGTTGGGAGAACCAGCTTTCTGGGAGAGGTCTTGTTAGACTCCATAGACATTGTTGTATCCAACTGCTGGGCAGAGTAAGAGACATGATCATATGTGTTTTCTACCCACCAGAGTTTAAAGTTCAATAGACAGAGAAAGCAAATGCAAAGATATTATCAGAGAGATGCAAGAAAGGTTATGGGGATTCAGAGGAAGGAGAGCTCATATCCAGATGAGAAGTATGACTGTTTGTAGAGATTTTATCACATGCTTACACAGAGATCATGCTGATGTCTCAGTTTTTCCAACTGGACTCACACTGATGTGTAGTCTGATGTATTTTAAGCTTTGTACTTGCAGAGTAGCCATGTGGGTGAGATTGAGGAGGTTTGAACACATAGTTATATGAGCTCCTACATAAGCCTGTTGTAGATAAAACTTTGTGGGCTTGACATCAAAGGAGACATGGGATGTGTTGCCTCCTGATTCCAGAGACAACAAGAACAAGGTCTCAATTTTTGAATAGATCAGCAGAGGACCCCTCTTTGATGCTCCTGTCTCTGACATTGGCCACCAAAAAGTCATGAAACATACCTTTAGTGGTCCTATTCTCAGCTTTTAGACCACAGGTCTGGTATGGGAATAGTGGAGATAGAGAGATTGATGAGATTTGGGACATATTTTGAACTAGAGCTGGTAGATTTTTTAAAGATTTGCTTGTGGGATTTGATGTGACCTTCATGAAGCTTCCTCTCCGTTATTTTCCCACCCTGAGGAACAGGAGCTGCCATTTGGTTCACCAGCCTCCTAGAGAACAGGACTTCATCTGCATTCATCTGCATAGCTTTTTCCCCAACCAGGCAGAGAACTTGGAAGGGAAGCTGTTTCCCACTCAGTGCCTTTTAGGCACTCAGACAATGTTCCGGGTGATCTTCACATTGAATAGAACTCTTGTTTTGAAAAAGTCAGTGCACAATCAAACTCAAAGACTTCCTCTCCCAGCTCCATTGCTCTGGTTTGCCCCTGGTAATCCATGGTTTATTTCCTTTTTTGCTCTCCTTGGAAACGGGAGATGTATTCATGCATGCATACATACGTTTAACCCTAACATCCTTAGAATGACTTGCATGTTTTTCTAAACAAATTTATTAAAACAATGATTTTAAATATCTTAAAATAGGGGCACCTGGGTAGGCTAAGTTGGTTAAATGTCTGCCTTTGGCTCAGGTCCTGATCCTGGAGTCCGGGGATCGAGCCCTGTCTCTGTGTCAGGCTCCCTGCTCAGAGGGGAGCTTGCTTCTCCCTCTCCCTCTGCAGCCACTGCTCATGCTCACTTGCTCTCTCTCTTTCTCAAATAAATAAGTCAGACCTTTTTTTTTTTAAGATTTTATTTATTTATTCATGAGAGACACAGAGAGAGAGAGACAGAGACAGAGACACAGTCAGAGGGAGAAGCAGGCTCCATGTAGAAAGCCCGATGTGGGATCCCAGGACTCCAGGGACTAGATCCCAGGACTCCAGGACCATGCTCTGCGCTAAAGGCAGGTGCTAAACCGCTGAGCCACCCAGAGATCCCCAAGTCAAACCTTTTTTAAAAAAAGAAACTCTCTATCTAAAAGTAGTACTTATTATTTGTGTGATTTGGTCTTTATAGACAAGATATGTACACTCTTGAGTTTCATCTACAAAATGGGCCTAGTAATGCCCCTGTCCGCCCCTTCTTGTGTTAAGAAGCAAATGAGAGTACACATTTGAAAGTGCCTGGTTGAATAAATGGCTAATCAGATGTAAGGAAGCTATGATTTTTGCTTTTAATTCTTGTAACTTGCTGAATTTTATCCAGACCAGACTCGGAAAGGTCCACTAGTTTTATGTTGATTTAAGTGGCATTTTTTGTTTTCCTTGTGGTAGAAAAAGACCTCTTTCCAGCATTGCCTTGCTCTGACTTTCTTAAATGCTCTCAGCGTTTGTTTCGGGGCTGGAGAATCACACCACGCTCACCTTGCCTGAGCTAACGTCTCCTCTGAACGGTGACTGGGAGCTGGGGAATCCAGCACAAATGGAGAAAAGTAAAAGGTTGCCTGTCGATCACATTGCAGGTCTGCTTTGCAGAGGGAAGGAGTCCAGCTTGCTTTGTTCCAAATGTCTAGATACTCAGAGGTGGCTAATCCCCCATGAACTTGAAGGGCCTCTTTACTTCATTTTTTCAATTGATGAAAACCTGCTTCTAGAATCTAGTGTCTGGATTTTTCCCCCTCCCCTATCTTCTACACGATACAATTGTTAGAGTTTATTCAAACTGTTTATGTGGAGACAGTCATTTCATTGACAAAGATGTGTGTCTCTAATCTCCCTGAGACTATTCATAGGAAAACAAAAAACAAAAACATAAATGGTTTTAACTGGACTCATCCTTCTGAGAATTTCTCCCCGTCACTTATATATGCACTGAGGCTTAGTATGACTTGGTCATAACACGTCAGAATTCAAAGGAGCCATAGAGATCCCATACGCTCCTTTTTTACCTTACAGCAAGAGTAAAAATTAGAATAAGGAGTAGACCTCAGGGTATGTGGTGTGCCATCTATACCACAGCAGTTGGGGAGACTCAAAAGGATCCTTGGGCTTGTCTTACCTCAACCTGTTCTTTTCACAGATGAGAAGACAGACTTCTATGAACTCAGGTCTCCTGGCTCCTGGCCATGGTTTCTTCCTTAGTCACCAAATATATAAAATTAGATCATCTCCTTTCAGGAAGCGGAATATTCCAAAATAAGGCAGACAGTTTGGGGTTTAGTGTAGCTGAGTCTCTCTACTATACTCATAATTGACCTGTAGAAATCATTTTGGAGTTTCAAAGCCCAGTGCTTTCTAAAAATAGCTGTAGTTTTTGTAGGACCTGGTCAAAAACAGGTATGTACTCCATTGCATGGCCGGTAGAGGGCGATCAAGTTAATGCAATCTCTCTGAGCTGTTGGGCTTTCAATTAATGTCCGGATAAGAATAAATAAAACAAAGAACCAAGTTAGCTTGAATGTTTTAAAACAAACCCTTTCATCAATATCCACTAAATGGGGCAAACGCATTCTGCTTTATATACTGTAGTCATTCATTCACTGAGGAGTATTACAGAGTTACAGCACAGCCCACAACAGCTCATTAATTGAGCCCCTGAAATCCAGGCAGCTTGTCCTCCATCATTGTCAGGGCTCTGGTGGCCTTCAGGTAGAAGACACAGGCATGGGACTTGCCATGTGTTTTTGCAACATTTGTAGAATTTTCATATTAACAACAACACAAAGCCATACTGTGCCAGAGTGAAAGGCCCTCTTATCAAATGTGATGGGGAGTAGCTCTTAATTCATTCTTCATACCTCCCTCTTCCTCCCTATTCAATTTTCAAGGACTCAGCGATAAACAAATCAGCGGTGGAGGATTCCACCTCCCTGGCTCACTCCACAGGCAGCATAAATCAGGTCTGCTCTTGATTAGAGCTGTGGGCAGTTTGGCAGCATCTGGAAACAGAATGAATGGCCCATGGCCAGTGGGGTTTTCACAATCTTGGGACACGAGAAAGATCAGTGTGAGAGTGAAGGCAAATACAAATTCCCTGGCCATTCATTCATTCCTACGTTTGAGAAACCTTCATTGAACCCCTGATGGGTACCAGCCACTGTGCTAAAAGCTGGAGAAACAAATATGAGTAAGACACATGGCTTCATTTAGAAAGCCGAGTTGGACCATTTTCTTGAATGATAATTGTATTAAAAATACTACAACTTTTATTGAAGTTCTCTTTGTAGTCATAACATCTGAAATGTATTGGTCATTTATTATGTACCTGGACTCTGTTAAACACTTTACATGGAATATTTCATTGAATCCTCATGATATACTTAACCTATAGATGCCATTTATAATTTCAGCACAGAGGTATTAGGTAACTGGACCAAGATTATGTCATTTGTAAATTTATACACACACACACACACACACACTTACAACACTGCTTGTCCACAGTAAGAGCCAAATAAATGCTTAAAATGCAAATAACATGCTAATAATAATAATCGCCACTACTTAATGAGATTTGCTATGTGCCTCCTGTTATCCTAAGTAAGTGCTTTTAAATCTTATTTAATTCTATAAATGCTTCTGGGGCAGATACTGTTGCTATTGTCATTTTATAGGTGAAGAAGTGGTTAAGTACCTTACTCAAGGTAGTATGGGAGCAAGTTCGAGAGAGTCAGGATCTGAACCTTGAGTCTGACTGCAGAGCTGGAGTGCTTAACAAGATGCCAGTGGGTTTTTAAGCTGTAGTGAGTGTAAAAATTACATGGGAGCATATTCTTTGATCCTATTCTAGTGATTTCACCCTCGTCATCAATAAGAAGCACCTGAAAGGTCTTTTTTTAATTACTCACTTGGCCCCACCCCAGATCAGTTGAACCAGAACCCCTGGAGGTGGGAGTCTAGGCTTCCAGTGGGTCTAATGTGCAGCCAGGGGGTGAACAGCTTTCAAAGGTCTGGGATGGGGCTCCGAGAACCTGTACTTTTTACATTTACCCCAGTGAGAAAAGGTGCCTAAACTCTACTGTTAACTAATCTAAGCTATATCTAAACTACCAGGAGAAAGGAAATGGTTGTCCTGGGTGCAGCAAGTAGGGATGGAGGGAATGAACCCCAGCAGGGCAGGATGAGAGTGAGATGTCTAGTGTGCTGGATTGAAGGAAGCACACACTCTCAGGATCGTGTAGGAGTGGGGACCTCCTTGAACTCCTCCTAGTCACTGCCCTGGCCTCACCTGAGTCCACACCACCAGAGAGATTGAGAGAAGTCACTGAGAAAGGGGAAGACAGGAAAGATAAAGTTGAGAGATTTAAAATGGTTAGCTCTAGGGGTGGAAGAGTATCCATTTTGATGAAGCTCTCCCAATAATTATTATTTGTGTGCTTGTTTGAAGAAGGAAGATAAAAAGGCAAGAGTGTGATGTGGACTTGGTCCTCCTTTGTGGAGGGAAGCCAAAGGAGGAATGTGCTATGTGCCCAACACAGGGACCTGATGCCATCTTATTTAATTCCATTTGACTCCTGAGGCAGTTTTATTGTATTATTATGTCCATTTTATCGAGAGCAAATGGGATCTCAGGTTTGGTTGTCAGCCCAAGGCCACAACACTTTAAGTGACAGAACTGGGATTTGAACCCAAATCAGTCTGGCTCCAGGTCCAGGGCCTGAACTTGTGCCCCTCCTTTGGGCTGGCTCCCCACCCACGGGGACACATTTAACATGTGAGGTGACACCCACATCAGTGTGACAGTATGCCATCACCCTAACCACCACCTGAGGGCTGAGGGCTGAGCTCTGGGCCTCGGCTGGTAAGGAGGAACTGGGATGCTAGGACTGGAACAAGGGGGTCAGCCTTGGAAAAAGGAACATGCTAAACTTCGTTCTTCATCATGTGTGTGTGAGTTGCTCACGGAGGAGGAGTCACCAGATCTGGTGCTGAAAGAAAATTTGAAGGCTGGAATCCCCATAGTCCATGCAGGCAACAGCTAGCAGCTTACACAGTCACAGTACAGCGTTCCACTCATGTGTCCAAGGGGTGGGGGGCAGCTAAGGTTAACATTAGGGATCAGAGGCCCAGGAGCAGACAGGTTCATGAGTCCCTCTGAGTAGGAAGGGGCTGACCAGCTCCCTGATGGGGTGTGGGGTTAGGAATGAAATCAGAGGGACTCCCAGTGCTATGACCACCAAATGTGCAGATGAGTACAAATGTGGAAGTTACTAAAGGATCAAATGACAGAGTTGTATGTAAGGTCACCAGAAGCCTCAAGTCTCGACCTCACCTCAGGAAGCAGTATTGCAGTGCGCAGAGAAAGAAAATCATAAAGTTCCTTGGTGGCGATGCACCTGGCCATGCGCTTAATCAGGGCTTGGCACCAGAATTCCTTGTGGAGTTGGTTTTATAAAACACAGATTCTTGGTGTGGCCCCACAGATGCTGACTTAGAAGATCTGGAGATGTGCCTGGGTAGTTTCAAAATCCCTCCAAGTTATTCTAATCACCATGGGCTGAGCACTACAACTCTAAATGCTGCAAGTCACGGACTACAAAAGGAGGTGAAGAGGATGATCTGGCAACCCTACTTTGGGACAGATATCCAAAGGGAAGGGCAACAGAAATCGAGGATGTATCTGTACTCCCATGTTCATTTCAGCATTATTCACAAGAACAGAGACATGGAAACACCTAAATATCCACCAACAGATGAATGGATAAAGACATGGAAGATATGTGTGCATATAATAGAATATTATTCAACCATGACAAAGAAAGAAATCCATTTGTGGGTGGATCTGGATCTTGAGTGCATTATCCTAAGTGAAATCAGCCAGAAAGGGAGAAACCAATACTGCGTGGTATTGCTTACATGTGGAACCTAAACAAACAAACAAACAAGAAAGTCAAATTCATAGAGTTGAAAAGTGGTTGCTAGGAGCTGGTGGGGGACAGAATAAGGAAAGGTTGGTAAAAGGGTAAAGCTTTCAGATATAAGATGAATGAAGTCTGAGAATTTAATGTAAAACATGGGAACTATAGTTGATAACACTGTAGTGTACAACTGAGGTTTGCTAAGAGAATAGAACTCAAATGTTCTCACAGGAAAAAAAAATATGTGAGGTGAAGTCTGTGTTAATTAAATAGATGGGGGAATCCTTTCACAGTGTATATGTGTATCCAGTCATCATGATGTACAACTTTAATTATCCTACGTTATCAGTTATACCTCAGTAAAGCTGAGATTTAAAAAGAAAATGAAGAAGGCATGTGGATTATAGACCAAAAAAATCTAATGCATGAAAGCCCTGGAATATTTATATTATATTCACATCACAAGTAAATACCTTCCATAAAGGTGAAGAATAGTGAGAATGTATCTGGGAAAAAAAATGCATTTTGGATTTTGCTTGAGATTTTAGTAATTAAGAATGATTTCTCATTCTTAAATCTATAATGCAACTGAGAGAATTTTATTTACTAACATTCTTCCTGAGGAGAACACTGTATTTGTTTGGGAGAAGTGCTCAGAAAAATTACATAGGAGGTGGGTGGGGACAGGTGGAGGCCGCCAGGACACGTTTAAGGCATTAAAGATGTTCCACAAATAGCCTTTGAATGAGGCCAGGTTCTGTACCTTGCAAGAGCCTGTGTTTTCCTAAAAATCTTGGTGTTTGGGTTTGCAAGTTAGGGACTAAAGGAGTGATGTGTTAGGAGGCCGAATTCTACAGGAAAGTCATTTGAAATTTCCCAAAAGAGGCAACAGTCCCTCCAAAGGAGGATCCAGGGCAGCCCCTGTGGCGCAGCGGTTTAGCGCCGCCTTCAGCCCGGGGTGTGATCCTGGAGACCCGGGATCGAGTCCCACATTGGGCTCCCTGCATGGAGCCTGCTTCTCCCTCTGCCTGTGTCTCTGCCTCTCTCTCTCTCTCTCTCTCTCTCTCTCTCTCTCTGTGTGTGTGTGTCTCTCATGAATAAAAGCAAAAACAAAAACAAAGGAGGATCCAGGAAGAGACCCATGGGTGGCAGTGTGGCTGAGAGGGATTTAGGAGAACAGAACTGTCTGCAGACTGTAATTTTTAGTGAAATGCACTGCACTCCAAGACATGATCCTTTCCTATGACTCCATCACTCTTCAGTACAGACTACCAAGAGAAACAGAGCAAGAGGGAGGGGGGAGAGAGAGAAACAGAGGAGGTAGGGGAGACGGACAAGGGAGAGGGTGGAGGGAGGAAATGGGAGTAGGGACAAAGAATTCATTAACTTGTCTGTCTATAATTTACTTTAGAACATTCCTATTTAAACCCTGTGCTATATGTGTGTAAGTTGATTTTACCCATACCCTGGGAACAGGTAACATTTGACGTGCCCTGGAAAAGAATACACACTGCAGAGGGTAACATTTGCGAGATGCTGATGGCGAGGAGCCAGCAGTTCAAAGGCAGAGTTATGACAAGCAGTCAGCTGTCCATATCTAAACTATGTCTAGAGATTTTGTTGATCAGCACAGGATATGTTAGAAATAAATGTTTATTGGTAAAATGAAGGGCATTCAAGAGGCATGGATTGGCTAGTGCAATCAACAAAGCACTATTGCCCTTGAATGAATGAGGTCTGAGGATCTAGCAAACCCCAGAGCCTTACGCTTCTTTCTGGTAGTGCCTTCAGCTTACTTAGGGCTCTGGTTAAGTCCTACATGTAGCTGATTATCAGAGGATTTGGTTGCCTGACTCCAACTAGAAGATTGGCTGGATTTTGCTGCCGATAAAATGTCACATTTGGCTCAAGTAACCCTTGAGAGCCTCAAAGAACAGAGAGATGGTGCTTCACCAGCTCATGAAGCATGAACTTTTAGTATCATGTTCACGAATGCAGGTCTGTGTGTGTTGTAGATTATCAGTCAAGACATGTTTACATTGCAGCATCCCATGTGGTTGGGGAGGGGACCTAGCCCCTGCCTGTATCTTGTTCCTGGAGACATGGGTGTGCATCCTAAAGGTCCTGCTAACTATGAATGGAAGCATTGGCATAGACCATTCTTAGGCTTGTTGGGACCAGACTTCTTGTGGGAAGCTATTATAAAAGCCTGAGTTTTGCCAAGAATCAAAAGAGAGTGAGGCCATGTAGACAAGGGATCGGTTGATATTGGGACCGTGAGTCAGAGTAGCAAAAAACTATTTAGAAGTTATAGCAGGCAACCAACGCATCATTCTTTCCTTCCAAGAGTTACAGAATTATAATACAGGAATGGCTTTGCTAGCTAAGTGATGTAATATGACAGAAATCCAAAGAGGGCAAGACAGGTCCCAATGTTGGGGGGCATTGGATGGATATCTGGAAAGACTTGTTGAAGGATATATACTTGAGGTGAGCTTTTAAAGATGAATGAGAGTCTCGACATACTAAGATGAGAGGCAGAATAGGGATAAGGCTGTCAGGAAGGGGACATTTAAAATGTCAGGAATGGTTATGGGGAATTGGGACATGATGACACATATTTCCAGAACTTTGAGAGGCTTAAATGCTATAATGGAGATCACATTTCCTCTCTCTGATTTCTCTGGATAGAAGGTGCTTCCTTCTTTCTTGCCCACTCTCACACAGTCATATGCTTGTGGCTGTGATGGGGTCATACCAGATGCTGGTTTGTCTGTTTCTCTTGCACATGAGAATAGATTCTGCTTTTGATCACCAACATAGAAAAAAATGGAGGAAGACAGGAACCCTTCCCCATTTCAGTGCCAAAACCACCTATCTGGATCTACCCTCTTTTCTTCCCCTCCCATTTCTATGGAGACGGTGTTTCCCCATTCAATCCTACTGCTTTTGGTTTGGATCCCAGTGTCTTTCACCTTCCCAAAGTCTGTCCTCCTGTAATTGTATCTTCCTTGACTTCTGAGTCATCCCGTTATTCTTTCCCCACTCAGTTCATTTCTATCCTCATTCAAATATACTCTAGGATCTCCTGCAGGGTGAAAAACTGATTTTTTTAAAATTTCGCTCCAGCGTCTAGTCTCTTTGCTCCCTTCACATAAAGTCTTGAGCTGTTTGTCTACTTTCACTATTCCCATTTCCTCACTAGCATTTTTTTCTCAACTCACCTGATAGGATTCCCTCCCCTCATTCCACAAGAGACACGACTGCCAAGATCACCAGTGATCTCTGCCAAATTTGGCAGGCGATGCACTCTTATCTACTGTGACCTTAAAGTAGCATCAGATACAGTCAGCCACAGCCTCGTTGAATGGTTTCTTAGAGCTCATAAGACTCTAAGTCCTTACTTTACTTTCCTTCCTCTTTAACTGGCCTTTCTATGTCTAACCCATCTATAAGTGTTGCATCTCTTATGGATCTGCCTGGGAACCACCTGCTGTATATTCCAGGCCTTTTGCTGCAGCCCCAGTAGCTTGCTAGTTTTGGAACCCAGGACTCTGTGTCCCACAGCCAACTTGGCATCTACACATGGATAGCTAGCATGTATTTCAAGCTTGCCATGGTTAAATGAAACTCTTGCATTTCCCCATGAATTTCCTCCACGTAACAATTTTCCTCAGCCAAGTAAAGGACCCAAACACACTCCTCAACTGATTGCTAGAGCTAACACAACAAAACAAAACACATTCTATCTACCTAGTAACTCTATATGAAGGCAAGCCTTACACACTTCTACAAATCCAGAGATTTCAAAGATCTTTCATGGCTGCACATCATACATAGAATAAAATCCAAGCTCCTTATCCTGACTTCTGTAGCACAGCAAGATCTGGTCCCTTCCATCCCTACCTTCAGGGTCTGGTGTGTACTACCCACTACCCCACTCGTTTATGCTCCAGGCGGCTCTACTGGCCTTCTTGATCTGTAAACATGTTATGCTCTTTCTTCCTTCAGGATCTGGTACTGTGTATTTTCTATACCTGCAGTTTTTTTTCTTATAATGTCTGTAAGGTTTCTTTCTTACAGTCTCCATTCAGAAGACCTCAGCCTAAATGAGATCATGTCTTGAGAAGCCTTTTTTTTTTTTTTTAACCACCCCATCCATGGTAGGCATCTTGCTACTCACTTCTTGTTCTTATTCTCAGCATATGAAATTCTTCTTGTTTCTTTATTCAGATTGATTTTCTTCGTTTAGTAGAACTAGCCTCAACAGAATGTAAGTTCCATGAAAGAAGAGACTTTGTCTCAGTACCTAAAACGATGACTGCCAGGTGTGAGTGCTCACAAACCCCTTGTTACAGTGATACCTCTTGGAACCTTAGCTCCCTGGAAGGTCATTTTCATTTAGCAATGGGCCTGTCAACAGGCTAGTGGAAGCTCACATGCATTGTCAGAAGCAACAGGGAGGGTAGAGCTCCTCTATAAATTGGCCTGTTTGAGTAACAATCAGAATGCAGTTTCACTAGGCTCCACGTCAGTGTAGAAGCAAAAGTATATGTTTGTTTAAAAATGTGTATTTGCACAAATGAGAGTTGAGAAAGTAGACTTTAACTGCCATCCTTCTTAAAAAGACTTAAGGAACTTAGGTCAATACATGTGATTTAATGTCTTTGCCAAAAAGCTGATGGGACACAGGACTAGGGGGTTCACAGTGTTGTGCCAAAATTAGGGTGGTGTTGAGTCACACCATATTCCAAGCTGGTGAGACCCTTGCTACTCAAAATGTGGCCCCCAGACCAGCAGCATCAGCATCACCTGGCAAGTTGTCAGAAATACAGAATCTTGGGCCCCACCCGCAAACCTTCTTAATCAATGTGGATATTAACAAGATCCTTAGATGTTTTGGACACACAGTGAAATTTAGAAACACTGTGCTTAGGCCATTTCCTCATAGATGGAAGTATAGTTTGGGTGCTGTAATTTATGAGGGATAAAGATGAGCCTCCAAGAGGATGATGAGAACACCTGAAACCGGGTCACATGTGAAGGTAGCCCTCTCCCAGGGGAGATAGTCAGAATATGTAACAGCAGTGCCTGGGTGGCTCAGTCAGTTGAGTGTCCAACTCTTGGTTTTAGCACAGGTCATGATCTCAGGGTCATGAGGTCAAGCCCCATACTGAGTTCTGTGCTCAGTGTGGCATCTGCTTGAGACTCTCTCTCCCTCTCCCTCTTCCCCTCCTCTCTCTCTCTAAAATAAATAAATGAATCTTAAAAAAAAAAAAAAAAAAAAGAATAGGTAATAATAGGCATGAGCACCAACCAGTCAGAATAGGGACCAACTTTAGCACAGGAGAAGTTCCTAGATCCCCTCTATCTGTGCCACTCCTTTAACTAATGTTGAGATGTTGGGGGGGCTATCCCGACAAGGTGCCAGCATGGCCAGGTGATTGAAGGAGGAGATACACATGGGGCTACGGCAATGGCTATTTAAAATAGTTAAATTTTATGGAAATATCTTAATATTTTAATAAATTGTATATTGAAATGGTGACTATCTTTTGAAATCATCCTCATTCTGCCCTACCTTTATTTCTTGCATATACCACTATATGTTGTTGTGTTATTAGTTGATGCAATGTCTGTCTCTTCCTCTAAACTGTATTTTCTTTTTTTTAATATTTTATTTATTTATTCATGAGAGACAGAGAGAGAGAGGCAGAGACATTGGCAGAGGGAGAAGCAGGCTCCCTGTGGGGAGCCCAATGCGGGACTTGATCTCAGGACCCCGGGATCATGCCCTGAGCCAAAGGCAGATGCTCAACCACTGAGCCATCCAGGTGCCCCTAAACTGTAGCTCCTTGATGTGACCCATGTCTTATTCCCGACCTTGCTGAGCACTTAATTAGCGTTTGCCGAAATGAATGAATGAGGGAACAAATGAATGTGTAAGGCAGTTGTATGAAAGAAAGGCCAGACTTACTGTGTGTCATCCCAGAATGCAAACCCAGTGTCCTGGGTGGAAATATCACTGCAGGTTCAGGTTGAACTTAAAGAAGAAACTTCTGAAAATTGGAGATGTGAGAAAATGGGTTGAGCTTCCCTGGCAAGAGTCAAATTCCCTGGCACCAGAGAGATTCAAATAATCCAATAAACCATTGCATGTACAAACTGTATAAACAAGCCTGTTTATAGATGAAGAAACTCAACTAGCCATAAATACATGAAAAATGTGCTCAGTCTCGCTGGGATTCAGGGGAAATTAAAATTGCAGTAGATTACCATTTCAAACCCATCATATTGGCACACATTTTAAAATCTGATTACACCAACTGTGGGCAAACGATATGGTGGTTTAAATTGTTGTAACCACTTTAGAAAGCTCTGATTTATTTCAAGATAAGCTTCCTCTATAATTCAGCGATTCTACTGTTCAGCACCCATACTGGATTTTTTTTTAAGTAGGATATCTGAGAGTATAAACAATGAGACCTACACAAAGATATTCATTGCAGCACAATTTGAAATGGCCAAAAAAAGGGAGGGGTGGTGTAATCCAACTATTTATTAGTAAGAGAATGGACAAATCAATGACAACTTATACAGTGGGTTGAAATGAATAGATGGAGTCTGCAATATGACAAATGAGAAAAATAAGTTTGAAAGGATCGGTATGGCTGGATTCATTTTATTTAACTTTAACGACACCCCCAAACAATAGTAGAGGGGATTATACATAGAAAACCAAAAGTATGTGTGCACAAGATTTACACCAATGTCGGACATGAGGGATCTCAAGGGAGGGGGGCAGAGAAGAAGGAGGGATGGGAAGTAAGAACTTCAGCTTTATCTATATATTTAATTTTTTATTTTTAAAGTAAGAGATCCTAGCACATTTAACATACTGTCAACTTCTCTTCCAAAAGAGTAGTGGAGATATTGGTGTCTATTATACTGTTGCCTGAGGGTCTTGATATACTATAACATGTAATGAATTTTAAAAATTAAAAGGAACCATTGTCATGGAAGTGAGGGGGTGGAGGATCAGAACATCAGTTAAATTCTTTTCACTTTGTCCTCTGGGCTGGTTGCCATCTCTTTCTTCTGTGAGCAGACATGCAGGAGTGGCCTGGGACTTTTTGCCTAAAGGGAGAGAAAAGAAGGTAGTCCCTGAGGTTATGTGGTAACATGGATATATATTTATATATAATATATATTATTCTATAATATATAAATATATATATATATGCCCATGTAACCACCATCCATATCAAAATACAAAATATTTACAGTCCTTTGCTCGTTTGTTTTGTATCTTAAATTCCACATATGAATGAAATCATATGATATTTGTCTTTCTCTGGCTGACTTATTTTGCTTAAGATAATATACTCTAGCTCCTCCATGTTGTTGCAAATGGCAAGATTTCATTCTTTTTATGGCTGAATAATATTCCACTGTGTGTTTGTGTGTGTTTACACCGCATCCTCTTTATAATCCTCCAGTAGGTTCCCTCCTACCGCTTTCCAGTAATTAGCAACGTCCCCACTCCCACCCCATAGTGGTAAAAACTGTTACGACTTCTACAAACATTGACTTGTTTTGCTTGTTGTTAAACTTGGTATAAATAGTATCATACAGAACATGCTTTTTGTGTCTTTCTCCTTTCATTTAACAGTTTGTGAGATTCACCCATGTTGTTGGAGATACCAGTTGTTCATTTTTTAAAATTGGTGTGTAGTATGTCATTGTAGGAATACACAAATATATTTATTTTGTGTATGATTTATTTTGTGTACAGCAGCTATGATGAATGAAGCTGCTGTAAAAATTCTTGTGTGTATCTTTTGGTGGCCGTGCACACCCATTGCTTTTGCAATGTGTGCTTAGGTGTGAAATTGCTGTGTCAGAGAGTAAGTGGAGTTTGTAGTTTTAACCCTTAGGAGATACTACCAAATAATTTTCCAAAGTACTTGTGCCAATTTATACTCCCCACCAGGAGCATATAAGAATTCCAGTTATTCTATATCCTTGCCAATATTTGATATTGTCATTTGTTTCCAGTTTAGCCATTCGGGTGGGCGTTAGTGGCATTTCATTGCGGTTTTAATTTGCTTGATGAGTAATGACCTTGAGCAAGTTTTCATATGGTCATTGGCCATTTGGATGTCCTCTCGTGAAGCACCTGTTCAAGTCTTTTGCCCATTTTTATTTATTTACTTAATTTTAATTCTTTTTAGATTTTTACTTATTTTTAAGTAATCTCTGCACCCAGCCTGGGGCTCAAACCCACAACTCCAAGATCAAGAATTGCATGCTCTACCAAATGAGCCAGCCAGGTGCCCCAAGTCTTTTGCTCCCCACCCCCGTTTTTTGCTTTTGCCCGTTTTTTAAAAAAAATTAATTTGCTTGTCTTCTCCCTATTAATTTGTGGAAGTATTTAATATTTTCTAGGTACAAATCTTTTGCCTGGAAGTATTTTCTACCAATTCATGACTTCCCTTTTTGCCCTCTTAGTGATATCTTTAGATGAATAGAGGTTCTTGATTTCAGTGAGATTCAGGTTATCCACCTCCCCCCTTCTCAGTGGTTAGGGATATTAGTGTCCTGTTAAAGAAACCTTGGCCTATTTCTAAGTTCTGAAGATACTCTTGTATTCTTCTAGAGTTTTCTTATTTAGTGTGATGTAATTTTGAGCACATGAATTTCCTCATTGAATCTTGGTTTCACATCCCAGTTTCCCTACTAAACAGATGTATAACCCTGATCAATTAATTCAGTTTCCTCATGTGTAGACAAGATAAAACCCACTTAATAAATTGGTGGTGAGGGGATGCCTGGGTGGCTCAGTGGTTGAGATCTGTCTGCAGCTCAAGGTGTGATCCCAGGGTCCTGGGATTGAGTCCCACATCGAGCTCCCCATGGGAAGCCTGCTTCTTCCTCTGCCTATGTCTCTGCCTCTCTCTGTGTGTCTCTTGATGAATAAATAAATAAAGTCTTTAAAATACTAAAAAAAAATTGGTGGTGAGCATTAAACAAGATATGCATGTAAAGCATCTAGGGCACAGGGGAAGCTCGTTTCCTTTTGTTTTCCCCCTTTCTGCATTCTGTCATGTAACAGGGAGGTATTTGTCTCCTGACTGCAACATAGTAATACATCAAACATGCACCGAGTATGTGCTCCCTGTTAGAGGAGCACAATAAAGACACAAAAACCAAGACTCACTCAGTCGAAGGGACAACAAGGGAAATGTGAACTCACAGTACCTAAGTCCTGACTTAGGTAGTCACGGAAAATTCTAATTAAAAATTATTCACAAAGGAGTACAGGATAAATTGCCAAACGGCAAAAATTGCCAGAAATGTTCAGAGAGGAGCAGTTTTTCAACCTAAAATAGCAAAGAAGACTTTCAGTGGGTGCAGTGATTTGAGCCAAGATGTGAACAGCATTTTGTAAATGGACAGGGAATTCTCTCAAGGGGGTCTGCTGAAGTGAGCAAGAAAGTAAATGGCATGTGTAGGAGGCACTTTTCTAGTTGGCTGGAGTGAAGATTTTTTGAGACAAGGTTTGGGAAATAATACTGTCAGTTGAATTAATGCATAACTCATTCATTCATTAATTTGACAAATATTTATTGAGCACCTTCTACGTGGCCAGCTTTCATTTAATCCCCTGATATGTTTGTATGTGTGTATGTATCACATAATATGTATATATACATGTATCTCTTTAAAAAGGAAAGTATAGAATAGCATATGTAATATATACACACATGGATGTCTATATGTTATATATTACATATATGTGTGTATATGTATATATGCATATATATATATTGTTCTAGCTTTCCTTTAAAAGAGAATAAATAGCGAGTGGTTCAATACAGTATCATATTACAGCAGCTAAGGACAAAGCAAGTTAAGAAAATGAGCTTCACGGTGTTCAATCTTTAGAGAAAGCCAAATACAATAAAGACTGGGTTGTGGCATTGGTCTTGGACATTAGAAGACCCTTGGAAAGATAAGGTTAGATGGCTTTAAGAACAAAAATCAGGTTGGAGGAAGTTTATAAACAGCAAGTAGGAAGGCAGTGGAGGTAGGAGGGATGGAAGGCTGGTTTCTCTCTAAACTCTTGCTAGGTCAGCTCACATATTGGCCATGGATTTCCCAGCTGGTAGATTGTGAAGACTAAGCCCTTCCATTATGGAGATTGTGCCTACTCCAAGTGTATTCACAGACCAAGAACAGTGTCACTCCAGAGCGTGACCATGGTGACTCACTACCAGAAAGCTGTCTTCTGTCTTCTCTGAGCAGACCAGGGTCCAAATTCCATCTCCACAACTTACTTATGATGTTGGACACAATCCTTCTCTGAGCCTCCATTTCTTCCTTTTAGGGTTCCTGAGTGTCTCCAATGAAATAATATATGTAAAGGAACAAACAGTGCCAGGCAAAATAGGCATGTTAGCCACCCCTGTCCCCAACTCTTTTATTTAGAGTTCATGAACAAGGAGAAGGGGTATTGTACAGAGAAAGAGACAGAGACATCACAGAGAGATGCCGAGAGGCCAAGAAAGGCAGTCAGGACACAGAGCTGTACCAAGAGGCAGAGAGGTGGTTTTAACTCTCCCCTCTCTTAGGGACATCCTCTCTTAGGTGCAGTCCTTAGAAGCACCAGAGCGTGTGAAGAGCATAGATAGCATTCACGTCTTACTGGTAACATTTATTCCATTTCCCACCCGCTTCCCATTTGCTCCTCTTACTCACGAAGCCTCATGAAACCTCATTAGCTGTGCAGAGAGCAGATCCTTCCAGAACAGACCTCACGTCATGGAGGTGGGCTTTGGGTTTGCTAACAGTATTCAGGACTTCCTCGTAAATTGAGTGCTGGCATAAACAACAAAGCTCCCCAGAGTGAGGTCTGCTGTCATTTTCGGCAGCAAAGTAAAATTGAGTCCAAACCGTTGTCACATTTCCCAAGTTTACGGCTTGAAGCAACACTCCAGGCTCCCTCCCTTAATAATCGCCCTTAAGGAGATCTCTCTGATTTGACATGTATCTTTTATGCATGAGTCAAAATGAGTAACTAAGAATGGGGGAAATTGTTTAGCCAGCCGCATAGTGGCCAATGTGTGAGAGTGAGAAATTATGTTCAAGAATGATTGTCCTGTGGGTTTTTTTGCTCCTATCTATAGGTCTGAAAATTAAATATTAATGTTGGAAAACTCATTATTTTTATGACTAAGAAGAGAAGTTGTTCAGGTCTTCACTGAAATCTGGGGCAGTAGCTCTGGGAAGCTCAGCACACAGTGGGAGGTTTTGCCTTTTGAATTTTTAATAACATTTTTTATCCTAATCATACAAATAAACACCTGTTACCAGAAAATGTTGGGAAATACAGAAAAATGAAAGTTAGAAAATTCACTTCGTAAGCTTACCACCTGGAAATAGCCTTGCTTAACATTTGGTTGTATTTCCTTCCAGATATTATTGTCCCTTCTCAGAATCAGGGTCATATTTCATATACCTTTTTTTGTTTTGTTGTGCATTCTACTTTTTTCACATAGTGGTTTTTTTTTGGTGAGGATTTTTCTGTGTCTTTAAATAATCTTCAAAAAAGCATGATTTGGCATTCCATTGTATGGATGGATGGTCCACGGTATATTTATCTAACGCCCATTTGTTCAACATTCAGTAATTTTCAGGTTTATTAATAATAAGAGTGTAGTCAGCACTCATTTATGTATGTCTTTGTTTTCATGGGTTCAAGGTAATCTCCTGAAAGGAGTGCCTTTACTTTTCCTTTCAGAGACCCCAGCCCACCAGATAATCTGCACAGGCCTGCAGCACAGTTTTAAACCAGGTTCCAGTTCATTTCCCATAAAGACATGGACAGCATTTGTTTCCATTTCTCTGAATGTTCTTTGAGAGTTAGGCTGCTGGTCTGTCTAGAATTCATAAACAAGGTAGGTTTAGGGGAGGAGGGTGACTTACATTAGCTTAAAATTGCTTTACTTATTTATTTTTTATTGAAGTATAGTTATCATACAATATTTCATTAGTTTCAGGCATACAACATTGTGATTTGACAATTATATACATTACAAAATGCTCACCATGTAATTACTATTTGTCACCATACAAATTATTACAATATTATTGACAATATTCTCAATGTTATGTATTTCATCCCCATGACTTACTTATTTTATAACTGGAAGTTTGTACCTCTTAATCCCTTTCACATGTTTCATCCACTCACCCTATCCCCTCCCCTCTGGCAACCACCAGCATGTTATCTGTATTTATAAGTGTACTTCTAGTTTGTTTGGTTTTTCATTTGTTTTGTTTTTTAGATTCTATATATAAGTGAAATCATATGGTGTTTGTCTTTTTTTCTGGCTTATTTCACTTAACATAATACACTTAGGTCAATCCCTTTTGTCACAAATGGCAAGATTTCACTTCCTTTATTTCAAGACTTATTTATTTATATGGGAGAGGGTGTGCACACGAGTGAGGGAGGGGGCAGAGGGAAAGGGAGAAGGAGACTCCAGCTGAGCAAGGAGCCCAATGGAGGGCTCAGTCCCAGGACCCTGAGATCATCACCTTAGCTGAAGGCAGATGCTTTACTGACTGAGCCCCCAGGCGCCCTGATTTTACTTCTCTTTATGGCTGAGTAATATTCCATTGTAAATATGTGCCACATCTTTAGCCATTCATCTATCGACTGACACTTGAGTTGCTTTCATATCTTGACTGTCGTAAATAATGCTCTGTAAACATAGGAATACATGATCTTTTTGAGTTAGCATTGTTGTTTCTAAGGAATATCTCAGCACCAATAGTATGAGTGCCATTTCATTGATCTGTCTGCCAGTTGCTTATCAATAATTCATTGTGTGAGTTATTGTAGTTTCAAACGTTTGATATCCAAACACGTAAGTCCCTAACTATTCTTTTTAAGAAGTCTTATTTTATTTTTACAGATTTGAGTTACTAAAAAGAAACTCTTGATACTGAAATAGATCATCATTAAAACTACACATCCATTTAGGAAGAATTGACATCTGTTTATTCTATCACTTCAGAAACATGAGAGGCTCCTCCTGATCTCTGTCTTCCCGACTGTGTTACTTGTTTATTCACAAAGTGGTTTTTCCCAGCTGATTTTCAAAAATAGGTACTTAAGGTTATATAATAACATCTTTATTTGCCACCATACCTATTTCTCTTTACCTATTTTAAAATTATGCATCCTTTTAAGCGTACCACCAAACTACTAAGAATGTGTCAAACAATAATGTACCCACAACTCGAAAGAAGCAAATATTAACATTTTGCCATATTGCTTTTGATGCTTTTAAATAAATAAAACTTGTAGTAACCTGTATACCCATTTGCAGTTCCATTCCCCATTCTCTGTCCTCCTCTTCAGATAATCACTTCCTTGTAGTTAGTGTGTGCCTATGTTTTTATTACTTACTATATATGCATACATGCATAAAATATATAGTTTTATTTTGTGAGAGTTAGGGTATGCACATTATAAGTTATATAATATGTATTTTAAATGTCACTATCTTTATAAATTGCTTTTTCATTTAATATAATTTTAGGTCTATCTTGATACTTAAAGACCTAGTTCAATTGTTTTCACTGTCGTACACTATTCTTGTGTATGAATATGGCAATTAATTGACCTATTCCTATATTGATGAGTATTTTAATTGTTTCCATTTTTTGCTTGCAGTCTTTTTGTGCCATTTTATTTCAGGCATATTGTTAGAATATAGAATATCTAGTTTTTAAAAATCCAATATGAGAATCTATATCTTATAATAATTCAGTTTAATCCATTTATATTTTTAGTGTTGACTAATATATTTGATTTTATCTTCCTGTTTTATTTCCTATCAGTGTGATTTTCCTTGTCCTCCCCCTTCTCTGCTCTGTGTGTGTCTCTCTCTATCTCTCTCCTTCTTTCTCTATTCCTGACCCTACTAGATTGTTTTCTTCATTGCTTTTTTTTTTTTTTTGGAAGTTATACATTTCTTTTGACAAGATACAGTGTATGGATAATGGTTTTTTTCACCATTTCTTTCCAATAGTTATGGTTATGGTTCCCAATCCTCCTCTATTGATTATTCAGAGCTTCCAGACAATATAGCTAGTAAAGCCCATGAGCTTTAGCATCAAACAGACTTCATTTAAATCCTGCATCTGCCACTGAATAGCTTATGACCTTGGCTAAGTTATATAATGTTTTTGAACTTTAATCTCCAGAACACTTTCTGTGTTGTAGATTTGTCTTGATTGAATGAAATGGTATACCACAAAACACCAAGAAGGTCAGCTGGCATGTGACAGTCACTGAATGAATGGTAGCTTTTACTTTTTCATAGTTATTTTAATCATCCTGGTTTTCTCTCTTAGAATGGGGATGCCCATTGATTTAAGTTATTTCTCCCCTTTGACCCAAATAACTCTACTTCTAAAATGTTTTTGAAGAAATTAAGCACAGGTGCAGTAAGCTTTATTCACAAGAATTTCTAGGCTTCTGAATAGTTGTGAGGGAGCAGTCTGACAGGAGGAAGACAGCCTTGGTGAAGATGTGATAGGTCTTTTCTCCAGCGTCCATCTGAACCTGTGCCTTTATGTGAAGTCTTTTTAAACATAGTCCAGCTGTTTGCTAGAGTCCTCTTGCCTCCCGCTTGCTCCTCTTCTAACTATTTCTTCAGTCTCAGTGACCTCTTCTCTCTAAAGTCTCAAGTCCTGTTTTACCTCTTGGCATTTGATGAGCTTCTCTTTCTCTCTTTTTATTACAGTTCTCTAAAGATAAACTTGTATTTATCCTGCAGCTCTTGAAAAGCACTAGCCATAGTGGTTAAGAGCACAGACTCAGGAGCTGGACAGCTTGAGTGTGTAAGTCTCGGCTCTACCACTTATGGCCAGACCAGGGAGGCACTGGGCAAATGACTTAACGTTATTGATTTTGGTTTCCACACCTGTAAAATGGGGAAGATGGAAATCAACACTAAAAAGGATCTGTGTGAGTTTAATGAGTCAATATAGGTAAAGTGCCTGAGCAGTACCTACTATTACAAGCTATTTAAATGGTAGCTATTATTATGACTGTTTCTTCTCTTGGCTGACTCTTGACTACTGAGAACACCTTTGAGTTTAGCTCAAGCCCATAACAGGCTCTGCATGCACCTGCATGCACAGAAACTCAGCTAAGGTCAATATTGGTGTAATTCATGTGAACTTCAATCTTCCAATCCATTTTTTTTTGACCTTGAAAATAAGAGCACAGCATTTACTTCTGCAGCACAGACTGTGTCTCTTTTTGGCTAACTTTTGAAATTTATGGTTGCATTACCCTGGATGTTCCAAAGGAAGCAGATTTGTAGAATTGCAGAGCATTAACTAATGATGAAAGGGCATTTGCTTACTTTCTAAACAAAATATGGTCTGAGGAAATCTGGCCAGGGTGATGGGAGCATTTTATTGACTGAGCTCTTTATAATCCTTAGTGTATTTTTCCACTTTTTGCTTGGTGATTTTTTTTCCCTGAAAGTCAAGTGTTCTCTTAGCTCTGAGGAATGGCATCTGCCTCATTTGTGTGAAAAAAAAACCAGTCTTTATTTGTAAGAGTTTTCCTTTTTTTCCCCCCCTTTCTTGGTTTTGTGATTAAATGACTGCATGTAACATTTATAACTGAGATAGGATGTTCTCTGCATTCCCAGAAGTTTGAGAAAACCCTATAATTGGAGGGGGAGAAAGTCATTTTAAAGTACATTTGCCTTTGTCCCTTTAAAGATTAACTTTTGGAGAGGATCTCAGAGAAAGCAGGCTCTCATAGTTCTGTCTTTTCATTCATAATAATCTGTCTTTGATTTATAAGCAAGTAGACTTTGAGGGTATGCTGCAGAGTTTTGGAGGTGGATGATTGCAGAACAAAGGAAGCTTTCTCATCAGACTCTGTTCCTGCACTCAGTTTTCCGAGGCCCAGAGTGCATGTTCTCATCCAGGACTCCACTGCACTAACCAGCATGATGAAATCTCACCTCTGCAAATTTCTTGTGTAGGATTAGCGCATGCGCTCACAGAAAACCTCGGATTTGCTAACTGCTAAACTAATACCCAGAGTAACTGAGGTTAGATGTTCTGTTGGACTGACAACTAATCTCCCCTTTAACAAGTCACTGCAAATCTTTTTTTTTTTTTAATATATGAAATTGGAAGAGGAGCAGTTGGGTGACCAGAATCATTAAGTCACAGTACTGCCTCTCTGCCATGAACCCCTCTGAAGGCTTTCACCCCTCAGTTTCTCCATCTGATAAACGGGGGACAGAAAACAAGATTTGCAAGCACCCTTCCACATCTGTTATTCTAGATCATATCTTCCTTCTTCTGAACAGGCTAGTCTATATTTAGAAGAAAATTACATATAAATAGATAGATTGTTTATAAAACCATTATAATTCATTCAATTCACTTTCTTACACTGCAGCTCATTCTAGTAGCCATTTTCCCTTGTGTAGAACAGGAGTTGAAGAAAGAATTGGTAGTCATATTGAACATTTGCCGATGGAGAAAGGTTACTCAGAGAAAGGGGGAATTTCCCCCAACTCAGCCCCATCAAAACCCAGCCTTTAATACCTTAAAAAAGCTTATTTCCTTGAAATTTCCTCTTTCATCTAATATTTAAATAAAAAGAAAGTATCTGGGTCACTGGGTTTCTAGTAACTGGGTCTTTTCTGTGGTTAAATAAATTGGTTTTATTGATTTGTCAGGGTGCAGATGATGAGGAGGAAAGCAAGAGAAAAAAGGCAGGAGGTATAGGAGGGGCAGGAGAAGTACACATTCTTGACTTAGGTTGGACAGCATTCATATAAGACCAAATATTGGCCAATATGTGAATGATCTGATACGATTCCAGATGCCTTGCAGGCAAATTCTTCAAAATAGCTATAGCTCTGTATGGCAAAGACTGCTATGTGCAGGGATGACCATATAGTTATCATCTAAACTGGGACAACTTTGAGAGCAAAAGATAGTCCTATTTATATTTATTTTGGGACAATAAAGGTAAATTGGGAAAAAGGAAGGAAAAAAGGTAAATTAGGAATATCCTAGGCAAATTGAAAGTTAAAGCCACTCTGGCTATATGTTCCCCAAAACATATTACCTTCTCTTCTTGGTTCATCGCACGGGAATGGGAAGCTTTAAAAAATCTCTGTAGTATTACTGAGGGACATGCAGGCTTCTACAGGATTTTTTTTTTTTTTTTTTTTTTTTAGGCTTCTACAGGATTTACCTTGGTTCTGTCCAGTCAAACCCTGTTATGTAGTCCATTGCGAGGCAACATTGTCCTAGCCCCCTTTACATTTAGATGTATTTAGAAGACTATGTTCTAATCAATGAAATATGCACAGAAATAATGTGCATCATTTCTAGGCTTATGCCATGAAAACAACCTATGAGAGCCCCCATGCTCTCCTCCCTCTGGCCTGATGTACACAGCATGGTGGTTGGAATCCATGTGGTATGGATAGCAGAGCTACAAGGCAGAAGGAGCCTGGGCCTTGTATTAGAGACCCTTACAACAATCAGAAAACCCAATTTAAGATTCTGCATGTACGAGAAATAAACTTGTCTTGCACCACTGAGACTTTTAGAGATTACCCGTGACAGCAAGTAAGCTAGCATTATCATCACTAGTGTTATCTTAACTAATACGCCCCATGAACACTTTCCTCAAATATATTAAAAGCATCTCTTTCTTTCTTACTGAACTGTAGGTCTCTCCAAAGTAGAAACCCAGAATAGGTAGTCAAATGTAGATTGCATTCTTACCATTTTTTTTATTGGATTGAATTGAATCTTATTGAGTTGGATAGCAATGAAATAAACTGTACATAAAATGGTAGTAAACTTCAGAGATGATAAAGCTTACTTTCAGCTGGAGGCGGCATGGAAGGTTTCAAGGAGAAGGAGGTCTTTGAGTTGATATTTGAAGAATTGATTTACTTTGGGTATGTCATGAAGAAAATGATGTTACAAGAAAAAGAAATAGCATGAGCATTTGACACACATAAACAAGAGCTGAGTTCAGTCTGACCAAGACATAGAGTCAGTAGGTGAAAAACAAATGTCTAAATTCACTTCAGTTCAGAATATTTATTGGGGAACTGTTCTGGCAGGAGGACAAAGCCATGAAGAAACAACCTAAGAAGATAGTATATCTGATGAGACAGAAGTATGTAATAAATGGTATGAGAGCACAGGGAAAAGACCCCCAAAGGAGATTAGAGTAAATTTTTAAAAACAGATAAATAAACCACACCATACAGGGCATAGGAAGCCTCACAAGGACACTTGGCCATTATCATGTAACCATTCAGAGCGTTGAAGGGATGTGTTGGGGATTGAATTTGGACATTGTTTCGTGAATAGTTGGAGTCACTGAAGATTTTTGAAGGATCAGTGAAAGACAAAAGTAAACTATTGCCCGAGGAGAAGTCATTTTTTTAAATATTTTATTTTTTATTATTTATTTTAGAGAGACAGACAGCACATGTTAACAGGGGGAGGGGCAGAGGGAGACAGAGAGAATCTCAAACACACCAGACTCTGTGCAGAGCATAGAGCCCGATGCAGGGCTCCATCTCACAACCTTTGGATCATGACCTGAGCTGAAATCAAAAAGAGTCAGATGCCCCTGGAAGGAGAAATCTTAATAGTGGGGTAACTGTGGGGCTGGCAGGGGAGTATGGAGATGCAGAGTCCTGTCATTAGGAAATTGTAACTGTCTATGTAAGTAATTATTGAGGACTTATGCCTGGGAATTATAAATATATAGGAAGGAATGAATTAGAACAATAGCAGATGTAGAATCAAGTCTTAATTTCTTCAGTATTGGAGGTAGGTATGTATAGGTTGGGATTCATTTCAGCTGTGAGTGACAGATAATACCAATAAGATGGAGATTTCTTTCTTTCTTGTAACGGTAGGTGGTGTAGGGATTCCAGATCATTCGGTCTTGTTAATGGAAATGAGGCTTTTTGCTTCATGGTTCAAGATGGCTGCTTGATGTCTTGCCATCATATGCATATTCCAGCCTGCTAGAAGGGGTGAGAAGAGGCATAGCATTTCCCTTTAATACTTCCTGGATCTGACTAAGATCTTATTGGCCAGAACTGAGTCACATGTCCACCCTTAGCTACAGGGGAGGTAAGGAAATGTCTTTATTCTGAGACGTCATGTGCTTTCCTAAAAACCAGGGTTTCTCTTGTAAAGGGAGAAGAGGAATATGGATATTGGGGCATTATTATTACCGTGTTTGACATAGGGGCAAAACACAACTGTTGGCATAGTGAAGCTATGGAAAATAGCAGAGTCCTATTAGTGAGTTGATGAAAAGATTGGATGGAACTGAAATGAAATGTCCAGGGGAAAAATATAAGTTTTCAAGTCATGTCATTGAAGTAGTAGCTGCAATAGGTAGAATGATCAAGTCTTTCAAGTTACAACTCTCCAGGTAATTCAGATTCCAAACTTCACTTTCCTCTTTGTTACTTAAATAATGAAACTCTAGTTGGACTGGTCCAGACAGCTCAGGTATGCTTGCAATTCACTGGCTCCATCCCTTAGAAAGTACAGGACAGCCCCTATTATGTAGTGCATGGTTAGCAAACAGTGGGTCAGAATCTAAAAGAAGGACAAAAAGATGTTGAGCTGCTCATATATGAGAAAAATAAATTAATAAAACCACCCTGGCCTTTCCCAAAGGTTCGCATCTGACCTCCTGTCCCAGCATGGCTAATTGATTGTAGAGGGTAATTTTGTTGGCTTTCCCTGCAGCTCATTGGGCCTTGGGCTTGTCCAGGCTTTGTCCCAGCAAATAGCACAGATTCCCTGTATGAGTTCCCAGAATCAGTGGCTTTCCTGTTCTGTTTCCACAGGCTCCTTGCTGCCTGCACTTTGACTTGCAAATGTTCTAAGAGTCCCTAGGGGTTCCTGAGTTCTGTCAGTCTCTGCCAGGGCTGTCTTTTTCCTTCTAGAAGTTGGCTTACAATGTAGAGAATGGGAGTATGCAGATCAATGCTTCTTCAGGCTGTAATTTTTTTTAAATTTCAACCAGATTCCAGTGAAATATGCCATAGCTTCTGATTTCTTGTTCTGAGCAGTTTCTACTTTTTCCTCTGGCTAGGTTTTCATTCTGCCTCTGGTTGCACCCCCTCCCCCCCACCATACCACCAACACTGACATCAAATAATAAAAGTATAGAACATAAAGCATTGTCTTTTTTTAAAGATTTTATTTATTTATTCATGAGAGACACACAGAAAGAGGCAGAGACACAGGCAGAGGGAGAAGCAGGCTCCCTATTGGGAGCCTGCTGCGGGGCTCGATCCCAGGATCCCGGAATCGTGACCTGAGCTGAAGGCAGGCACTCAACCACTGAGCCACCCAGGTGCCCCTAGTGAGGATTTTAAGAGTGAAATAATTGGTCCAGAGTAATACAAAATTTAGTAGTGAATTTGTGATTCAGCGCCAGGTTGCTGCATATTCTCCATTACTACACACTGCTTCTCAAAAAACACCAACAACTCTGCTTGTTTTTTTCATTTGACTTAGCCTTGCTGAATTCAAGCTTATGAGAGAAATGAGGAAGTTTTAGTCTCATTCAGAGCTACTAGTTTTGATTGAAAGTTTTGTATGAAATGAGATTAATCCCACAATTGACTAACTCATTGATTTTAGGAATTATCAATCATTTATCAACTGCAGTTTAAAAATTATTTCATTGTTTCAATATTTAGTGTTCTGAATACAAAGCACATACATTCTCCTTCTCCCCATGGAGGAGGATGCAGGGTGAACCTGGGTGTGGACTTGAATTTTAGGGGTCAGAAGTTTCATCTACCTGTTTTAAAACATAGAAGCTGTTACCAAATTGACCTATGATACTTATGGAAAATACATCTATACTTGATTCCAAGATGATAAACAATAGTAAAAAAAATGGAATACAAAAAGTGTCCTGATGTTAATGAAATGTTCATCACAAGAATTTATGATGGAAGAAAATCATTCATTAGACAGAGTTACAGTGCTTCTTGATTAGTTGTCTATTTGTCAAAAGTCAAATTGTTTTAAAATTGATTAGCATTATTCTATCATTGTTTATTTGTCTTGAGGTTACCCCAGTATTTCCCTTTAAAAATAGTCACTTACAAGGGTGCCTGGGTGGCTCAGTTAGCATCCAACTCTTGATTTCAGCTCAGATCATGATCTCAGGGTCGTTAAGAGCAAGCCTCCCATTGGGGAGTCTGCTTGAGGATTCTCTCTCTGCTCTCCCTCTGTCCTTCCCCCTACTTGCACCCTCTCTCTCTTTCTCTCAAATAAATAAACAAATCTTTTTATAAAAAAGTATATGAAGAAATTGCTGAAGCCATGAGAAGAGACGTGATAGCTAAATGGAATGTGTAATCCTAATGAGATCCTGGAACAGAGAAAGGACTTCAGATTAAATACACAGGGCATCTAAGTAAAGTATGGACATTAGTTAATAATGTTCATTAATTGTGAACAAAGGTATTGAAGGATAGTGATAATAAATGAGACTGTGTAGGAGTATATGTGGGAAGTCTCTATCTTTGTAATTTTTCTATGAAACTAAAACTATTCTAAAATTTCTCTCTCTCTCTCTCCATCAAGAGAAAGTAAATAAAGATACAAAGACTAGCACCAGATTACTATTTTTCTCTCCTGTTTCTTCTTTGTGTCCACCCTTAGTGGCCTCTCCCTCTTAAGTTCATCTCAGCTTTTCCTCCTCACTTCAATTTCTGGATATTGAACATCCCAGAGCTCTATTCTCTGTCCCCTTTCGTCTCTTTCTTTACATTTTCACATTCTTCTTGATGATCTCTTCTAAACTCAAGGTTTTAAGTATCATTTATGTGTCAAAGAGTCACAAATATATATGCTGCTTTTTGGCTGTCTCCAGAATTCACATTATATCCAGCCACCTCCTTGGCATCTCCCCATAAATGCTCCTGTACCATCTCAATGGAACTCTTGACTTCACTTCCTGCTCCAAATATACCTCCCCCCCCCCCAGTCCCTTTGTCATCTCAATAACTGTCAGCATTAAGTCACTTAGACCAAAAAAGGTAGGACTTACTGTGGTCTTTACCTTCCCTCATTCATTCCATCAGCGTGTTCTCTTCACTCTTCCTTTAAATCATATAGTCTCCATCCACTTCTATTTTCACCAACACAATCCTGACTGAAGCCAGTTCTGGACCTTGACCTAAATTGTCAGCCTCATCTTGAGCCTCCCCCTTTCCATGCATCTACTGTGGTTCACCCAGAGTGGCTACTTTGCTGGGGTTTTTTTGTGTGTTTTTTTTTTTTTAGGATTTTATTTATTTATTCATGAGAGACACACAGAGAGAGGCAGAAGAGACACAGGTGGAAGGAGAGCTCCCAATAGGGAGCCTGCTGCGGTGCTCGATCGCAGGACCCTGGGATCACGACTTGAGCAGAAGGCAGGCGCTCAACCACTGAACCACCCAGGGGCCCCTTTTCTGTTTCTTAAAAAGCCAAGCTCCTTCTTGCCTTTTTAGGGTCTTGAATCCACCTGAAATACTAGTGCTGTTGATCTTCATGAGACCAGATCTTTTTTGTCATTTAAATCTCAGATTAAGTTTTGTAATCCAAAAGGCCATCAACTGTCACACAATCTAAAGTGTCCTTCCACTTTCCTTTTATCTTGTCCTGATCTTTAATTATACTGCAGAATACTTTCTGTACATAATGTACTCTTTCTAGGTGAATTCATTTGCTTGGTTTTGTTTTGGTTTTGTTTTTTTCCATCTCCCTCAAGTAGAATGCAAGTTCTGGGGAAAAAAAGGAATTTCACATGTTCGATGCTTAGAACACTGCCTGTTAGTTTTAGGTACTCAGCAATGTTTGTTGAAATAATGAAAGTGACAAATGAGAAATAGACACTAACATTCTGAAATTCAAGGTTGTAAGGGATCATAGTAGAACTGAAGTGATCAGGAAAAGTTTCTTGAAAGAAGTGGGAATTGGTGAGACTTTGAGAATTGAGTAAGACTAGTCAAGAAGAAGTAGATAAAGGAGTTCCAGGGCCGGGAGGGGCGGGGGGGATAGGGAGGAAGGCTAACTAAAACAAAGGTGTAGAAAGAGTAATAAACATGAACACTTGGGGACAGCAGGTAGAGCAGACGTTTTATAAAGATTATGAGAAATGAGATCAGACTGCATGGCAAATCCAAAAGGCAGAAATTCTAGAACACCAGGCAAATGTACTAAGAATCACCCATGTTAGGAACTTCTCCCTCTTGTTGATTTTTGATTCCAGCTACATTTGAGCTCCTTAACTGCAATCTCATTCTAAGCATTTTAGATGAAAGTCATACAGTCTGTTTCACCACCAATTTTTTTTTTTTTTCCTTACTCTCCCAACACACATACAATTTTGACGTCAGCTTGCTTGGGTCTGGCCGAATGTGCAAGGTGATTCTAGCTTATATATACACATTTCCTGTGCTTGAATAGTCAGTTTGTGGTCCAGTTAAGTCAATGCAGTCCTTGACCTGCATTTTCGGTCTAGTTTTTATGGTAAATGGGGGTCACGTAGGGTAGAGGGATAGAAATGAGTCTCACTCCTGCCTCGCAACTTCAAAAATGTAAAGAATGGCACAGATGCAAATACTCTCAGATATGGTATCACCCTCACCCCACCATAGTTTTAAATGAAACACATTGAGCTAAATAAAAGAGTTTCCTGTGGCTTTAATTTCCCCAGGCAGAGTGTCAGCTCCTGGTGCTCTCCCATCTGTCAAGTGAATGTGGGCCTGTCAACCAACTTGAAAATGCTTTTGTCAACATTCCCACTGACCACAAATACAGGCGTCATACCAACAAGTCTTTGGATGTAAACTAAAATCTCCCAAGGACTGTTTGAGCTGGACTGCAGTTTTGTACAATGTTTGACTTCACTACAGCACTTTTCATGCATCCAGCTCATTGGGGACCTCTTATTGGTGACACTTTGCATAAATCATGGGATTTCAAAAAAAGACACATTCTCTGGCCTCAAGAAAGATAGAGTTTAGTGTGAAAGAATGACATGGAAACAGGTAAGTGTGGGGCACTATCTCAGTGCCAAAATGTGGTATAATGCATAATATCAAACAAAGGTGCATGGAGGAGAGAGAGACCTACCTGATGTATGAAAGTAAAGCATTTGGAGAAGAGAATTATCCCTGGCAGGTCCAGTGGGTGCCATGTAGTGTACCAGGATGGTCATTTACATTTCTTCTGGTGATCTATGCTCTTCTCAAAGTTCCTGTTTCTCATGTAAGGGGTACAATTGGCCATTAAGGGGAAACAGTGAGTGTTGTGGGGATAGGGAAGGTGATACTTTGCCTCCTGCAACCAAAGATAGCAAGACTTTTTTTGCCTTCCGACATTTGTTGTTCTACTGATCCAATAGGCTCAGTGCCTTCTTCCTTATATTACCTCCTTAGGCAGAGAAAAGGAGCTTCTTAAGAAAACTACTGTTCAGGGCTCTTCCTATCCCATTAAAACTAAATAACACAGTAGTAGTACCTGTACTTTAACTGTCTCCCCCCATATGTGGTTCTGTCTTCCCTTATCATAGACCACCTGGCACAGATAACATTATACTGACCAAGTGCTTGGAAGTGCAGTTTTGCAATGTGCATGCTTAAAGTTAGGTGTATTTTGACTGGAGTTTCATTAAGCAATCTCCCTTCCCCTATGGGCTTCCTTTGTGAGACCTCTTCTGTTCCATCTTGTACCACTTCCCTTCCCACCACTCCAGGCCACGCTCAGTTGTTGCTCTTGAGTTTTCTTTTCCATTAGGTCAAGAGACCACTCTAATTTCCACATGGAGATGATCCAAAGTTCTGTTTTCTCTGAACCTAAGGTAATGATAGGGGTAGAAAATAGAGAGGAGAGTTGCAAAAGTTCATCTCAAGATAACGTGAAAAACTTAGCATGTGAAAATATAATCACTTTATCTATGGAAACAGATGAGAATTCTAGGAGTTATCTAAAACATGCTTTATAGAGTGATAGGAAGGGTGATAGGGGTTTTTGGAAGTAGTCAGTTCCTTTATGACTGTTTGAAAAACCCAACGAGAGGGATATAGGCAGTGTTTCTAGGAGACCCCTACAATTTTGGTGGTTTAGCCCAATGAAAATGGTATGATGGGGGCCATATTGATTTTTATGTAGATTCTGGTGACTAATTTCAGGGAGTATGGAAAATATTTAGTATTATATGTGCATTCTGCAGTGCTTCTTGATCAGATGCCATTTACCTGTAATTAGAACTCATCTCTTTCCAAATTCTAATTTTCCTTTTAAAGTTGCACACTTCTAAACATTTGAGTAGGGAAGCAGAACTAGATGACAACAATCATTTGTAGCTCTAAGACAAGGATTCAATACAGTGCAGCCTGCCACAGGCCAAATCCAGCTGTTTGTCTGTGTTTGTAAATACCATTGGCACATAGCCACAGCCATTCATTTAGAAATTGTATATGGCTGCTTTTGTGCTACAATGGCACAGTTGAATAATGGGGACAGGGACAGTCTGGCCTTCAAAGCCTACAATATTTATTATCTGGCCATTTACAGAAAAAGTTTGCTGACTCTTGTTCTAAGACATTATACTTTTTTTTTTAATGGCATCCCTTCTCTGTTCGTCAATTTCCTCCAGTGCCCAAAAGGAGATAGGAGCAATGAATTCTGTGTCTCTTTCCAAATCCTGATATTCTGAGTTTTCTTTTGAAACTCACAAGTTCTCAAACTGCCACAATGAAAAAAGGAGAATAAAATTGAAATATGTTTTTCTTACTATCAAGAGAGGGGCCCTTGCTATGTATATCTCCTCATCTGGCAGTGATGACAACTTTTACTGTCAACACAATTTTTTTGATTAGACACCTGGATTTTTCCCAGGGGCTGGTTGCACGTTAAGTAAAGAAATCTGATCCACAGGCAAAGCACTGCACAAGCTAAGGCTGCTTTCTGTTCAGCTGTCTGCTCTAAGGAATTATCAACCAGCTTTCCATTCACTGGATATCAGATGTAAACAACAAGACGACTATGGAGGACCTGGCTGGGAAGGTTTAAAATGGAAAGTCAGTACTTCTCCTGGTGCTCTGTTGCAGACAAGCCACTCAGAGTTCCTGTAGCCAAGCTTTAAATGAGGTGCCTTTTCAGTGTGCTGGTCTGTCTTTCCAAATTGCCCAACAGTATGAGGCCTGACTGGACATACAAGGGCATTCGAAAACACATCGTATAAAACACCTTCCTTTTCTTCAAATCTAGGCTGCAGGTATCATATTTTGTAATTGATAGACAGCAACCAGGCCCAGTTCAGGCTGATTGATTTTTGCAGGATGGGTTGGATCCTTCACAAGGCATGTCAGAGAAAGCAAACATAAACTCTGCAGTTCTGTCACTATAACAGACTTTGTTCACATGGTCTGATTGTCTTGCTGCCTGCTAAACTCTTAGGTAATTTAACTTCTGGAATGGATAGGGTAGCTGAAGGATCAATGACTGGACATGAAGAAAACAAGGCGTTTTGCAGGTTTCTGGATGGAGCAGAAGCTTGCAGTGATACTTTTGTCAGTTGCAATACTCAATTATCCAAGGACTTCATTTTCTTCTACCTTTTATTTATTTTATTTGTTTATTTAAAAGATTTCCATTTATTTGGGGATCCCTGGGTGGCGCAGCGGTTTGGCGCCTGCCTTTGGCCCAGGGCGTGATCCTGGAGACCCGGGATCGAATCCCACATCGGGCTCCCGGTGCATGGAGCCTGCTTCTCCCTCTGCCTATGTCTCTGCCTCTCTCTCTTTCTCTCTCTGTGACTATCATAAATAAATAAAAAATTAAAAAAAAAGATTTCCATTTATTCATTAAAGACACACAGAGAGAGGCAGAGACACAGGCAGAGGGAGAAGCAGTCTCCATGCAAGAAGCCTGATGCAAGACTCGATCCCGGGACTCCAGGATCATGACCAGAGACAAAGGCAGATGCTCAACCAGAAAGCATCTTTCTGGAGCCACCCAGGCATCCCTCTTCCACCTTTTAAATGACATCTCTTAACTCAGTGCTCCATCCAGTCAGACTGATAGGTCTTCTTCATAAGAAGCCTTGGCGTGTATGTGTGTGTGCATGCATGTGTGCACATGCACGGGGGTAGGGTGGGCAGCAGGTGCCTATATGCACAGAGAGGAGAGAGAGAGAGAAATATGAATGTATCTAAAAATCTGAAAACTTAGTCATTTTTATTCAGGATGATATTGGAATTAGTTTTCCCTTTGTGTCATTGTAAGAGCAAACATCTTTGCTTTCTTTTTATTCCTCACTGCTTTTCCTTTGGTGGAAATAATAGTTTCTTGTGTATATTTTCAAATGGCAGGAAAAAGAAAAAATATTGAAATATATAATGCGGTGGCATGAGGACTTCAGATTTATAAGAAATATGCCTTTTGTCTATTTAGATAAAACAGAATCCTCTGATTAGTGTTCAACATGTTTCATCCTCATTTAGCATATATAAATAGTGCTATAAATAATACTGTTAGGTCAGTGACTGTCAAGAGGGGCATTGTGATATTGTTTCATGAAAGATATTGCATTTAGCACCAACTGGGTCGGAGCAGGCAGAGATATGCTCTGCAATATATTTGACACTTTCAAACAGTGATACATTGCTCCATGTCCCAGCAGAGTTCAAGTGAGTGAAAAACTTTTTTTTATATGCGATTATAAACTCCATGTTGCATATGAACACAAAGTATCTCTTACATAGTTTTTATTATATCCTATTCTTCAGCAGTGCAAATTCTGTGTGTATCAAGGGAAGATGGTACTTTATTTTCTTCTGAACTTTGCCAAGAGTTGTTCGGTATTTTGGAAAATCACACCACTGAGAGCAGTGCCACTTGTGGATTGTTGCCTCTCCAATACAGTACAACTGTATTAAATTTTAAAGGTTTGTTTATTTGAGAGAGAGAGAGAGAGGTGGGATGATGGAAAGGGCAGAGGAAGAGGGAGAGAATCTCAAGCAGACTCCCCACTGAGCATGAGCTTGATTCTAAGACCCTGAGATCATGACCTGAGCCAAAATCAAGAGTCAGAAGCTCAACTGACTGAACCACCCAGGTGCCTCACACCTGTATTATTTGTACCTTTTCAATCAAATATCCAACTTCTTCATTATTCTGGCATATCATAACCAAGTATTTACAAATGGAAATATACAACATTTTATTAAAAATTATGCATTTATCCTTTATATTACAGTTAAGACATTACATTATATTGAGTTTTTGAAATTATGTGCATAAATTAAATCAACAAACTTTTTCTGTTAAGAGCCACATAGGAAATATTTTAAATTTTACAGGCCAATTGGTCTCTGTCACAATTGTTGAACTCTGCCATTGTAGTGAGAAAGCAGCCATAAAGGCAATTTGCAGAGAAGTGGACATGGCTGTGTTTCAGTAAAACTTTATTTATAGACATTGAGATTTCCATTTATAATATAATTTTCACATGTCACAAGATATTTTTTATTTTTTTGACTACTTAAAAATGCAAAGCCATTCTTAGCTCTTGAGCTGTACAAAAATAGTGCCATCTTTGGCTAGTAGATGGCAATTTGCTGATCTCTGTTCTAGTGCATCATGCTCAAACATGCACACTGAAATATATATTATTATGAGTCACATTTCTTTTATTTCTTCTTTAAATTATAGCTAAAGCTATATGTCAGTTGTTTGAAATGGATTTGTGTAAATACTATCAACAAAAATTTTTATAAAACAAGTTGGTAAAGATATTTGATGTCAAAAAGAAATTTTTGAGTGCTGTGAAGGTCCTCACTTGTAATGAGGATATACACATATATACAAATTATATACAAGAGAGTGTGGCTTCTCATTGTGGTTTTAATTTGTATTTCCCTGATGCTGAGTGATGCTGGATACTGTTTCATGTGTCTGTTGGCCATTAGTATGTCTTCTTTGGAGAAATGTCTGTTCATGTCTTTTTCCCATATCTTGATAGGATTTTTTGGGGGGATATTGAGTTTGATAAGCTCTTTATAGATTTTGAATACTAACCCTTTATTGAATAAGACATTTGCAAATATCTTCTCCCATTCTGTAGGTTGCTTTTGTTTTTTCAACTGTTTCCTTTGCCATGCAGGAAGATTTTTATCTTGATGAAGTCTCAATAGTTCATTTTTGCTTTTGTTACCCTTGCCTTTGGAAACGTATCTAGCAAGGAGTTGCTGTGGCCAAGGTCACAAAGGTTGCTGCCTGTATTCTCCTCTAGGATTTTGATGGATTCCTATCTCACATTTAGGTCTTTCATCCATTTTGAGTTAATTTTTGTGTATGGTGTAAGAATATAATCCAATTACATTCTTCTCCATGGGGCTGTCCAATTTTCCCAACACCATTTGCTGAAGAGACTCTTTTTTCTATCGGTTATTCTTTCCTGCTTTGTCAAAGATTAGTTGACTGTAGAGTTGAGGGTCCATTTCTAGGTTCTCTATTCTATTCCATTGATATGTGCCAGTACCATACTGTCTTGATGAGAACAGCTTTCTAATAGAGCTTGAAGTCCAGGATTGTGATGTCATCAGCTTCTGTTTTCTTTTTCAACATTCCTTTGGCTATTCAGGGCCTTTCTAGTTCCATGCAGATTTTAGTATTTGTTCTAGCTCTGTGAAAAATGCTGGTGGCATTTTGATAGGGATTGCATTGAATGTGTAGATTGCTCTAAGTAGCTTAGATATTTTAACTTTATTTTTCTTCCAATCCATGAGCATGAAACATTTTTCCATTTCTTTGTGTCTTCTTCAATTTCTTTCATGAGTGTTCTATAGTTTTCAGAGTGCAGATTTTTTACCTCCTTGGTTAGTTTACTCCTAATTATCTTATGTTTTTTGGTGTAATGAGATACCACCTCACATCAGTCAGAATGGCTAAAGTTAACACGTTGGGAAACAACAAATGCTGGTGAGGGTACAGAGAAAGGGGGACAGTCCTACACTGCTGGTAGGAATGCAAGTTGGTATAGCAACTATACCAACTCTGGAAAACAGTATGGAGTATCCTCAGAAGGTTAAAAATAGAGCTACCCTATGACCCAGCAACTGCACCTCTAGGTATTTACACCAAAGATACAAAAGTAGTGCCCTGAAGGGGCATCTGCACCCCAGTGTTTATAGTAGCAATATCCACAATAGCCAAACTATGGAAAGAACCCAGATATTTATCCACAGATGAATGGATAAAGAAGATGTGGTATATATACACAATGGAATATTAGCCATCAGAAATGAAATCTTACCATTTGCAATGACATGAATGGAATTAAGGGTATTATGCTAAGTGAAATAAGTCAATCAGGAAAAGGCAATTATCATATGATTTCACTCATATGTGGAATTTTTAAAAATATCTTATTTATTAATTCATGAGAGATACAGAGAGAGGCAGAGGGAGAAGCAGGCACCATGCAGGGAGCTCAATATGGGACTCCATCCCAGGCCCCCAGGATCACACCCTGAACTGAAGGCAGGCGCTTAACTGCTAAGCCACCCAGGTGTTCCTCATATGTGGAATTTAAGAAACAAGACAGAGGATCATAGGGGAAGGGAGGGAAAAATAAAATAAGATAAAATCAAAAAGAGGGAGACAAACCATAAGAGAGTGTTAACTGTAGGAAACAAAATGAGGGTTGCTAGAGGGGCTGATAAAGAAAGAAGGCCATAATTATGGTTTAAATTTTTCAAGATAGGCAACAATCCTGATTTGATAAAATTTGGTGAGTTTTGATAAAACTCAGAAATTTCTGTCTTTGATAAGGCAAATCAATGCTGCCTTATCTCTAATGCAGAGCTATTAAGTGATGTCTGCAGTTCAATACTTTTGGGCTTTCAGATATGTGTATCTCCTTTAGACTTGGGAAATGCTTCACGTTCAGGAGAGTTAGGCTGAAATTTAGTGAAATATCAGAGTTTTTGTTTTGTTTGTAAGATGTACTATCTATGAGTCTATGAGTTTTATTTAATTATCATCAAGGTGGGCATTATTAAATGTTTGTTTAAAAAATGGGCCACTCGGTCTGAGTACATTAAGTGAATTTGATCTCATAGATTTCTAAATCTTTGGCATTCCTCTTTTTCTCCTGTGATGACCTCCAATGAGCTGGGAAGGAAGGGGACAGTGTATCATGCAATGTCAAGGCTCGAAGGAAGCATCAGAATTGTTCTGAACCAGAGAAATGTCCTATGTTCACCTACTTGCTAAACTTTCCAAGCAATATAACTCTTTATCTGGTTTCTTAACTTGTCAGGCATAAAGCATTCCTAGCTGATTTCAAATCTCCCTGTTTTTTCCTAGTGCCACAAATAAACTAGAGTCTCTGTTGACTCTTCCACTTGGCTCTCTGGCTGGACAAAACCTCTCCAAGCCTCGGGGCTTTGAGGCCACTTCTCCCTTTGCCTGCTATCCTAGAACAGATGCACTGGCTTTCAACTCAGCTGCCTTTAGGATCTTTCTCAGGGCTGTGGGAATATCTGAGCTCTATCCATTCCACATGGAATTGGGGTAGTGGGTAATCCAGTGTACTTTGACACATCCCAAGCCCTAGATTTGTGCTGGGCAACTTGAAAGGTGATATCCTTCCAGAGCCTTTAAGTAGGTTCTTTGTCCCTATTCTATTTGTTTCTAAAGACCTCGAACCTCTCTGTCATCTCCAGGAGTAAGCTTCCTTTTCACTTGCGCTGTGTCTTTATCACAGAGCTGCAAGCCTCAGCAGCCTTGTCATATCATAGGCAAAAAAACTATCTTCCTTCTACTATGGGAAGACACTTGGAGCTAAGCAATTGAAGCTCATATGGAAGCTAAAGAAATTTAGCAGTTCCTCTCTATGCAAAGCTGTGCTTTCAAACACATTGTCTTGTACCATTCTCTCTAACCTGGAATGACAAATCTGAAGGAGACTGAAAAAGAACAAGATTTAAAGAAAGGAAATGAAAGTCAAGGTTTAACATTTGCTACATACTTGCCCAATTACAGATATGATTGAAATTACCTTATTTTCTTCCAGCGTGACTGACAGCTGAAATACGATGCAGTTCAATAGTGAAGGGATCCACACAAGTTCTGTGCCACCTGTACTTTGGACGTACAGTCACACATAATAGGATCACCTCAAATCACCCACTGACTGTCACAAGGGTCAAAGGTCATGTCAGCATGTGCTCACAGATTCCTATGCTATGTTTCAATTTCTTGAACTTTCCACTTTTTCTCCCTATGATGTCAAAAGCTCTCCCTATGATTATTTATACTCTTGTTTTCATTTTCCTGGGGCCTAAAGAAAGCTGACCAATTGTACCCTTCCCTCTTCTAGCCTAGCCCTTGTAGCAAACCTCCTACCTTCTCTCCATTTCTAAGGGGTTTGTGCACATGTAGAGTTCTTGTCTGGCTTGAGGATGGGATCAGCCTCCTCTCCTCAATCCCAGTGGAGAGGGTGTGTGCTTGGTGTACATGTGCAGGGGCAGGTGCAGAAAAGAAGTCAGAGGTAGAGACAAATGACAGGGAGTTAAATAGGCTTAAATACATAATTACTGTTCCCTCTCCCTTCAATAGAAATCTCCTGAGTGTTTTTTTTATAAAAACGCATTGAGGGATCCCTGGGTGGCGCAGCGGTTTAGCGCCTGCCTTTGGCCCAGGGCGCGATCCTGGAGACCCAGGATCGAATCCCACGTCGGGCTCCCGGTGCATGGAGCCTGCTTCTCCCTCTGCCTGTGTCTCTGCCTCTCTCTCTCTGTGACTATCATAAGTAAATAAATAAAAAAAAATTAAAAAACGCATTGACAGTATATTTACAGATTAATAATCTATTTGAAAAAAAGGAGAGAGAAGGTTTTGCTATTGCATTTTGTAGGGTGACTTGTAGGTAGAAGAGAATTATTGTATATATATTCACCATTTTTCTACAACTAGGATATAAGGATTCTCTGCTAGCCTCTCAATGACTCTTCCTTTTTTTTTCTCCTTTAGCTCAACAGAATTCACCAAAAATCCATGAAGGCTGGTGGGCGTATAAGGAGGTGGTCCAGGGAAGCTTTGTTCCAGGTAAATGCACATGGATTCTTGTTCTTTTATTTTTGAGAGAAGAATTTGAATGAAATACATAATGTTATTTCCAGAAGTTTGCATTCACTATATGGAAAGGAGGGTGTGGTAAGGAGCACCAGCATCTCCTGTGCATTGTAGACGTCAAACTTTCTCATCAGGGGGAGGTTTGTTCAAGAGTGGCAATTTAATCAAGACCACCTTTCCCCATGTGAGCCTATACCCAAAGCTGTTCCATCTACAGGTGGCTCTTCCAGGGAGAGGACACCAGAAGGATGGAGCATTAAAGCTCTGTCTGTTGGAATTTGGTTAAACAAGAAAGAACCATCTTTTTTAACATTAATGAAACAGGAAGTCTGGAAAGGCTGACCATGACAATGAGGCTTGCTGGGATGCATGCTGTCACTGATGTCACTTCAGTAGCATCTGTGGTCAGGACTTAGCAGATTGGGCCAAGCATGAGCTAAAAATAACAGGTGGAGTGGATGTTGTCAGCATGGCAGGGGTGGGGCCAGAACTGAAGACGAATTAGAGCCAGAGACTTAGCATGGCTTCAGTTCCAGAGGAAGGCGGAGGGTGGTCCCCCACCACTTTTCACCTCAATCATGGTCCTCATCCTTCTGAAGTGTCAGACTTTAGTAGGGAGAGAGGCAAGAGACAGAGCAAGAATGTAAAGGAGAAGGATGGACAGAAAGGCAGGTGAGGTATTTCGAAGTAGTTTTAACTGCTCAGATGTGGGAGGGTAAGAAATACAGCTCTTGAGAGGAGTCAAGATGGAGTACCCATGTAGGCAGTAAGAACAGAGGGCTCCACGTGTCAGGGGCGATCTTTGTAGTTGGTGGTAGGTGGGCAGAGCAGTGCCCCGGGGTCACCTGGTTCACTCCTGGCAGCTCTCCATCATGTTGTCATTCTTCTGTAGTGTTCATTGCATCAGCTGCACAGAGCTCAGCAAGTTACTAAACCCCTCTGAGTGTCCCTTTCTCAATTGTACTGTGGAACAATTTCCTCCAACAGAAGGAAAGCAGCATGGGGAAAGAGTGGGTGACCCACAAGACTGCCAAATGGCCTCATAAATTGATATTATTAACTGTACAGATTTACTGTGGCACATTTAGTCCTTGGCCCAGTGGGCACAGAAACTGGTCTGATTAGTTCACCCAGAAACGATCAGGTTTCTAATAATAATCTTGTAACAACTTAATTGACACAAGCTATTCTCATGTGGCATGATCGAGATACAGGGCACTTTATCCTCAACAACTGGAGACATCCCTTTCCTTTGGATGGAGTGCTTATTGTTTTTCTGAGGAATCTGCTTCTCATATTCAAGATATCTCAGAAATTGCATTTATAATTATATTTTTGTGCATTGTAATTATGAAATTAGAGCAACAAAGGGCATTCCCTCCAGGTTATAATATGTCTTGCTAAACTAATAATATCCTCTGTAGTGACTGAAGTGCTCACGGATAATACTGAATAAGCCCTGCAAAATTTTGCTTTTCTGCCCCACATTTTATTTTTGATGTTTTCCCCTCTGTTGGCACATTCCTTCTTTACAGGTGTTCAAAGCCCACTTTTGATTTGGTTGTTGCTTCTGAGACAGCCATAGGAAAGTTTTATCTTTCCTTTTGTGTGTTGATTTAAAAGAGTTGAACTTTCCCTCATTTCCAGCTTTATATGTATAAAATCTGCTACACGGGAAGCAGTGAGGTACAGAGGTCTGAGTGTGGACTTTGGAGTCAGACAGACCCAGGGTTGAGTCTGGGTTCTGTGACTTCCTACTGGTCGTTCTGTCAGCAAATTGCCTACCTACCCTCAGATCCTTGGGTGATTCATCTGTTCAAATGGAGATAAGGACCCTGTCAGCCTCATGAGGTTTTGTGAGGATTAAGTTATATAATGCAGATAAGGTGCTTATGGTAATGTCTGATGCATGGTGGGAAGACATGTCAGCTGCTCTTTTGGTATAACTGTTATTATTTTATCAATAGCAACATAACTGGATATTTGATACTTCTCTGCTTGGGAAAAGGCAGAGAGCTGTAAATTGGAAATATAATAATGTAGGTAAAGGTCTCTCATGATGCATAGAACATGGAAGATGCTTCGATTGTAATTGTTCCTTGGATTGATGAGTTCAACTGGTCTCTACACAGTGGCCAACTGAGAAGTAACTCTATCATCCTCTGCACTTAGCTATCCCAAAGCCCTCTGGCTTCCTGGTGAAGAAGACTTGTATCTGATGATTTTGCTTCTTAAACTTTAGAGCACTCCGTCTGTTAAAAAAAAAAAAAAAAAGATAAGAGTCATGAGCATTTTTGAATTAAGTAATTGGACCTGAGGCTCTAATATCTGACACACTCCAAATGACCTACTTTATCTGAGTTGGTGCTTAGGGCAAACAATGGACCCTTTATTTCTTATTATCATTGCTGAGTATAAGGTTGAGAATGTTCTTTGCTTTGCCACTGGGATTTTTTTTTTCATGTTATGGATGTGTGAAAAAGAAGAGAAATTCATCTGACTGGACTATTTGGACAAATTTTATTGCCCCATAAGTTCTTTGCAAGAGTATCTAGAAATAATTGTCATTTGGCATAACTGTTGTGAATCTGTGATTTCAACAAAGCTTGTGGTGCGTAGAAATACATGATTTTTTAATGGTAAGCACAAAGTTGATTTAGCACCAGAATAACCCACTTTGGTCAGTTCAGAGCACCTATGGAGTAGCCATTTGATGCTGAGCACCATGCGTGGGGATGTTGGTAAAGAGGTAGCTGATACATGGTTTTTATTCAAGGTGAACCCACAGTCTAAAGAGGAAGATGAGCCATAAACCTATAATTCAGTATAACAAAGGTTCTAGTAGAGTTTATACAATATGTAAAGGAGTCCATAAAGTATTATGATTCTACCTGCGTATTGATTAGCAGACTTTGTTGTTTACCTAATCAAATCTACACTTTCATCCAACCTCATCCCTAACTGTAGCCTGCTTTGCAGGCAGAGTCCCGATTTTATTTATGTCCATCCTCCACACAGGCATGTGCTTATGTGCTCAGAGAAGGAGTCCTTCCCCAGCCCTAGAAAATTAATTTTGATTAATATCCACCCCAATAATGGTTATTTCAATCTGTTTCTTGAGACTTATTCATTTAGACATCATGATGGTTAATTTCATGTGTCAAATTGGCTAGTCCACAGTACCAAGGTATTTGATTAAATTCTATTCTAGATGTTTCTGTGAAGATTTTTTTTTCAAGTAGGTTCCATGTCCAATGTGGAGCCCAAAGCAGTGCCTGAACTAACATCCCTGATATTAAGCCCTGAACTGAGGTGGAATCATGACCTGAGCCAAAGGCAGATGCGTAGCCAACTGAGCCACCCAGGTTGTCCCACTGTGAATGTACTTTTTAGATTTTATTTATTTATTCATGAAAGACACAGAGAGAAAGAGAGAGAGAGAGAGTGGCAGAGATAAAGGCAAAGGGAGAAGCAGGCTCCATGCAGGAAGCCTGATGCGAAACTCCATCCTGGGACTCCGGGATCACGTCCTGAGCCAAAGGCAGATGTTCAATCACTGAGCCACCCAGACATCCCTCAAATTTTTTTAGATGAGATTGCCATTAATAACAGTGGAGCTTAAGTAAAGCAGATTACCCTTCCTAATTAATGTTGGGTGGTATCATCCAATCAGTTGAAGGCCTTGAGAGAAGACTGAGAGGTTCTCCAATGAAGAAGAAATTGTGTTTTCAGAATATTTTGCCCTCAGGCTGCAACATCAGCTCCTCTCTGGGTCTCCAATCTGCCAGTTTACCCTGCAAATTACAGATTTGTCAGTCTCCACAATAAAATGAGCCAGTTCCTTGAAATAAATCTCTCTCTCTTTCTTTCTCTCTACACACACACACACACACACATTCTATTGGTTCTCTTTCTCTGGAAAACCCTGATTGATTCACCAATATAAACATGAGGCTGGGTAAACAATTCTGTCCACCGTGGGGACAAAAGCTGTACCAAAGATGACAAAACAGAAACTTGGATGAACACAGCTTTTGGGTGGCTTACTTAGCATTAAATTAACCATGGAACTGCCTAATTTTCTTAAGTGAGATAACAAGTGTTATCTCATTTTCTTAAGTGACATAACAAACCTCTTATTGTTGGAGCTGTTTTGAGTCAGGTTTTCTGTCACTTGCAGCCCAAAGCATTCTTCCGGATTCTGGATTCTCAAGGGAGGAGGAGAAGGCGGGGAGTATCAGGCCGCACAGCACTGGCAGAGAGGGGTGGAAATGCACCATGGGTGTGGGGAGCATCTATAGGACAGAGCGCACCCTGGGGCTTAGGTGTGAGGAGGCCAGCAGGCCATCAGGGCCAGGTCATGAGACTGTGTTCCATGTTCAAGAGCTTAGACACAATCCTTTTCAAAATAGAGGAATTTTAAGACATCCCTAAGCTCTGGAAAGACACAATCAAATGTGTATTTTAAAAACCAGTTTTGGGGCCACCAGGGTGACTCAGTCGGTTAAGCATCTGCCTTTGGCTCAGGTCATGATCTCAGGGTCCTGGGATTGAGCCCCATGTCGAGTTGAGCTCCCTGCTCAGTGGAGGGTCTGCTTCTCCTTCTCCCTCTGTGCTCTCTCTTTCAAATAAATAAACAAAATCTTTTTTAAAAATAAAAAAAATACAATAAAATAAAAAATAAAAAGCCAGCTATAGCTACAGTAATGGAGATGAACTGCATTTTGATAAGAATATCAGAGGCACAAGGATTCATGAGATGTTTTTTTTTTCTTTTTTTTAATCATCCAGGCAAGAGGTGGCAGGCACTTATACTAAGGCTGTGAAAACCAAAAAACAAAAAAACAAAAAACAAAAAACAAAAAAAACCAAAACCAAAACAAAACAATAACAACAAAAAAAACAAAACCAAAGCAACAAAACAAAAACCCCCAAACCAAAAAACAAACAGAACTCCAAAAGAAAAACCAAAAACTGGGTTAATCATGTTATTGAAAGATTCGTCATGGGGTTTGTTTAGTGACATTTAAAGTATATCTCTCTTTCACACGTGTAGATAACACATTTATCATTTAGCATAAATATACACATTTAACACATTTCGAAAAAATTTGTGCCAAATACTGCCTTTTCACATTCCATTTATCCAAAGCAGTAGGGGAGTCAGGCATTCTCTATAGCGGAGACACTATGCTAGGAGTTGGGGTTTTAAAAAAGAGATGGCCTTTTACTTCTTTCAATCTAGTGGGAGAGACAGTCACTAAAAGTAATAAGTAGCCTCTCACCCACAACACCTGCTTCACATGGCAATGTTTGGAATGGGGAGTTTCTTTTAGTTTTTTCAGACCAGGACATCAGAATTGAGGGGCTTGCTTCCACTTTAAAGCTTTACGTCATAATACTTGGGATATATATTTTTAGAACTATATGAAACTCTAGAAGAGGTGAAGGACCTCACTTCTATGTCACCACGTCCTAAGGGTTACTCTCAGGTTGCTGAACCTTACCTCTTGAACTCACTCATCCAGCAAGCTCTCTCTGGATACCTGTTTTCAGTATGGCCATATTTGGTCCTTAGTGGGTAAAGACACAAAGGATTTTCCACTGTGGTCTCAAGCTGCTGACGATAGTGAGAGAGACATAGATAATTATCCATTATGTTATAGCATTTCTAGGATTGCCATGAAGGGTGTTTGGAGTTACCCAGCTTGAGAGAGCACAGAGGGCTTCTCAGCTGATGCAATCCTCAGGGGTAACATGTATGATTCTGTGAGGGAAGAAGGGAAGAAATGGCCTTTCAGAAAGGTAAGGGGTTGGGCATAGGCCTGGAGGCTGGGAAGAGAGAGGCTCATTGCACGAGGAGCGCTCCGGAGAGTTAGGGCTGAGGAGGGCAGCAGGAGTCCTGTCACAGGAGGCAGTACCAGCTACCAGGTTAGATTTTACCCTGAATGCATTGGGGTACCAAGGGAAGGATGAATGCTAGTGCAAGATTCAGGATGAGGAAGATGTGAGCTAAGACAGATGCAGAGGGGACTCTGAGGACAGTCTAGCCTCCAGGGACAGGAGCCTTGTCTCCTTTTACCTCTACCCCTCCAGGTCATAACACAAACCTTGGATACATTAGAGGCTCCAGATTTGCTAAATCAACTTGGATTAAAGCAGAGGAATTGTTGCTCCTTGAAGACAGGTGTGAATCATCATCAGCAGCAGCAGCAGCATCAAAATAAACACAGCACTAGAAACGGAAGTACAGGCTACAAAGGCATATTGGAAAAACCTGCCATTTCCTACCTGCGTCTCTTTTGCTCCTCATACAGCATATTTCACTTCTGATGCTCTGGCCACCAGATGTGAGGAGCTTTTCTCACCCAGCAAGTAATTCTCCATGATGCCATCTGAGTGTCTTTAACTCAATTCTAACACTTTCTGCCTGGAGACAGCGTCAGATCCCTTGGGTTGAGGGGGCAGTCCTAGAAGCTAGCCCCCACCCCACTTCCGATGCCAGTCACATGGAGTAGATCCCCAGGTTACCCACAACTTCTGTCTGACTTGGCTATAAACCAGAGGTTCCCACAACCCCTTCCAGTTTGAATGATTTGCTAGAGTGGCTCATAGAACTTAGGAAAACACATTTGCCTGTTTATTAAAGGATATGATGATGGATACAGATGAAGAGCTAGATGAAGAAATACATGGGGTGAGGAGCTTTTTTCCCCTGTGGAGTTGGGGGGGGTACCACCCTCCTACTACAGGCATGTGTTCACCACTCTGGAGGCTCTCCAAACACCCCACTATAGGGATTTTTATGGAGGCGTCCATACATGGGTATGATGAATTATTGACTCTTTTTGGAGCCCCCCTCCTTATTCTGGAAAAATTGGTGGGGGAGGGCCTCAAAATTCCAAGCTTGGTCTTTCTGCTGAATAGCTCCTATCCAGAGGCCATCCAGAAGCCCACCTTGAGTTGCCTCATTAGAACAAGAGATGTTCCTCTCATCACTTAGGGGCATTGGAGGATTTCAGGAGCCCTGTGTGTGAAGGGTTGGCTTAGAGGTGTGTTCCAGGCAACGGAGTGCACCTGCATAAGGGCTCAGAGGCATGCATGGGCATGACATGCATAAGAAATAGAACAGAATTCACTGTGGCTAGAGCATAGACTGTCAGAGGCAAAGTGGTTTGAGATTGGAGGCAGTCAGGAGCCTCCACGTGATTGGACCACACTTCAAGTATTTCGCATGGGGATCCCAGGAACAAGAGGACAGGAGCTGTAAGTTATTTGCTATTCCTCGGAGAACTGGCAAGCACCAAGGGATTATGAAACTGAGTTTCAAACTGAGTGATTAATAAAGGAATTTGAAACTTCATTTCTGATCAGGATGGGATTAGGAGGCTACTTTGGCCCACTGCACCATCCTCTGGTATGTTTTTCAAAATCAGGGAGAAATGGTTCACATGGGACAATAAATTCTCCCAGGATGCAGTTTCCCACCCCTTCCTTGATGGGTAGTTTTAAAACCTCCAGATTGTTAGAAGAGGCAGGTAATTCTATCTGTTGACAACTACCTGTGGTTTAGCACTGATACCTAATTACCTGCATTGTTTGAAATGGCCAATTTTCTCTAGTTTAGAAAATCTCCTTTTAGACATTGGTAAGGAATGTGGGCTCTCTTTTCTCTCTGCTTTCCTCCTGGGGAGGGAAGAAGGCTGGATGGTGGGGTGCTTGGTGATGTAGGAAGACCTGCCCGGGGTCATGCATACCCTTTATTCCTCCATATAGTGGATGGTGCTTATATTTGTTTTCTCTTGCTGTATAGCAAATTACTATGCATAACAGCTTAAATAGACACACATTTATTACCTTGCAGTTTCCTTGGGTCAGGAGTTCAGGTACCGCTTAGCTGGATCCTCTGCTCAGGGTCTTGTAAGTCTGCAAAAGTGTCAGTTCCCTTTGCATCTCATCCGGGGCCAACCTTACACAGATTCTGGGTAGAATTCAGTTCTTCAAAATTGTAGAACTGAGGCTCTCAGCTGCTATAGGCTGTCCCTTCTCCATAGTTCACAACATGACTGACTGTTTCAAGGCCAAGAGGAAAATGTCTTTCTTTGAATCTCTTCTCTTCTGGGAAGGTTTGGAGGAGTCTCTTTTAAAGAGAGAATAATATCCCTATTCTTAATTCAAAGTCTGCTGATGGACGACCTTATTCACATCTGCAGAATCCCTTCATCTCTCACATACCATGTAACCTAATCACAGGAGTGAAATTCCATCCTACACACAAATCTGATTCATACTCGGTGGGTGTATATATAAGGTGAGAATGTTGGAGGCCATCTTGGAATGTGATCAACCACCTTCATTCCTCTGTGTGGTAAATAGTGTGGGCATTCCTCTGTGTACTAAGCTGTGCCCCTTATTCCTTCATATGTAGAAAACTATAAAAGGCTGCAAAAGGTGGGGGGGGGGCACCTGGGTGACTTATTTAGTTAAGTATCTGACTCTTGGTTTCAGCTCAGGTAGTGATCTCTGGGTTGTGGAATAAGCCCTGCATCAGGCTCTGCACTCAGTAGGGAGTCTGCTTGAGATTCTCTCTCCCTCTGCCCTTCCCCCCTCAAGTAAATAAATAAATCTTTAGAACAAAAAAAGGCTGCTAAAATGCTCATAAATCAATCCCATTTGAAGATGAAGTGGCCACTGTTCTAGCCTAACATCTTCAAATTGAGAAGTGAGAAATAATGTTTTTTTTTTTTATTAGAATTGGTTCTGTTGCCTTTCCATGAAGAGTGTCCTCAGAAGAAAACCAAAGCTAGCTTCCTCCACACTACCTCAGATTTCCCAGTGCTCCTAGATTTATTAAATTTAAATTATTAAATTATTTATTAAATAATTAAAATTATTTTAACGATTTATTTATTTATTTATTCATGAGAGAGAGAGAAAGAGAGACAAAGACACAGGCAGAGGGAGAAGCAGGCTCCATGCAGGGAGCCCGACTTGGGACTCAATCCTGGGACCCCAGGATCATGCCCTGGGCCGAAGGCAGGTGCTAAACCGCCGAGCCACCCAGGGATCCCCTGCTCCTAGATTTATAACAGATGTCAAGTGTGAGAGAGAGGGAAGGATTTTATCCATGATTCCCAGGTTTCTGGTATGGGCAACTTGCTGGAGGGTGGAAATGGTTCTCCTTTGTGGAGATAGGAAAGAAGCAGTGAGGTGGGTAGGACACAGCGTGTAGAGGCTCCCTGTGGACAACAGCCAGATGCCACCCCAAATTGCTCTTCTAGCCATTTTCTCCCTGCCCTTCTCTCCCTGGCCCTTTTATCCTCTGGCCTCAGACTCTGGCTTCTGATAATTCTTCCCACTCAGACCTTTGTCATTGTGTTTGGTGAGCTTGCCTCCTTGCAGTTGGCTCAGACTCAGTGTTTGCTTTCCACCATCTTCCCAAGCTCCTATTTCACCTTCAGATGACATACTCTATTGACACAAGGCCACAGAGTTTCTCCCATCAGGAATTCACTGCATGATCACGCCAACCCCACTCAGTCTCCCTTTGAAGGGAAGAGGGGCCCACATCCTCTAAACTTACTATCCTCCAGCACCCTTTGATACACCCCACTTGATGAGTGTTATATAAAATCATTGTATTAGTTTCATGTGGCTGCCATAACAGATTACATGAGTGGTGGCTCAGACAACTCAGATTTATTACAATTCTGGAGGTAGATGTTCTAAAATCAAGCCCCTCCTGATGTCTCACTTTATGGCATTGATTTCTTTGCTATGAAAGTATATGCAAACCTTTTTGTTTGAGTGTAGAATTCATTTTAATTTCTCTAAGGGATAAAACTTGCATTTTACAGAGTCATGTTGCATATTATTTGGTCAAGGGAATAACCCTCTGCTATTGGAGGTAATCAATCCTTGAGCTGGGAGTGGGTGAGGGAGCACACCAGTGCTCTGTGCCTGGACTTTGCTTTTGTCATTACCAATCTTCTTTCTTATTTGGGTCATGGAAGCAGCAAAGAGTAGGGAAAAGTGCTCACTGGCTTGGCTCGTCCACTAACCAAACATATAATCTCAGGCAAGTCATTTAGTATCTCAGGCTCTTGATTTCCTCATGTATAAAATCACTGTGTTGAATTGCATTATTTTCAAAGACTCATTCTGGCTCCAATATTCTCTGAGAGTTTGCTAATGTGATATAAGATTGGTTTGGGAGATACATTTAGCAGCATTAAGAAATAGAATATTGATTTCATTCACAAGATAATTTTATTATGTTCTCAGTATCAGTATTTGGAAATGGAGTCAGTGATGTAAGCGTGTCTCTCTAGATTTCTGATTTCTCATCTCTATGAGAAAGCAAATAGAACTTAATGGATATATTCTTCTCAGTATAGGAGGGTGATGTTACGCTGACTCACCCTCAATTATAAATACTTTTAGTTACATTTTTTTCTCAGAAATTGGGATGTGTAGAGATTAATATTTACTCTGAGGCTGAAAGATGCTAGACACTGGGGTTACAAATAAAAATAATGCTCCTGATTTTAAGGAGTTCACAGAGAAGTTTAGAGACAGATGGCAAATCAGAGGTTACAGCTTAGCCTGGTAGGGAATTCAAAACCGGAGTGGAGAGAAAGGAGAAAGTTGCAGTGGGCTCTGCCTTCAGGTCAGAAAAGGCTTTACAGATGAAGATGTCTCTTGATATAGGGTCTTAAAAGACAATAGAAGAATACATCCAGTGGACAAGATGGAAAAAGGGCATTGCTGGTGGATTAAACATAATGGAATCTGACCTACTACTAAGTAACAGATTGTAAACTTCTTACAAGCATTCTTGTAAGCATCTCATGTATGACAGGCCCTATTATGACCATACTTTAGTGCTGTGTCATGAAAAGTACACTGGACTTAGAAGATCATGCTTTATGTCCCACTCCATTGTGTACCAGCTGTGGGATGTTTAGAAATCACCTAACTTCTCAGAGCCTCAGTTTACTTATAAACTAAGGACAATAAAACCTATGTGTCAAATATTTGTATAAAAATAAAATGATAGTAATTGCCCCCTATCTGTAGAGGATGCAAGATACTAGACCCCCCAATGGGTGCTTCAAATGCAGATTGTACTGAACTCTATATACCATCTTTTTTCCTATACATACGTACCTATGATAAAGTTTAACTTACAAATTGGGCACAGTAAGAGATTCATGACAATAGCTAATAATAAAACAGAATAGATCTAATCATGTTATAATAAAAGTTATGTGAATTTGGTCTCTTTTTCTCAATATCTTACTGTACTGTGTTCATCCTTGTTCTTGTGATGACATGGGATGATAAAATGTATATGTGGTGAGATGAGGTGAGGCATCTCATTCGACGTAGGCATGTGACATAGCACTGGACTATTATGACCTTCTGATGATTAGTCGGAAGGTGGATCATCTGCTGTCAGACTGGGATTCACCATATGTAAAGGAAACCATGGATAAGGAAGGACCATTGTCTATGTTAGACCTAGGCATGCCTTCCTTGTAGACCTTGAAAGACTACAAAGGTATTGCTCCTTTTGCTACCATAATTTTACACTGGGCTATTTAAGTTTGCAAGGAAGGGCCCTGCTTGGTTGTACTACTATTCTAAGTTCCTAGTAAAGCCTTCTAATCCAAGAAGGCACACTAAGTCTTTTGAAGGTATGTTAACAATAGCCCACTGTGCAAAAAGAGACAACTTGAACACAAGTACATATACATACTTCACTAGAAAGATAGGTTGCTCCCATCCAATATGCAGTATTGCTGCTGGATGGGATCTTGCACCAAGCCTTCTCAGAGGCACATGTCTTTCCTGGTGCCACACACTGATTCCTGGTCCAATCAGCACAGGTGGCTCCAGCCAATCAACCACTTTGGAAATACTTCTGGAGGGCCCCGGCGTGGCTCATTTGGTTAAGGGGTTGCCTTCAGCTCAAGTCATGATTCCAGGGCCCTGGGATCAAGCCCCTATCAGGCTCCCTGCTCAGCAGGAAATTCTCCCTCTCCCTCTGCTCCTCCCCGCAACCCTGCTCATGCTCATGCTCTCTCTCTCTCTCTCTTAAATAAATAAATAAATCTTTAAAAAGAAAAGGAAATACTTCTGGAACTTCAGGACTTATCCAACTGGAAATACACCAAGGAAGCCTCTATGGCAGTGGTCCACACTGGGTACAGGCAGTAAGGGGCACACTGTCTGTAGATAATTGAATAGAAAATGATGAAACTCCCTAAAAGTTTGATATGTTTTTTATTATCTTCATGTGCTAGAAATTCTACAACTGCCAGTGATAAAATACTCCTCCTGAAAAAAGTAGTCTAAGCTCTAAGCAATTCATGTGGTTGCTGTTGTGTTTTAATTATATATAATCTTCAAGCTAGCACATTTTTGTTACTTGTCTTTGAAAGAGCACTGTATCCTACACAGAAGTTAACTGGAAGAACTCTCAGTTGTTCAATTAGCTTCTAACACACAGGGACTCAACTATGTATGTTTGTTCCTAGAGGATGGTCCTGAGGGTTTGGAACTGGTGGAGTTTGGGATAGGTAGGACAGTCCCTGTCTCCAGTCCCTGTAGCCCTACTTATTCCTGAATTGAAACAGCTGATTCAAAATAAACAACAATAGCACTGTGATTGTAAACACGGAGAAGCAGACCTTGAACTATTTCAACTATGCCATACTGTGTGACTGCTTGGAGTTTTTATTTGTACTTAAAATTTAAAACACTGAAACAGGGATCCCTGGGTGGCGCAGCGGTTTAGCGCCTGCCTTTGGCCCAGGGCACGATCCTGGAGACCCGAGATCGAATCCCACGTCAGGCTCCGGGTGCATGGAGCCTGCTTCTCCCTCTGCCTATGTCTCTCCCTCTCTCTCTCTCTCTCTCTCTCTCTCTGACTATCATAAATAAATAAAAATTTAAAAAAAAAACACTGAAACAGAATGTGAACTACAAGGTGTAATATTTTTGTTTGGTAAGTGCAGTTTTCAGTTCATACATGAACTGTTTTATTGAAACTGAATAATGCCTTTTCCACTGAAATTTGTGTGTTTTAAAGCTAAAGAAAAAATATTGTTATTAATTATCGTAGTTATACCTGAGTCTAATTGTGTTATTCAGAGGAGAGGTGTTTTAAAAAATGAGACGCTCCTAAGTCAAATACTTGAGGTTTGCCACCGTTTGAAGCCTTAGGTTCAGTTACTTTACATTCACTAAATAAAAAACCCTAAAGCAGAGCTCATGGCTGACTTCTGGCCATGACACCCGTGGTTCCTTTCAGTGTAGCTAACTGGGTGAACCCCAGTGGTGTTGGCCATCCCAGCTAGCTGAAAATCCACTCCTTCCTCCTCCTGGCAATGCCTCTCATTTGAAAGATGTGCTTGGGTTACCTTCACAAAACACAGGTAATAGCTTTATTGAAAAGCAGCTTGGTGAGTTGTTGAGAGGTAACTTGTAAGGGTAAATACTGCTCATTGAGTTGTTGTGTGATAATGGGATTGTTTACAGAATACACAGCAGGCTGCTTCACCCTCAGGTTATACCTCTTTGTCAGGTGGAAGATAATCAAAGGCAGCCAGACTATAACTCCAACCAGGAATTCTTCTACCGGCCAAAGGATGACAGGGAGGTGCCTGTGGACTTCGTTACACACTATAACATTAGACAACATTCTCAAAAAGACAAACTCTGTAGCAAAGGTTTTTATGCAGCAAGTATCCAGTGCCATTTGGATGCTCTTGGAAGGCAAGAGGAGGACATCAAGTCCCATTCTCTGACCCCAGCCTGAGTTGCAGAGTCCCACTGTGGTGATAAGGGCTGGAAGGGGAAACCTCCTTTCTCTCTCCATGGACTCCATGCCTCCTTATGACTGGACCCCATGGCAGCTATGATGATTTTTGCATTCCATCTCCAGTTTACCCTGCAAGCTGTCTTCTCCCCTGTCTGAACAGAACTGGGTTACCAGTTCCTGCCAAGTGCCGTACCATTGGCTCCTTTTCAACCCAGACTAGGATCACCAATGATTCTCCTTTCTGGAAGAGTGCACATTTCTGTATTGACAGCTTCTAGATCTGAGGGCTCCTTTGCAACCTTCTATGCCTATCTTTCGTCCATGAAATGATATTCCAGAGCCTCTTCCTTTGCCCCTCTTTACTCTTCTCATAGCCTTGGGGGCCACACACTTAACATGAACAAATCCAGCATCCCTAACACCGGTTCCAGCTTCTTCCCACTTATGTCCTCATGGTCCAAGCTTTTGAACAGGTTTCCCTGCCCTTCTTTTGAGCACCAGAGTTCCACAGGGTGTTGCTAATATCAGTTATGCTCTCTATTATATTTTACTTCAGACTATCTGCCTTATTCCTGGAAAGCAGTTTTTTTGTTTTTTTCTTTTTTTCCTCCCAGAGTGGATCTTTCTAACACTGCAGCAGTTGCCCAGGATCATACCTCCTTTTAGAGTGTTTTATATTTAGATCACCCCTTTCTCACATTTATTTGCCTGGGAAAATAGCACCCAGGTTAATCAGAAGAAATTCTGCCTTTCATCAGGATGAAAATATATAAATAAGTTATCATATTATCATAACACGTTATCCAACAGGCCATGGTATAATGTACCAGTATAATAATATATAATATACTTACTGATTTTTAATTATGCACTTTGTGGTTACAGCTACTTTTTCTTGAGGACATCCTCCTTGGTGCTTTTTAACATTCAAATTAAGACTGTGTGTTCTAAATGGCTCAGTTATCACACTGGTGGCTTTTGTTTTAGTTTGAGTTTTACTTCTTGGATTGTTTCTACTCTTTCTCATATAGTGTGTCATACTCTTCAATTCACTTTATAATTTTCTGAACTCCATATTTAAGTTTTGCTCTTTTTTGGGCAATCAAGGTTTAGGGGTGATCAATATTCTGGGTCCTCAGATGTCCAATAAAAGGTCTTTCTTTTGCCCTTACCCTTGAGTGATGGTTTCTTTGGTAATAGAATTTTAGTTTCAAACCCACCTTGCTTTGGATTTTCCTAGGTATTACTCTACTGTCAACTTGCAAATGGTGGCCAAGATGAGGAATCTGATGGTTTTGTAGATACATGTCTCCCCCATAACCCCAGCTCCTACTGGCTTTTAAGTCATTCTCTTTCTCTTTAAAGTTCAGAAATGTCATGGGACGCAACCAAATGGATATGTCTTTTTCTTCATTATTTGCACTCAGCATGCTGCAAATCACATTCTAATAGAGCAGAAGGTCTTTTTTTTTTTCCTCCCTGTTTTGTTCCCAGATCTATGTATGCTAAGAAGAATGCCTGACAAAAAGTTAGAGCTCCCTGAATCTTACTGGCTAAATGAACTTGTATTCAAGTCATTTCTTATTTTAGGGAAATTTTCTTCTATTATTTCTTTGATTACCTTTCCCCATCTGTTCCTTCTGCTCTCACGTTCTGGACAGGTTTGGGAACATATGGATCTATTTTCTAAGCCTTTCTTTTCTTTCTGTGCACAATTTCTACACCCTTTGCTTGCTCTCCTCATTTCATACTCTGCCTTTTTATTTGAAGTTTGAATAGATTTCCTTTATTTGCCTTTCATTGTTCTACTTTGGCCTTCAGCATTGTCTGTTCTTTTATACAGGACTTTCATTAACTTCTGAAATTTGGCAATCACATTTTCATTTCTAAACATTATTTCTGTTTTTTGATTTATCTTTTTTATGATTATTTTCTTATGTGATGAATCCATTATCTACCTGACTCCCGTACAAGGATCCTTATGAGATTTTTTTTTCACATTTTCCTTTCTCTTCAATATTCTCTCTCTTTGTTAATCATGGTTCTTCTCTTTCATGTTGTTGACTTCCCTCAAATACCTAGTGATTATTGGTTATATGTTCATGTTTTAAATGAAGGACTCAGTAGTTTAGTATTGGAAACTGGTGTGGTTTTCTCTGAAGTTACTCCCATAGGTTTCTGTGATAAGTCTCCAACCTTGAATGAGAGGGTCAAAATGGAAAATGCTGATGGACCCTCTTTTCTTCAAGGTAGTGGAGAAGTAGATAAAAAGACAAGCTGGTGAATCTCAGCCTCTAAAGTCAGGAAGCCTTTCCTTTTTTTTTTTTTAAGATTTATTTATTTGTTTATAGAGAGAGAGTGAGGGAGGAGCAGAGGGAGAGAATCTTAAGCAGACTCCTTACTGAGCATGGAGCCTTGTGCAAGGCTCGATCCCAGGACACAGAGATCATGACCTGAGCCAAAACCAGGAGTCAATTGCTTAACTGACTGAGCCATCCAGGTGACCCCAGGAAGCCTTTCTGGGGAGCATGGTGCTTGTTATTATAGTTTATGCTATTACAGAGTTGTCCCTCGTGTGTTTCATCTCTGTGCCAGCTGTGTGGTTCTGAGGATAGCTTCAGTTTGCTCAGCTTCTCTGTCTGGTCCCAAGCATATGCTAAAAGGACCACACACACACACACAGAGCTGATGTCTGCTTCCCTGGAAGGGCCTTCTCATGGCTTCAGCATAGGAGCAAATGTCATTTTCAACCTTAGCACAAAGGCAGAGAAGGAGCAGCCAAAGTAGCTGAACCCTTCCAGAGGCCATACTCTAATCATTGCCTTGTGTTTGGCTGGCTCCCACTTCCTGTCCCTTTGAGGCTTGGCCTTTCTCTGGCAAGCCAGTGAAAAGTTAGAAAGACTGTCACCACTGCAAGAAGTTTATCCTCTCTCCTATTTAGTTATTTATCCTTCTGTTACATCTGATTTTATCTGCTTGGTATCTTTGGAAAATTCCTCCAATTTCCTGTCCCTGAAAGTGGTATTCATTCATACTTATCAGAGTTGTTATATATTTATCCCTTTTCTAATATCTTTTCTGTAATTATATCTGGGAAGTATGGGTGGAAGGGAATAAATAAGTCCTCTTTTCCCACCCAACTAGTTCTTTCTCTCCAACTCTCTCATTATTTTCATGGCTCCCCAGCTTAGAGAACCAAAAGTTAATGGCCATTGATCAGTGTCAGTGAATGCCTTTCTTTCTATTTCTTCCTTCCTTTTTCTTCCTCCCTTTTTCTTTCTTCCTTCCCTTCTTCCTATTAAAAACCACATTTCTGTCTAGGCGTTGGAAGGGGGTGGGGTGTATAAGAGTAAACAAATAAGGTCTTGCCCTCTCAGAGCTTACAATAGTGAGGGAGAAAAATATTAATCAAATAAGCACACGAATGAAACATATTTACAAAGTATGGTATAGTGCATGAGGGAAATAAGGATGAGAAGGCCTTATTGGGCCAATGTCATTTGAAGTGAGCCCTGAAGAATGGGATCCCTGGGTGGCGCAGCGGTTTGGCGCCTGCCTTTGGCCCAGGGCGTGATCCTGGAGACCCGGGATCGAATCCCACGTCGGGCTCCTGGTGCATGGAGTCTGTTTCTCCCTCTGCCTATGTCTCTGTCTCTCTCTCTCTCTCTCTCTCTCTCTCTCTCTGTGACTATCATAAATAATAAATAAAAATAAAAATAATTAAAAAAAAAGATTAAAAAAAAATGAAGTGAGCCCTGAAGGGTGAGCAGAATTTGCCCAACAGACCAGCAAGGTAAGAAGGTTGCAACAGGATGGAGCATAAATTTGGACATCCTTGAGGTGGGAAACCGTTTGGCATGTTGGGGGCTGGTAGAGAAATCCAGGGATAGGATCGAAGTGCAGAGCAACATGAAAAAAGAATAAAAACTGAGAGTAGGGAGCCTCAAAGGCCATGTGAGGAATTGAGATCGAAATCTTTATTCAAAAGAAAAAAAAAAAGAAATCTTTATTCAGTAGTAAGCAAGTAGAGTATTAAACAGAGGAGCTGCACTAATGATATATGTTTTGTTTTAATCTTTTTAGCTACTGCAGGGAGAGTAGACTGTACGAGGGCAGAAGTGGACTTATGGAAAGTCTTGCAATAGGGCAAGTGCACAGTAATGGTGGCTAGAGCTGCAGAGGCAGGAATGAAGGAGGAGGTGAGTGCACTGATTCTGGGAATGTTCTGAAGGCAGTGTAGACAAGACATTCTGATGGATTAGTTGGGAAGAGAGTCATGGAGGATGAATCTTCAATTTTTAGTATGAACAACCTGGTATATGGTGAAGCCATCATCTGAGCTTGGTGAGCTATGGGAGAGGCAGATCTGGAGTGCAGAGAGTCCAGTGTTCTGTTTCAGCCATGCTCATTTTTTACACGCTCATGAAACACTCGAGAGGAGGCAACACGTTGGCAAGAGATGTCTGAGGGGAAATATGCATTTGCCTCCTGCCAACATGCAAATGGTATTTAAAAGGCACCTAGTGAATGAAATTGCCTGAAGACAAAATATAGCTCACAGACAGGAGATGAGACATAGAGAAAAGCTAACATTTCAGGAGATGGGCATATGTGGAAGCGGTTTCACCTCCTATGACAACTCATATTAGTATAGGACTACATGAGCATTTGTATGCTTTAACGAACATTTATGCCACACTTACTTTGTGCCAGGCGTAATTCCAAATGTTCATTTGGAAATGAATTTTGCAAATGTTAACTCATTCATTTCTCATAACTGTCCCACGAAGTGGTTATGGTTATTGGCTCCACATTACAAATAAAAAAATGGAGGCATGTGGAAGTTTAGCATCTTACTCAAGGTCATATTGCTGGTAGATAACAGAGCCGGGTCTCAAACTAGACTATGTCTAGTACTGTGCCATGGTAACTCTCAGCATCCTGCCATCTCACCTGGATTTGGTGAGACCTGGTCGTCTGTGAATATGGAAGGGGGGAATGGAAGTATATATGCTCTTGTTGGCATTGTAGACCTTGTTGCTTTCTAACTCTTGCCACTTTAAATCCATCTGTTGCCCACACCCATAGCTTTTAATTGCACAGAATAATTCTTACATCTGTCATTTCATTATGTTTCTTGTATCATTTGAATTTCAGACTTCAAGAATATTGTGATAAACTACCCCAGTGGTTTTGCATTTTTTTTCAGGCTCCTATCACTTTCTCTCATTGCAACCAGATTAACCAAAGCACAACCACAGACTATCATTTCCTCGATCAAAAACCTTTGGTGAGCTTTCATTTCTTACAGAATCAAGTTTACGTGCCTTCTCTGGTGCCCAAAGCCACCTGTAACTTGGCCTCAACTTTCAGGCTCATCGGTCACAATTCTCTGACACGTAGCTGCGGCTCTCAGCCAGGACGAATTAATGATTCCTTGAGCCTGTCCTGGGCTTGCTCAGTTTAGCAACTTTGTCATGCCTTCCAGCATATTTAGAATCTCTCTTCCTACTGTAGCATGCTCCAGAGGTTCCTATTCCTGCTGGTTGGAATCTGACTCATCCCACACAACCCAGTATTAGCGCCCTCCCTTCACCATTCCGTAATTTCAGCAGGAACTGATCAGATTCTCTTCTGAACTCTTCAACATTCCTTGTTCCTTTTATAGTAGCCATTGGATTCTAAATATTATGGGAATTTGTGAGTACAGATTCCCAAGCCACCTAGAACAGGTTGTATCTTTCCACCACCGTCTAGAAGGCCTGCACTGTGCCTGGCCAACAGTTGGTGCTTTACATGTTGAAGTGCTTGATAACCACATGCAAACCTCTCCCTCTTGGCTGCTTCTCCTTGCCTGATTTGTACCTGAAGAGCGCTGCCCCTTTGTCTTGCTTTCCAGTGGATGATTCTGCTTCCCAAATGCATTCTCATCATGCAGTGATTCACTCCACGTATTTCCCAAACATGTACTAAAACTAAGGATGCTAAGTGGCTGACTCCCTAGTTAAGCTATTTGCAGATAGAATGAACTCTGTACATGACACCCCCCCCACCCCCCCGCCAACCTCCACCTCGCTTCTCAGCAGATTGAGTCTTAGATGCTTCAGGAAAAAAAAAAAAAGGGACTTTTTTTTGAGGGGGAGGGGATATCTATCAGTTTATAGATAGGAACCTAGTACTGAAAACTCATTTATTTTCATCTAAATAAGAATGAATGGAACTTCTTCAGGCTTTCATTGTACTAAGTATTTTTTTTTTACCCTAAGACGTATTTTCTAACTGGAATTTATATTTTTAATAATAAATACTTATGAACTAGATATTTTGACCAGGAAAATAAATGCCACATATTAAGTTTTAACTTTATAGTTTTTGTAATAAAAGCAAGATATTAAATCAAATATACAGTATGAGTCAGTATTTTTTATATCTATCATAACTAAGCAAAACCCTGAAAGGAATAAAAAAACGTACGTCTCTGGGTGATGGGGTTATTTCTTTTCTTTACATTTCTGTATTTTCTAATTGCTTAATAATTAGCAGACATTACTTTTATGTTAAAAATTTATTAAAAATACAGCTCTTCTTTTAATAGAAGAATTGTAGGAAAGGGAGGTGGTACTGAGAGTTTTTTTAGAGATGCTCTATGAAATTCAGGATTTTTGAAAATCTCACAGTCTTTTTATTTTTATTTTTTTAAAAGATTTTATTTATTTATTCATGAGAGACACAGAGAGAGCGAGGCAGAGACACAGGCAGAGGGAGAAGCAGGCTCCATGCAGGGAGCCCGACGCGGAACTCGATCCCGGAACTCCAGGATCAGGCCCTGGGCTGAAGGCAGTGCTAAACTGCTGAGCCACTCGGGCTGCCCATCTCATAGTCTTTTTAAAATCTCTTTTATTAAAAATGAACAAACAAACAAACAAATAAATAAATAAAATACAATAAAATCTCTTTTATTGAGGTATAATTTATAGTAAAATTTTCTGATTTTAAATATATAATTCCATGAGTTTGGGCAAATGTATACAGTCTGTAACTAATACTACAATCATGATAATAATATTTTTATTATCCTAAAAAGTTTCCTTGTCCCGCTTTGTAGTTGGGTGATCCATTCCTCCTACCTCTTGGTCCCTGAAAACCACCGGTTAGTTTCTATCAATATAATTTTACATTTTCTAGAGGCTCATTTTGATGGAACTATAGATTGTAGATATCTATAGAGACTTTTGTGCATGATTTTTTTTCCTTTAGCATGATGTAAGGCTCATCCATGTTGTTGACTGTATCAGAGGTTCATTTCTTTACATTGCTGAATAGGGGTTTATTCTATACATATCCCACATGTACTTACTGATGGACAATTGAGTTGTTGCCAGATTTAGGCTGTTTGGAATAAAGCTGCTGTGAACATTCATGTACAAGTCCCTATCTAAATATATATTTTCACTTATCTTAATTCAATACCAAGGAGAGGGATTACTGAGTCATTTGGTAAGTGTATTTTACAGGAAGCTACCAGACTGTTTTCTAAAATGACTGTACCATATTACATTCCCACCGCAGTGTGTGTGAGAGTTCCCGTATCTTCACATACTCATCAACACTTGATATTATCAGTCATTTTATTTTTAGCTATTCTAGTGAGTGTGTAGTAATATAGCAGGTTAGATTTATAATTTTGCATTTTCCAAATGAGTCATGATGTTATTATCTTTTCATGTGCTTATTTACTATTCATATATCTTGTTTGGTGAAGTAACTTCAAGTATTTTGCTCATTTAAAAAATTGGATTGTTTTTCTTACTTTTATTCATTTATGGGGGATCTTTATATTCTCTGGGTGCAAGTCATCTATTAGATAACATTAAAAAAAATTTTTTTTTTGGTCTCTGGCTTGTCTTTTCATTTTCTTGTTTTAGGAGATTTTTTTAATCTTGAGAAAATCAATTTATCTTTTTTTTTTAATTTATCATGTTTTTTGTGAGCTAAAGGATGCTTTCTTTTATGGTTCATGCTTTTTGTGAGCTAAGAAGTTTTTATTTAAGCCAAGGTAATCAGAATGTTTTCAATCTTTATTCCTAGAAGTTTTATTATTATAGATCAATGCTGTAGGACTACAATATATTTTGAGTTAATTTTCACATATCATTCAAGGTAAGGGTGCATATGAATATCCAATTGTTCCAGTTCATACATTGAAAATATAATCCTTTCCCTTTCAAATAACTTGACACTTTTGTTGAAAGTCAATATTTGTGCAGGTCTACTTCTGGATTCTATTCTGGTCAATTGATGTCTATCTTTTCACCAAATATATATTATCATAATGACTGTATCTTTATAAGAAATCTTATACTCAGGTTATGTAAATCCTATAATTTTGTTTATCTCCTCCAAAATTTTTTGGCTTTTCTAAGATCTTTGCATTTCCATAAAATTATGTAAATAACTCATCAAATTCTTAAAAAAAAAGTCTTTAGGGATTTTGGCAGGCTGAGTTGAATCTCTCGATCAGTTTGGGAATTCATATTTTAATACTACTGAGCCTTCTAATCCGTAAACATAATATATGCCTTTACATTTATTTAGGTCTTTTAAATTTTTTAGCAGTGTTTTGTGTTTTGCAGTATACAGATTTTTCTCGGATTTGCTAAATTTATACCTAAGTATTTCCTGTTTTTGATATCATAAATTAATACTTGTTTCTTATCTTTCATTTTTGTTTTTTTCTACTACATAAAAATATAATTTTTATATATGGGCTTCCTACCCTGTGGCCTTGCTAAACTCACTTATTAGTTATAAATAAATTGTTTTACATTAGATGATCATGTTAAGAAAACATAAAGAAAGTTTAACATTTTCCTTTCTAATATTCTGACTTTTATTTGTTTGGCTTGCTTTATTGCATAGCTACCACTGCCATGACAATGTATAATACAAGATTTGGGAAAAAATATTACCATCATGTTTCTCATATTAGGGAAAATACATTCAATCTTTCCCAAACAATTATGATTGAATAATTATGGTTTTAGTAAATGTTCTTTATCAAGTTGAGAGAGTTCTCTTCTATATTGAGTGTACTAAGAATTTTTATCTTCTTCTTTTTTTTTTTTCTTTTAAGAGAGAGAGACAGTGTGAGAAAAGGGCAGGGGAGAAGAAGAGGGAGAGAGAGAATCTTAAGCGAGCTTCAGGCTCAGAGTGGAGCCTGACATAGGGCTTGATCTCATGACCCTCAGATCATGACCTGAGCCAAAATCAAGAGTTAGATGCTTCATAGACTGAGCCACCCAAGTGACCCAAGAATTTTTATCTTGAACAGTAGTTGCATTTTAATCAAGTAATTTTCCCATCTGTTGAGATGATCATGTGGATTTTGTTTTTAACAGTTAATATGGAGGGATGCCTGGGTAGCTCAGTGGTTTAGCGTCTGCTGTCAGCCAGGGCATGATCCTGGGGTCCTGGGATTGAGTCCCACATCGGGCTCCCTGCATGGAGCCTACTTCTCCCACTGCCTGTGTCTCTGCCTCTCTCTGTGTGTCTCTCATGAATAAATAGATAAAATCTTAAAAAAAAAACAACAGTGAATATGGTGAATTACTGATTGATTCTAGAATGTGGAACCAACTTTGTATTTAGAGGATAAACCATACTTGGTCATAATCTACCATCTTTTAATATTGTTAGATTCTATTTGTTAATATTTTAAGGATCTTTGTGTTTATGTTCAGAGATAAAATATTGATCCAAAGTTTTCTTTCCATATAATGTGTCTGTGTTTGTCTAGTTTGGGAACCAGAATAATCTTGATTCTGATTTCACAGAATGAGTTAGAAATATCCCATCAACTTCTATTTTCTGGAAGCTTAAATATTTGGTAGAAGTAATCAGTGAAGCCATCCAGGCCTAGATAATTTAATTTTTTAATTGCTCATTTAATTTCTTGCATAATAATAGAGCTGTTCAGATTACCTTTCTTCTCAAGCCAACTTTGATGTGTTTTTAGAGAATTCATCCTTTTCATGCTACTTGTGAGGTTTATTGGCATAAAGTTACTTATACTTTTAGTGTCTTTAGGATCTTAATGATGACCTGCTCCCCTTTGTGCTATTAATAATCTGTTCCTTAAAAAATAATAATAATTTGTACCTTTTCTTCTTTTTTTTCCTGAAATAATTACACTAGAGGCTTATCAATTTTGTTCATTTCTCAGAGCCAGATTTAGGATCATTGATTTTTTTTTCTGTATTGTTTTGCTGATTGCTCACCAGTATTTATTATTCTGTTCCTTTTTTAAGATTTGGTTTCAATTTTCTTTCCTCTTTTTAGTTTTTGTTGTTTTTTTCTTTGAGATGGAAGCTAGATTATCTTGCTTGTATTCCTTTTAATATAAGCATTTCATGCTTCAAATTTCCCTCTAGGGCTACCTCAGTGGCATCCCACAAATTTTAATATATTGTGACTTCATTTTCATTCCATTCAAACCATTTCCTGATTTCTCTGTGATTTTTTTAACCCATCCATTGTTTAGAAGTATACTGTTTAATTAACAGGTATTTTGGAATTTTCCTAGGTATCTTTCCATTAGTATTTTTAAATATTATTTTATTTAAGTTCAATTAATTAACCAAGTATCTTTCCATTATAGATTTCTAATTCATTTCTGTTGTCATTGAAATACTACTTTGTGTATTTTCATACTTCTTACATTTATTGAGATTTGTTTTATGCCTCAGAATATGGTCTATTTAGAAAATGTTCCATGTGCACTTGAAAAGAATATGTATTCTGCTGCTGTTTTGGTGGAGTGTTTTATAAATGTCACTTAGATTCATTCCCTGAAAATGTTTTTCAAGTTCTCCATGCAGTAACTGATTTTGTCATTGTTGACAATAACCAGTTATTGAAAGGAGAGTATTGAAATCTCCAATTATAATTGTGTATTTAAAAATTTTTTTCTTTCAGTTCCATCATTTTTTGTTTTGTGTATTTTAAAACTGTCTTATTATTATGAGAACCTAACAACAGTACACATCATTTCCCTTTTCCTGGCTTTGTACTATTGATGTCATACATGTTACTCCTATGTATGTTTTAGAACCTATTATACATCATATTTTTACTTTAAGTTGTTATCTTTTAAAAAGATTAAAAACGGGGGGAAAAAGCCTTTCATATTTATCCACCTATTTACCTTTTCTAATGTTCTTTATTTCTCTATGTAGATCCAAATTTTCATTGCTGTCATTTTTCCTCTTATTGAAGAAACTCTTAGTATTTCTTTTAGAACAGATCTCCTGCAATGAATATTTTCATATTTTATTTTTCTGAAAAATACTTTATTTAACCTTTATTTATGGAATGTATTTCCCCTGGATAACAAGTTCTAAGTTTGTGTGTTTGCCTCTATTTTTCTTTTAGCACTTGTTATGGCTTCACTAAGTTTTTATCATGCATGCTAAGATTAGTACTCAGCCAGGGACTCAAGGGCTCCTTCTGCTTATCTCTGTTGTGGCTCTCTCCTCTCAGTATGCTGCTCACAAATTTGAGCCACCCTAGCCTCTCCAAAAACTAAATTCTGTCTCCTCAACTCAGCCAGACCACCAGGTTCTATTTGTGCCACCCTCCCCCCTCAACCCATGCTTTGACCTGGAAATATTTTTCCTGTGGTAATCTGGGACACTCACATGCCTCATCTTGTTTGTATCTCTTCTTTTAGGAATCATTGTCCTGCACAGCTTGTTGCCCAGTGTCTGAAATCCATTTTTTATACATCTATTCCAGTTTTCTTCTTGTTTAAGGCAGGAGGGTAATCTGATCCCTGCCATTCCATCAGGCCTGAAATCAGTTTCTTCATCCATTCTGTATTTTGATCCCTAGCTTTAATATCTGTGGAATGCAGAAAAGACATTAAAGGCAAAATGGGAAGCCAATTACTATGATGGAAGAGGATCTTAGGGCCCAAGTAACTGTATTATAAAAGACATGCTTAGTGCAGAATAAGAATGAGCACACATAAATAGGCCAGGTCCCTGACATGGATTTGGAATTAGAATCTCATGGTTCTAAATGAGCATTGAAAACCACACTTTCTCTGCAGTAGATGTGGCCATTTTTTGAAGGAATTGGTTTTGAAAACCACTTGATAATAATTCAAGATCAGAAAAAAAATAAAAGGGAATCTTAAGGCTCCAAGGAAACTTTGCTATTTCCCACCCATATCATCTCTGATAGGTGGCCACTCACCCTCTATTTACACATGTTCTGTGTCCAGGCAGTGACACCTCTGGGAGGACCTGTTCTGATACAGGATTGCTTGGTCATTTGGAACCTTCTTTTATCTTCCTTTATCTTCCTCCTATTTATCTACTCAGTCCTCCTGAGTAACATAGATATATATTGTGTTAAATAATTGATGAGCATTATGAGATCTCCTTCAAGACTTTTTTTAACTGGATTAAAATCCTCTGGTTTCTCATAGAGAGCATGGCTTTCAGACCTTCTCCCCATATTATTCATTTAACCTCTGGACAAACTCTGATGTGTTACTTTTACGCTTACCATCTGATAGCCATAAATAAATACTTTAAATATAGAATGAACAGGTCAATTATGTCCCATAGCAAAGGAACTAGACTTCTATTAATGCAGCTTAAGGTATATTAATTTTTCTTGGATGTGGAGAGATTTAATTTCTTAGGTATATCTAAAACCATAAGTAATTTAAAACACCTTTATTTCCTACTCCTGTTGATGTATGGGGAGGAGAGGTGATCACAACCCAGTGGTTCATCCATCTGTCTGGGTGTTGGGGTACAGATAGGTGCTGGTTTCAGATCACTTAAAAAAAATCAATGTAACTTTTCTTCCCTGAATTAAAGCAGGTGCATGCTCCTTAAGGTGATCATTTCTTCCCTGAAATTTCGTCTCAGCCTCCAGCTGAGGTGCCATGGGGAATGGAAGTATTTTTTAAAATCCCCATCAACAGTGAGAATGTGGAATCAATCTGATATTTAGACAGAAACTTATTCTTCCTGGATTTTAATGCTCTAATCACGATTTCATAGTCAGAGAAATTGGTCTAATAGGTATATCCTTTCCTGGAATCATTGTGGAGGCAAGAAAACAAAGACTTCTTCAGATTCTTCAGAAATAGGCTGGAAATATTAAAACAGGTTTCACATCACGTTAATTTCAGAGGCATAGTTAGTCATAAAATGAGAGAGTTGGAAAATATTTTAGAAAGCATTTAATGCTGCTCACCTTGTGGATAAAAGAAGAAGACCAAGAGAAGGAAAATTATTCCCACCTGGTCACATAGCTGGTTTGTGGCAGAACAGGCTTTCTGACAGCGCAAACTTCTATGCTATTCAGAATGTTTCTTGAAACGTGTCTTTTAAAATTACTTCTGAACAGGGCTCAGAGAAACAGTAGGTATATACATAATTGTATTCATGTGAATATAATTAAGAAAGGATAAGCAAAAATTTTGTGAGAGAAATGTTTCAAAGAGTATATAGGGTGGAGAAGAAGGCAGGGGGCCTTGAATTAATGATTCCTTAGGTACATAGAGCTTGTTTCACTTTGCAAAATGCTTGCAAAAGGTGTTGTCTTGTTTGCTCCTCATCAAACCCTATGAGCTAAGTAGGCAGGCAGGACCTGAAGGCACGGGGGCGAGGGGGTGGGCAGCAAGGGGCTTAAACAAAGCAACTCAACTCTAAGTGGCAGAGTCATGAGCAAAGTCTGGTTTAGTAAGCGTGCTCAGGGTTATGTTTACTGCGCAATTCTCTGCACACAGTGATTAATTATAATCCATCTTGAAATTATAAGTCTGTCTGCTCTTACGTGGGCAGTACTGTTACCCCATACTAGATCAATTAATGGATGCCAAGTCTCTATTCACATCTTGTTTAATTTTTAATTTGGTCTGCTCTTATGCGTTCTCATTCATGAGAGCAACATGCTATCATACAATGGTACTGTAGAATCAGACTCATTTCCACGCTGCCACTTATTAGCTGTGTGATTTGGGCAACATATTAGTAGCCTCTTTAAGCTTCTGTGCCCTCATTCATGAAATGAGAACAATACCACTTGCTCGGTGTTGTTGCTATGAGGATAAAATTACTAATGAGGGATGTGTCTAGTAGGTACCTGGTGACTTCTCTCCCCTTGATAAGCCTTCAGTACTCCCACCTACACTCCTCAAATGTCAATTTTGTGATCCCATTCAACTCTCCAGTAGACATGTGTTACTTCTTTATGAGTTTTCTTACAATTGCCCTAAATTATTTTAAGATGCACTTTAAGGGTGACTCTACTGTTCCTGCCATTCATTCCATGACTATTCATTGAGTTCTTCTGTATACCGGGTACTTGAATGCGGTAGGTACAAGTGGATAGAAAACAGACCTGGATAGGTATGGTCCTTTACCTTGTGGTGCTTGCATTCCAGAGAAGATATAGGGACTAAAGAGATAAGTAAACAAATGAACTATAGTTTGTGAAAACGTAAAGGAAATAAAGGGTGTTGGGCCAGAGGGTAGTGGTGAGTGGGCAAGGTGAGAGTCCAGCATGGCACAGAAAATAGGCTTAAAGTGTGAGTAGATATATATATATATATATATATATATATTTTTTTTTACTCACAGTTTTTCATCATTTTAGGGAAAGATAAGGAACGGAGTGACCAAAGGCCTGGGGACTTGCAAAGTCATGGCATGCGTGAGCAAGATACTCTCAGCGTGGCTGGGACAAACTTCAGGGAAGAATATGAGGGCATGCAGGTGGGATGAGGCCACTCTAGTATTATCTATGACCAGATCACAAAGGGCCTGGATGAAAATGGGTAGACCTTTGGTAGAAAATGAGTGTAAAATAGTCAAATCCTTTTTCTTGAAGTTTTTAAAGCAGGAGAAGTTTTTATTTGCTTGGTTTTGAAAAAAAATCCTATTAGCTCTTTGACTAATTACTGTCTATCCTCTTTACCTTCTTATGGGCAAATTCATAATGCACATGATGTAGCTTGCGTAGCATAAAGCAGATTTTAAAATTGCATATCCTGGCTCTGGGTCCAGGAGTCCCTCATAGATCCTTCTCTTGCTTGATCTCTGAAGTCTCTGTATCATTGATTTTATCATCTTGAAACTCGTCCCTTTGAACCACTGGGATAGTATCTCCTGAGTTTTCCCTTCTACTTCCCAGTGCTGGCTGCATAAGCATCGTGTGGACCCTCTTCTGTCCACATAGCGTCACTGGGTTATTTCATTCACTTCTATGGATGCAGCTGAAACTGAGAGATACCCGAACTGCAAAAGAAAATTGCAATATCTTTCTTTTGAGTTATAGGCATTTCCATTTAAATATCCCACTTATTTCCAAAATTGACCTCATCATCTTCTCTTCTAAATCTGCCGCTACCCCTTGGATTACCACATCAACCATTCACATCATCCTCCCTTCCTCCAGTTATAATGCAGACCTTAGCGCATCACTCTTCTGCCTGATGTCTTCACTGGCTGTCCATTGCCTTCACACGAAAAGACACTTAAACACAGTCCTTCCTTGTCTGATCTAGCCTGGCCTGCCTTCGTAGCTTCACCTGCATTTCATATTCTAGGCCTGTTCATGACTGTGAATGTGGTATGTTCCAACATACTGCTGTGCTACAAGAACAAGGCCAATGACAATCGCTCATGTTTATGTAGGGCCAATGATGTTTCAGACACTATGCCAAAGCATCTTACCTTTATTATGTTATATGATCTACACATCAGACCTCTGAGATACGTATTTGGAGTGTCCCTCTTTTGGGAAGAGGACATTGAGGTTTGGAGGTCCAATAATTCACCTAGGCTTGCTGTTACTAAGAGCCACAGCCAGAACTCCTACTGCTAAGCATGGTGCCATGTTGCTTCTCACATATCCCACACAAGCTGTTCCCCTTGCCTGGAATTTCCTCCTTCCATCTGTTTAGTGACTAGATGACAACTATTTATTCTTCAGGATGCCTCCGATGTCACCTCCATCAAGAAGCCAGGTACTTTCTCACTGTGGTCTCATCATTTCCTGTGCTCTCAGGAGGCTTACCTACTATCATATCTCATCTCATTTTCTTCCCCTAGACTGCTAGTCCATGTCACATTCATGCGCTCATATCCAGAACCTAGCACAGTGGCCAGAATATGGTCAGAACTTCATAGATACTTTCAGAATAAATAAGAGTTTGATCGAAGTCCCAGTTCATTCACTTACTGGCTGTGTGACCTCTGGTAAAAAATGGAATCAGTATCTCTGGCATTATTCTCCTCATGCATAAAATAAAGAAGTTGGATCATAACAATGGTTCCCCAGGGATCCCTGGGTGGTGCAGCGGTTTAGCGCCTGCCTTTGGCCCAGGGCTCAATCCTGGAGACCCGGGATCGAGTCCCACGTCGGGCTCCCGGTTCATGGAGCCTGCTTCTCCCTCTGCCTATGTCTCTGCCTCTCTCTCTCTCTCTTCTCTGTGTGTGTGTGACTATCATAAATAAATAAAAATTAAAAAAAAAAAAACAATGGTTCGCCAAATATGTAATATCAGCCTCCATATCTCCTGGGAACTTGTTGGCAATAAAATTCTAGGACTTTTCCCCAGACCTGCTTAATTAGAATCACTAGGGATAGAGCCCAAAAACTTATGTTCAGTAAGCCCTTCAGGTGATGCTGATGCAGGGCAATATTTAAAAACCACCACAGGAAGAGCTGGAAAACTAGGGCCTGAGGGTCCATGAGCCAAATCCCACCCACATCCTATTTTTGTAAAGGAAAGCCCTGCACTAAATGATAGGATCACCAATGGACCTTCTAGTTCCTATTCCTTGGTTGTAGGTCTGGTGTATGATCCCTAATGGATGGGGGACTGCCAGTCAGGAGACCTGGGTTCTAGACCATCTGTTTCTACCTTGTTGTAATGTCACTTGTTTCTGCTCTCCAAGGCTCAGTTTTCTCATCCTGAAAAATGACATGAGGGTAAGCTGGCTGAATCAGCCAGGGTCCAGTTAGGAAAAAGAAAAACCATGCCAGCTAATTCCTACAAAGGAAATTTAATAAGAGAATTGCACAGATGGTTGGAAGTTGAAGGTGCAAAAAGAGGGAGCCAAGGCAACATGGCATGAATAAAATCAGAAAGCAGCTCCTACTCTTAGAACTCTGGGATCAGAAAGGAAGGGTCCAAAACGAAGAATCTGGGATCTGGGAGGCAGGCCTTGAGAGACTGTAATTTAAATCTCTAAGGAGACAGATGACATGCTGCTTGTACTGCTAAGAAGGTGGTACTCTGTGGCTGGCACTTGGATGACCAGGGAGGCTGAGCTTTGGTTCCAGGAACTAGTAAAAGAGCATGGCTTAGTGAGTATTTGGACTGTCAGGCAGCTGTGGCCCAGTGGGGGTGCTCGGACAGCCTGGTGGGTGCAGCTCTGTTGCTGGAGACTACAGCATGGCAGTTCTCCCCTGGGACCCTGGAGTTGCTGAGGGAAGCTGAAGAGCAGACTCCTAACTGCTTGTTGTTGCTGCTGCTGCTGCTGCAGTCACATGGACAGATGCTGAAGCTGGAAGGAGCCACGATCCCCCCACCCCTAACCTCCTAACATAGAAGAGAGATAAGAAATGCAGCATAGAGGGGTGCCTAGCTGGATCACTTGGTTAAGCATCTGCCTTCGGTTCAGGTCATGATCCCGGGGTCTTGGGATGGAGCTCGTGTTGGACTTTCTACTCAGTGGGAAATCTGCTGCTTCTCCTTCTGCGCTTCCCCCTGCTCATACTTGTGCCCCCCACTCAAATAAATAAATAAAACCTTAAAAAAAAAAAGAAATGCAGCATACCAAGTCTCAGAATCACAGAACAGAGAATGGAAAGGGGGAAGGAGAGTCTTAGAGCAGAGAGACATGCACATAACCAGTATAGTCAGTTTGATGATCTTCCAGGTTCCTCTCTACATGAAGAATAGCATTATGTAAAAATAATCCTCTAAACATGGTCTTAGTCATGACCCCTAATATCAGGGCTATGATGGAGCCTATTTTATCCCCTGGAATATTCTAGGTTGAAAGAAGGATAAAGGCAAGAAATACACTTGTTTTCTGAGCACTACTTACATACCAGGCACTGTTTCCAAATACAATAATAGATTGAATTTCAGTCCTTCCAAGAATGTTCCAAGTATAGACTCTTCCTTTATCATTCTATATTCACTCCCACTCAGACTTCACTGGAGGTGTAGTGGTTCTCAAAACCCTGGGCTTCACCCCTAGGCCTCCTTTCAGCCTATCATTCATCATGACCCATGCCAACTATCCTGTTCTCTGCCTAACCAAGCTGTGCACTAGACTCATTGCTCGTTCTGTATTTAACAAATACGGTTCTTACTTTGTGTTCTAAAAGCTTTTCAAACACTGATTCATTCAGTCCTCATAGCAACCCTATGATGTGGGCGCTTTCATTGGTCCTATTTTATAGGTGAGGAGTTGAGCTATGAAGGAAAAAAAATCATTATCTTAAGGCCAAACACTGGTAAAGTGGTAGAGCCAGGGGATTGGATCAGACTCAGGCTTCAGACCCCACCAGGCAACACACTGAAATATGTTGGACCCTGGTCCCCATCACCCAGCTTGGTCACATCTAAAAATGCTTCCATATTTGTTTCATATCTCTCTCTTCTAAGAATAAAGCTGGATTGCAGTTAAAAGCATCTATATACCTCCTGTTAATCTTCTTTTATTTCCTACCTAAAGCAAACCACTGTCCAACATTTTCTATTTCTCTTTCTCATGCAAGCTTTTTATCATGTATTTTTACTGTATTTGTATATATGTATCCATGAAACAATTTATAGCAGGATTTCCATGCTGCTAATCTTTATTGGTATGGTATCCTATAATATTTATCTTTCTATAGCTTTTTTCTTTTTTTTTTTCACCAAACATGTTTGTGACATTTATTTATGCTGATAGATGCATTGGGCTTATGTTCATTTAACTGCTAAATAGTAGCCCATTATATGGATTTACTGCAATTTTTTTTCATTCTTCTGTTGATGAGCAATTAAAGTAATTCTAATTTGTCACCATTACAAACAATGTACAGTGACTATTCCTTTATATTTCTTAGGCACACATGTAGGTTTATACTGGGAATTTTATTTCTGGATAGAAGGTTATACTTATCTTCAATTTTAGTAGATACTTCCACAGTACTCTCTAAATTGGCTGTGCCCATATATGGAGTATTAATCAATGTCATTATTAATGCTGGGTAGTATCAGGCTTTTGCATTTTCTCATTATGATGGGACCAAAATGGTGTCTCCTGTTTTTTTTTTTTTCTTTGGCCTCATATAGGTAGAGCCACATGTTGCAATTTTACTGCTTCACATCTTTTTTGCTTGCTGTTTCATTATGCCTGGAATGTTCTCCTGTTTCTCCACTTTACAACATCTATTTTTCTTTGATGACCCAAACTCAAAAATTCCTCTGAAACCCCCAGTGATCCTCCTTCCCCCAAATGCATTTTGCTTTTACATTTCACAGCACTATGATCCTAGCTGGGCAATGTTTATGTCAGTTGTTCTTGCATAATTATTAACAGTGCCCCTTTCATTTCCAAAAGTGTCCAATTTGGACAATGAATCAATAGTGACCTTGATGTTAACCCCATCATGGCCTGTATTACAGTTTATAGACATCCCATTTTCCCCCCTTGCAGATCTGAGTTCTTCTAGACCACTGATAGGTTCATCCAAAGTTCCTGACTTCTAGTAAGTAGTTGCTTAATAAATGTTTGTTTCAGCCAGCCACTCCTTTGTCATCCAGAGGAAGATTTTTGGTAACTCATGTCTTACTCTTTTTTAATGGGGCTTGACTTGGCCCACAGACTCCTTCTTGCAAGGGAGAAGTGTTAAGAACCTTTTCTCTGTAGCAGGTGTATTCCATTTCTTATTAGCACTTTGCCGAGGGGAAGGCACCATGAAACCAATAGCTAGAGTCAAAGAAGGAGACTGCTTTATGTTTTTACTTTCAAGTTTTATTTAATAGTTGAGTTTCATGAGATAATTAGAATAAGCCATTGTATTTCCAGCATGCAAAAGAGATACAAAGCCTCATGGACTAGAATTATTCAGGGAGCTATCAAGTAGACCCATGCAGAAAGGGAATTACTCGTCAAAGAAGGTGACTTGCAAAGTGAAAATAGTGATAATAAAGTGATATTGATAGTCTTTGGTTGCCATGGAAATACTAGCTCATCTGCTCCTGTTAGTATGTGGTTCATTTCACTATATTAGGTTTCAAAGAAAATCATATATCCAGCTATATTTTTAACTGTATCTGGGATTTAAAACATTCACTGGGCTGTGGTGCTAGTGGGTAAGCATAGAATTATGCATTTCAGCTTGTGCATTGATATGACCTCCCTGTTGGGTTTAGAATGGCAGAACAGTCAGTACTTTTAACTTAATCCATTTTATTTTGTATATGAGATTAGAGATATTTGATGTGCTCATGGTGGCTCCTGTATTTTTCATAGTGCTTCCAGTTTTAAATTCCTGTACCTCTGTTAAAATTCTGTATTGCACTGAAAATGTGTTCACAGTAATTGTATCTCAAAGATGCCAAGGGAGTCAGATAATCTCAGTTTCTAATTTTTAACTTTATCAGTTTGTCCCACCATTTGATTTATGGATTGGGCAAGTTAGTGCAAAGAGGGGAGTTGAGGGGCGTGGGTAAAGGGAAAGGTACTGACATTTATTGAACCCATGATAGGACTAAAGCACTGTGTGAAGAACTTGTCAATGACTATCTTCTTCAATCTTTAATAGGATAGAAACCCTTGACTTTTTATTTTTTATTTTTTGAAGATGTATTTATTTATTTAATTGTGAGAGAGAAAGTGCAGGGGGAGCGGCAGGAAGAGAAGGAGAGAAAGAATTCTCAAGCAGATGCCCTTGCTCAGTGTGGAGCCTGACTCAGGGCTTGATCTCATGACCCTGAAATCATGACCTGAGCTGAAATCAAGGGCTAGATGCTCAATCAACTGAACTCCCCAGGTGCCCCAAAACCCTTGATTTAAAAAAAATATATATTTTGTGAAACTCAGTACTAGAGAAGGGAGGCAATTTGCATACAATCTTTCATATGATTAGCAACAGAACCCAATTCTGTTCCCAGCATACAGTGGTGAATTGGTGAGTATTATTATATATTTGTTTTAAAAGTATAGACATTTACATTATTGGGTGTAAAGAAAACATGTCTCAGAGTTGGAGTCATTGTCAACCACCTCATTATAAGCCAGGTATTTTACTCTTGGCTTATGCCTTGATGTGTGCTCAAGGACTGCATATTTGGGGTAGAAACAAATGGAGTCCAGTTTGTATCCTTTTTCTTCCATTTACATGTGACTCCTCAGTTCCCACAGGATGAAAGCAAGTTCCTGCTATCATCCTGAACATCTCTTTCTCACCTCCTCCACTACATAGGGACAGCTTCTGAGTACACACTCTTTCTCACTTCATTCCATTAATGTTATCCAACAGTTTTGCAACTCATCGTTAAGATAGAAAGGTCAACAGGCCCTACTGCATGATCTTTAAAAGGCTGATAATGTCAAGATAAATGCATTCTCTTAAATCTGTTTTTAAAGGCCAGAATCATTCATGTGTTTCTGGGAGAGGATAATGACATCAGAATTATTACCAGGAGCTGGTCCCTACCATCATCAGGACCAGCTAAGATTTACTGCTTAGCTGGACAGAAGACTCTGCCATCAAAAGCCTGTTTTCCATTATTGGTGGACTCAATTTGAGGGTGTGAAGAATAAGTCGTTACTCTCTACTAAGCAACAAAGCAATATTCACTCTATGCAAATGAACAAATACCCTCACTTGACAAAAATTCTTGACTTTAAAAATAAAAGTCTAAGAGTATACATTATAAAGCCTGTGAGATGATTACACATATAATATGGTGATACAATAAACTATAGAATAAATCAACTCTTTAGATCAGCCACATGGCCTTTTATACTTGGATTTGAAAAATATGGCTTTCAAACAGCTAAGGACTTGTAAGTTTCTTGGAAATATTTGGGACCAAAGTTTGATGGCTCAGACTCCTTAATTTCTTTCCTCCTTTCTGGAGATTCAAATTCCAACTGACTGTGAAGTACCCACAATTGGCCAGACAGCATGCCACATACATTGTGTCTTATTAGTCTCTCACAACAGTGAGAAGAATATAATTTGTGTGATAGGATAGGAAGCTTTGGTATTTCCTAGATGAGACACAGATGAGCCTTCAGAGATTGAGCAACCTGCTCAAAGCTGTGTGATTTAGGCCTTTTAACTTCCAAGTCCTGTGCTGTCTTATTGTCCTCCTGTTTCAGTCCCAAAAGGATTCTGGTCAAGGTAAAGCCACATGATGCTCTGGATCAGTGTTGTTCATTCTAGAACTGGAAAGAGTACTCAAGAGGTACCCGGGAAGCTCAGTCAGTTAAGCGTCTGCCTCTGGCTCAGGTCATGATCTCAGGGTTCTCACATGGAGCCCCCAGGTCTGGCTCCGTGCTCAACAGGGAGTCTGCTTCTCCTTTTCCCTCTGCCTTCCACCTGCTTGTGCTCCTTCTCAAATAAATAAATAAAATCTTTAAAAAGAAGAGTACTCAAATGTTGTTGGAATATGGATTTGTTGACCAAAGGATGTTTTGAGATGATCTCTGGAAAGTTGAATCTTGAGATGGTATTTGTCTATTTCCTGTGATGGTCATTTCTAAGTTAGGCAAGGCAGAAGTCCCAGAAGCCTAAATGTGTCCCTTTTGTTTCTTGAGATGTTTTAGAGGAGACATGAGACAGAAAAACTTGAAGGGAACCCCAGCAAGGGATTAATTAAGTTATTTGATGAACTTAAGACATAAAACTGAAGATGTTCAGTGTTCACTGGTGGAAAACCTTATATGCTGACATGTTTGAGCCATTATAACACCCTCAAAAGGAATTATCTAGTAATTCTAAAAAGTATAATTGAACAGGTGGAGGGGGATGGTATGTAAAGCTGGGAAAATACGTTCTCTAGGCCACCATCTAGGAGGGGAGTTTTAATGACAAGGTATGTGGGGTAAAGGTAAAAATTGAAATGCAGAAGTTAGCCTTAGGCTCTTCATGGCCCTGAAAGCTATATTATCAAAGCAGAAGTTTCTTGGGCACCCAAAGAGCTGGAATTTTGTGGATGCACTTCAGAGAAAGGGAACAGTCTATTTAATTCAAGATGATGTCCACAATTCTACCTTGACTAGCACTGGCCCTTTGCAGTGCAGTGGCTCACAGCACAAGTGTTTTTCCTTTCTAAAGCCCAAGTATTCATTCTAGTTGCTTTTATAGGTTCCAGAGCCAGCTCAAGACACAGCTGCCAACATTTACCAGTGATGCAATTGGTTGGTAGAACCCTACCCCAAGGGAGACTCACTGGTAACTTTAGCTCTATCTCATTTTATACCAAAGATATGCCCTTGAAAGACTTGGAGTCCGTAATTGTTTTACAATTCCAGCTTCTGAAATGCTGCAAAGCATGAGATGTATCAAAGAAGTCTCTTTTTAATAAAATCCCCAATAGTTCCATAAAAGTTGTATAGACACTGATAAAATCACCTATTGGTGTACTTTCACTATTAGTTGGGTTTGCATATAATTGCACTTTCCTGTGAAAATGAAAGCACACTTTAAGTTTCACTATTAGTAGATACTGATTCCACATCTACGCTTCCTTCCTAAATAACTGGAGGTAAAAGATTTTGGCCATATATAACTCTGCAGCCCCTGCATTTTGTTAATAACATCATAATACTCCATGGGGTTTTTAGCACCGACATTAAAAGGAGGTCAGCTGGTTCTCACCTTTATTACCTCATTTATCTTCCCATCCCTGGGAGGCAGGAAGTCAGATATTATTACTTGCATTTACAGGGGGGACATTCCAAAAGGTCAGCCAACGAAAAGCAGCGGTCAGCAAGAGGGCTCCAGAGAGAACTTGGGTGGGCCCAAATGAGTCCAGCCCACCAGTGTTTGTTGGAGGTCTGATCCCAGAGGCCCTTGGTACAGAAGCCAAGAAGAGTGAGGTTCTGTCAAGAGATTGCCCTTGTCTACTACTTGTCCTGCTCTGCCACTTATTAGAGACACAGTGTGACCTTGGGTGAAATATCTTCTTTTACTCACAGCAATGCCATTGGAAGAGTGCAGAGAATAAGATCTGCTTCAATTCTAGGAGGATACTCTTTTCTAAGAGAGACTGGCACAGGTTCTGATTAGGAGTGAGGGAAAGCATGGGTTGAGCAGTCTGGGTCTTGCTCTTTCTGCAGTCTGTCCCGACCTCAGGGCTTCCTTCCCACCTACAAAGACATTGTAAAGTTAACTTCTATGGGAGAATGTCTTCTCACCCCAATTTTACTGTGAATTTCAACCTCTTCATGATTCCATCCTAGAACCTGGAGCAACAGGTCTCTGAAAATGTGTGCTACTTTGGGAAGGTTGGAATTTTTTAGTCTTTGTACTTGATGGGAAGAGCCAAAAAAAAAAAAAAAACAAAAAACAAAAAAACATTTCTGGACTCCCAGAGCTCCCAGCTGGGATAGGCTTCAGAGAATTAGTGTTCAACCTCCTCCTTTTACAAATGGGAAAAACAGAGATCCAGGGATAAGATTCCAAGAAGGAAGCCAACTAGTTGAATTTCCTTTCTCGGAGGAGGTTCTTTTCCTTCCGGCACCTGCATTTGCATATGAGAACTTGAAGTCTTTGGGAGGAATAAAGTACTAGAGAAGGGATGATAGCAGGTGCCATTGAGCAGAGGACTGTGACGTTATGTGCAAGGGGATTTTGCCTAAGTGCACCCTCTGCCTTGTGAAGCACGATCTTCAGTGTTGCTTCCAAGTCCAGCTTGGAAGGTTCAGAAACTAAAAGTGCAATGCGCATGTGGAATAAAAGAAGAGACAGAAACAAAATAGTGTGGGGATTAGGGGACCAACGCAAAGCCTGTGAAGGTCCCAAGCTCATAAAGGCTGCTGCTTTTATTAGGTGCATTGCTTAACCCTGTGTGTTCAAAAGAGAGATCTCTACATTAGATAAGTTGGATAGTACAAAGATGCAGGCTGAAAATAACGTCTAACAAACATCCCTCCCATATAGGGTGTACAAGGAAGTTTCAAGTATGATGAACAATCCACTCAGGTGCTCCAGTTGGTTGCATGCTGCGTTCAGGACTTACTGTTCTTCTATACAGTAGAAACTTCTCTTTGTCATGGGATGCATTTCTCAGGATCATATATTAACAGCCTCTTTTCTTAGGTCTATTTATGATACAGTAAGCCTGTTTCCCACACTTTACCTCCAGGTGGCCCCTTAGCCTGCATCACTGTGCCCCACTACCACAGAAGGTCTCTTAGTTGCTAAGACTCTTTCCTTGGTCTCCACTGAGACAAATTCACTCATGACTGTTGGCCCACATCTGCCAGAATCTTAACCTCAGACAAGTTGGAGAAGGACTGATGTGTTCACCTCAATTTAAGAGATATTTTTCACTTTATTTATATACACATACACTATATGTATATACGTTTATCATGTATATTATGTTACATCATAATATATATTAAATTATATAAAATAAATTATATATAAAAATATATAAAGTTAAATTATATTACATAAAAACATATATACATGTATAATATATATGTATAATATTTTAAAGATCAATTTGTTTTTTTTTTAACCTACATGACCATCAAAAAAAATTGTGAATGTACACACTGGTCAAGTTTTGCTCCTTTTGCTACCTGTTTCTTCACCCTGTATCTCACCCGTTGGCTGTTATCACCGTCCCCCTCTTTATCTACAGCTTGAAAAGCAATCATCAAATCCATTTGTCTCAACAAAGTTGCCTATCACATCCTGAAAAGGGTGGTATTTTATGTATGTTTCACTTCCCTACAATCAAAAAATAATTTAAGATAAATGAGGACAGGAAAGGTGTTTATGAATAGAAATGGCAGTGTCCTGATTTTGTCTCTTCCCATCTAGGTGCCTTATCCATTTGGTGTAAGTGACAGTTAGAGGTTTTTTTTCAAATTATCCCCTTTTAAAAATGCAGTGGATTGGAAGCAGAAAACCATCTAGTCCTATGTGAATGAGCCTTAGGAAAATTGCTTTCTATTATCAATATTTTTCAGCAAGAGCCACAAGGAAGAATGTGTCAGTTCTAAGGTATTTTTTTAAAGATTTATTTATTTGAGAGAAAGAAAGCATGAGTGAGGTGGGGGGAGGCAGAGGGAGAAGCAAACTCTCCACTAAGCAGGGAGCCCAACATGGGCTGGATCCCAGGACCCTGAGATCGTGACCTGAGCCAAGGGCAGAAGCTCAACCAACTGAGTCACCCTGACACACCATCTGAGGTATTTTCTGTTTCTTTGAGTTCTTGTGTATTAACCATTGTGAAATTCTGAGCCATATAAACTAGCATTAAAAAAATAATAGAAAAAAATAAACTAGCATTGAGTCCTTCTCTAAAATCTATGACAGTAAGTGAGTTATCTTTATCCCCTCTCTGTTCTTATTATGTGAGAAAATACGCTGGAGCATCTTGTGCCATATCATGTGTCTCACAGAATCTGTTTGGGATACCGGTCCCCCAAACAAAACTTAGCTCTTTCACTCAGATGTAGCCTCAGGAGCATCAATACTTTAAGACAGAACATATATATTTTTTAAGCAGACTCCACACTCAACAATGAAGCCTATTGGGGGGCTTGAACTCACAAACCTGATATCAAAGCCTGAGCTGAGATCAAGAGCTTGATGCTTAACTGACTGAGCCACCCAGGTGCCTCTAAATAGAACAAATATTTTAAAACCAGTAAATACTGGACTTCCCATTGTATCTTTAAAAATATGCACAACACCCCCAGAAAGTCAGCTAAAACGTGTTAGAACTATGTGCTATGATATCCTCTGATTTTCTAGAGTTAGGAGTCTCTCATGGTTTGTCTTCCTCTCTAATTTCTGACTTCCTAAAAATAATGATGATCATTTTCATTTCAAGATCATCATCACAATCATTGTCATTATCACTATCACCTATCATGGCTCTTATTAAGGAATTACTATGAACAAGACACCATCCTAAGCACTATGCATATTTATTATTTCCAATCACTACAAGCCTATAGGGTGATTATTCATGATTATCATCATTTTAAGAAGCCTGAACCTTAGAGACAGGAGTTATCTGCTTTTAGAGGGAGGCCTGAGCATCATCTGTGGATGAGGAGCTTGTGAGGGTCCCCAATATCCATTTGGCTATTTTATGATACATCACTCTGCTTCTCCTTTGACCTGATTCACTTCCTCTGCTTCTCTGTGGCTTGGGTTTTCTGGCAATGGCTTTGCCAAGCCTGACCCCAGCTTGTGATTTGGCAGCTCCTCTAGTACCCATGGGTTTATAGTGACGGTCACAGTGCCATAGTCCTATGTTAATGAGCCTTGGAGTAACTGGTGACTGGGACAGCAGGAGATCTAAATTGTATTTAATAGGCTTGACAGGGATCCCTGGGTGGATCAACGGTTTAGCAGCTGCCTTCAGCCCAGGGTGTGATCCTGGAGACCCGGGATCGAGTCCCACATTGGGCTCCCTGCATGGAGCCTGCTTCTCCCTCTGCCTGTGTCTCTGCCTCTCTCTCTCTCTCTCTCTTTCTGGTGAATAAATAAATAAATAAAATCTTAAAAAAAACATAGCCTCAAACTTAATAAAGCAAAAATTGACAGAATTACAAGAAAAATAGAGGCCTCTACAATCATAGTAAGAGATTTTAACCATCTCCCAACAATCAATATGACAAATATAAAAACAGAAGACATCCAGATGGCCAACAGACACATGAAAAAATGCTCAGCATCACTCATCATCAGGGAAAACAAATTAAAACCACAGTGAGATATCACCTCATACCTGTCAGAATGGCTAAAATCAAAACTACAAGAAACAACAGGTGTTCGCAAGGAAAGGGGAAACTTCCTGCACTGTTGTCAGGGATGCAGGCTGGTGCAGCAGCCACTGTGGAAAACAGTATGGAGGTTCCTAAAAAGTTAAAAATAGAACTACCCTATAACCCAGCAATGGTACTACCAGGTATTTCCCCAAAGAATACAAAAATACTAACTCAAAGGGTACACACACTCCTAGGTTTATAGCAGCATTTTTTACAATAGCTAAATTATGGAAATAGCCCAAGGGTCCATTGACTGATGAATGGATAAAGAAGATATGGTGTGTGTATGCATGTATGTATATATACATAAACACAATGGAATGTTACTTAGCTATAAAAGAGAATGAACTCTTGCCATGTGCAGTGATGTGGATAGAGCTAGAGTATTATGCTAAGCAAAACAAGTCAGAAAAAGACAAATGCCATATTATTTCACTCATCTATGCAATTTAAGAAACAAAGCAAAATAAATAAGCAAAAGGGGGGAAAGAGAGGCAAACCAAGAAACAGACTCTTCACTATAGAGAACAAAGTGATGGTTGCCAAAGGGGAGGTAGGTGGGGGATGGATGAAATAGTGATGGAGATTAAGGAGTGCACACATTATGATGAGTGCCGGGTGTTGTATAGAAGTGTTGGAAAACTGCATTCTACACCTGAAACTAATATTACACTATATGTTAACTAACTGGAATTTTTTAAAAAGATTTTATGTATTTATTCATGAGAGACACAAAGAGAGACAGAGACAGAGGCAGAGGGAGAAGCAGGCTCCCTTGTGGGAAGCCCGATGCAGGACTTGATCCCATGGCCCTGGGATCATGCCCTGAGCCAAAAGCAGATGCTCAACTACTGAGCCACCCAGGTGCCCCCTAACTGGAATTTAAATAAAAACTTAAAAGCAAACAAACAGGTGAATAAAAACAAGTAAGATATAGACGATTGAATATGTATTCTCTTCATAGGGATATTAAACTCTATATCAACAACAGAAATGTAACTAGAAAATGCCCAAGTGTTAGAAAATTAAGCAACATGTTTCTGTATAGCCCATGGACCAAACGATAAATTACAAATAAAATTCCAAAATATTTCTTGCTTCCCCTTGCTTTCTTCTGGGGCCTCTGGGATGCTGGTGGCCTTCGAGTTCTAGGCCAAAGACCTGGGTTTTAGGTTCTAAATACACCAAATTGTTCATCAGGGTGTGTACACCTGTGATCTGTGCACTTTTCTACATGTGTAGTATACATCAATTTAAATTAAAAATGCAAAATGTATGTCAGATTGTTCCATATAAAAAAAAAATCCCCAAATTGCTTTTAGCTGCTCAAAATGGTCTGTGGGGATTTGCCTAAATTAAACAGAACAAAATTAATCTTTCTCTCTCAGTATTCAGAATGGCTGAAGCTCTGACAGATAATCTTTGGCGTCAGAGCCAGCTCAGAAAAAAATAAAAATATTTATAAGTTACAAAATTAAAACAAATGGCTATATTGAACTCCATGGGAAAAATATAATTTTACAACTAAGATTATCTTCCTTGTTAAAGGGAATAAAGGCAATAAGAAAACTGACTCTTTTTTTTTTTATTTAACATAGAGTGTATTATTATTTTGGGGGTAGAATTTAGTGATTCATCAGTTGCATACAACACCCATTTCTCATTCCATCAAGCGCCCTCCTTAATGCTCAACTCCCAGTTACCTCATCCTTCACACCCTCCCCTCCAGCAACCTTCAGTTTGTTTCCTTTAGTTAAAGTCTCTTATGATTTGTCTTCTTTGTTTTATCCTGTCGTATTTTACTTTCCCTTCTTCTGTGTTCATTAGTTTTGTTTCCTAAATGCTGTATATGAATGAAATCATATATTTGTCTTTCTCTAACTTATTTCATTTAGCATAATGACCCTATTTTTAAACCACTTAAACGCCCAAATCTCAATATCTGTAAAAATGAAGCTGGAATTAGTTCTTTCCAATCAATGAAACATTTACTGAGTGGCATTTTCTCTTTGGGTTCACAGTTCTTTATTCAAACTTTGGCTCTTTTATGTGTTTTTAAGTTGCTGAATATCTCCAAACTTCCATTCTTTTATCTGTAATAAGATAAACAATGCTAGAGTGCCTGGGTGACTCAGTGGTTTAGAGTCTGCCTTTGGCTCAGGTCCTGATCCCAGGGTTCTGGGATCGAGTCCCACGTCAGGCTCCTCACAGGGAGCCTGCTTCTCCCTCTGCCTATGTCTCTGTCTCTTTCTGTGTGTCTCTCATGAATAAATAAATTTTTAAAAAAGATTAATAATGCTGACTTTGTAGGGTTGTTGTGAGGATTTGGGGTTTTGAAAGAATTGGGACAAGTAACCTCTCTGTTCTCAGTTTTCTCATCTATAAAATTGAGATCATAATCATCACTGATTGGGACACCTGGGTGGCTCAGCGGTTTAGATATACGCTCCCTGATGCTGTGCCCCAGCTTACCCTAGATGCGGACTCACCTTCTGTCCCATCTTCCTAGTAGTTCTGCCTCCTTGGCCATGGAAGATATGAAAACACAGCTGAGTGTACAGTCATATCCTTAGTGCTAGTTTCCTAGAGAGCAATACTCATTCCTTCTTGAGTTTCCACTTTGCTCTTCCATGATGCTGAAGTCATTTCTCTATCAGCATGTACTTCTTGTTTCTGCTCCTTCAAAGATTCTCTTACCCACAAATCCCTAAGCCCTTGTCTATTTCCCCTGTAGCTTTTCCTGGGTCATGTCCCTTATAATATACATTGTCCTTATAGTGTTCTATGTATATTTCATGTGTATTTCCATGATAAGGTGTGAAACCAGCTAGCCCATGTTTCAGACTATTGATATAATGAAGAAGAGGAATAGGAGGGGGAGGGGGGAGGGGAAGAGGGAGGAGGAAGAAATCTAAATGTACTTTTGCAAAGTAGACTTTTTTTCTCATTTGTTTTAATAAAGCATCTCATGTTTTATATATTGGTTAATATAACTGAATAAAATTATTTAGTATCATCTTTCTGTTGTGATGAACTGTTCCACTTTATCATAATCAGCTATAAAAAATTGATGCCCAAACCATTGAGAATTTAATTTTTTAAATTGCCCAAAGTATTTGCACCAGAACATACTGTCATATTGATGACCCAGAGAACAAACCGCTTATTTCCACCTGATCAAAGCAGAAACTCAATTCTAAGTTTACAGGGCTGATCCTATGGCCTCTAAGCCAATGAGACACTGCTGACCTAGTGAACATTTATTATAATTATTGCCATCATCATTATCATCATAATAAATATCATGATAAATGGTCATGATAAATGACCATAAATTATACCATGAATGATTGGTACATAATACAAGGTTAGGGGCCATACAGACTTTTCTGTAACTACCACAAATATTCTGCAAGGTCAGAATTACAATTCCCAATTTTCTGGCACAGAAGGCAGCACTCAGAAAGCTTAAATGACCTTCCTAGGTTGAGAGTAGACCTGCCCAGGACAGAAGCATGACATTGGTCTTCTAGGCCCTACTATGTGTGCATAAACAGCATTCTACTTTTACACATCATTTCTCAGTCTCTACAGAAAATTGTGTATCTAAAGAAGTAATAAATGTAGGACTTCAATTTGATATCAGCCTTGCTTAATCTCATTGAATAGGACCGCATGCATTTTTCTGCATTTTTAATATAAAAATACTAATAGGGACACCTGGGAGGTTCATGGTTGAGAGTCTGCTTTCAGCTCAGGTCATGATCCCAGAGTTCCTGGACTGAGTCCCACATCAGGCTCCCTGCAAGGAACCTGCTTCTCCCTCTGCTTGAGTGAGGAGCCAGGTGCCAGGCTCCAACCCACGACTTGAGACCATAATCAGAGCTGAGACCAAGAGTTGGTTGTCTAACTGACTGAGCCACTCAGGCCCCCCCAGTGATCTGTAAGTATTAAAAAGTACCTTAAGGGACACCTGGGTGGCTAAGTGGTTGAGGGTCTGCCTTTGGCTCAGGGCGTGATCCTGGGGTCTTGGGATCGAGTCCTGCTTTGGACTCCCCACAGGGAGCCTGCTTCTCCCTCTGCCTATGTCTCTGCCTTCTCTCTGTCTCTCATGAATAAATAAATAAAATCTTAAAAAAATAAAAATAAAAATACTAATAAAATACACCTTGAACATAATGTAAAAATCACCTAAGTGTTTTAATGGTTTTAATGTTTTGGCTTAAAAATGTGAGTTTTGAATCATAAATTTTTCTTAATCCTTTAAACATCTCCAAATTGCAAATTCAGAAGAGAAATGCTCTGGAAGATTTCAGTGGACTGTACTTTAGAGGTCTTCCAAAAGCTGGGGCGTTGTGTGTAGCCCTGCTACCAAGCCACTGCTGAGGAGTATATTCTTCTCTGAAAGGAAGGAAAATGGTATTTAATGCCTATAGGATTTCTTCTTTACAAGTGACATGTCAAAATCATAGTTTAGGAGCCTTCATGAAGACCTGGTAAAATAGCAATTAAGTAATGAACAAATGGGAAATTCATTTTTCAAAATTTATCTTTATATTTTAAACTATTCAGCATATATTTGTGATTTGCTTTGCTATGTATAAAATACAAATTAGATTCTGGTCTAGAGAATTTTGCTGCCCTATAAAAAAGAGTCTGTCTTCATAAATCACTGTCCTATAACATAGAAAATAATGTGGCATAAAAGGTATGCTAAAACACTTTACGAATTAAAAAAAAGAATGAAATGATTTCCAGTTGAGAGTATAAAGGAAAGCCTTATAATAGAGGGCAGCTGAATCTTGTAGGAGTGGGATTTAGACTTGTAGTGTCTTTATGGTCTGGTATTTATACTTTTAGATATGAAATAGATTAAAATTAGTGGCTGAGGAAGCATTTTATCTATCCAAGAAACCTTGGTTGAATGCTCTGTCAGATACTATAATAGATGCTAAAGTCAAAAACATGAGAAGTACTTCCTGTTCCAGGAGTTCCAGGAGCCCAGGAGTCTAGTGTACAGGTGTGGAGCTGGCGAGAAGGTGGAAGGTGTGGACAAAAGCAGAATGGAAGATCAACTACAGTTTACTCTTGAACAACACAGATTTGAACTATGCAGGCCCTCTTACATATGGAAATTTTTTAGAAACATACAATACAGTATTGTAAATGTATTTTCTCCTCCTTATAATTTTTATTTGTTTATTTATTTATTTTTAGAGAGAGATTGCATACACTGGAAGGGGGGGAGGGGCAGAGGGAGAGAATCTTAAGTGGAACTCTGAGATCATGACCTGAGCTGAAATCAAGACTCAGATGCCTAACCCACTGAGCCACCCAGGTGCCCCCTTATGTTATTCTTAACATTTTCTTTAGCTTACTTTATTGTAAGAATACAGTATATGATGCATATAACATACAAAGTACATGCTAATCCACGGTGTATGTTATCAGTAAGGCTTCCAGTCAACAGTAGACGATTAATAGTTAAGTTTTGGGGGAGTCAAAAGTTATATGCAGATTTTCCACTAGGATTTTCAACTGGCTAAGACATTGGCACCCTTAGCCCCCTACATGGTTGAAGGGTGATCTGTTTTCCTTTTAGGAATGTGGGATACTATGCCCAAGCAGGAGTAGGAAACAAACTCAAATAGAAAGGCCTCTACACTCATGTTTAAATTCAGTGTTTCAATTTAGTAAGTTTGAAGAGCTTTATGTATACCATGTCTACAGGACACTTGAGGTTGAGAAAGTCTTTCAAAATTTCTTTAAATAAAAGTAGTCACTGAAAAATCTGAAATTTCTGATAATGTCCACTACTGATTTCCAGTCAAGGTGACATTGTAACTTCATATTTTGAGCCCCACTCTGCTTCCAACACGTTGCAGCAACAGAAACAAAAATATTTAAATTAGAAAGGCTAAGACAGAGTACTCCCTTACATTTTTAACATTCTTACTTAACCAAAGTATAACTTACTTATTTTCTCTACTGTGTTCCCACCAAAAAGCAATTGCACAGACAACTTTGCACTCTCAACTTCCTAGTAATTTTTGTCTAAAGCTTTATCTTTTAAATTAAAAAAAAAACAGTTCTTATAATATTTTTTTCAAGGATTCTGAATTTTCTCATCTTAAATCTATTTTTAGTTTCCTCTTTTATTTTCATTCCATCTGGAGTATATTCACATCCTAATTGCTGATTTTATTGAATTCCTTTGTAATAGCTTTCCTTGAGGGCTTTACAACTTTGCAAGGAAATCCTCTGGAAAGAAGCAGTAATGAAATAGGAAACAAACAAAAGATCATCAACAGAACTAAAACTGGCCCTTTGAAAAACAAACTAGATTGTATTACAAAATAAATAAGCAAGATTGATTAAGAAATAAGAGGGACTGTGTGAATAAATGAGTAGTAAAAAAAAAAAAAAAAAAAAAAAAAAGCAGTGTAACCGTAGATAGAGTGAAGAGATAAAAGAAAATTTGGTTCTATATTGATCACTTATTTAAAATTTGAGGAGATGGATAATTTTCTAGAAAAATAGAAATAATTAAGCTTGTTTGAAAAACAATGAACCAGTAAGCATCATAGAAATTTTTAATAGAGAAGTACACATATAAATGGATTTATGAGCAATAGATAGTTCACACATAATACAAACTGTATCAAAGAAAGGGAAAATAAGGAAAGTTCCCCAACTCATGAGGCTACTATAATATTAACAGCAAAATTAGATAAAAACAGAAGAGAAAATATAAGCTATTCTCATGTATGATCACATATGGAAAATCTTAAATAAAAATTAGCAAATTCAATCCAACAGAATGTTAAAAATACACTAACTTTTTAAAGTCATTTTTTTCAAGGAAAGTGACAGTGGGCCAACATCATAAAAATCCCTCAGTGTAATTCATTACATTAATAAATGAAAAAAAATCACATGGTCATCTCAATAGAGAAAAAATTTCTAAATTTTAGCATTATTCATAAAATTCTTTTTGAACTAAGGATCAAATAAAACTTCCTTAATCTACTGAACAGTATCCACCAAAATCTTCTATCAAACACCTTACTTATTGATGAAACATAAAAAATATTTCCATTAAAGACAGGTCTGTGATAAGATATTCAGTGTCACTGCCAGCATTTGAATTTGTAACTGGAGTCCCAGCCTGGTTCCTGGTCCCCAGTTCCTGGAATCCCAGGAAAATAAATAAATTGTAGAAGATTTGGAAAAGAAGAAAAAATAATTGTTACTACTTGAATATGATATTATTATATAGAAATTTGAAAGAGAATTTATGGCCAACTGTTAAAGAACATTTAACAGGTTTAATGGGTTTAAGAGCAATTAGGCAAAAATTGAAGGTATTTGTATGTATCAGTCATAACAAAACAGAGAATGTAATAGGGAGAAAAAAGGGAAAAAGGTACCATTCACCGTAATGACTACAGGGAACTTACACTGTGCACATAATATGTGTCAAAAGCTTGTAACAACAGTGACAAAAATTACAACATATGATAGAAGGACCTAGAAGATTGGATGAAAGAGAAAGAATCATAAATGAGTGGCAAAAGTTCATATAGTGAAGAAGTTAATTCACCCCAAATTAATCAATTCAGTAATATTTTAATCAAAATCCCAAGAGGGTGCAAGAATTGCCATGACATTTTCAGAAAAGATATTTATGTAGGAGTATTTTACTGCACTTAAAATAAATATGCCCATATCGAGACAACCAATCTTGTGTGAAAAAGCAAGTTGCAAAATAAATACTATATGATTACATTCATGTAAAATTTTAAAATATATATTAAAAATATGAAAACAATAGTCATAAAGGCCATAAACAGCTATGAGACATTGACTACCTCTAGTGAGAGAGGGAAAAATGGCCTTAAAAATGATGAAAATGGATCTTCCACTGCATTTACATTTTTTCACAAAGAATGATTTGTTGAAAGAATGACATATTAACATTGATTAAATCTGGGTGTGTGGCAGAGGGTACATGGTACTTTTATATTATTCTTTGGATTTTCTGTAATTTTTTTATTGAAGTACAGTTGACATACAGTATTATATTAGTTTCAGGTATACAACACAGTGATCTGACAGTTCTATACATTACACAGTTTTCACCACGATAAATGTAGCCATGTCTATCATCATACAGAGTTATTATAATATTATTGACTATATTCCCTATGCCGTACTTTTATTCTTGTAACTTACTAATTTTATAACTGGAAGTTTGTACCTCTTAATTCTCTTCAACCTGTAATGATCTTCTTTAATAATTATTGTAATAATTAAGAATTTTAGGCACAAGTGTGTCCAATTTCCCTTTTGAATTTAAATGGTTGGGATTAAAGGGCAGAGAATAGAGTGAGTTGTATGTCCTTTCTCCTATGGGAGCTGCTGGTTTCATTCTCTAGCCTTCAAGCTCTCAACATGGAAGTTCAGGTTTAGGTGGAAGCAGAAATCCTATCAAGAGCTACTGTAGAAGGAACACCTGATCATTTCACTGCTTATCAGAGATTTTGGAGTATGTGCCTTATGCATCTTTTTCTCTTTGGAATCCATTACTTTACAGTCTACATCAGCAGATGAAAGTTGCAACCCGGCATTACTACTAAGACCAGAAACTGTGTGTGTGATGATTTTATTTTTTTTACTTTAGGGCATTTTTTTTTTCATCTTCTTTTCCCCTTGAACCTTAAACCCAGTTTCCTCTCATTTTTTTCTATTGCTCCATTTGTCACTTTTCTCCTTCCATGTCCAAGTGTTCAAAATAAATCTGGCTTATGGCACTGATTTCCCAGCCCCTTGATCATTTCTCATAGACTAGCTGGTATAGACCAGTAGAGTCAAGAGATCAATATATTTCAAAGAAAGTCCTTTGAAGCCAAGAATTTCTGAGGATATTAGAGGCTCTTTTTGGAAATCTTCTTATTACATCAACATTATAGATCAAATCGTCATCAACCCTCCATTATAGCTACTCTGTACCATGAAAGTCTGGTAAGGAATTGGTCATCTATAAAATGTCTTTAAGAAATGTTGGAGAGGATGCGGAGAAAAGGGAACCCTCTTACACTGTTGGTGGGAATGTGAAATGGTGCAGCCACTCTGGAAAACTGTGTGGAGGTTCCTCAAAGAGTTAAAAATAGACCTGCCCTACGACCCAGCAATTGCACTGTTGGGGATTTACCCCAAAGATACAGATGCAATGAAACACCGGGACACCTGCACCCCGATGTTTATAGCAGCAATGTCCACAATAGCCAAACTGTGGAAGGAGCCTTGGTGTCCATCGAAAGATGAATGGATAAAGAAGATGTGGTCTATGTACACAATGGAATATTACTCAGCCATTAGAAATGACAAATACCCACCATTTGCTTCAACGTGGATGGAACTGGAGGGTATTATGCTGAGTGAAATGAGTCAATCAGAGAAGGACAAAAATTATATCTTCTCATTCATTTGGGGAATATAAATAATAGTGAAAAGGAATAGAAGGGAAGGGAGAAGAAATGGGTAGGAAATATCAGAAAGGGAGACAGAACATAAAGACTCCTAACTCTGGGAAACGAACTAGGGGTGGTGGAAGGGGAGGAGGGCGGGGGGTGGGAGTGAATGGGTGACGGGCACTGAGGGGGGCACTTGACGGGATGAGCACTGGGTGTTATTCTGTATGTTGGCAAACTGAACACCAGTAGAAAATAAATTTACTATTTAAAAAAAACAGAAATTGAACACCAATAAAAAAAATTATTATTAAAAAAAAAAAAGGAACTGCTCTCCAAAATCAGTGAAATAGACCTCTTCTAGGCCAGATGGAACACTCACTGTGTTTATTATTGGAAAGTGCCTTAAAGAGCCATAATGTTTGATAAGTATAATGCCAAAGAGGATGGGTGAGATACACAGAGTGTATGTCTGGTAATGAGCCAATCACTTGGCTAGGGAGTGGCCCCAGTGGATGGCCTATGCTTTTTATTTCAATGAGCCTTGGAAGTCGTCTATTACTCACTGCTTAGAGAATAACTCTCAAGAGGTAGATACCTAATGGAGATAGAAAGTTTAAGATTCCAGTAAGTTTATAATTAATGTTATGACAGTAGCCGAGAAGCATAATGAAGTGTAGAGTTTATTTTGGAAATAGAATTTATTTTTATGCTTTTATAAATTATTTTATTAGTGTATTTATAGAATCATTAAAGTCCCCAAGGGTCAACTAAATTATTATATTATACTTTACTACATTTTATGAGGGAAAAGATGTACTATAGAGATATTAACAAATTTGGGGATTTATGAAGGTCCAAGTTGTAATGTTTCTTAGTTATATACTTTAACTTGCCAATATACTAGTGAAGTTGTAAAAAGCATTTAAGTATTTGAGAATCTAAAGGCTTTTTTGTACAAGCTTAAGATTTGAATAAGAAAAATAAGGGCCTGTTCTTGACCTGGCTTTGAGATGTCTGAGAACAATTAGCAAAGTTCTTCAGAGATGAAAAATAAGTTGATGTTTTCATAATTTTAAGCTAAAAATAGAAATGTTTTTATTATTAAAGAATATCATTTACCTGTTAGCATGTCAATTACTGCAAAATTCATAACTCCATTCCAGATCTTGGATGTCATTTTATTTCAGTAGCCATAACTCTTGTTGATGTCTGAGGCACAGAATGTCGGTGCTAAAAATCTCTACTGTCACTTTCTAAGAAAACACATATTTTTGTCTTTTCCACAGTATTGGTTATAAATCACAGTTTTGGTAGAATCAGCAAGATACTGCACTTTTTCCAGAAATATACAGCTGGCTTTCTTGTTAACTGGCCATTTTTGTTGTTCTGATTTTTAAATAGGTTAGATACTTCTCTTTGTACCTTTTGATTTAAGAAATTATGATGTGAGACATTTCTTTGACTAACTCATGAAATTCTTGTGCAAATATAAAATGCATTGTTTGCGATTGGCTGCTAAAGGATAACATAGGGAAATTATATACTTATCATGGGGATTTATTCTGGTGCTGAAAAAACAAGATATTAAATTATACCATAAAAAGAAGCATAATTCAATGAATTTTTATGATCTGTAGAGATGGGCAAATTGCATTGCAAATGATAAATGAGTTTTCAGCATCAAGATCTACAAATAAATCATCATAAGTAGATATTTTGATTTATTAATATAAGTAGGAAGCAGCCCCATGGGAAGTGGATGTTATTTTCGGTGGTTGTCTTGGTAAGAGACAGCTAACTTATTTATGTGTTGTGTTATTTTTTTTCCTATAAGTAACTGCTCTGAATATTTTGGAGAAAGAGTTTATTCCTGTAGAAACAAGGCTTCTTGCATATGGACGTGGAAAGGGATGCTAATTGATTAGCTCAGTACTGGCACATGGTTCAAAGCTGATAAATTCAAAAGAGCAGTTGAGTGGGCTCTTTCTCTGCCTTTTCCTTTAAATAAAGAGTTATTGCAGGGATCCCTGGGTGGTGCAGCAGTTTGGCGCCTGCCTTTGGCCCAGGGCGCGGTCCTGGATATCCGGGATCGAATCCCACGTCAGGCTTCCGGTGCATGGAGCCTGCTTCTCCCTCTGCCTGTGTCTCTGCCTCTCTCTCTCTCACTGTGTGCCTATCATAAATAAATAAAAGTTAATAAAATAAAAAATAAAGAGTTATTGCATCTAAATGTTCCTACTTTCCCTATGTATAAACTCTGGATATTTTCTTTTCTACTTGAGTTACAGACTTTCTACTTCAAATCCCTCCATCTTCAGCTTTTCTCACTCTGATGTCATTGGAAGAGTAATGAGCATTCACGTGTGTGTTTCCTTCATCACTACTATCCAGGACTGTAGTCTAAAAATTTATTAATCAGGAAAAAAAGGAGGTTTTATCCCCTCATTAATGGATACTGACTGCTTGTCAGTCCAGGATTATGTAAGAGCCTGGAAAGCACAGTGAACAAGCTGTAGCCCCTGCTTTCAAGGAGACTTCTGTGAAGTGAGAGAAAAAATTCCTAAACTAGCTACTATTGTTGGTAATGGTATTAAAGTATTACCTGTATTAACAGTATCACTATTAGTAATACTGTTTTTAGTAACACAGGAACCCCTAGAATAGGCACATAAACCAGAGAGCATCCTCGGGAGACAAGGATGATTGCCACAGCAAAAAAAAAGGTGGTAAGGAAAAACTTCTAGGAGGAGATGATACCCAAGCTGAATCCTAAAGATACGAAGAGCAGAGAAGGATATCCCCACAAGGGAAGTGGCACCTACCATGGTCCATTGGTTATTAAAGGAAGTTCATCCAGGGATCTAAAAGGAGATGCATCTGTTGAGTGGTCCAGAATGCAACCTGAGGAGCAAAGTGGAAGTAGCTTGGCATTTAGAAGGAACAAAAGCCTCATTCTTTTCCTCAACTCCCTTTCCTTAGTTTTGAAAGTAGGGTAGTCTTGCATCTCTTACCTATTCCTACATAGGGAAGGCACGTGTATAGTGGAAAGAGGCCAGGGCTGTAGGCAGAAGGGAGTTCACATTCCACCTTTAGAACCTGGCATTTGTGAGCCTTTCCTATATGTCTCAGACCCCATTTTTTTTTAAGATTTATGAATTTATTTGATAGCAAGAGAGAGCACGAGTGGGAGTGGGAGGGACAGAGGGAGAAGGAGAGAGAATCTCAAGCAGACTCCCCACTGAGTGCAGAGCCAGACACAGGGCTCGATCTCACAACCCTGAGATCATGACCTGAGCCAAAACCAAGAGTCAGTCATTTAACCAACTGTACCACCCAGGTGCCCTTCAGTCTCAGTGTTCTTGTATGTTAAGCAGCAACAACATTAACTAGATATGTGTTAATATTGTGATGATGCTCACATGAGAGAATGTGGATATGTCTAGAGAGTGCATGACACAAAAAAGTTTCTTAATGCATGTTGGTTTGCTTTCCTTTTCCTAATTTCTATGATAGAGAACTTGGTTTTTCCCCATAATTGGATATTAAGGATCAAATTGTGCATGGGAAATAACCAATAAATGAACTTAGATATATTGCGTGCTCATTATTTATGTGTGGGAATAAATTTAGAGCACCCCTGAAGTCTCACCATTTGTGTAGATACCAGGCTTTCTGTGTCTGAGTCCACCTGTGCCCATCTGCCCTCCTTTGATCTACTGTTCCACGACCCCAAACAAGTCACTTCCCTGCAGTTGCACCTCCTATAGTGCTCCCGAGAGCACTGCACTCTTTCATGTCCCTGAGGGAATCTTGAGGCCTGCTTCACTGCCCACTAGCCTCTCCTCCCTCCCTGATGTCATTGCTCCTTTTTGCTCTCACACACCTTACCTCTTCAGTGGGCGAACATGGATCCATTTCCAGAAACTTCATGTTTTTAATGAAAACTGCATGACAGCCTGGGAAGCACACGCTTTTTCTTGATATGGAGCCTCTTGCCCATATTAAGCTTTGAGCTTCTACAGTCTCTGTGACGACCACATCCTATGGAGAGATCATCCCCCAGGCCTCTCTTTACACCCTTTGTCAGGTTTCAGGTAAAACCAGGATCAATCTCAGAGTGACTATATCAAGTTATGTATCTTTAGCTCTTCTTGACTTTTCTATTTCTTTTTGATCTGGAAACCAAGCCAGTAGCCTGAGACTTCTGGGTGGCTCTGACCCCTAAAAAAACCCAACTAGCCCAACTGATGGAAGTCCAGGGTCTTCCAGCAAATGGCTTGGCTTCTCTTTGTTCATGTCTTGTATGAGGATGAATGTGGTTTCCTAAACACACACTCTTATCACAGAAAGATGGCAGGGATTGAAACTGAAAACCTACTGCAGGTTCATTTGGGGAAGATACATTCACAACCCTAATATAGTTGGGCTGCTTCATAGCCTGTTTCCATACAGCATGATAGGTTAAAATAATCTACAATTCCACCTTCAAAAACGGAATATAAATCTTTATTATTCTCTTTTAAAAGGCAATAGAAGGTGGGGCACCTGGGTGTTTCAGTCAGGTAAGTGACTGACTCTTGATTTCGGCAGAGGGCATGATCTCAGGGTCCTGGGATCCAGCCCTCCCTCCCCCCACTAGTGGAGCTCCATGCCCACCAGGAAGTCTGCTTCTGACCCGTTGCCTCGCCCCCCACGCCCCATCGCTCATACTATCTCTTTTTCTCTCAAAATAATAAAATAAACCTTTAAAAAATATGGTAGAAGGAGATCACCTGGCATGACAGGGAGCAAGATCCTCTAAAAAGCCCCACTCCTCTGCAGTCATTGTGCTGTAATTGCTTGGCAGGGGAGGGGTAGTATTGCTGCTGTGGCAGAGAGAACATCTGGCCTCTCATTATTTTTATTCATTGCACTGGAAAGCACCAAATGTGGCTTTCTTCTGCCTCTTTCATGCACTCCTTCTATCCTCTAAGATCTGTTCATTCTCTAGGCAGAGTCCTGCTTTTTTAGAGTAAATCAGAGTAGCCTTTCTGGTTCCTTTTTCTTTTTTCTTTTTAAATTCTAGTTAGTTGACATACAGTTCGATATTGGTTTCAGGAGTAGAGTTCAGTGGTTCATCATTTATATGTAATACCCAGTGTTCGTTGCAACAAGTGCCCTACTTGATCCCTATCACCCATCTATCTATACCATCTCCTTCCCACATCCCTCCATCAACCCTCAGTTTGTTCTCTATGGTTAAGAGTCTCTCATGATTTGCTTCCCCCTCTCTTTTTCTCCCTCCCCTATGTTCATCCACTTTGTTTCTTAAATTCCACATATGAGTGAAATCATATAGTATTTGTCTAACTGTGACTAAGTTATTTCACTTAGCATAATACACTCTGGCTCCATCCACATCATTAGAAATGGCAAGATTTCATTCTTTAGATGGCTAAATAGTATTCTATTGCATATATATACCACATCTTCTTTATCCATTCATCAATCAGTGGACATTTGGGGGAGTACATGCACCCCAATGTTTACAGCAGCATTATGAACAATAGCCAAACTATAGAAACAGCCTTTCTGGTTCCTTCATTTCTATGTCTCAAGGCCAAAAAAGCAGTGTGGTATAGACCATGGATTGGCAAAGTTTTTCTGTAAAGAGCTATATAGTAAATGTTTCAGGGCTTGTAAACTACATTTGGTCTTTCTTGCTTATTCTTTGTCTGTTTGTTGCAACCCTTTAAAACTGTAAAAATCATTCTTATGGGCCATATTGAAATGGACCTCACACTGCACTTGGGCCAGAGGATGCAGTTTTCCCATCTTTGGTATAAGCAATAGAAGCACCAGCTCTGCTTAGACTGAGTAAAGAAGTCTTAGAACATGTCAGGTATAATACAAGCAGCTTACTTCTATACCTTGTCCAGTCTTCAGGGCAACATTATGAGTCAGGTCCTGTACTGTTAAAAAGCTGATGCTGGGGGCACTACACCTACCCCACCCCCAGGCCCTTGCTCATCTATATCCCCATTTACCATTTACCTCTGTGTAACATAAAAGAGATAATGTAACCTCTCTTCATCTTTATGCCTCAGTTTCATAATCTGTAAAAGAGAGATACTATTTTTGTCTATTACAGAGGTTTTTTTTATTGGTAAGGATGAAATAAGCTAATATTTAGGCATTGTCTGACACACCCTACAATCACATATGTTCCATATGCATCAGCTTTATCATCATTATTTCAGTGGATCAAGTTTTTGGCCCCCATTCTACACTTGCTGTTGGTCCTTGTATTTGCTAACCATATGACCTCAATCAAGGCATTTATATACTTCGTGTTTATTTCCTCTTACGTGAAGTAGGTGATAATAGCATTGCAAGATTATACTGAAGAGCCACTGAGGAGAGCCAGCACAAAAGTCAAATAAACATACAAATCTAATAAATAACAACCACCTATTCACTATTTGGTACCTCACTTCATCCCAAAGTCTTCACATGTATTATTGGTGCGTTTCTTACAGCAAATCCACTAGGCAGACATTTTGACAGGTGTGGGCACTAGTGTGAAAGCACTTGAAAGAAGCAAGGGGCTTGACACATATGTGGATTTAGTGCCTTCACTGAAGCTGGAAGCTCGACAACCACGGCTCTTGCTCTCGACCTTCATCTTCATCACATATTCGTTCATACAGGTGGCTCTGGGCTTGAGCACTCCATTGTTCCCACTATGAAGTGCAAGACCTAAAGCCTAGTGGTGATTCTTATCTGCATAAGAACATATTTTCATTTAGCTCATGATTGTCCATATGAAAATTACCCATTTTGTGATTTATCTGTGAATGTAAAGAAATCCTTAGGATACTTTGGATCACAATTCACTTCCCCCACAGAGCCACGAGGAACTATTTAGTGATGTGAAGCAGAAAGTGATTTCCTAGGATTGCTCCCTGCATGGGTCAGAGTTTGATCAGAGAAGTAGATCTAATCAGCAGTGTAGAGAATAAGAGATTTTACTAGGGATTGGACCTTATACACTTGTGGGGCTGGGTAAGTAGACCATGTGAGGCTGCTGCTTCTCTGTCTGGTGCTGGAGCCCGGAGTCCACATGGAAAGTCATGAGGAAGGAAAGAGAAATGAGACGAGGCAAAGTGGACAGGCTGGAACTCATAAGAACAGCCGGAACTCATGATAGTCTCTCAGGTCCCCCAAGCCTTCAACCTTGATGATGGAATCATCTGTAGGAAAAGCTAGCATCCTTTCTCCATGGCACTAACCACACTTACAATGTCCAGCAGGAATTGGATTTGCTGAATACTGAATAGCTAATTGGACAAGAAGCATTTCCAACATTTTCAGGAGGTATAGGGTGATCTGGAACTTGAACTCTGTTTTCCCTAACTCTTTCCCAGAGATTTTCCCACAATGCCCTTGAATTTTCTCCTCTACAAACTGGAAATAGTAACGCCTTCCTCCTAAAGTGATTGCCCAAGATGATGTTTATAAAACACCCCCAGTATTGCTTGGCCTTTTTTTCCCTTGATGTCTTCTTAGGGACCAAGGAAATAATAAGAAAAGTAAATTTTTTGACAGAGAAAAAAACATAAATTGTATTCCTCAAGACAACTACAATTGATTTGGAACCAACCATTATTTGGATTGTCCACTCCATTGATTCCTATTACTAGTAGGGGTAATGGAGAGTCTGTGACAATTTCACCAGACCAATTTAGAACCTGGCTTTAGCTCCAGTTTATGTGGAGTGGAAGAAATGTGCTAGTCCCTATGGAAGAGAGAACGATGAGGAGAGACTCATTTGATTACTTTCAGCTTATGGCCTACCTGACACCACTGGATGATTACTGAGAATTATTCTGTGACCAAAATAAGTTGATTAAAACCAGGGTCCTGCCGATGAAGTAAAATTAAACCACACAGTGTGATTTTAATGCCAGGCTCTTTCCCTGTGGTGTGTTGCATAATAGAAACCAATTGAAAAAATATATATTAGGACAAATAAATATAAAAAAATTGATGTGCTGTGCAAAAAAGTGGGCCCAGGGGAGCCCAGAGTGAAAGGAGATTCTGACAGAGTTGTGAACAGTGTGTATTAATTGATAAAAGGGAAATGGGAAGGGAGAGAAATACATCAGAGGGAGATGGGATGGTGCGGTAATTTTATGAGGTTGGTGTTTTATGGGATAAGGAATTTCCAGGGACAGGTATTTAAAAGAAAGCAAAGTTAAATTTATCCTTGGCTGACTCTCTCCGTGAAGGATTGCAGGAGAGCAGATACTTGTATCCCATCCTTTTCTGGGTTCTCTTTCTCTCGTCTCTACAATATCTATAGCACCTGCAGTCTTACATGTAATTTGAGCACAAAATTATCTCACTGCTTTTATTGTTCCTTCATTTTATCATGTAATATGTTCTTACAGTCCTTGTTCACTGGGATGTAGCAGTCTAGGGTAGATGAACAAAAAAAACATGGCCAGCCATGGCCTCTGTAAAGAATATTTGTTTTGACTTGGGTCCCCACCCAGAGGAACAGTTGAGCCTCATAGCATGTTTTTGCCTTTCTTCACCAGGCTGGGTGACTAGGGCGACCCATCTTTTACCTTAGCAGATATTACAGTTAACATGCTGCTTTCCAGGTTGCTACTGGTGGTCATAATTCCCTGATTCTTCTGTCTCAGTGGTTCTCATCAAAAGGTGACCTTGTGGTTGCCTTTGGAGACTGACATTGTATCATAGCTTATATTGACTCTATTCTGTTACCCCAAGTGCTTCTCTCAGGGAATGAGGTGAGCTACTTCCTCTGTGGTGTCAGTTCTCTTTGGGGATCCATAAAATATTGCCCTGTTCTTTTAGTTTTTTGGAGGATGCTATTTTAAATATGAGAGAGTTTCTCCTAGATTGAGTCAGATATTTAATTGTTCCCACATTGTGTTACACCTAAAAAGATTTCTTCCTTACCAGAACTCAACGTGTTTCATGGAAAAATCCTGGGAAACTTGATTTTTTTCTACCTCAGGAGGAATTTTCTGTCCCTCAGAGAGCGTGATTGCAAATTTCAAAGTTCTTCTTTTCCCCCTTTTTCTCTCAGGACCTCTATGGGGTCTTCATGCCAGCAAAACTCTTAGAAATCACTTAGCTGCCATGATATATATAGATCGTCATCAATAATGGATTTTTCCAGCAATCAGACTGTAACTCTGGTGGTCATGTCATCTGCTGTTTCTTTTTTTTATGTTTTTGTGTCATCTAGCATGATATAACATGGAATTGTAGTCATTCAACACATATTTGTTGAGACTTACTCTGTGCCAGGCTGGTGCTGGGTAGGTATGGATGGATAAATCAAAAGTGGTCCTTACCATTATGGACTTTACAAACTTGTGCAGAAAAAGACAAAAATTAAACAATGAATATATAATCATAAATTGGGGTAAGTGCTATAAATGAAAAGAATTTTTCTCATGATTCTATAAAAAAGATGGTAGCAGGGACTATTTTGAGAAGAATATCAAAAAGATTTCTGCAAGAGTCTGAATATAAGCAAAATTTGAAGGATAAGCAGGAAACAACCATTCAGAGGGAATGGAAGTTAAGAAGTTTAGAGTGTAATTCAGTCTCCATCACCACTCCAAAACCCCAGGTTGCACCTGTTGGCTGCAAGAAAGGTAGATATTTTGAGAAATGGATTAACATCTTTAAATCCATATAAAATAGTCAGACACATTATAGCAGCTCTCTTGGTGACATTTTTACACATGTGAATGTTGTGTGGTTGGCTGAAATGTGGTCCTCAGCTGTTATTTAAAAGTCAAGTTTTTGCCTTTATATGGAGTGGCCTACAGTTGTTGGGTGAATGGCCATCTGGTAGCCTTTGCAAGCTGGATGCTGAAAAGGCTGGATAGGAATGACTTTTGATCTGCTGGATAAGAATTTTCCCAGGAAGATGGAGCCAGAAAGAAAGGTATGCCACACAGGAAAAAGGGCATGCTCAAAGCCACAGATAATGAAAAGAACATGGCACAATGAGGGTCTTAAGAAAAGTTTGGTGTCATCTGGAGAATAATGTGGGATATAAGGCTGAAGAAGTATGTGAGAGCCAGACTGTAAACAGTGACGTGGGCTGTGCTGAATTTGGACTTAAATCTTGTAAACAAGTCAAAGCCAATGGCAATACTTAAATTTTTTTTCTTAAAATTTTATTTAAACTCCACAAAATAGTGAGTCTAAAAAAGAAGAAAATTAAAAATAAAAGAACTTAAAATGAATTGTTCACATTTTTATTCAGTGATTCAGCTAGCTTCTTGAGTTAAGCAATGATTCCATGAAAGTAGAGAACTCTTACTTTGCTCCTTTCTACAAGGTATTTAAAAAATCTCCATGAGGGATGCCTGGGTGGTGAGTGCCTGCCTTTGACTCAGGTCGTGATCCTGGGGTCCTAGAATTGAGTCTGGCATTGGGCTTCCCGCAGGGAGCCTGCTTCTTCCTCTGCCTATGTCTCTGCCTCTCTTTATGTGTCTCTCATGAATAAATAAATAAAAATCTTCAAATAAAAAAAAAAAAAACATGATCCTTCCCTAAGCAAAATTTCTAGCCTCTTGAGAAGAGCTCCTAAGCAGCCTCACATTATCATGGTTTATCACAGTAGCCAGGATGGTCTCTCTGGTTTCTATTATTACTATTGTTGTTGTTATTATTGAAGTAGAGTTGTCATATGATGTTACCTTAGTTTCAGGTGTACAAAATAACGATTCAACAACTGTACACAATGCTGTGCTCCCCACAAGTATAGCCACCAGCTGTCACCACAGACGCTATCATACCATTAGTTAAATTCCCTCTGCGATATCTTTTATTCCCTTGATTTATTTATTCCATCACTGGAAGCCTGTATCTTCAACTCCTCTTCATCTATTTTGTCCATCCCCCAATCATCTCCTGCAGTGGCAATTTTTGAATGAGTGCTACTTAAAATTCAATAATTTTTGGAAGGAAGATCAGAGTGGCCAAGAGGTTATTGTAGTCATCCAAGCAAGAGATGTTGAGGGCCCAGTTCGCTAGCAATTAGAAGAGGTGTCAGGGATATTTCTGAAGCAGAAATCACCATTTGATGGGAAGAGACAAGAGAAGAGACGGCTGTGACGTTGAACTGATAGACACAGGTGGAAGATGATGCCATATAAAGGAGATGTGGAAGAGTCACCAGGCTCCCATTGGAGGGAGGTCCTCCCTCATCTGTGTTTTTCTAACACAGACTTTTTCTGCCATGAACATCTGCTTACATGTTTGCCTCCCTTGACTGACTGGGAGCTCCTCAAGGGCAAAAATGCTTTATTTATCACTGAATCCCCAGCACAGCTGGCAAGGCATATTTGAGCAGTTCAGTAAATAGTAACCATGATTATTATTTGGCTTTCAAGAGTTGTGTTTTCATGAATGCATGGATGACACACTTTTGACAGTATAATGGTGAGTTCTGAAGGCTCCAGAGAGAAGGATGGGAAGTTGATTGAGAGAAATGGCTTTGACTCTTTAGGTGAATTTATTTCAAGGAGAAGAGAATTGACAGCTCCTAAGGGAAGAAGAAATGTAATATATGAGGGCACACAATAGCTGACCTAGTTTGGTCCCATTGCTGAAAGGCGGCCATAGGAAAGGCTTAAAAGCGAGAGTAACACAGGAATCGAGTTCTGAAAAATCCAGCCATCTCAGTTGGGTCATCCTTAGCCCTGGATGGACAGAGAACCTTTGCACAAAGAACACGCAACTTTCTCAGATATTATAGAAATTTTAGGATTAACCTCAGCTATATTTTTCTTCATACATCCTTTTTTTGTGAGACCCATTTCTCTTAGTTAGAGAATGCTACTGAATGTAAGGCTTGAATATAACTTTAATGAAAATGTTAATTTGGCCTGCTGAGGGCTTTTAAATTTTTTTAATGGTTGAACAATGTCTTCTCCTAATGATCAAACTTCAATTATTTGGTTAAACCATTATTTGCATAAGTTTTTTTAAGGAATGCTAAGGCATTTAAACAGAATTCTTAGTTGAAAATTCAGCAGTTGTGTTTCAGGCATTTTATTTCCTGAATATTTTTACTTATTTGCAATAAGTGAAGCACAGCATAAAAGCAATTAACAATTTTAATTAAGGAGTGATGTTTTTCTAATAATCCAAATGCTGAGTGTTGGGCTTTATTTTCTTCTCTTGGTTGCTTTGTTTATATTAAGTATTTTATGAACTTGAGATTTGAGAGGTAAAATGCATTACGTGGTTTTACCCTTCTAAGATAGCTTTGTGTGTCAGTCATGATCTTGACATCTTATCAGCTTTTTCCTTTTTTTAAAAAAAAATATTACTGTGTCTATTTGTTTATTTCTGGATTGCATCTTCAAAAGGTCTAAAATTGGACACACCATGAAAAGATACCTTATGATATGTCTTAGAATTCTAGAATTGGAGGATGTAGGTGGGTAAGGAATAACAAGGGACCTCTAAGAACTTAGCCACATGAGAAAATAAAATTCCAACTTGAAAAAAAAAATCCCAAGATGAATTACCAAATCAACTCATGGACCATTAAAAATAGGCAGTTGTTTTAGGGAGAATGAATGCCCCCATGAAGCAGTGTGGATTTTGTTGAGAGAACAGTAGTTGTAGACAATGCATATTTACCAAGATCTATAGGAAAGAAAAAAATGGTGAGCAATGATAGTTTAGATAAAAAGAAAGGCTAGGAACTGAATGTTGGCACGATCCTTTAACACTGTCTTTAGAAAGGAGTTCCCATCCCAGCCTACTAAAGACAGTTCCTCTTGACAGATTCTTTTGTGGAGATAGATGCATTCAGACAGGTGCTTTCAGGATCTGATGTCATAAAATATTTAAATCATTCAATTCCCTTTGCTTTGAGTTCATGCTTAAGGAAGCTTTGATTAAAATATAGTTTTCCCTATAGTTTTTCTGTAAGAAAAAAATTTCAAGGTAGGCTGACAAGAACATTCATTATAGATTAAGAACTATATATACTGCAATCTCTTATAAATTTAGTCTGTGTAAATCAGGTATACTCAAGTCCAGCACTGATAAGATGGTTTTTGGATTTGCAAAATGAGAACACAAACCTTGATCTATACTGAATTCACCTAGGCAGCCTACCAGCCTATCTCTCATGGAGAAGACCAACCTCATTCCCCACTATTGGGCAGAATTGCTACGATCTTCAGTAGGATGTGTCCTGACCAAACTGTGTACATTACAGTTGAATAAATGAAATACCAGACTATGGAAGTGGCTTGACAAAGGTCACAAGCAAATTTGGCCTCTTACCAGGTTTCTTTTCTTCCATTACATAATATGGCCTCATAATATACCATAATCCTTGGAGAACTGAGAAACAGCTCAACAAATCTTATCTAAATCATAAGGGGAAACAAAAAACTCCTGGTTTGATGGCTGAGTCCCTACTTTGGTACTTCGATGAATGATGGGTCTATATGTCATTAGTGCACTCTGTGTTCCTTTTCTTCTTTCCAATGGAGTCAGGACCTGGAAAATTCTTACTCCATCTTTCGAGACCCACCCCATTTGTTACTTCCAATTTCAAAGCCTTCAGCGTCTCTAGGACTAATCCAGTAGGAATAGTTTACTCCCTCTTCAGCTCCATTCATATTGTCAGTGTGTACATATCGCATGCTATTAAATATCTACATACCTACTTTACTGCCTGATAAGATGTGAACTTGTCTAGGAGAGGAGCCACAGTTGTTTATCTCTGCATACCAGCACCCGTCACAGCGTCTGCCACTTAGTAATGTCACAGTAAAGGAAGAGATGGATTGGGAGAGAGAGGAAAAAGAGGGAGGGCAGGAGAAAGGAAAGACACCTGAGTGCATCTTCCATGGAGAAAGGCTTCTGTTTTCTCAACAGCAGTTACTGATGATTACACGAGAAGAGGAAGGTGCCGAAGATGGAAGCAGAACCACAAACTCAGCTCAAAGCAGCTTTAGTTTTCAAGGCTGATTTGGAAGACCCTGCATTATTTTCTCTTCTTCTTACCTTATGCAATGCAAATACAATTATAAATCATTAGAATTTTCCCTCACGTTCTACCGTGGATTTAAATAGTAATATCCTTGGAATATTGAAGGCACTGGGGAGGATTTTTGCTCATGGTTCCATGGATGCTAATAAATAACTGTCGTTTCTACAAAGTGACCTGATGTCAAAGCTGAAGGGTAGTCAGCTCCAGTGGTAACTGAGACGCTGCATCAGTTGAACAGATGGAAGAGAATCAAAGTGTATGCTTGAGAAGAGGTCCTTATGACATTCAGCGTCAGAGACAACAGTGGATGTTAATCCAGCAGAGCTAATTCTATAGTGGGGAGTGAAATATTATTTAATCAGCAGTGCTTCATACATAATTCAATTAACTGCCTTCACTCATCAGTATTAACGAGAACGGGAGCCTGGATTAATGTGCAAGAGCCTCATAAAGGAGCTCCCAGCCTACCTAAGTGCTGCCAAAACTTAATAAAGTCCTGCCAATCAAATTCTGGTATCTGGACCCAGTGCATCAGTGCACTGATATTACAAATTATCCCAAGCACTTCTCATTGTTTCCTAATTCTTTAATTATGCTGATCTCTGCACTAAAATGTTTAATTAGTGTACGGGGGGAAACGAGTAAGATTGCCTGCCGCTTCCTTGACTGTGGGTATTTAGTGTCGAGTAAACAGAATCGAATTTTATTGCAAATAATTTAAAATAGCAAGTTCTGCTTTTTTCTGTCTGTAAATCTCAGTAATTGAATAGGAGACAGCAAGTGGAGTTTTAACAAACTTAAAGGCTGCTTTTATCTTGAGAGGATGCGGAGGACATCAGAATACTGGGTGCACCTCTGTTCACTATCTGCTCATCTTTTCATTCAACGTCTCAACTTCAGGAACCTTCATTTTGTCTCATTCTCCTCCAAATCAGGTATTGGAGAAGAATTAGTTCTACTAACGAATGGATAAACCAGGGCCACTTGAAAGAAATAAGAGATTATCATTACTGTGGATTTTTTGAGATGAGTGAATTCCAGCCTGCATATTATGGTCAAGTTTCTATTTCAGAGAATTGGTAAAGGACTGTGCCTGATGTGTTTTAAGATCATGCCTGAAATTAGAAAATGAGTGGCCATCAGTCCAGCCTTTAGAATAGTCATTTAATTTATAAGTTTTGTGTGCTGGGAATTGTAGGTGTATAGAGGGAATTGATAGTTCCAGATCTGAAAAAAAAGCATAACTCTACTGGAAGAGACAGATAAATGTGCAGAAAAAATAATGATGGGGAGGAAAATGATGGCGATGGAACTATTAGCTAGTTATCAGCCGTGTTACATATTTTATTTTACTTAATCCTCATAAGCCTGTGAGAGAGATATTTTAACTCCATTTTTACAGGAAGTAAAAAAATGAAACAGGCATAACAAGAGAGTGGTTGCCTCAGAGGGAGGAGGAAGAGAATGGGGTTGAAACGTTTATGACTGCATCTGAAATGTTTATAGATCAATAGAATCCAGAACTTGAATAATATGACACAATGTCAACATTCATGAAATCTGAGCGGTAGATACATGGAGATTTTACTTCCCTGCACATTTGAAATGTTTTGTGATAACAACACCCAATTTGCTGGTTCCATTGTTGAGTAACTAGACCTTCTTGTTGCTGGAGCTTTGCTGAAATTTCATCTAATTATTGTATTAGATGCCCAAGAAGGAAAATGAAATGACCCAAACTGTATCTGTTCACAATATAGTGTTGGTGAGTAAATAAATACTGTAGAGCATTGCATTGACATGGTGCTTAGCATGAAATACATCTGAAAGATAAATGTATCTTGGAAGGGAAGGGCATGGAAATGTGTGGTTGACCATTGAGAGGTCTAAAATACTGATACTATCAAAGCCTCAAAACTCCTGTAGTCAAGTAGGAAAGGATTGCAGAGGAATGATAATGTGATATTATTCATCGGGTGCCAGGCTCTGCGCTATGTTTTTTCATATCTTTTGTTCTCAGATAATGCTATTAGAAATTGTAGGCATAAGTAAAAATGCCACATTATTATACATGAAATCTAAAGTTCACAGTGAACTTGTTGTCCAAGTTTTCACATTTAAGAAAAGCAAGGCACAAAGAGTCCGAGTAACTTGCCCAAGAGCACACAGCTTTTAAATGATGGAAGGTATATCACACCATAGCCCTCTCTACACCTGCTCATAAAGGAACAGGCTCTTCTCCCTCTTTTGGGGGGTCTACTGTTGTTGGAGCAGGTAGTGGGGCCATCTGTGAGGCAGGTGGTTCTCCTGACTTGGCAGCATCTCTGCAGAAAAGCAGCTGGATGTTGGCAGCCAGCTTGAGCTTCTAGCAAAGGGCACAGAGTGCTTCGCTACCCACAACTCCATGTCCTGGAGAGCATTTCAGCCACTTCAGCCATTTCCCTGTTTCTCACCTCTCCCTGGTGAGAAACAGGGAGTCCAGAGTGCCAAAGAGAACAGGTCCATTTCCAAAGGAAATTTCTCTTACCTGAGAAAATATAGATGGAATTGGACTGATTAAATGAGAACAAAAAGCAAGAGAATCTGAAAAGTCCAATACTGGATATACAGTAAAAGTTATCACCTGGATATCAAGAAGGTAGTTGTTTGGATTTGGAACTACTTAATTTTCTTACTTTCTCCCTTAAATCTCCTACTTTATGATCATTTCATTAGTTTTCACAACTTCTACTCATAGAACTCTGACCTGTTGGATTACAAGTTAGATGAAATTTTATCTCCTAAATATTTAGGAAGAAACATTTCTTAAGCAAAAGTTAGGTTTGTATATTATCCATAACTTTTGTAAATATGAAAGCTCATTTATTACTTCCAATTTCAAAGCCTTCTCAACTTCTCAAAGTAGGATTAGTCACTTTGCTTAATATTAGTGCAGAATAATAGAAACAAAACTGGTGCTTGGACCACAGCCTATCACACAGTCATACTGTGTCCACTGGCATTCATAAAATGGGGATCATGAGTAATGAAAGCATGCATGACACTATAGGGTGTTCAGTTCTAGAAGGAGAGTCCTAGTAGGAGAAGTTCTCCCTCCTTTCCTTCCAAAACATTTAGTATATTACATAAGTGTTGTGGAGCAAAGATGTGTAAAACATGGTATACGTCCTTGAAGAGCTGGATGTAGACAAGACAGATGCGTAGACAGATAATTGTTGGTTAAGACATAGGACTCTGGAGGCAAACTAATTGGTTTCAGATCCCAGGCCCACCATTTACTAGGTAATATTGGGCACTTAGACCAAGGTAGGTCCTGGGTTGGATGGTGTTGGGCACAATACATAACTTTTCATTGCCTCTGTATTCTCCTTTGTAAAATGGGCACACTAGGACTTGCAAATATTAGCACAAGGTAAACAGCACATAATAAATACTATTGAGAAATGATAGAGATGAAGAGCCAGAGAATAGTGCAGGAAATAAGTTGGGAAACCACTGCAGAAATTCTAGAAGAATTGGAGCTGATTTTATTAGGAAGGTAGACATGAAGAATGTGTACTCTTGAGTAAGGGTAAGGGGCCCAATATTTTTTAGCATAACTTTCATGGTCTTGTTTCTTATTACAATGGTGTTGCTATTTATTGCAGAACAATTTTGGAAGATTGAAACAGAAAAACCAAAATTAAATCACCCACAAACCCACTGCATCAAAGCACCACTGCTAACACTCTTTTATATTTGTTCAACATTTTTATGCATTTTAAATACACTTCTTAATCTTTTATAAGAATCTTTCTTTACTGCATGCTAGAAACTGTCCAGTCTCAGTTTTCTCCTTGCTCACCAGTTGCTGATTTTCATTTTCCTTCCTCATTTCCCTTCATCGTCCCCACCTACTGAACTTGCATGTTTAAAGTGTGTCTAAAAAACAACTCCTTATTCTTGATTTTTGTCTCTTACCTAGACTTTGTTTTGTGTATGTGTTCAAATGTGTATGTGGTTACCCTAATGTTTGCAAAATATATTTATAATTAATCCAAGTCTACTTTCAAATAACAAGGACTATACCACTTCATGGGTAGTGCAAGCGCCTCAGAGTATTCCCTCTTCCTCCCTCCCATCTCTTATAACAATTCTGTCATTGATTCATTTCACTTACTCACAGGTCATAATCACTATGATGACTATTATTATTTTGGCCAAGTGGTTATTTTTTAAAGTGATTAAGGATAAGAAACTAAAAGATCTTATCTTCATTTATTCCTTTCTGATACTCTTCCTTTCTTTAAGTAGTTCTGAGTTTCTGACTCAAATCATTTTCCTTTTGTCTTTTTTTTAATTTTTCTTTTTTTTTTTTTTAATTTATGATAGTTACACGGAGAGAGAGAGAGAGGCAGAGACACAGGCAGAGGGAGAAGCAGGCTCCATGCACCGGGAGCCCGATGTGGGATTCGATCCCGGGTTTCCAGGATCGCGCCCTGGGCCAAAGGCAGGCGCCAAACCGCTGTGCCACCCAGGGATCCCCCATTTTCCTTTTTTCTAAAGAACTTTTAATACTGTTTGTAAGTCAGATCTGCTGACAACAAATTCCCTCAAGTTTTGTTTTCCTTTTGAATTTACATTTTTAGGTATTTGTGCTTTACTCCTGCCCTTTCTTAATTAGCTTGGCAAATAGTTAATCTATTTTTGTATTTATATTACTGCTGTATCTTTTAGAAGATTTATTTATTTATTTATTTTAGAGAGAGAGGAAGGGGGTGGGGCAGCAGGAGAAGGCGAGAGAGAATCTCAGGCAGACTCCATGCTGAGTGTAGAGCCTGACTCAGGGCTTGATCTCATAACCCTGAGATCATGACTTGAGCCAAAACTGAGTTGGACACTCAACCAAGTGAGCCACTCAGGTGCCCCACTGTATCCTTTTCTCCATAGAGCAAATTCTCAGATTTCATCCTCAAATCTGTAGTTTTTTCTACAGAAGTTTATCAATAAATATTTGTTGAATGGATTTTTCAGTAAATATTTTCATGCATTTTTTGTCATTTTATATTTTCTGAAGTTATGATTTATTCATTGAATTTTCTTAACTTTTCTGTAATGGACCTTAAGATATACTTCATAGGTCAAATATGTAATATTTCAGGCATTTTATAAATAATATTTATTTTTTATTTTTTATAAATAATAGTTAATGAACTTATATTCCTTTTTTTTAAAAAAAAGGTTTTATTTATTTATTCATAAGAGACATACAGAGAGAAGCAGAGACATAGGCAGAGGGAGAAGCAGGCTCCCTGCCGGGCGCCTGATACAGGACTCAATCTCAGAATCCCAGGATCATGACCTGAGCTAAAGGCAGACGCTCAACCACTGAGCCACCCAGGGTCCCAACTTATTTTCCTTTTTGATTTAAGAACTAGTAGAGAGATATAATTCTTCATAGCTTATTGTTTCTATTTTAACTAGTTATATGTTAAAAAATATATTTGCATACATATATACATAAATGTACATATATATATATATGTTAAAAGTACTTGTGGCTTTAAAAACATATGGTAAATTTTTGTAAATATTCCATGGGTACTAAAATAGAAGGTATCTGCAGAATATAAAATGCACACACACAAACACATTTATTAGATCAAAATTTTAAATTATGTTATATATTAGTCCATTTTCTTCCTTTGTTTTTTTATCAGTCAAAAACTGAGAAATATGAAATTCCCCTCTACTACACTGGTTCCTTAGCTTTCTCCCTAAAATTACCCAGAATTCTCTGTCATTTTGCTTATTTGCTTATATTTGTGTATATATATATATATATGCATACATGGTTTATATATAGTCAACCCTTAAACAACATGGGGGCTAGGGGTACAAATCCTCCCTAAATCTGCACATAACTTTTGACTCCCCCCAACATAACTACTAATATCCTATTGCTGACTGGAAACTTTACCAATAACACAAATAGTTGATTGACACATATTTTATGTGTATTCTGTACTCCATTCTTACAATAAAGTAAGATAGAAAAAAGGAAATGTTATTAAGAAAATAGTAAAGAAGAGAAAATACATTGCACTGCTGTATTGTATTTACCTAAAAAAAGGCCATGCATAAGAGAACCCACACTGTTCAAACCAGTATTGTTTAAGGGTCAACTGTGTGTGTGTGTGTGTGTGTGTGTGTATGACTAGTTATGAAGGTGTAAATAAATAACCAATAGTTATTGACTTCTGGTTCCATTGTTGAGTAACTAGACCTTCTTGTTGCTGGAGCTTTGCTGAAATTTCATCTAATTATAGTATTCTTTTCATACTTGATGTGTAGCCACAGGCAGTATCTTATTTTGTTTTGCCTTCACAAAACGAAGATTTTAAATTTAAGATTTTAAATCAATAAAAAGTAAACGAGAGGCAAAATACATATGCAGTTGTCTGGCAAAAAACTAGAGGAACTGGACCTATGAAAACAAATAAGGCCTACCATCCATTTTCAGAGTTCTTTAAGTAGAGTATATCATTGCAGATTCAAGAGACAGAGAAGAGGCACTCTAGGTGTAGATAATTTATTGAGATTTCTATGGTACTTTTGATATTGCACACTATAGTGGAAGAGATCAGTCAAACAAATCAGAAGCCTGATGTGAGAGATTGTGTACATTAATCCCCAATTTGTTTCTAGGAGAAAAAGAAAAGTTATTCATGATGGCAGAAAGCACTCTCTGTTATGAATGTCCTAGATAGGAATATAGCTTGAAAAGTGTTCAGGTTTCTTGACGCCCAGAAAGCTGACAGGGAACATTAAAAGATGAGTAATCTGGACAGAGTTAGTTTCATGGTGGATAAATGACATACTCTATTAAGGGTGACCAGATATAAAACACGGGAGAGTTTGGAATCAAGAAAATAGAAAAAATATATCATTTCCTATGGCAAAATTGAAAGCCGACTCTAAGATGTGAAACCAGATTAGGCTGGAGATAAAAAGAATATTACTGGGGTAAAGAAAAAAAAACTGAATATTTTGAGCTAAAATACCTTCATGAAGCTGACACCTAATCAGATTATATGGTTGACAGTGTTCCAAAATCTCTGCTTCATATAGTTGATTTGGTTCTTATCAAACAGTTATTTAGCACCTATTGTGAGCTAGACCTCAAGGACACAAAGATGAATATTACAAAGTGCTTCCCACAGTGAGTTCCCTGTCTTCTGGAAAAGACAAAGATGTGAGCAAATATATTAAAAAGACCTAGTTGGTGAGGTAATTGATTGGGGGAGAACTTGTGGTATTTGCACAACCTTGAGTGAAGAGTAGGATTTTAACCTGCAGAGAAAAGGGGAAAGAATGAATATTCCAAACAAAGGAAGAGATGAAAGAACATGGTGAGGGACGACTGGGTGGCTCAGTGGTTGCCATCTACCTTAGGCTCAGGTTGTCATCCCAGGGTCCTGGCATTCAGTCCTGCATCAGGCTCCCTGTGGGGAGTCTGTTTCTCCCTCTGCCTATATCTCTACCTCTCTCTGTGTCTCTCATGAATAAAAAAAATAAAATTAAAAAAAAAAAAAGAATGTGGTGAGTCTTGAGTACCATGCGTTGCTTGGTATAGACTTTGTAGTTATGGTCAACAGACAAATCTGCTACTTTCATTGTCATTTAATATGTATCTCAACAACAGAAAGGAAAAAAAGAAAAAGAAAATAAACACTGTCCTGAAGAAGGCAGAAGTTAATACCAGCTTTTATCATCAATTACATATATATGTAGCCTTTTAAAATCTTGAGATAGAATGTATGTTCAGTAAAATGCATATACCTGAACTCTAAAGCTCAGTGAGTTTTGATAAGAGTGAACACCATCTTAAGCCTTTTTTTGTCACCCCAAAATTTTCTTGATGTGCCTTCCCCATCAATCGTGTCACTCCCCCACCAAAATGGCTAGTGTTCTGACTTCTTTCATTATAGTTTAGTTTTGCCCTTCTAGAATTTCATTCAGTGGAGTCATTTAATATGTACTCTTTCCTATTTGATTTTTTTCCCTCAAGATCATGTTTTTGAGATTCATTCATATTGTAGCATGTCATAAGTCGCTTGCTCTTTGCCTTTTGCACTAGAACAATATTCCATTGTATAACTATGTCACGGCTTATTGTTTCTCCTGTTGATGGTCATTTGGGGTATTTCCAAATGTTGAATGAGATTGTTATGAATACTAATGTACAAATTTTTACATGAACATATATTTTCATTTTTCTGAGATACCTACCTAAGAGTGAAAAGGCTAGATCATATGGTGGTATATAATTAACCTTTTAAGAAGCTACCAAAACTTCCTACAAAGTGATTGTATCATTTTATATTTACACCAGCAGTGTGTGAGTATTGATTCTGTTGGGTGGGGAGTATTAAACACTTTATTTTTTGTTTGCATTTTGTTGATGACAAAAAGTGTTGAACATTTCCATGTGTTTATTGTCCATTTGTTTATCACCCTAGTGAAGTGATTGTTCAAGTCTTTCCCCATGTTTTCAAGTTTGGTTCTTTGTTCTATACTATTGGGTTAGCTACCTATTCTGGATATATTAATTGAATTACATTAATGGAATTTTGTTTTGTTTTTTTTTTTTGGAATTTTGTATATTTAACCTACCTTGAATTCCTGATTGAATTCCTAAACATTAAGTTGAATTTAACTCTTAATAACTTTATGTTTTGGATGATATTGTCAATGGTATTTTTTATTTTTATTTTTTCAAACATTTATAGCTATTATATGGAACCCAGTTGCTCTTTTTATATTGGTTTTATCCATAATATTGATAAATCCATTTTTTAGTTTGTAAGATAAAAAGTCCTTTGTCAGGATATATGTTTTGCAAATATTTTTTCCAGTCTATTACTTGTCCATTCATTTTCTCTACAAGGTCTTATTATGAGCAGATTTTTTATTTAATGAGGTTATTTTCCTTTAACGATTAGTGCTTTATTGTATACTACTGAAGAAATTTGCTTAGTATATGTTCAAAAAGATATTCTGCTCTGATTTTTATAGTTTTAGCTAGTCTGTGATTTGCCCAAAATTAATTTTTGTTTAGGAGATGAGGTAGATGTTGAGAGTGATTTTCCCCATGCAAATATCTAGTTGTATCAGGACCATTGTGGAAAAGAATTCTTTTCTTTTCTTTTCTTTTCTTTTCTTTTCTTTTCTTTTCTTTTCTTTTCGTTTCGTTTCGTTTCGTTTCGTTTCGTTTCTTTTCTTTTCTTTTCTTTTCTTTTCTTTTCTTTTCTTTTCTTCTTTTCTTTTCTTTTTCTTTTCTTTCCTTTCCTTTCCTTTTCTTTCTTTTCTTTTCTTTTTTTTCTTTTCTTTTTTCTTTCCTTTCTTTTCCTTTCCTTCTTTCTCTTATTGCATTGCTTTGGCACCTTTGCCAAAAAGGAAAAAAAAAAGAAAAAAGAAAAAAAAATCAAGTCTACATATAAATGTAGCTCTATTTCTGGAATCTCATTCTGTTCCATTGATCTGTATGTTGATATTTATGTCAATAACTTATGATTTTGATTATTGTAGCTTTATACTCTGCTTTGAAATTCTCCAGCTTTGTTCGTTCTCAAGATTATTCTGGATATTCTAGATTCTTTGCTTTTCTGTATAAATTTGAGAATCAGCTTGTTTGTTTCTATTAAAAATAAAACCCGCTAGACTTTGATTAGAAATGCATTGAATCTTTAGATCTATTTGTAGAGAAGAGACTTTTTAATAACATTGAGGCTTCCAATCCCAGAGCATATATCTTTCCATTTACTAAGGTCTTCTTTGGTTTCTTTTGGCAGTGTCTTAAGTATAAGCATAGAGCTCTTGCACAACTTCCATTAAATTTAACCCTAAATATTTTACCATTTGAGTAGTGTCATTAATGGTATTTTTGTTTTTATTTTTCTAATGTTTATTACCAGTACATAGGAACTCAGTTACTTTTTCTTGCATTTGTTTGTATCCGTGGTACTGATAAATGCACTTTTTACTTCATTAGATATTTTTCTTATAGATTTTTTGGATTTTATATGTACACAATCATGTCATTTGTAAATTAAGAAGGTTTTATTTCTTCCTTTGTAATCTGATTGCCATTTATTTATTTTGTTACACCATCTAGGATCTTCAGTAAAGTACTTACTTAAATAAAAGTACTGCTAATGGACATCTTTTTTAATCTTAGGGAGTATGTAATATCTTATACTTAAGTGTGGTATTAGCTATAGGTTTTTTAGCAGATGCATTTTATTAGGTTGAAGACATACCCTTCTATTCATAGTTTGCTGAGAATTATTCAATGAGTATTGAATTTTAATTTTAGAAAATCTTTTGTGACAAATTAAGTGATCATATGCACTTTCTATTATAATCTTTTAATGTGGCAATTATATTAATTGAATATTGTGTATTTAACTAACCTTGAATTCCTGGAGTAAGCATAACTTAGTCATTATACACATTCTTTAAAAACTATATTACTGGGTTTTGTTTACTAATACTTTGGTAAAGATTTTTTTGTCTAGGTACTTAAGAGGTATTGGTCTGCATTTTTTCTTATAATGTCCTTGTCTAGATTTGGTATCAACCATATGCTAGCTTCATAAACTTAACTGGAAAGTGATTTCATCTCTATCTTCTGAAAAACTACATATGAAACCGATATCATAGATTTCTTAAAGATTTTCTAGTATTTATCAGTAAAGCTTTTTAAGACTTAGTTGAAAATTTTTAATTAAAATTAAATTTCCTGGGATCCCTGGGTGGCGCAGCAGTTTAGCGCCTGCCTTTGGCCCAGGGCACGATCCTGGAGACCCGGGATCGAATCCCACGTCGGGCTCCCGGTGCATGGAGCCTGCTTCTCCCTCTGCCTGTGTCTCTACCTCTCTCTCTCTCTCTCTCACTGTGTGCCTATCATAAATAAATAAAAATTTAAAATAAATAAAATAAATAAAATTAAATTTCCTTAATGTATACAGGATTGATCACTTTCTATTTCTTATTGTATCAATTTTGCTAAGTTTTGTTTCATGGGATCTGTTAGTTTTATCTAAGTTGTAGAACTCATTGTCATAAAGTCATATATAATTCTCCTTTATTAATGTCTGTACTGATTATTACTTTTTGAAATACAATACTAAAGATGACTCATTTCACCGTCAAGAAAGTAGGAAAGGTGGAAATGCACCAGAACACATAGAAACACAGAACACATAGAAAACAAACTGAAATAGTGAATAGAAAAGATAGGAAATATAAACCTGGCATATTTAATATAAACTTATATAAATGATAACATTAAGTGTAAGTGGATTAAATTCTCCCATTTAAAAGACAAAGACTGTCAGACTGGATAAAAAAGCAAGGGTCAACTATTTGCTGTTTATAAGAAAACCTTTTAAACATAAAGGTACAGACAGGTCAAAAGTAAAAGGATAGAGAAAAGCATATCATGCAAACATTAATTATGAGAAAGCCAATGCAGTTATATTAATATTTGACAAATTAGACTTCAACAAGTAAATACATATCAGGGATAATGAGAAATATTTTAAAATGTAAATAGTGACAATTCATCAAGAAGACATACATCTTGAGTGTATATTAACTGCATAAGAAATTCCTACCTTCTTGATGGTGAAATGAGTAATCTTCAGTGTTGTATTTCATTTCCTATATTGACATTTCTGTAATACCTCTTTGTGGTTTTATTTACTTGTTGAGCTGGGCATTATAACACGCATGTTTAACTTATTGCAGTTTACCTTAAAAGATATCAATTCTCTAAGGAACAAAAAAAAGTTCATTTACCTACATATTTTACATAAATTGGGTTCTTTATTCTTTCAACTATATCTGAGTTCCATATTCTTTTAAAAACATCTGATCCCTGGATGGCTCGGAGGTTTAGTGCCTGACTTCGGCCCAGGGTGTGGTCCTGGAGTCCCTGGATCGAGTCCCACATTGGGCTACTTCTATTTTTCTTAAGATTTTGTTTATTTATTTGAGAGAGAGTGAGAAAGTGAGTGGGGAGAGGGGCAGAGGTAAAGGGAGAGGGTAAGGGAAAGAATCTCAAGAAGACTTCTTGTGGAGTGCAGAGCCCGACAGGAGACTCAGTCTCATGACTCTGAGATCATGACCTGAGCCAAAACCAAGAGTTGGACCATCAACTAATGGAGTCACTCAGGCACCCCTATAATAGCTACTTTACCTGATAATTACAACATGATTGGCATATCTGAGTCCGTTCATATTGATTCCTAGTTATGTGTTATATTTGTCTACTTTGTCTTCTAGTAATTATTTTTATTATATGCTGTATGTGTATTTGACTATATTTAGAGTTTGAACACTATTGCCTTTAAAGAAAATTGACTCTTTTTTCCCTGAAATAACTGAAGGCCCTCAGGCCTGTTTGGGGTTTCATTAGGATAAATCTAAAGGATTCTTTGGGGCTAATGTATTCATACTCTTTATTTGTAATTTTTATGAAATTTTAACTGAATACTTGGGGCATCTAGGGAAGTCTTCCCACTCTGAATGACAGAACTCCAGTGTTACCCTACATTAAGCAACATCCAGAAACTCTATTTAGTTCACAATTCCTTAGAAGTTATTCTCTACCAGACCTCATAAAGTCTAGCCGTGCACATGTGTAGTAGACTCTAAGGCATATTTCTGCAGCTCCTTATCTTCAGAGCTCCCTCCACAACTACACCTTGCCCTGAGGATTCCAGCCTTCTCACCATCCCTGTAGCACAATCTCTTGTTTCCTTCACCCAGTTGGGAATGTCATTCTCTGCTTGAGCTCCACTTCCATATGTTAAAGCTTGAAATGTGCCCTCTGGCATAAATTTAGGGTAAATATGGAGCTCATTTTGTATGTATTTTTTTCTCTCAAAGATCACAGCCTTGTGCTGTCTTGCCAATGCCTGAAAATAGTTGTGTATAGTTGTATAGTTGTTAATGGCAGGAAAGTTAGTCTGATATTTATTACTCCATTATATCAAGAACTGAAAATCCTAATGCTGTATTAGATCTAGACCCTGTAGAATGCTGCCTCGTCAATTGGCTAGTACTCTGCACACCAATTTTGCAGCATTTTGTAACCTATTCAACCAGGCAATGGAGAGCCACATCAGCCTGAAATGAAGTGACTGAAGGTCTCTTCCTATGATTCTTTATAGCGATGCTTGCAGATTGTTTTCATTTTTGTTTTGGAGGCATTCAGATGGTCCCTTAATTTAACGAATCACATTCCATAGATGATGTCACACAAAACAGATTAAGCCATCATTAGATTCCTTCAGTACTGCTTAATAGGTTTTGTCTTTGTGGGTTTTTTTTTTTCTTCATCACTTATTGCTTTTATTTATTATGTAATTGTTTCCATTGTCTTCAGAGGTGAAAACACTCATGCACATTTCACTTATAGCCTCCTGATAGAAGGCATAATTTTCAGGAATGTATGACATTTTCAAACAACATCCTCTTTTTTTTGTTTGTTTTTTTGCTTCCCTAATACCTGTTATCTTATCGCAGCATGTTAAATTTATATCTGTTCATGAATCTCTTTCCCTCAAAGGATAGTTGCCTACTTTAAGGCAGAAGTCTTCTCTTATTAATCTCTATATGAGCACTACTGCTGTCCTACAGATTTTTAGATATTCAGAAAAGTTTATATACAAACTTAAATCAGAATATCACTTATAATCTTGAGTATTCAGTGTGTAGGTAGAGAATCTAAGGATAAAGATTGAAGATTCATGAATATCAGTGAATATAAAAAGAAAAGGTAAATTATGATCACAGTGTTGTTTTTCAGTTGGTCTCCAAGAAGTTTTATGGTCTATAGTATGAATGAACTCTTCTAGGAGCAACCAGAAAAAAAGGGTGGGGGCCCAGAGTAAATCTCACATCTTTTTTTGAAACCTTGCTCTTTTACTGATTGCTCACATAGCATCCTTCCCTTATGTAACTCTTATATCACACTTCTCTGATTTCTGATTCTATGCCCGTATATTTTCCTTCTTCCAAGACTATTGAGATAAATAATTGTGCTTAATTTTTTTAAATACCCCCTTTACTTTTCTTAAATGCATAGTCTAAAAAAATCAATAAATCTATAATGGTTTTATTCTATGTATAAACAGGTGACAATAACTTTTTATTAACATAACATGCTATATAAAATAGGAGTTACTTTTAAAGTGGTAGAAGTAGAGGGCCTTCTGGGTGGCTTAGTCCCTCCTTCTAACAACTACTGAAAGTTAGCTAATTAAAGATAACTTTCACTTCCACATCAATGTTATCTGAAATATTACAAGTTCTGACAAGCAAATGTTCATTTTCTTTTGTGGTTTCTATACAGATTGATCATCCCCAAATAATGCTGACTAAACTTTCTCCTGCAAGAAGAAAAGGTTAGACTTCCTAAAGAGTCCTTCTGTAATAAGGGATCCATAGCTCACACCAGATACATTTTTATTCATCATGCCCAAGGACAAATTTAAACACAGTCTCACTAAGTATTTATTCTTCTTAGAAAATAAATTGTTTTCTAACAGTTTGTAAGAAGCTGTTAAAGTATAATATGCTTTTTGTTCTCCTAAGCCAGATAAGTGCAGGTAATAAGCATGATGTTGCCATTTATGAAAAATAAACTGTAAGCTCTCCACTGCCTACAAATATGCCTGTTATGTTCCAGGTTCATTTTTAGATTCTTCTCATCATTGGTCTGAGGCAAATGAACAGCTTAGGTCCTTCGCTACTAAATCATTTATGACAATTTTCCAAAGAAGTCAAAAATCTTATCTAGAACCTATTTTATAGTATATTTTGAAATCCTTATTTAGATCACACCCATTAACAAATTAACCCATTAACAAATTAACTCCAATTATCATGTAATATCTATTCAAATATGGAATTTTTAGAGCAGTATTTCCTGGTGCAGGTCCATGATGCGGTCAGGTGAATTTTCATGGCTTCTTGTGCATATTGCTGGCTGCTTCCTCACTCCTATTTCTGTTTCATTCCTGGAATGCAGGTGTTTTGCCTATATGACTTTATTTTTAAAAAGATCTAGATCAGAGTAGAGCAAATAACTTATCTGTGACTTTGGTTAAGCAGAATAAAACAATGAATCCTTTTTGGATAAAGGGATTTTTGAAAAAATTTTTGAAGAATTTGTCTTAGTAACTTTGGAAAGGCTGATTAATTAGATCATGAAAGGATTAATGCTATCATGCTTATCCTACATGAGCTAATAGTTCAAATAATTTTGAATAAGCCAAATAGTCATTTCATCATTTGAGCAGCAGTACATCTATACTTTCTCTACAAAAATTATGCAGGGTGGTAGTAGAATCACTTTTCCTCTGTTAAAACCATATCGCATAAAATAAAAAATATACTTTGGTGCTAGCTTTAAATTCAGATTTTAGACTTCCCATTCTGATTCTTCATACACAGAGGGGGAGGGGAAGTGAAAATAATAAAACTGAAAGATTCCTTTTGCTGTGTGGAGGGCTTTTTTTCCTCCTCCAGGAAATGCCTTTCTTTGGGTAATTCCCTTTGTTCTTTATAAGCGTTTTTAATCCATACTCCCATAAAATTAAATTGAAGAATTAGACTTTCTAGACATCATAAAAGGATATTTGAGAAGATTGTGCCTTAATAGGATTTAAATGAAGTTGAGACTTAGCCTGCGTAGCTTGGAATTGGACAAGTTTTCTCCCAGCTTTTGCATAGTATATTTTGAAATTAAAGATGCTGTAAAAATTCCACTGGGAGCACAAAATCTGCATTGACCTGAGATGTGTGTTCCATCTCTCTTTTTCCCATTCCTTGGGCTAGGTAGTTATTCTGTGATCTGTTCCTCTGCAAACAACCTGCTCAGTAACTCCATATGCTTTGACTGCCTCATTGCACTTATGCCTCCAGTCCCCACTGTCAGAGACTCATGACAGGAAGCAAAGGGTATTTGAGAGGAAGAAAGGGTAATTTCTCAAAGCATAATTTTTCTTATTCTGTTTCTGTTTCTTTGTTTATATTGTTTCCTTCCTCCTGGAATGGAGTTTTCTGCTTCTTCCCTACCCACTCTTTAAATTCTACACAGAAGTTCCTTAAAGATTCATTCATATCTTAATTTTAGGTCTAATATTCATTGCTTATGACAGTACTCAGCACATGGTAAATATCCATCTGGGTGGAAGAGTGCATATATAGTTGAGTTTCAATAAGAACTGGACTGTTTTGTTTTGTTTTTTAAGATTTTATGATAGAGAGGCAGAGACATAAGCGGAGGGAGAAACAGGCTCCCTGTGGGTAACACTATGCAGGACTCTGTTCTGGGAGCCCAGGGATCATGACTTGAGCCAAAGGCAGACACTCAACTGCTGAGCTAAGCTACCCAGGTGCCTTGATTCTTCTTTTTTTAAATCTCATAATCTCTCTTTTAATTTGCCTAGTACATTTACACTTAATGTAATTATTGATATGGTTAGATTTAGGTTTATCATTTTATTGCTTTTCTATTTGTTCACTCTGTTTTTCATTCTCCTGTTTTTTTTCTGCCTTCTTTTGATTGATTTTTTAGTTTTCAATTTTAATTTATCTACTTACTTTCTGACTGTCTATAGTTTTTTAGTGGTTATTAAAATGATTAATAAAATATAAAGCCTGTCTTTCACAGTTCATATTTTATCACTTAATGAAAAATGAAAAATGTAGAAACATTGCAACCATATAGGCTCTTTTATGCTCTCTCCTTTATGCTATAGTTAACAGATGTAGTGCATCTATTTAAAAAAATTGAAAACTCCATCATACAATGTTAAAATTTTTACTTTCAACAGTCATACATATTTTTAAAGAACTTAAGAGGGAAAAATAAAAAGGCTGTTTACCAGGATAGTTGCCATTTCTGTTGCACTCTTCTTTCATTCCTGAAATTTCAAGTTTCTCTTTAGTATCATATCTCTTCTGCCTGAAGAATTTTCATCATTTTTTAGAGAAGATCAGCTGCTATGATTTCTATTAGCTTTTTCTGTCATCCGAAAATGTCTTTACTTCATCTTTCTTTCCCGAAGGATATTTGTGGTGGATATAGAATTCTGAATGGCTCTTTGCTTTTCATCACTTTAAATAGGTTATTATACTGTCTTCTGGGTTCTGTGATTTCCACTGAAATACGCTGTCATTGAATTTTCATTGAATTGTCATTGAATTGTTGGAGTCTTGCTGCTTTCAAGGTTATTTTCTTTACCTTTAGATTTCAGTAGTTTGATTCTGATGTCTCTGCATGTGATTTTTTTCCCCTTTGGGGGGGTTACTTTATGACTCTTAAACCTGTACATTTATGGCTTTAAACCAAATTTGAGAAATTTTCAGGTATTTTTTCCTGCACCAATCATTCCCCTCTCTTTTTGAGATTCTAATAAATCAAACGTGAGATCTCTACTACAGACCCCTGAGGCTCCAATCATTATGTATATGTATTTTAATTTTGTCTCGCTTGTTCAGAAAGGATCATTTCTACTATTTTTTTCAAGTTCAATGACTCTCTTTTGCTGACATTTCCACTAAAATATTGAGTTTATCTGGTAAAAAATTTTAGTTATTTTTTTTTAATTTCTAAAGTTTTCATTTGGTTTTCCTTTATATTTTCTATTTCTTGCCTCAGAACTTCTGTCTTTCCATTCATTTCAAATATTTTTTTCTCCTCATGGAGTATAGTTATAAATACCTTCAGTGCTTTGCCCAGTAATTTCAACATATGGATCATCTCAGGGATTAGTAGTTACTTGATGGTCTTTTCTTTGGAGAGTTGATGAAATTTTTCTGGGTCTTTCTATGTTTAGTAATTTTAGATTATATCATAGACATTTTGGGATTTATGTTTGTGACTCATCCTGTTAAATTCTCTAGGTAATGTTATCCTTTTGTTTGTTTTGTTTTTTGTTTGTATTCTCAGGTAGTCAACCGGATATGGTTCCTGCCACACCTGCCTTCTACAGGCTGTGGCTCCTATGTCTGCTTAGTTTTCAAAGCTTCTGTAACTCTATTCTGTCTGCTGCATGTTTGTACAACCCAGAAGTGAACCTTTGTTTAACCATAGTCCAATACTTGAAGCATTCACTATGCTAAATCATGTAATTTCAATGCATGTACAACTAAGTGGTGAGCCTGTGAATTCATGCACAGATTTAGGGGCTCTTTTTCTCTACTGCATTCTTCTATAGTCCCTGAGGTTCCACTCCAGGATTTCTTCAAAAGTCAGAGTTTTAGGTTCCTGTGCTATTTCACAATTTTCATGACTTGGTTCACCTTGAGAGCAAAACAATGAGAAGAAGAGGAAGAAAATTAATAACAACAATTTCCCACAAACATACTCTCTTTGGACCACTGGGACCAATTTTCCAATTCCTCTGCTCAAAAAGAAATAACTTCTCTCAGAATCTTAGGTATATGCATAGCTGCTGCATCTACTAGCATACAACTTTGTGACCACAACTTGTCTGGACTGAGCCAGGTGAACAAAACAAAACAAAACAAAAAAACACACAAAGGAAGGGATCTCTTCTACAGTCTCCATCCCATACACTTTTCCTTCCCAGTCTTCTGGAAAAAAAATTAGGGAATAAATTTCTCTTGGAGTTTTTCCTCTTTGGATCTCATGTGCAGTTTTGGGATTATAGGCTATTTTGTTGTCCAAACTGGGAAATTAGGAAGAAAGGGAAATACTCATAAACTCATTGCTATAGTGGCCATACTTTCCATTTTGATTTCTTTCTCCAATCCACTTGCTATTTATTTTTTCTGAGTCCTCTGATGGATGCCTTTATGTTTTTAGTAGTAAAACTACTAAAAGTAGTAAGCTACATCGGAGATGTAGAGCAATATATACTTCCTCATAACCAGAATTGGAACCAAACAAAATTATATTGCTTTTTTCTTCTACTAATTCTCTCATTTATTTCTTCATGTTTTGTTTTAATTTTGCTCATCCATTTGTTTGCTTTGATTTTTTTTGTGTGTTGTTGTTGTTGTTGTTCTTGTTGTCTTAGTCTGGTTAGGCTGCTATAACACAATGCCATAGACTTGGTAGCTTATAAAAAGCAGAAATTTGTTTCTCATGTTTTTTTTATAATACATTTAATTATTATTGGTGTTCAATTTGCCAACATACAGAATAACACCCAGTGCTCATCCCGTCAAGTGCCCCCCTCAGTGCCTGTCACCCATTCACCCCCACCCCTCACCCTCCTCCCCTTCCACCACCCCTAGTTCGTTTCCCAGAGTTAGGAGTCTTTCATGTTCTGTCTCCCTTTCTGATATTTCCCACACATTTCTTCTCCCTTCCCTTATATTCCCTTTCACTATTATTTATATTCCCCAAATGAATGAGAACATATAATGTTTGTCCTTCTCTGATTGACTTAACTTCACTCAGCATAATACCCTCCAGTTCCATCCACATTGAAGCAAATGGTGGGTATTTGTCATTTCTAATGGCTGAGTAATATTCCATTGTATACATAAACCACATCTTTATGTTTTGTTCTTATATCATGAGTTTATTGGCCTGATATGTTTGAGTTCTCAGCCTTCCTTACTAAGGTATATTTCTCTTTTCCTATAAAATTTCCAGAGAAAGGAGGGGAAAAACAAATACCTAACATTATGTAAGGAAAAGCCATTCACAATGGTTTCAAGAAATATAATAAACCATAAAGTTGCAGGAAAAATAATACCCTTTTAAATGCTATGTCTAGTGTTTTTCCTCTTGCCTTTTCAATTTTCTTTCTTGGACGTACTTTTGAAGTAGTTGTTTACTTCAATTAAAATAAGCATCCCACCATTACGCTGCCTAGGAAACGTGAGGAATCTAGTAGGAAGTGGCCCACTTTGAACACAATTTGTAGGAAAGATCCATGAGGACTACCCTCCTACACCCAGTCAAACATACACAGATTTGCTTTCTTGTCGAGTGAATTAAACCTAGAACTTCCAAGTAGAGCTGAAGGAGTCAACACCAATTATCAAAACCAAACAAACAAAAAAAACCCCCACAAAATGCAGTTTTTTTCAAAGGAATCACATTCACATGAAGTTTAAGGCAATTATACTACTGGGATCTGTTGATTACTCTTGTTCCCAGCACTTTCTTTTCAGCTATGCAAGTCCTTGAATGAGCTTCACATTGAACACTTACTACAGTTGGCACTATGTCAGGTACTTAGGGGACCACAGAGATGAATGAGATGAATCCCTGTCTTCTAAGAGTGGAGGACACAGAGGCATGCACAATTAAGAGACTATTTGCCAGACTGTGCTGAGTGCTAAACTTTATGGGGACAGAAGTCACCCTCTCTGGGAGCACATGCAGGGATGATTCACTCCTCTGAAGGGGTGTGAGGAAGGTTTCATAGGGAGATGAGGTTTCAAATGAGTTTTAAGGATGCATTAGTCCAGAAGGAAATGGAGCGTGCAGAGAACATCATCAAAGCATGGGTATAAGTAAAGCTTTGTGGTTAGGAAATTCGTGGCTTAGGGGATAGAAAAGAGTTCAATGTAGCTGGTGTGTGGCACACTCCATTTTGTTTTTATATTTTTGAGTTGGGTTGTATTATTTCTGCTATGACATGGTTTGGATAGCTGTATAATTGACAAAACTATGGAAACCAGGATTTAGGTTCCAAGCAGATGTACTGTCGTGGGTGTTCCTTGGAGGCGGTGATGGTTTGTTACTGTACCATGCCTTTGTTCCGGCTCCCTCTGTGTGGCATTCTCACTCAATCTCCTGCCTCTCCAAAAAGAACCATTCTGTGTGTGTGTGTGTGTGTGTGTGTGTGTGTGTTTTGTTTCCACATATGCATAGAGTGGCTAGTATCTTCTTAAAAGCAGACACTACCTTATTCACCCAGCATCCCCAATCCTACCACCATGCATATGAGGTTGCATACCATCACAATAAGCAAAAAGGGAAAGGTAATAAATGCAAATGTCCCAGTAGAGGCAGGGGGACCTCTGAGTTCAGACAAGGCATCTCTTTTCCTGCTTGACCACCTTGTAATAACATTCCTCACCTTTATGTAGATTTGCATAAAATCATGAAGAAATAAAACCCAGCAGCTTCTCTTACATTGACCACCTAAGAGTCGTGCTATAAGAAGCAACAACCTCTCCTCTTCTCTGCCATCCACCCGGCAGCCACCAAGCAGCAACCAAGCGTGAATGCATCTCCATCTATGTTGACCAGGCACGTGTCCAGATCAGCAATGCCTGCTGGGAGCTCTATTGCCTGGAACACAGCATTCAGCCTGATGGCCAGATGCCAAGTGACGAGACCATTGGAGGAGGCGATGACTCCTTCAACACCTTCTTCAGTGAGATGGGCACTGGCAAGCATGTGCCAGGGCAGTGTTTGTAGACCTGGAGCCCATAATCGTTAATGAAGTTCGCACTGGCACCTACTGCCAGCTCTTCCATCCTGAGCAGCTCATCACAGGCAAGGAAGATGCTGCCAATAACTATGCCCGAGGGCACTACACTATTGGCAAGGAGATCATTGACCTTGTCTTGGACTGAATTCGGAAACTGGATGACCAGTGCATGGGTCTTCAGGGCTTCTTAGTTTTCCACAGCTTTGGAGGGGGAACCAGTTCTGGGTTCACCTCCCTGCTGATGGAACGTCTCTGTCGATTATGGCAAGAAGTCCAAGCTAGAGTTCTCCATCTACCTTGCCCTCCAGGTGTCCGCAGCTATAGTAGACCCTACAACTCCATCCTCACCACCCATACCACCCTGGAGCACTCTGATTGTGCCTTCATGGTAGACAACGAGGCCATCTATGACATCTGTTGTAGAAACCTCGATATTGAATGCCCAACCTACACTAATCTAAACAAGTTGATAGGTCAGATTGTGTCCTCCACCACTGCTTCCCTCAGATTTGACAGAACCCTGAATGTGGATCTGATAGAGTTCCAGACTAACCTGGTGCCCTATCCCCACATCCACTTCCCTCTGGCCACATGTACCCCTGTCATCTCTGCTGAGAAAGCCTACCATGAACAGCTTTCTGTAGCAGAGATCACCAATGCATTCTTTGAGCCAGCCAACCAGATGGTGAAATGTGACCCTCACCATGGTAAATACATGGCTTGCTGCCTGTTGTACCATTCCCAAAGATGTCAGTGCTGTCATTGCCACCATCAAGACCAAGTGTACCATCCAGTTTATGGACTGGTGCCCCACTGGCGTCAAAGTAGGCATTAATTACCAGCCTCCCACTGTGGTACCCGGTGGAGACCTGGCCAAAGTACAGCGAGCTGTGTGCATGCTGAGCAACATCACAGCCATTGCTGAGGCCTGGGCTCACCTAGACCACAAGTTTGACCTGATGTATGCCAAGCATGCCTTTGTTCACTGGTATGTGGGTGAGGGCATGGAGGAAGGAGAGTTTTCTGAGGCCCATGAGGACATGGCTGCCCTGGAGAATGATTATGAGGAGGTTGGTGTGGATTCTGTTGAAGGAGAGGGTGAAGAAGAAGGAGAGGAATACTAAAGTTAAAAATATCACAAAGGTGCTGCTTTTACAGGGAAGCTTATTCTGTTTTGAACATTGAAAAGTTGTGCTCTGATCAGTTAACTTGTATGTAGCAGTGTATACTCTCATATACAATTACTGACCTATGCTTTAAAACAAAACGCTTTGTTACAGACCCAAGCTGTCCATTTCTCTGATGGGTTTAGATAAAGTATTCCCTGTCTTAAATGAAAAAAAAAAAAAAAGAAAGAAAACCCAAGTTCTGCTTGGGGCCTATCTGCTGCCCTCTTTTCTATAGAATTATTTATAGGCATATTTTAAAACTGTTTGGGGAAAAACAATGATATCACCTGCATCTGGGTTTGTTTGAGGTTTTTTAAAATAGTTTATTATTTCAAGGGAATGTTAAAGCAATCTGGGCCAATGCTGGGTATAGGAAATTAGAAGGAATTTAAAGATAAGACTCCAGGTATCCTTTGGACTTAATTCAACAGTTTTGTGTAATAGTATGAACAGCACCTTTTACCACCATTCTTGAGATTTGAGAGAGCTTGGCAGAGGTAAAGGTGCCTCTGTTCTATGTGTCTTTTCCTAAAAACTGTTGATGGGTTCCCCTCCTACTTTTTTTATGGATCTGAAGAAGAAAAAGATTTCTGCTGAAAAAAATGGACAAGAGGGGTGCCTGTGTGGCTCAATCAGTTAAGCATCTGCCTTTGGTTCAGGTCATGATCTCAGTGTCCTGGGATTGAGCCCCATCTTGGGATCCCTGGTCAGCAAGGAATCTGCTTCTTTCTCTCCCTCTCCATTGGCTCCTTCCCCTTTTCTTGTGCTCTCTCTCTCTCTTTGTCTTTCAAATAAATAAATACAGTCTTAAAAAAAATGAACAAGAAACTTCTCACCAAAAAAAAGAAAAAAAAAAAAAAAAAGAAAAGAAACCTCTCACCACTGTCAAAAATATTACTTTGATGTCTCTAATTTTTTTTTTCTTTCATAAGGGCTAAAATGGTGCCCTAGGGTGGGAAAGTTTATGCGCTAATAGATTAATCCATCCAGATCTACTTCCTGGTTTTGCTAATAAAACCTGTGCTGCAGTGTGCATTGTTCTATATTTCTCCTTGTCCATACTAAAACATAAATGAGAAACTGAAAGACCTAACAATTGAATAGAATAGATGGTTGTGTATTCCTATAATGAAATATTGTACAGAAGATTAAATAAACTAGATTTACAAAACCACAAACACATGTGAAAAAGCAAAATATATAAAACTGATACATACAGAATGATGCCATATGTATAAAGTTTGACAATATACAAAGCAATCCGGTATGGCTTCTGGAATACACATATGTGTAGCAAACATATAAAAGCATGCCAGTTAATCATAAGCACCAAATAATGACAATGATTAATTCTGAGGAGGAAAAGAGATTGAGAATAGGGAGATACACAGGGGACTTTAAAAATAATATTTACGCTTTCTATCTTAAAGAGAATCTGAAGCAATTGTCAAAATGTTAAAATCTGATAAAGATGGTAGATGAGGATATAAGTGTTTGTAATTTATACATTTCTGTAAAATATTTTGTGACTCTAAAAAGTTATTAGGTGGGAGCTGTCTGTACTATCTCTGCAGCCTTTCTGTAAACCTAAAATTAACCTGAAATAAAGAGTTTTTTTTTTTTTTTTTTTTTTTAAGTTTCTAGATCTGGCTTTGGTTTACAAATGGCTTTGTCTCTCCATCTAATCAAAAGAACCAAAGCTTAAAGTAGGAGGCTTTGAGTGGGGCCCCAAAGAAAGAGCTCAGTCTGGGAGTGATTTGTTCTGACCAGAAGATATCTCACGGAAGGGAGCTTCGAGCTGAGCCTTGTTCTCTGGGAGCATTTTGATTGATGAAAGAAAACAAAGGGCACCCCAAGGCAGCGGCAACAAGTGACATGTGTGAGGAGTGGCAGGTGCCCAAGGGTGGTAAAGACATGAGTTATCTAGAACAGAGAAGCAGGGGATGAGATGGAGCAGAAGCTATGTCCCCAAGCACCAGGCTGGCCATGCAGAGGAAGGTAGACTTTACAGTTTGAAGAAAATAGAGGTTTCTGAAGGTGATGGCAAAACCTGACCTGTTTATTAGCAGTGGGGAGAATGCCTGAGGTCTGTTGAGGCCGTGGGGAAAACCATTCCGAGGCGGTGAGGCCCTGAGGCCAAACACGTGACCCCTTTGAGGTCCAGAAAGATTAGGAGCAGTGAGACCAGCTTCTTGGCCTCCCCTTCCCTCTCTCTGTTTTATTCTTTCAAGACTTCTGGAAAAGCTTTTAGTTCCTTTATGAAGACCATCAAATACTCCACCCAATAGGAGTGAGGCTATTTTTAAAAATGACATGCAGCATATTTTGTGGGAAGGTCATCAGTAATAGAGCCTCAGACTTCCTATACCTTTTGTGAATCTTGACGCCAGGAGAGAAGCATACACGATCTTTTATACAGACTCCCTGGAAGGAATTTACGTCCTTTTCTCAGGAGCCCTAATGGGGTCTCTGTTGAAAGAAGCCTCATCCCACAACATACAACCTCTTTTTATAACCTTACAGAGGAGCTGCTTTGTGCCTGCAAAGGGCACTCTGGCCACCAATTTAATCATTTTGAATATCACCATTGCACAGTATTGTACTCTTTTGCAGTCTCTCCCATGCATTTTTAGTGACCTTTCTCGCCTTCAGAGAAAGTGGGATAAAAACAGCATGATTGGACTTTCTTCCAGCTGGTCTTTCTCTTATTGAGAGGTAGATCCTATAGTCATCAGAACACTGGGCTGAGAGTCATCAGAACTCAAGATGCTGGTTTTCAGTTTGTTTTAGGATCTAGAGCCATAGATTTCTTGTCTGTAAAAAAAAAAAAAAAAAAAGTATTCCTTAGAAAGCCTCTAATCTAAGATCATTCAAATCCTAAGCCTAAGTGACTCTGTGACTCTCTCAGGTCTGAAGATGGACTGTCATCCTTTACTCAGATTTTATGACCATCTGCTGAGTGCAAAGCAGTGGATACCTAAAGCACTCAGTTGGCCTGTGAGAAGTTCTCCCAAATTTATATTTCAAGAAAGAAGTAGGAAAAAAACCTCAAGCATAAATACTAAGGAGTTTATGAACTTTAAACATGTTTGACTTAGTTTTGCTCAGAATGGTAAGAGTTGGGTAAAGAGAGCACTGGAATTTGAATCCCAGCTTGAGATAACATACCAGCTTGATCAAATTAGGCTACAACACTTTAGTTCAATAAAAAGAAATACATGTATCTTTGAACCTCAGTTTCTCTTTCTGTCAAATGGAAATAATGCTTGTCTCAGAGCCAGCAGGGAAAAAATGCGATATGGCTTTGCAAACACTTTCTACAAAGGAAGCTCTAAGTGCATCTGAATAATTCCTCCTACTGCTGACATTTGTTTAACTTCCTAACTCAGAATTGCTCAGACTGCAGAGCGAGTGTCAGGTGCCATGTCTGCTCCTCAGTTAGGTTTATTTTTCAGGACTCATATCTAGTTTTCCCTTTTAAAATTGACTATTGGGGGTGACCATCCTAAAGCAAGCTGGTGTAGAGGTGCTGCATCCATCCTTGGGTGGGTTTTCCAGATAGGATGGCTCCCTGCTGCTGCTTCCTCCTCTGTAAATGCAAATGAGTCTCAGCTTCAGGAAGAAGAAAACTAAGACAGTGTCTGTCATGTGCTTAGGAAAGCACCAGAATCAGAGCCAGATGCCCTATGTTCTGGGTCTGTTTATGCTACTAACTCTACCAGAAAGCCCTGGACAAGTCATTTTATCTTTCTGTATTTCACTAAAAAGAAAAGGGGTTGGATACAATGATATCTTAGCATCTTCTTGACACAAAATTTAATTTTTACCATTTGTTATGGGTTGAATTGTCTCCCTCTTCCCTGCCCTCCACCAAAAAAAAAAAAAAAAAAAAAATAGCTCATGTGGAAATCCCAATCCCCATTACCTGAGAATGTAGCCTTATTTGGAATAGAGTCATTGCAGATGGAATGACTTAAGTTAGAATGGGGTCCTCCCAGAGGAGAATGGGTATCTAACCCAGTACAACTGATGTCCTTATAAAAAGGGGAATTCGGACATAGACGTGGACACCTGGAAGACGCCAAGTGAAGATGAAGGCAGAGATAGGGATGACGCAGAGAAATGAAGAAACACCAGGGATTGCCAGCAAACCATCAGAAGCTAAGGAAGAGGCCTGGAACAGATTCTCCTTCACAGTCCTCAGCAGGAACCAGCCCTGCTAACACCTTAGTCTTGAATTTCCAGCCTCCAGAATCGTGGCACAATCCATTTCTGTTGTCTAAGCCACCCGGTTTGTGGCACTCTGTATGGCCAACCTAGAACACTAATACCACATTAGAGAGTCAGACCACTGCTAACAGTGGGAAGATATTAGTGTTGTTCAAGTTCAAATGAAAGAGAACTATATCTTACTCTGTGCTGTAATTGTGCAAGCTCATACATTCTGGTTGCAATAGAAAGCAGAGTTCCATTTTAATAATATTGGCAGTTAATGTCTTCTTCTTCCCAGAGACTGAACATCACAATGTTTTGACTTGCAGCTCAAGAAACTTAAAACCACAGAAGAAAACACTTACTCATGCCACTATATATAGCCAGAGATGAGCACAGCATTTAAAAATGGAGCCACATGCACGTGGAAGTTATTGTGTTTACAAAATCTTTCCTCCTGGATGCAGGACTCAGCAGTTTCTTGCCACTGATGGTCTCCCTCCCAAAGCAACCTCAGCAGGTTCCATGAAATTGTCTTAAAGATCAGGTTCTGTTCAGTACAGTAGTGATCCTTAGAACCCAGCTCCATTTATCGATTAATGCAGAGAAAGAAACTCGGGCATGTGAAAAATGATCCGGTTTATCCAAAAGTAAAGTACTGGGCATGTTTTATAGGCATAAGGTAATTCAGTCAGAAGCAATTATCCAAATGTTCACATTGAAGGACAAAAAGAGATGCGTATGTGCCTCGGATTAAGAAAAAAATTTCTGTGCAATTAGCTATTCTGCTCTAAGGGGTATTGTTACTAAAGACAATTGTTAAGCCTGATCTGGGCAACTAAGCCCTAGAACTTATAAGTTAATTAAATAATGGAATATTGTATGCAAATTAAGTAACTGAACTGAGGAATAAGATATTGAATGATTTTCTCCTGTTGTGTGAATAGGGACAAAATGAGCTAGCCTTGTCTCTACTTCCTTGGGCAGTTTTTATCTTCCTTATTGGAAGAAAGGAAGACAAGATCTTAAAGCAGAAATCAGGAGGGAGGACGACAAATCTGTTAGCTCAAAGACAGCTTAGAAAGGTGAACTAATAAAGTCTTTCCCATGATTGGCTCAACGTCTGTTGGGGCCATTATTATAGGAATCTTGTGGGAGGCAAGTATGATCCTCCAGAAGGATTTGATACTAAATTACATTTCTTAAAATTTAAAAATAACCAGAGCTCTGTATTAGATGGGAATTAGGCTAAATTAGTCCAAGAGTTGGTAAAATCAGGCGAAGAACAATACATATTTGTACCTTCAGCTACTGATTCCCAAAAGAGAATGTGCAAGACAATCCACAGGGATTCAGGAGAAAAGTATTATTCGTCTGTTTTCCTGAATGCCTACTGTGTGCTGGGAACTGTGCATATACCAGTGAATAACAAAAAAACAGATGAAAAATCTCTGTCCTTAGGAATTTTACATTCTAATGAGAGGAAACACATTATCAATATACCTATTGATAATGACCTGGAAAGCAACAGTAGACACACTCAAAGTAAGTAATTGAGGAGAGATTAGTGAAGAGCTACTTAGAAGAGCACCAGGGTGGCTTAGCGGTTGAGTATCTGCCTTCAGCTCAGGGTGTGATCCTGGGGTCCTGGGATCAAGTCCCACATTAGGTTCACCACAGGGAGTCTGCTTCTCCCTCTGCCTATGTCTCTGCCTCTCTCTGTGTCTCTCATGAATAAATAAAATCTCTAGGAAAAAATAAAAGCTACTTAGGGCAGGTCAGGGTTTAAGAGAAACCAATAAGGAATGCTGGAATATCTCAGGGGCTACCAGTAGTGGAGAGCTGTCTCCAGTCCCCTGTGTGCCGCCAATGGCCAAACTCAACTGAAAGCCAGAGAGCAAGAGAGCCCAAGTGGTATCATCCATGGAGGACAGCCTCTTGGGGAGAAGTGGGGAGAAAGAGGAAGAGGTATCCCCAGAGTCAATGGGGACCTCCTAGCACACATGCTCTGGAGAGAAATGAAGCAAGAAAAAGGAGAGGGAGGGCAAGTGAGAAGGATTTTAAATTTAAATGAGGCCATCAGGGAAGGCCTTCCAACAAAGTGACAAGTGACGCTTGAGCAAAGACCTGCAGTAGTTGAACCAAGGGACTAGCTGAAGAGACCACTGTTTTAGAAGAGGCCAAGTACTAGGAATAATTAGTACAATGACATATGTGTCTAATCTATAAATAAATACTTTTATATAGAGGTTGCTTTCTGAATTCTTTTTTTTGTCGATAGGGAGGGCTAGGCTTTCCACAACTTTGGCCACCACTGCCTTGGAGCGATTACTTTTAAGACATTGCAGGCTAATGATATTATTATAATGACAGGCTGCATGGTTGCCAACAGAGCTCTCCTAGTTCAGCACCCATTTTCACAGATTAGTATTAGCCACTTGGACTCAGATGCCCTGAAGTTCCTATTCAGTGCCTGTCTCCAGACATCATGCTCCCCTCCTGCTTTATCATGCGTTGAAGGTCAGCTCTGCTTCGAAGGAGCTCTGTTTTGTTTTTGTTTGTTTTTAATGATTTTATTTATTTATTTAGTTGAGAGAGAGAGCATGGGAGAGAGAGAGAGATCACAAGCAGGGGGAGAGGCAGAGGTAGACTCCCCACTGAGCAGGGAGCCAACACGGGTCTTGATCTCAGGACCCTGAGATCATGACATGAGTGGAAGGCAGACACTTAACTGACTGACCCACCCAAGTGTCCCTGAAGGAGCTTTATTTTGGCTTTTGTAATAAGTGAACATTTTCTGGATGGGAAATCTCAGCCACATTCGGAGACCAGTCTTACTGCCTTTGCCTTAGAGCCTCCCCCACACAAATTTTGACAAAGGAATCAAGATGTAGAAATTTCAAGCATGTGCAGATATTCAAACACTGTCATTTTCTGACAGTTGCTTACAGTTTGATTGAAGGCAGAGGCCCAGAGTTAAAATTAATTCATGAATGGGCTTGAAAATAGAAGTGTCAATGAGACCATAATTAAAGTTTTTGCTAATTCTTCTTCCCAGCTGTGGACTTTAATGTGAGTTGGTTTTCACTATATTTAGCTAAAAAGTTAAATTTTAGATGCAGTAACATGTATGCCTTTGAATTAAGCATATTATGTAAATGTTTTGAGTTTCAAATTGTGGCAAAAGCATCAAAAAATTGCATCTTAATTGTTTTATGTTTATTGCAATCCCAGCTAAATATGGAGGGAAAAAATCATAGTGTTCTGATTACATATGTTAAAGATATTTTAAGAGTTATTTTAATGGAGTTAATAAAAGTGCTCTCTTAGAGATGACAATACCCTGTTATTTTATCCTTCTTAAGCATTCCTTTTATCTCTAATTATAAAACAAACACTTGCCACTTATAAAAGCATAGCATTTGCTCTTATCAATCTCTCATGAATGTCTTTCAGAGTGGTTATACTGATTCTTCATGTTCTTTTTAACAAACGCATGATTAGCACATGGATGCACCTTACAGAATATAAACATAATATTAACTATATGGTAAAAGTCTATGTCACTCCATGATTATAAATATATCCCTTATAATTTTATCAATTATATCAATTAGGGCCCATTCAAGAAAAAAGAAACCATGTAATTATTTCAATAGAGGTAATTTAATATAAAATATTTGTTTAATCAGAAGATTGGAAAGGGGTTAAAAAAGGGACCCCACTGTATCACAGGGGTCATGATAAAAATAATCAGCTTCCACCCCAGGTCTGGGAGAAGAGATGGAGGTAAGACTTTAAAAGCTTAGCAGAGGAGGCCCCAGAACCAGGGACTCACTAGAGCAGGGCTGCTGTTGAGGGCTCTAGAGCTTGAAGGGAGGTTCCTGAAAACTGGGACCCAGACTGTTGGGGAGCACAGTCAGCTGGTTGGTGTTGGTATCTCAAAGAGGGAATAGGTGACAGAAGCCCTGCAGAATAGAACCAAATGGTGCTACCAGGATGAAGCCCCACCCCTGGTGTCATGCCGGCAAGAAGGGATGCAGATAGGAAGGAGCAGGTCCAGCCTTCCAGTATCATGCTGGATTTCCCTCTGGGCACAGTCTTCAGAAGCCAGTTGATAAAGCACAAAAGTGGCTGTGGAGCCCAGCGACAGCATCTCAGGCAGATGGTAGAAGGGTAGTTTGGAAGCTGTAGGAGCCTCATGTGGGTGGTCATGCTATCCTAAGTCCCAGCATTAAAAGAAATTCTACTGTGTCAAACCCAGCTCTACCTCAGTTTCCTGGGATCCTTATGCTTAAGTTCCAAAGGACAATTATCCTTGATAACCACTAGCAGACAGGTGGATTGTATCCCCAAACCCTAAAGAATAGATCTAGGTGTGTGTCCACTCCTTTTTCCCCCCTGGACTTTCTTTTTTTTAAGATTCTATTTATTTATTAGAGACAGAGAGTGAGAGAGAGCATGAGTGGGGGGACAGAAAGAGGAGGAAGGAGAAGCAGGTTTTCCACAGAGTAGGGATCCCAGGACCCTGGGATCATTACCTGAGCCAGAGGCAGATGCTCAACTGACTGAGCCACCCAGGTGCCCCCACCACCCAGCTCCTGCCTGAGTTTCTTAAGGTTTCCTAGCACCTTTGGAAAAGTCATGTTGCATATTCTTCTGGGTCTGACTCTTGCAACTGGAAATAAGTCCTATTATGTTATACTGTAGGGCTTTGCAAGCAGAAGTGTTTAGAAGTTCTCAGAGAGGCTGAAAAAGGCCATCACAGACACCTCCTGCATCATCTTGTGATTCCCAAGGTCTACCAGGTACACTGTGGTGTTTGCAGATGATATTGCCGAGTGGGGGTTGAAAGAAGTACAGCTTTTAGTCAGAAAGAGGTAATGACTTAATCTTTGCTACAGAGTGCCATGGTGTTAAAACATGGCATGCGCAATTTTACTCTCGCTCGAGAAAGGACCCCTGTCTCACATTAAGAATGCAGACTATAGTGTCATATTAAGTGAAGTTAAACATCTGTCTGTTTGCTGGGAGAATAATTTCCCTGAGTATAATGTGCCTTCACAACTGAGTAGCAATATTTGCACAGCACTAATATAGTCTGCAAAGAGACCCACAAGGTCATGTCTATACCAATGAGAACAGATGCTCTATTTACAAACCTCAGGTAGGTGAACCACCGTCAGATTTAATGAGGCCCTCCCATGTACCACTCTACCATTTACCAATTTCTACAGAAATGTGGGCTGTTTCTTTCGGTATTCCACCAGCAGACTGTAAAGGTAGCTCAGAAAGGCTAGACAAAGTATTTTTGGTCATGTGAAGATGCCTCCTAACATCAAGATTTTGCATTATAAAACATGCCCAAAGGCTTCTGTGAAACAACGTGGATTTCACGTACAGAAATTCATAAATAATTACCTTCTAAAAGCCAAGTAGGAGAATGGCAGTATTAATTATTATTTCTTTTTTTTTTCTATTTTTCCCTTTGCCTATCAATCTTTTATATCTCAATTAAGATATCTGAGTTGTTCTCATGGACAGAAATGTGTGAGTGTATATGTGTATGCATATGAGAGCAAGAGAGAGTGAGCAAGAAGAAGAGAAAGTTCCATCACAAACCATTGATATTCTATTACCACACCATAAACTACGAGGAATATTAGGACACAAAAACATGGTTTCTGCCACTATTATAAGAGATAATGTAAGAAGTGGCATAAGAGAGAGAGGGGATACAACAGAATTCCGAGGCAAAAGGGAGTACCACTTCAGGAGGCAGAAAGGGGCATTGAGGGAGACCCCCAAAGGAAGAAATACTTGAGTCCAGCCTTGGAGAATGAGTAGGATTTTAATGCATAGCCTCTCAGGCAAGGAGCATGGTTCAGCGGAGAGGAGAGGAAAGCCCCTGGATACCTGGGGGATGACAGTTCTTGTTCAGCTGGAGACCAAGGTGTGTGTGAGGGAAGAGCAATGGGAGGTAAGCCCCAAAGACAGTTTCCTTCCACACTGTGGAGGGTCTGGAAAGCTGCACTGAAAGAGGCCCCAGCGAATCACAAAACAGTTAAATTCAGTGCCGGGAATGGGGCACCAAAGTGGCTCCATAGGTTCGGTGTCTCCTGTCGGCTCAGGTCTTGATCCCAGGGTCCTGGGATAGAGCCCTGTGTCAAGCTCCCTGCTCAGCGGGGAGTCTGCTTCTACCTCTCACTCTGTCCCCCAGCAGGTGCTCTCTCTATCTCAAATAAATAAATAAAATCTTTTAAAAAAAGAAAAATAAGATTCAGTGCCAGGAAAAGGAAAGCAAGGAGAAACTGAATCTTGGAAGACCTCCTAGTGAGTGATTGTCTTAGACTAGACAGGAGGTTCAAGGGATGTACAGAAGGAATGGAAAGGGACAAATGTGGAAGAGACTTCATCCACATGTTTTGTGAATCTCTGGGTTCTTCCCCTGGCTGTCCTTGGGGTCCTTTCATTTGCTGTGGTGGCCGATGGCCTGAGCCTTGGGACTTTTGTCAGTGTTGGTGGTCCATTAGCTCTCCTCACCATATGATTTTGTCCGTAGTCTCTTCCAGTTTGTTTTTATATATATTTTTTATTTTTGCTTTTTAAACTTTTCCTTCCACCAGTTTTCATCTGGCCTCTTTAATCTACCTAGCACAAGTTTCAGCATCCTACCACCCCTACCCCCCAAGAGTGTGTTTGCATGGGTGTGATCATAAGGACTGGGTTGTAAGTTCAGACCGTATGATTGTGGGGCACGCACTACCTGTTATCAGGCGCAGCAGAGGTAGGCTGCAAGGGAGGGAAAAAAGGAAACACAGAGTACCTGGGGAGGGAACTGGCGGGAAGGAGGCTGCAAAGGCAGGTAAAGATGTGGAAAACCAATTTCACCTACCTCAAAATTTTGCAGAAGGCTAGCTCCACTAAGTAGTTTGATCCTGATCCTTTGATGAATCAGTCCCAGGAAATGAGATTGCTAATCCCTGTGTTAAATGGCAGAACTAATTGGTGTGAGGAAAGAAAGAGCAAACTCAGCTTAGATTGATTTAACTCACACCTTCCAGAAGATGCTGGTGCTCAGGTGATATGAGAGCCTGAGCCCTGCTGGAACTTCTGTTCCCAGCCCAGAGTGAGTCTGCCTTTGCTGAAGCTGAATTCAGCATTAGATGACAAAATCAAACATGTGCCATCAATTTCAGTTTGTCTTCAAAGAGACAGGAAGGCCTGGGGTGTCCCAGCAGGGATACTCACCCATTCCTTGACGGAGCCCCAACCCTCCAGGGAGCTAATGCTCTGAGCCTCAGGACCTCAGACCTCACGACATTTAAAATGCAATCTCTTTTAAACATCAATCAGTATCTGAGCCCTCCTGCTATTTGTTTCCACCTCTTTGGTTTTTCTTGAGATTGGAATAGATTCATTGACCAATTAAGATGAAAACCAGCCAATTAACTAAATCCCTATTAACTTCTCATGTCCAAGGGCAGGGATGAAAAGGAAGGATTCTTGCTCAATATATTGAGGTTCTTTCTGTCTCCTGTTTGGCAGTTGCTAAGTATGACCACGATTTCTGCCTTTTCCTAGGAGGGGAAGGTATCACCTGTATTTTATTCCTCAGTATCCCTGGATTATCCCAATCGGTCCAGAAACTTGGAAAGTGGGTGCGGGGAGGCAGACAGTTTTTTGTTTGTTTGTTTGTTTTTGTTTTTTATCATCCCTACTTTCAAAACAGGTGTGATAAGAAAATTAATCTCAATTTAACAGAATAGAATTCTTTGGAAGGTTGATAACATCTGGCCCAAATAAGCAGTCTTTGGGGTTTGGTTTGGTTTCGTTTTAACTTTTTTTAATTGTGAAAGTACTACCTCTTCATTGTAGAAAGTTTGGAATGTACAAACATACTCATGTATACATTCATATTCCCCTGCAATTTCACTATCTGGAGATAACGTTCATCCACATTTTGGGTATTTTTTTTCCCTTCCAGTGCACATGCACATCATCGTATATATTTGAAACAGTATTCTATATAAAAATTTGCTGTATAGTTAAAATTTATGTTAACGACTGCACAAACATTCTTTTATGTGAATATACCTAATCTCCTAAACCATTCCCCTATTAGTGCTGCATATTCAGTTTGTTTTTCAGTGCTTCATTATTATGAATTATGTTCTGGTGAACATCTCTATGTGCAAATCATTTTTGGTTTTCAAATGCAGTTTATGGTTTCTAAAGTAATGACGAGTGTGGACTCTTCTGGTGAGGTGAGGGGAGGCTGCTGCAGAGGCAGCAACCAGATGTGGTCTGGTCCCTGGCAATGCCTGTGTCAGAGGCCAAGTGCCTGTCAAAACCTCATGACCTCATGTCTGATGCATAGATTCTCAAATGCAGAAACAGGATAGTCTTGCTATATCCACAGGTGATCAGGCTGTTGGAACTGATTGGTATTTATACAAATAATGTGGGATGATAAATAAGCCATCCTGACCATTTATAATGGGGAAATTAGGACTCCCCCCTTCACTAACAGAACTATTTCTGTCTACCATCTAGAACAACTATTTTTTTCTGTCTTGAGATTAGGACCCTTGGGAACTTTTATCCAAGGGTTGCTTGGAGGACAAGGAGTTAGAACAAAAGAAGGTAGATAAAATTAAGGATTATAGTGTGCTCTGATGAAATATGACTACGCCCACCAAAAGATGACTCTGCATACAATTCTCCTGTGGCAAGGCAGGAAGCAAAATGTGGGTGTTTCTTCTCTGTTTTCTTTTTTCTTTTGGATCCTTCAGTTGGTATGTTTTTCCTCTTATATCTGTTGTTGTTCAGGTCACATGGCAGACCTTGTGAATCTGGTAGCGTCACTTTCTCCAGGTATATGTTAATTTTATTAGCTGGTTTTCCCCATTCTTATGGGAAAAGCCCAGGAAACACCTGGGTTGCTTGTTAATCTCTGGACTCCACAGTAAATTTATTTCATCAGAATCTCTGGCATAGAGGTCCCTATTCAGCTCTTTTGAAAAGCTCCCATTTGATTGTTTTGTATCTTAGAGATCAAGATTTGAAGGGAGTAAGTTCACGGGGTTTTTAAGGGGTGGAGGTTCTGGAGCCAGACTTTCTTAGCTTTGAATCCCAAGCTGACTACCTTCTCTCTGCACAACTTCAGCTCCCTCTGCCTCCATCTCGTCTCCTGTTAAATGGGGATAATGGTTGCATTCACATAATACGACTGTTTTGAGGATTCAGTGAGTTAAAATACATATACACACTTAGAACAGGGCCTGAAGTGGAGTTAGCACTTAATAAAGGTTAATTATCCAACCACTGTATTAGTCAACTCTCCATATAGTATCCTATAAAGACCTTTGGCTCTTTAGCCATCTTCACCTGCTTCCCCTTCTTTTTGAACATTTATTTATCTACCCCCCATTTCCTCACTGAACCAATATTAATTGTGTGACTCCTGTGCCCATGGCCTCTTGCTATGCCCTGAAATTAATGCTTCATCACTACGCTAAGAATCCACTGGTGTCCTTTTATAGTGACCAGTAATCCATCGCCTCTGATTGCTTCTGGATTTGGGTGTTGTGGCCTGCTTCCTAGAAGATCACAGAGAATTTTAAAATGTTGCCTCCTTTTGAGAGAAGAGAGTATACTTTCTCCTATTTGGTGATCCAGACTGTACAAGGGTTTTTGTTGACCTACTAAATTGGCTTGTTGGTGAAATGAAATCATGTACTGCTACCTAGGAAGTAGTGGAGTTGCATATTTTGAGAACATGCTTGATAAACCTTAAAGTGTTGCTAAAGTGAGGGCTTTGCTGATTTTTCTGATTTCCCAATGCACAGAGAAAGACAAGAAATGCTGAAGGAGACAGCCTATGACAAACCCAGAGCTGAGGTTGAGGCCACTTACAGGCCACTTACAGAAACTTTCAAGGATGTGTTCATTGCTGATTAAATTTCTGAGCCATCCTTGCTGACTCTCTTTAGGCATTTAGGCCTTTAAAACTCATATGCTCTTTTAATCTTTCATCATCATGAACTGGTGTTTCCTCGGGGCACTTCACGTTCTTCTCAGTAAAGACCAGGGAGCTGCCAACTATAATGAGAAAACCAGATTTTTGCTGTATCAAAAAGATGATGCTGGACTTTAATGTCCCAAACCATCGATTTGAGAGAGTCTTCTAAGCTGGATCAGTCACTAAAAGAAAGTGTTACTTAGATCAGCATGAATTTCTTTTGGCGTACTGTCATGGCTCTCCTAGAGAGGCTCCAAGTTGGAGTATAGTTTGTTAAGCAAACTCACTTTTTTCCTTAGGAAACAATAATAAAACAAGAGGCCAACATCAATGCTGTCTGTTTGAGCAAGCATTACAACAAGGATCTATTCCTTGTGTTTAGTGCATGAACTTCAGTTGTCCTGAAAAGCAAAACTGTACTGAAATTCAGAGAGCCAGCTGACCAAAAGAATGCTGATCATTTGTAAGCATATTGCAATGCAAACATGAATAATTAAGAATGTGTAACAGTTTACAAAGCACTGCTGCATTTATTTATTGCTGAATCTTTATACAGTACTCTGTGGAAATGAGAAATGCCTTCAAAATGGAAACATAAGTACCAGCAGAGTTTTTATATTCTAAAGCCATGTTGACCAGTGTCAGGGTCTCCTATGGTGGTAGTATTCTAGTTCTTCATGCAATCTGATCATTTTATGTAGCCTTCAGTCTACCTTTCATGATTAGTACAAGGTTGGATCAAATGTCTGCCCCAGGGCTACACCTTTGAAAGCTCAGAACATACCATGCTCATGGACATACAAATGAATAAAATGTAACTCTGTCTCTTTATTGGCTGACTCATGAAATTCTTTTATTCTCCTTCCTTCTGCCCACTGCAAATCTCATCACTCATATACTTTCTTCCTTTGATTTTGTATCTTGAATCATTCTTTTTTCTTTATTTCATATGGTAAGCCAACTTTGGATTTTTGCCTTGATAAGAATACCATCAAATCCCCACCAGGTCTGGTATTCATACTACACTATCTAAATAAATAAGGCCATGTCACCAGGGTCAGTCCTTTTCTCCCACTTCATCTGAGTAAAGGGTTCAGACATGGAATTGACATCCTGAGTAAATGCCTGATACTGAGCCTGTCACACAGTGGATGCTCAGTACAATGACAGATTGCCTGACTCCTCCCCTTTTGCCTTCTCTTTCACTAGTATATATCAGGTCTTAACTACTTTTTATCCCTTTTTTAGAATACAAACAACATTGCCTATGAATTTACTATATCCCAGGCACTGTGCTTAGTGATGGTGATTTAGAAACAGAATGCTTTTAGAAAATGTCATTGTAATTAGGGGAGTAGGCATGTATGAAATTACAATATGTGAGTATTAGATGATAGGAGTGCCCAGTTGCACAGGGGTGGGGCATGTGACTCTAGCAGGAAGAATAGAGGGAGGAGCAGATGGGGAAAGCGACCTGCATCTTGAAAGAGGAGGGCATTCTAGGCGTGGAGCTACTGCAGCTGGGGTGTGTTAGTGGAACTTCAAGGAGCTTCCTAGGTCAGGGCATAAGTGCTTATTCCTACTTCTGTGCTTCTTTCCCTCCAGCTTCACCAAGATGTGACTGACAAATAACAATTGCATATATTTAGAATTATAGTGTGATTTTTTAAGGTGTGTAATGTGATAATTTTATATACATATGCATTATAAAATGTTTACTACAACCAAGTTAATTAACACATCCACATAGTGTGTGTGTATGTGTGTGTGGAAAACACTTGATATACTTTCTTAGCAAATCTCAAGTATATAGTACAGTATTATTAATAATCACCATGCTATACATTAGATATCTGGAATGTATTCATCTTATAACTGAAAGTATGTGTCCTGTGACTTATTTATCCTCCGTCTCTCACTCCCCAGCCCCTAGCAACCACCTGTCTACTCTCTAACTCTAAGAGTTAGGATTTTTAGATCCCACCTTTTTATTCTTCTTTTCTCTCTTGACCTTCCTGTAATAAAAAAATTACACATTTTGCAAGTCCTAATTTAAATCCCAATCCCTCCATTAAGTCATTCTCTACTGTTCAAGGTCATCATTCTGGATTTCTTGGGAAGCCAGTTAGATGCCAGACCATTTCATACTTAACTATGCATGGCTATATAGTTCACTGTTTTGCAAGTGCATTATTATCATTTCCTAATAGAAGCAAGCACTTCAGAATCAGGAACTCAAACATAGCACAGCACTTGATTACAGGGCCCAGGCTCATAAAAGTTGATTCATGAAGTGGTTGACCAAGATTAAATCTCTCTAAGGGAATTCTAAAGCAAAGGATTTGTATTTGAAAAGACACCAGCAGGGAAATAGATTTACTGATATTTTGACACTTCTTGCCACCCAGTGACCAAACATATGCCCAGACCTAGGAAGCTCCTTGCAGTTCCACTGACACACCCCACCTGCAGTGGCTCCATGCCTAGAATGCCCTTCCCAATCACCCATGTGGAGAGCACATTCTCCTCTTTCAAGATGCAGGTTGCTTTCCCCATCTGCTCCTCTCTCTACTCTTCTGCTAGAGTCACATGCCCCACAATTAGGGAGATGCCTGCATGGTCTTGCCTGCTAATGTTGATGAAAAAGTCAATTAGAAAAGTTAAGAGGAGAAGTTAAATGTGTTAGTCCAATGACTATATTAGAGAAACTAAATCTAAAGTCTCAATAGAAAAATCCACTGCAGACATATTAGAAAATCCATCCTAACACAAAATTAGGAGAAGACTAGCAGACCATTTGTATGCTTTGTTCCTTGTTTAGTGACCTGATTCTCTTGTGTTTGGGCCCCAAACTCAGTGATGGCATGGAGATTACTTCTCTTCATGTACCATGAAGAGAACAGAGATCTGTTATTTGTGCAAGTGATAAAGAAAATGCCCTAATTACATGCCAAACTCAAGCCAGACCAGAACAGCTGGAGGTTTCTGTGGGAGGACACAGATGTGAACCCAATAAGATGTTGCAAAAGGCTGAGATACTCCCCGTTGGGATGCTCTATGAGGGTAGGCTCAACTGATCTCCCCACATCTGGGTAACAGGGCTTTCCTACTTTTGACATTTGTATAAGGGGATGATTTTGTGCACATATATGGAGGGAGGAAGAGAGAAAAAGAAGTTGTTTACTCATTCAAATAGATCAAGGACAATGTAATCCAAGATATCCAGATGTTTTGCAGGATTTTAAAAGTGTTTCACCAGATGTTTGAACTTACAGGAAATTGTTGCATGATACTGTATTAGTGAACTTTTCCCGAATTTCCAAAGGCTGAAGATCAGCTGCTTTTATTGGCTAAATGTTTTTTACCTGGTGTTTGATTCTCATCTGCCAGCTGGTTTCAACATTACTGATATGTACTTCTTGAAGCCAAAGAGGATGCAGCTTTTATAAACTTCGAGTAGGTCGTGTGGTTATTCAGACATATCAGACTGGCCATTTTCTTCGAAGCTGAATAGGTAGAAATAATTAATGGGCTGGTTTATTGACATGCATTGAGACATTCTTTTCTTTGTGGTTTCAATTACCACCTTCAATAGACTAATTTCAGATTTTATCTGAAGCACCAGTAATTACATGGAGCAAGAAAAATTTCCACTGAAATACAATCGGATAATGCTTAACACCATAGTTAGGCTTAAATCTTAAACCTAAGACAGACACGCAGGGCTTAATGCCTGCGTAAACCAGACTGTGACTTATGCCTTCCTGTGGGTTCTCAAGAACAAGTCATCCTGACTGGCAAATGAATTCTGAGAAAGCAAAATATTGAGGAGAAAATAGTGTTGGCAGCTGAGATCCACTGGGCTCTGTGCTGGATGTGGGTTGGGGGATGTGGGAGTCAGACCTGAGTTCAAGTCACCACCAGCTGAGCTGTGTACTTGCTAAATGTCCTTGGTTCAACTACTCAGTTCTCTGAGCTTCATTTATTCATCTATAACATGGGACAAATAATAGCTATCCCTGAAAACTACAGTTAAGAATGGCTTGATGTAAAGCTAGCCTCTTTCCAGTTACCATCGGTGGCATAATTCATGACTCAGTGTGTAAATGGACTGGCTGTGATGAGTTTTCCTTTTTTTTTTTTTTTTTTTTTTTTTCCATTTTACTTTCCATTGTCATTTGGATGGACCCAAGTATTTAGTGAACCATATCTTCTTATGATCCTGACTTTACAAAGGAGGGGACTGAAGGTCAAAGTAAAAGTGTGTTTAGCTCACATCAATGCACCAGGATAGGAAGGAAAGGTAATACAAGGGTTAAGATCAAGGAGGTAGGCTAGACAACCTGAGTCTGGAATCCTGACTTCACCACTGGCAAGTTGCGTTGTTTGTTTGTTTGTTTGTTTGTTTGTTTAAATCTTGGGCAACTTATTTAATGTCTTTGCACCTCAGATACCAATAAGACCTGGTAAGAATTGGGACAATAAGGAGATCTACTTCCTAGATTATTAAATGAGCTAGTGAATGGAAAATGCCTAGTGTTGTGGTCAACACATGGGTAAACACTCAGTAGCTGTGACTTTCATTAGTAGAACAAGTACCTGGTTCTACTGGTCTTAAATGCTGAGTTATTTCTATCTCAATGCCCTGTCTTCCAAGGAGTCAATTTGGAGTTTCTTTGAATGTGCAGTTTGCACTTTCAGTGTTTTTTGAGGACAGAGACAAGTACTATCTTCTCTATTGAGTATGATTCAAGTACATAACCACCTGAAGATGTGAAGATGGGTCAGATAGCCTCTAATGACTTGATGTCCCCAAGAATACTACATCTGTGTTCCCTATCTAGAATCACTAATCCTAGTAGGTTTCCCTGGAGTTCAGGCATATAAGGTCCCCTAGAGGTGGCAGGGAAAGAGAGCAAGCTTTTTGATTAGGAAGTCTGATCTTTTAAATTACCATAAATTTTACTATACTCAAAACAATATGGTCCTGATGCAGAAATATACAAATGGGTGGAACAGGATCAAAAGTCCAGAGGCAAATCAAATATATATGGAAACTTAATATGTGGCAAAAGTAACATTTGATTTGAGGGAGAAAGATGATTTATTTAATAAATAATGCTGGCATTATTCACTTTCTATTTGGGAAAATCTTAGATTGCTGTCATAGCATATGCACATTCATCTTATGTAGATTTTAAAAGTCAAATTATAAAATATAATAAAATTTTTAATTATTTAGAAAGTATTTGCATAATCTATACTTGGAGATACAATCTCAGGTAATAGAGGAAACTGAGAAACTTTATAAAGAAATAGATTAATATATCCCACCATATAAAATCTAAAAATCCCTAAATAGAAATATTCAAAATGAGGCTAAAAGGTAGGTAAGAAGCAAGGAGAAATGTTTATAGCACATGACAAAGAGTAAATGTTTCTACAGTTCAAATAACAATAAGAATTTATATGAAAAATATAAATAACCCAGGGAAGAATGCATGAAGGATATGATCAGAAGAGAAATGCAAACACCTAATGAGCGTATGAGAGGATGCTCAACCTCAGCAGTATACTTAGGAAATGCAAATTAAATCAAAGAGATCTCATTTTCCCTGTTAGATCTCCATAAATAAATAAATAAACAAATAAATAACATCCAGGGCTATGGAGATTATGGGGGAAGGGGACATACACATAGCTGATAGGAGCATAAATATTTATAGACACTGCCAGTATCTTTTAAAGTAATCTGGCAGCTATTAAAACATGTGCATACCTTGACTGGACAATACTACCCTGGGGAATCTTTCACCCTGAAATGAAAGCATTAGTGCGAAATGTATATGAAAAGCATGGTAAAATAAGATGGAAATCACCTTACTGTCTTTCGTCTAGGGAATGGTTGAGAAAAGTGAAGTGCATCCAAACTACAGAAGCTCTGTTACCTAACACATGAAGGAGAGAAGCTCTAGGGAAGGCTGAGATGGAGGACATTCATGGCATATTGTTACTTGAAACAAAAAGTAGTTTTACAGGGGCGCGTAGGTGGGTCAGTGGCATCTGATTCTTGATTTTGGCTCAAGTCATGATCTCAGGGTCATGAGATGGAGCCCTGAGTCAGACCCCACACTGAGTGCAGAGCCTGCTTGAGATTCTGTCTCTCCCTCTCCTTCTGCCCCTCCTCCCCACCCACCCCTGCCCCCGCTCACATGTGCACTCTAGCTATAAACAAACAAACAAACAGTTTTACAAATAGAACCTCTCTAAATATATGGATATATATTTGGGTGTATTTATGTGAGCTTCATGAAAGATGCCTGACAAAATGTTCACCCTGATTACCTCAAGGGTGTCACTGGAAGGATGAAGAGGGAGATCTTAACTCCTTGCCCTACACACTTGTGTATCACTTCACATGCTACCACACATGTGTGACTTTGTCTGGTTGTTTGTTTACTCTAAAGAAAGGAACTGATCTCAACTTCTAGTTACTTTACTTACTAGACAAGTGACCTTGGAAAACCACATAACCTTTTTAAGTCTTACTTTTCTCATCTATGAAATAATAATAGTATCTCACAAAGTTGTGGAGAGGATTAGCAAGAAAAGATGTGTCAGATTTGTGGGACAGAGATTATGGTGCATGATCAGCAAATGCAAGCCCCCTCTTCCTTCCTTTCTCTTCACCCTCAAGTGATGTTTTCAGAAGTGCAAGCCAGTCCCTACATTGTAACCAACCACAAACAGGCAGATGAAGGTGCTATGCAAATAATCAATCCAGCAACTTCCAAAAGCTAAATAAAAATGGTTTTCTTTGGAGTTGAAACCACTGTGGATGATGCATATTACTGCTCACCACCCCCCCATTTTATCCGGACATTGATAGTTATGGATTAAAAAAATAATTGCATACTAACATTCAGGGTGTGAAATTAAGTGGTAAGTCCTGTGATCTAGACAGTTCCCTGCTCTGAATCCTGGTTGAGTTGTGTGGGCATCTGAAAGCTGCCTTTGTTCCCCCTCCTGCCTGGATCCCTCACCTTTTCCCTCTCTGGAATGCTATAGTGGTGGAACCAGTGTGGGTGGCCAGCATCCCCCAGGATGCCAGCATCCCCTCACTGGACTCCTCCAACACTCATGGAATACTTCTTATAAAAACCACATGATGCTAGACCTTTCATAAACATGTTCCCACTTAATCTATTTTACAAATGGAGAAACTAAGACCACAGAAGGCTAGCCACCTATTCATGGTTCCATGGTAAGGATATGGTAGCTCACAATCTTTCTCCTATACAATAATGACCCTACAACTCAGAGAAGTTAGAAGACCCAGAGACTTAAACTCTCTCTGCATAATAGTTATTCAGATCCCAATGATAGTGCATCTTGGGTGTTAGGAATGGCAAGTTTCTCTGTAAGGAAGAATTTTAGAACTTTTAACTAGCTTTAAGACTTGTGGCTTACAGCCTCTTCATACTTGCAGGCTGAACTCTAATATCCCCTCTATTAGCAAGGCATTCCTAGCACATGACAAAAGGGTCAAGGTCAGTTTACTCCCCTCTCTACATTTAAGCTTTAATATTCACACACCTTCATTATAACACTTACCATATTTTATTTTAGCTGTTTGTCAGCTTGCCTATCTTCCCACCATCTGGGGTGTCCTGAAAAGTGGGGGCATTTTTTTAATCTGACTCAGTGGAGATGTTTCATTAGTTTGCAGATGAATGCACAACTTAATGATTATGTGTTAAATAAGTTACTTTGGAAACCCTGAGAGATCCCCAAGTGAGAGAATGGAAACCCTGGTTAGATGCCTTTTATGAAATATGAATCAGAGTCCTAGCAATGGAAGAAGAATCCAGAAGCAAAAGAGTTATTCAAACGCTATTCCTCCTATGAAATAAATCTGAAATCAGAAAAGGGCCCAAAAGCCTGCAGCAGTAGGTATTTTAAACATGCTTATTAATAATGGCTCAAAGTGGAGATTTATTACAGTTGAGAATAGGGAAAGGAACAGTAAATCAGCATTGGTGAGGAAAAGAGCAAGGGAAAGATATGAGTTCTTATTTAAAATGTATTCATGTGCTTTATAACACTAAAGTAGAGATTGCTATATTGAAGTGGAAGGCTTTATTTGTAGGATTGAATTCACCAAAGATACGTTTTATGCCAGTATTCATTTTCCCATCTTGCATTTGCTTTCCTTTGGCCGAAAAGTTGGGGACTACATTTATTGCTTGAAAGCAAGAAAAGATTGCCTTAGTGGAGTCTCTTCATGAAAAAATTCCTTGCTTCGAATGGTGACTTGTAAAGCACTCGATGAATCCTAGGAAAATGCTATTTTATTGGCACATATGTTGAAGACAATAGTTTTTAAAACATTCAATTAGTTCTGCCTTTGAGATAGAATTTAAACAAATCCAAAGCAATGGGATTAAATTCACGTAAAAACCCAACTGTTGCTTGGGAACCAATTCTTTTCCCACTCAAACTACTCTAAGGATAATCAAGCTTACTCTTGGCTGTGTTGCAGCCAAGGCAGATACATGCTTTTAATTCATCAATCAATTCATGGTACTCCCTTCCCTAAAACTCTCAGTGGCTCTCTCATGCAGTAGAGTCGAATGCAAACTCCTCACTGTGGTCAGCAGAGCCCTGAAACATCTGTCCCTCATCTACCCAGTCAGCCTCATCTCATCTCGCTCTTTGCCTCATCTGCTTCATCAGGTTCAAGTTAACTGGCTTCCTCTCGGTTCCTTGAACACATAGGGCTCTTCTCTGACAAGACCAGCTCTGCTTCTCTGCCTTGGCCACGTTTTTCCCTGCCACTCTTTAGGAATGACTGCCCTGAATTTTTCCAGGGCTATTAGATGTTACTTTCAGAGAAATTATCCCTGCCCATTCTAGGTTACCTCCCCATCCATGCTTTATTCTCTAATCCATTGCCATCTTTTATTTTAAAATTGTTTACGATTGATTGATTTGAGAGAGAGAGCACGTGAGCATGAGCTGGGGGAGGGGCAGAGAAAGAGGGAGAAGCAGACCCCTTAGCCGAACAGGGAGCCTGATGTGGGGCTCAATCCCAGGACCCAGAGATCATGACCTGAACCAAAGGCAGACGCTTGACCAACTGAGCCACCGGGGCGCCCTTGTACATTGCCATCTTAATTGTCTCTACAGTGTGCTCGCTGAAAGTGCTAACTACATGGATAAACATATGCAAATGTGGAGATAAACAATATCTCCCACATTCCCTGCTAGACTGCAAGATCCTTGAGAGCAGGAGCTGTTTTCATTCATTGCTGGACTACCCAGAACAGATAGCAGGGCTTGGCACTTAATAGGTCCTCAGCAAATATTTGCTGCATAAATTCTCAGTGTCAAGCCTAATGCCTGGAGTGTCATAGGCTGCCAGTAAACACTTTTTAAGTAAGTTTGTCTAGCTCCCATAGGATCTAGCAAATTCTCAGAAGCTGCATGAATTAATTCCAAGTGCCAAACTCCCTGCCCACAACAGCATGGTCTCTGTGAATTCTGCTGAGACCAGAAATGAAAATTCAGGACAAATGAATAAAGAGGATGCCTAAGAGCTCAGACTGACTTTGGGGCATCACCTCTAGGATAAAGAAATGTCCCAGGGCAAATTTTAACTCTCAATATCAGACTCAATTCCTCTGGTCCCTTGCTCTCCTGATCTATTTCTTGTTTCGGTGAGAATTTTTTCGTTTTTGTATGGAGGTTACCATGATGTGTTAATAAACTAAACTGGGGCTTTTTTGGTTCACTGATTTTGAACAAGCAGCTGATAGGTTTTTCTTTAGGTTTTCCAAGGCTCATATTTTAAGCAGCTGAAATCCCGGTCACTGGGCGTCTTTCATAGCTCACTGGACCCAGAGCCAAGAGACTGTTTGGGATTTGTAGTTTATGGTAACAATACAGCATTGCCATGGGGGAAATGTTCTGGCAAAATAACACATAGCTGTGATGTAGCAGTTAAGAACCATTGTTTGGGCTCTGCAAAAATTAATTTGCAAAAATATCCAGGTCTGTTGTGTGTTCTAGTTTATATGTAAATTAGAAGATTGTGTGAAAAGGATGCCAGGGATGATCCCATTCAAACAATTTCAGACCAGTTGTCCATTAATTGGTTAGAGTGATTCTCACTCAATTTTACTTTATTTACATTTGCAGTTTTTTTACTTAACAATAAGTTGTACCAGTCAACCAAGAAAAAGACACAGCAAAAGCCAATAAGCCATAATAACCGGTACTTTTAAAAAACGACAGAGGGCTTAAAATTTTGACTTATTGGGACACTCATGTCCCAATTAAGACAAAAGTAACTCAACAGTGATTCTCAGAATTTGGAAATAGAAGCAGTGCCATAGCATTGTACAGTGCCACCTATGAGGGATGACATGAGATGTTTATCAACCTGAAGGATCAATAGTATGGAGAATGGTTAAGTGTCAGAATCCTGGAGATGATGTTTTGCACCAATTAGGAGGGAGAGTTTCTTCCTCTAAATCTTGAAGCCTTAGTTCATGCATCCAGCCTCACTCTGCAGCTAAAATCTGCTGGCTCACTCCCATGATACAAGAAATATAGAGTGTCCAATGCCCTCCTGGTTCCAGAGGCTTCCTCCTAATGCATTTCCCTAGAACCTAGATGACACCACATTTGCAGACATCTGAGTCTGGTCCTTTTGGCACCTAAGTTCCCTAGACTAATTTTGACACCTTCTTCATCTTCCCAACATTTAACATGGATTATGAGAGCATTGGCTTCTTTCATAGGGACTGGCCCAGGATGGCCCCAGGATGCAACTACTCCCTGGAGCCGCTCTTCCTAAACAGTCATCCCCATTAGATCTCCTCAAGGGCCCTGCAGAGGAGACCCAAGGACATCCTCTCTTGCCTGGATTGGTGCCTTTTTAGCTAATATAGCCATTATTGAATGGCTTTTTAAAAACCCTAATTTTGGGCAGTCCGGGTGGCTCAGTGGTTTAGCGCCACCTTCAGCCCAGGGCATGATCCTGGAGACCTGTGATTGAGTCCCATGTCGGGCTCCCTGCTTGGAGCCTGCTTCTCCCTCTGCCTAAATCTCTGCCTCTCTCTCTCTCTCTCTCTCTCTCTCTCCCCCTCCCCGTGTGTGTGTGTGTGTGTGTGTGTGTGTGTGTGTGTGTGTGTCTCATGAATAAATAAATAGAATATTTAAAATAAAATAAAATTAAGACCCTGATCTTATTTGCCATGGTTGACGTTCGAGGTAGTTTGGTTTGAACCTTTGCACTTGAAATTTATTTTAGCTTGGACAATAGGCACCAATGTTACTTTTGATTTACCAGAAGAGAAACAGGAGCAGTCTTACAATGGCCACTGCCACGCTTAACTCTGAAACTCCTTGGCTACAATAATCTGCCTTCGCATGGAGCCTGCTGGGAAGGAAAGGAAGTCGAGCAGACATGGAATCTTGAGATGTGGGTGGTGGTCCTTACTGTTTCCTGCTGCCTCTCCCTGGCTGTGTGGCCTTGGCTTGAGGCTTGAGGACTTTACCACCTGCCATGAAGGCCTTAACATCATGTGTGTGTTTAGGCCAGGTGATTTCGCAGTAACTTCTGTTACTGAAAGACAGTTAATTCGCGGCTGATTTAAAAATGAGCAGTCCAGTAGTGAGCACACTTGGATACCCCTTCAGGAATGGAGCCAATGAACAGGGGCGAGTGCCTCTCAGCTATTCCTCCATTGTCTGAGCAGGTGGTTGGAACCAGACATATAGGCCTTGATAGTGAAGTGGGAATATAAAACCCTGAAACTGTTTGTCATAAAGAATGCCATGCCCAATAAAAGCAAAGGCAGATGTTCACATAAAGTTTTTGTTGTTTGTGTTTTTGTGGGGGTGCTTCTGGGGTGTGAAGTTTATTAGTAAGGCACAACAGCATCTGCCTACCCGTGTTGCCATATATTAGCAGTCTTGCAACCCATTTATTGGGTTGGAATTATTTTTGGTAATGATTTTCATGAGACTAGATGAAATGCAATCTGCACTAGCTCTAACTACATTTATGGTGCAGCTGCCTTCTGGGGAAAGCCCCCCAGACATCATAGATGGCTAGACTCTCAAAGAAGTGATGGTCTCATGTTTCCTGTTGTGGCTATAACAAGTAACTACAACTTAGTGACTTAACACAAATTTATTGTCTTATGGTTTTGGGGGTGAGAAGCTCAAAATGAATCTTGGGGGGTTTAAATCAGGGTCAGAATGCCAGTGTTCCTTCTGGAGGTTCTAGGAGGAGAATTTGTTGTTTCATGCATTCCAGCTTCTAGAAGTCATCTTGGCTTCTATCCCCTTCCTCCCTCTTCAATGCCAGGATCTTCTGTTCTCTCTTTCCATCCTTGGATCTATGTCTCTGACCCTCCTACCCTTCTCTCTTAAAAAAAGACCCTTATGACTACTTGGGGTGACCCAGACAATCAAGGATAATCTATTCATGTCAATATCCTTAACTTAATCATTTCTGCACAGTACCATGTACCATGGAAGGTAACACTAGGATGTGCACATCTTTGAAGGAGGACCATTATTCAGCTCACTACACAGGCCATAGAGACCAACCAAAGCCCAAAAGATAAATGATTTATCAAGTCACACAGCTAATCTGTGACAGTGCCATGGCTATATCTGTGGCATCCTCACATCTGCCACATTTATGTGCATCACTGACAAAGATGGGTAGGAGCAGGCCCTGATGGAGGCTTTATTTTCATAATAAACTGGAAATGATTGAGGAATAAGTATAGGATTGTCAGTGATTTAAAAATAGCAGTTTAGAGAAGACAGAAGTTTATATTTTTTAAAATACATGTTTAATTCAAGAGCTTCCTTAAATATTATAATTTGGCTAGGGCATGCTACCTTCTAAAGATGTTAAGTGACTTGCAGTGGTAACATAACTTAAATAATCATGGGAAATTAAAGTGCCAAGGATCTATAGGTCCTTCTCTTCTTTCTTCCCACCCCCTACCCCTGCTTCTCTTTATGTCTTTATTACTCTGCCCATGGCTGCCATTTTGAAAATCAGTTATAGCTGGAAAACTAATTCAAACTCTTCAAACTAAAAGGAATGGCACCACCCAATGGGCTTTTTGCCATGGGTTAAGCCAAATAGAGTATGTGCCGTATTTCACAAGGAAGCCCACTTTATTTTGGTGTTGAAACATTCTTCTCAGATTCTGAGGAACTTTTTTTTTTTGTTTTCTTCCCACTTCTACCCAACAACAGCCTATAATAAATAAAAGGTTGATAGAATCTTGGATTTTGATGGCACTAGACATGCCATCCAGTCCGATTTTTCTCCTGAATTACAGGTCTTTTATCTTTGGCAATTATTTGCCATCCTCCTCTCTTGCTTCAATTTTCTCTATCTGTGACATGAAAAGGAATGATGGCCGCTGTAAAGACTGAATTAAATTTGAATTCCTGGGGTACCTGGGTGATTCAGTGGTTGATCATCTGCCTTCCACTCAGGTTGTGATCCTGGGGTCGAGTCCCATATCAGGCTCCCCATGAAGAGCCTACTTCTCCCTCTGCCTATGTCTCTGCCTCTCCCTGTGTGTCTTTCATGAATAAATAAATATAATCTTTAAAAAAATAATAAAAAATGAATGAATGAATGAATGAATGAATAAATAAATAAATAAATAAATAAATAAATAAATAAATAAATAAATAAATAAATAAATAAATTTGAGTTCCTGAGAGGACAGATGCATTTGGGAGGGTTGTGACTTGATTGTTAGGTTCATCTTCTCCAGAAGTCACTCTCTAACTCCACTTCTACTACGTCAGGGTTCTGTGCCCCTCCCCTAAAGATTCATAGCCCACTCACCTCATTCGGTAACCTTCCACTCCCATTCCCCCTCAGTGTGGTAATTATGCTTGTACATATCTGCCTTCCTTGAAATTCAGCCTAACTAAGGGCTGGACATGCAATAGAAGCTCATTGTACTGTTCTTGGACACTGTCAATGGATGAGTGAATGATGACTGTAAAATTTCAGGGCCGTATATTGGACACATGGATTCAGAGCCTTGAAAATACTGAGGGAGGAGGCAGGAAAGGGCTGAAGTTATAGTCTGTGATCTTCACTGACATGAAATTGGTAATTGGCTCCCCCCCCCATTCTGCTGACTTTCTTAAACAGAAGAAGATAACTAGAAATTTCCATAGAAATTTATTTTTATAGGCGTTTTAATGTGATGCAGAAGATGAGTAGATGATTCCCCTTTGGATATTTGTACCCAGCACTCCATGTCATTTTTTTCTGCCTATCAAATGAATGCATTTATGAGCTGCTGGTACATTAGGTTAGTGACACAGTGCTAGATTAAACAAAGACAAAGTCATTTTGCCAAGCTTCTGTCTGGCATTGATTGGGGGTCATAAAAGTCATTCACTCCTTCAGTTTGGTTTTGACAACCCACAGAATAATACCTCATATATGTTGAATGATACTTTCTTTGAAAAGCTTTAAATACCCTCTATATAGAACAAGGGTGATTCTCATACATTCCTGCAGCATAGAAAACTGACCATCAGCTCAGGAATTACTCAATATTTGGTGTACTTTAATGGATGGTGTGGGTTGGACTATGCCATCTTCCCATTAAGCCATTAATGCTAACTGTACTCATCAAAGAGGCCACAAGATGAGTGGGTCTGAAACAAGAAAATCTGAAGGTAAAACTTAGAGAAATTGACCAAGATCCAGGCCAAAAAAAAAACACCCTAGTGACACTCAAAGGGTCTCTATGGGTGGGAAACACTGGATGGCTCTCTCTGATGTTACCACTTTCATGCCATGGCTCTTTGTGATTTAGTCTCTCAAACCTTCCACCCATACTAATTCTACAATTTCTTTTTGTTTCTAGTTCCTTCTTTCTGGGGATTGGTGAACTCAGCTTGGAATCTTTGCTCTGTGGGGAAACGGCAGTCACCTGTCAACATAGAGACCAGTCACATGATCTTCGACCCCTTTCTGACGCCCCTTCGCATCAACACTGGAGGCAGAAAGGTAAGCAGCCATGTTGCTTCCATTGTGAAGTTGAGGATGCCAGGAGACGCTGACTCTGAAAGCTAGTCTTCCAGGTCTCCATCTCTGTTATGAGTTTCTCTTTCCATCTAAGAGTAAAATCACAGACCACGCAGGCCTACTGCCAACAAATATAATTATGTCTAAATTTTGCTTTCTCTCCCTAGCTAGTCAAACCCTCATGCTTCTAATTACTTTGTACTCCCTAGAGGTTGCCTGAGGCCCTATCTGTTGGTATCCCATGAAGGTCAGAAAGCAATGTTGCTTCCCAAGTATATCATGCTGGGAAAATCTCTCCTCTCAGAAATCTCTTTACTGAGGCTTCTTTTAACCTCAACAAAGTAGAAAAAAATTAACAAAAGTAAAATCAGACATTTATCATCTTGGAAGGAAAAACAAACAAAAATCACCTTAGATGATTTATAAGAAAATCAATAATTAATCTTTCTAGGGGCATCTTGCTGGCTAAGAATCCTAGCTCCTGCACAGAAATGCTGAGCTATGTTTTGTGATTCTCACACCAGCGTCCCTCCTTCCCTCACCTCCCCACATGATGTGCTTTTCATTAATTTGTGAAAGGGCATAATACCCGTGGGGTCTTCTTGTCACTGGGATCTAACATTTCTCCTGTGGGCTAATTTCTTTTTGACTACCTTTTACTGTTAAGTAGTTCGTTGAAGGTGGGAAATACACACCCACAGAAAATTGTGTTTGAAAATTGTGTTCCACCCCAAGAGGGATGGAAAATCATTTGTGTCCAAGAAATTGGGATTAAAATTATGGACAACTTTTGTTACTGCTGGCAGCTGATTCTCCAGGATGTGCTTTGTACTTACACAGTCTGTTTGCCTTACTTACCATGGAGTTTGTAAGTAATTTTTTCCCCTTCTGATATATTGGAATATATTTTTTCCTGTTACATAAATCACCAAAAAAACCAACCAAACCCAAATTCTAATGACTTATCTAAGAGATGTTAGTAACTTTGACTCAGGTCACAAAGTTTTTAAAAGATAGATTTTAAAAGACATTGCACATAATTGAGACTATTTCTCTAGGTAGTGTTTGTGTGCTATTTTCAATATGACTTGAGAAGCATTTTTGTAGAAACATCCTATGTAGGTCATGTAGTTTATTGTTCTGATTCCATAGAAATTAACCTATCCAAATTATTGTTCCATTTAAAGTTTTATTTTTATAAACTCTAAAGGAAGCTTAACATAGGTTCTACATATACCTCTCTCATTCAAGTCATGAGTATGGATAGGTTCATAGGTTCACTGACCAGTATTCAGGAAGGGCAAGTTGCAATTTTGACTTTTCAATCATTCTTTCCTTCTTGGAGATGGTAATGGAGGGAATAATTGTATTCTAAACAAAGGGGAGAAGCAGTAAAAATGCAGAATGAGGGTTGGTACCTGAGTTCCAGAAATCAGCTGAAAGATGACCAGCCTGAAACACAGAGACCAAGAAGAGGAAGTAGGAGGTAAAGATGGAAAAGGAAGATGGTGCCAAATCTAGAGGCTGTGTTAAGGAACTGAATCTTTCCTGAGTTATGGCAGGTGATCAAAGCATTTTTAGATAAAGAGTACGCTGGACATAGTAGGGAAAAGTGGCAAGGTAACACAAATAATGGATACATAATTCTCACTTTTCCATCAGCCCATCTTAGAGGAAAACATTGATGTGAAAGAAAAAAATAATTAATTCAAGGCAGCTTCTCCCTAAAATTTATTGGGAAAGAAGAGACGAGGGGATAGTGTGGTGTTAAAAAACACTCAAATGTTTTGGTTTGGTATTTTTTTGTTGTCTACAGTGATTTTTTTTTTTTATATTTCCAATTCAGTAAAGTGTACCTGATCCAAATCAATTTTCAAATGCATTGGAGTTTGGAATTTTGGAAACATTTACTTTGACGATGTAAATATTTATATCTGGCACGATTCTATTGTCAGCTGTTTGAAGAGCTGAGAACTGTCTGATGGTTTCCTTTGCATTAGCGAAAGGTGGAAACTAAAATATGGATGATAGTAGGATAAACTAACTGGTAATGAAACGTCTAAACTTGAGAGACAATAGCTAAATCATGTTTGCAAGGTTTTTAAAGGTGGTATTTAATGAGTTGGGGACTTATTTGGGAAGTGAGTATTCAAATCACTGCTGTGAATTTAGTTTTGCCTTGAAGAAATGTGTATCCAAATCAAAAGGTTTAAAGACCGACCTGTAAGAGTGGGAGGGCTTGCAGAATTTGGGCAAGGTGCCACATTTTGAAGTCTGATATCTGCTGGTATCAGTTTGTTAAATGCATCCCAGTCATTTTACACTTTTATCCATTAGCATCATTCCTGCTCGTGTTTAAGTGTACCTATGCCCAGACACATGAAACAGCCTAGCTGCAATCTCTGACTTGTGTTACTGTGTTTGTTTTAATGTGTTTGACCTGGGGCTCAAATAATGAATTAAGGGCTTGTCTTAGTAAGAGCAAAGGCTGAAATTCAATTGGAATGCAAGAATACAAAGAATAATAATAGTTAGATAATAATCAAAACATAACGTCTGGGACATAACAGAGTATATTCATTATACTTGAATAATGGTATTTCTTTTACTTTTTAGGTTGCTTACTTTCAGTGGTAATTCTTAAGCAATATTTTGGGATTTATTTTCCTTGAAGGAGAGTATTTTTTTTTACCCAGTTGTTCATATCTGACATACAGGACTCCTATGGACAAAATTTAAAATAACTGTGCTTTTCAAACAATACTCACATAAGGTTGGGTTGCCTATAGTCTTAAGAACTTTGAGTCAGTCTCTCACCCTTGACCCCATTCAACTTAACTCATAATAGTCTAAACAGGTGTTTTGTTTTGTTTTGTTTTTTAATGTTGGAGTTAATTAATCTATTCTAGGTAAAGCTACTGAATCAACTCAGGAATCATAGTAGGCAGGAGGAGATAATTCTTCCTTCATACTCTCAGATCATTTAAAATCCCTATATGTGGGAAACTGGATTATGATACAACTGATATTTTAAGCTCAGTTCAAGCTGATTGACTATTTTAAGATGGAGACCCTCAATAGTCAATGGACTTGTATGGATTCAAATTTATTTTTACCTTTCTTGTCTTTTTCCTCACACCAAAATGAGTGTACATTATGTGTTTATGTGTTAATTTTCATGTGCTATTCACTTAGGTAATCTTGGTAATTTGAAAATAACAATGTAGAGTGTGAATGTAACTGAAAAGCAAATTTGAATGGCCTGGCTTGATCATTTTGGGGTATGTTAGTTCCTCTAGATATTTGCCGGGACATTCTCTAATACAGGTGGGTGCTGGAGGGTTTCTGGTTAAGAGGTGAGCATTCATGGAAGAAATGTGATTTGTAGATAACTTCTCTGCTGATCTGAAATATCTAAAAGAAAAAAGAAACAAATGAAAACTAAGTCTAGGGGCACCTGGGTGGCTCAGTGGTTGAGCGTCTGCTTTCAGCTCAGGTCTTGATCTTGGGATCCTAGGATCAAAGCTTGCTCCCCCCATGTCGAGCTCCCTGCTTAAAGGGAAGCCTACTTTTCCTCTCTCTCTCTGCCGATCCCTCTGCCATTCCTTGTTCTTGTGCTCTCTCACTCTTGCTCTCAAATAAATAAATAAATAAATTTTTAAAACTGAGTTTAAAATCACTTGCTGATCCTACCATTTTAACCAAAAATCAGTTCTGGCATCCTTCCTCATCTTTAAACTCTTTTAATAAAATGGAAATCCCAGTAGTTAGTGACATGGCATTGCTTACGATATGTTACATGTAAAAGGTAGCATCCAAAGTCATTTACTTAATGATCTCAGTTTGTTTAAAAAGAGCCCATATTATGCATAGAAAAGAGACCAGGATTAAGAATAATATTGTTTCTTTCTACTTTGCTAAAGCTTCTAGATGTTCTGTAACAAGCTTGCATTAATATAATAATCTGAAAAACACCTATGGTTTTTTAATTCATTCCTTCATTTCAGGCAAAAATATACCTAGAGTTGACAAATATGATAGATGCAATAATGTCCTCTTCTAAAGATATGCATATCCTCATCCCCAGAACTTGTAAATATGTTATCCTACATGACACAAGGTATCTTAATTTTTTTTAAAGATTTTATTTATTTATTCATGAGAGACACACACACACACAGAGAGGGAGGTAGAGAGGCAGAGGGAGAAGCAGGCTTCACGCAGGGAGCCTGATGTGGGACTCGATCCCAGGACTCCAGGATCACACCCGGGGCCGAAGGCAGGTGCCAAACTGCTGAGCCACCCAGGGATCCCCGGCACAAGGTATCTTAAATAAGTGATTCAGTTAAGCATCTTAAAATGAGAAGATCATCCTATGTTATCCAGATGGCCCCATGGTAATCACAGGGTTCTTATAAGGAACAGACAGAGGCAGAGGAGATATGACAAAGGAAGCAGAGGTCAGAGTGATGTGTTGCCATGAGCCTAAAGAATGTGGGCAGCCTCGAGAAGCTGGAAAAGAGCAAAGAAACAGATTCTTCCCTAGAAGGAACACAGCCCTGCTCAAACCTGGATGTTAGCCCAGCAACACTGACTTTTGACCTCTGACTTCCAGAATGTAAGATGGCCCTTTCAAAGAGATTAGGGATGGAGCTGAGGACAAAAGACTTTAGCTTCACTCCTCCCTATTCCTGCTTTGCCAGCCTCCCTCTGAGGAGAACTTAGAGACCAAGACAAGGCTGTTGATTCAGTCTGTATAAGCCAGCCTCCAGGCTACAGGGTGAGGTGAAGGTAGATTTAAAGGGGGAAACGGAAGACATCTAACACAAGGCTATACATTTTATCTACATGACCATTTGCACATTTCCCATTAAATGAATATGAGGTAATAAAGCTCATCATTACCTATAAAACTAGGTATAAAAGTCTCAACCTGGCATTCACAGTCCTTGCAATATGGCCCCAAATCTCCCCTCCAGAGCCCTAATCCTCTAACATGTTATGCCCACCTTTGTTGCCAATGAGATTGTAATACTTTTTTCTTAATTGACTATATCTCACCTTTCCCTGTGGTCTGTGCTTTGACCATAACATAACTCTTCACCTGACATACCTCTGTACCTCAGCACTCCTCATCCCCACCTTTTTATTATTCAACCTCTGTGGTACCAGCACTACCTCCACCATGACACTCCTCTTGATCTCTTTAGTGGATGGTGAAATCTCTTTTCATTTGCCTTCTTAAGTGACTTTGCTTATATTTTATTTAGGACCTGAACCTTGGCCTATAGTATATTAGTCTTACTTGCCTTGTCTCCCTGTCTTAGAATAAGGGCTCCTCATGATGAATGTGCTTTCATATTTTCATTTTATATCTCTGAGGTTATCTATGATGGCACTAGTTGGTTTGAACTGAACCATTATCTTTGATTGCCAAACAAAAGGTTTATATGGAATTAGTGATGAATTCTTTGACTCAAAGTGGAAAAAATATGAGAAAGTCCCATGATGAAAAGCAACCTTGCCATCAACAGAATCTGTCATTAGAAACTAATTTTTGGTTATTGTCTTTTCCTGAAATATGGTTGAAATATGTTAAAAAAATAATGACTGTGAATTGGTTGGGTGCCTACAGTCTTACCACTTCTCTATTTTTAAATTTGCCCCATGAACCTGATAGCAAAATTTAGTTGACCACAGTTAATCATTGCAGTGTCTACATGGCTATGTTAAGACACCTTTTATGAGTAAGGCATTTATGTTCCTTCAAGGACTTTGCAATATATTAGGGGAGAAAATATACATATACAGAAGTTAAATCACAGTGGCTGATTTAAATAATGATTTGAGATAATAGTGGAAGAGATCCTAAGGAAGCAGTGAAATGATTAATTAGCAAATCAATCATTCTGACATTAATATTTAATGGTGGTAAGAAGTTGGGTTGGCTGAACCAGGCTTTATGGAGGTGCTAGGATGTGAGCTAGATGGAGAGATGGGTAGAATGAAATACTGTTTGCAAGAGAGTCTTTAAATGTTACGTGTTCTGGCTCTACGTGTGAAAGATTGAAGAAAATGTAAGAATAGGCCCATTTTGCCATCTAAGTATGTTACTGCGGTGCTGGTTTTTATTGGATAACTGATATTAAACTTTTATAGATAACTATTCTTTCCCATTTGGAACTCATTAGCTATCTTTAGGTACCCTGGGTCTTTTTATACTGAAGCTCTGGTACAGAAACGATACATAATAATTTTACATGTGCTTGTGGGATAGTGTAGATCTCAAATCGCTGACAAAGGAGTGAATGTAATTCTTACTTGTTTGTATTTTGCAGTTTGATAAATTTCTTGATTTGCCATACGGACAATATCCTTTCTCAGAAAGAAGCAATAAAGGGTCTCTTTATTTGGATCTAATTCTAACCAACAAGGAAAAGCAGCTTGGTGAAGTGGAATGGATAGTAAACTTCTGGAAGAAAGTGGATATGTCATCTTAAAAAAATATAGTAGCCAAAGTATAAATAAATAAATAAATAAACAAACAAACAAACAAATAAAAGCGTTGTCAGATATGTATCCTAAAACCTTCAAAAGGTGGATTTTTGAAATATCATAGTTAAAGTAGATGTAACCTCTTTGCCTCATGGAAGGTAACTCGAGACGATTGAGAGGCTCTTAAAAACGAAATTATGGTAATACAATTTCAAATAATGGTACCTCAAAAAAAGGAAGTTGTAGGAGCTTAAAGCTACAGATGTGTCTGCACAGGGAGTTTTGCCAAAAATAATATTTTTAAATGGCTTAGAAGAGATATGAGAGAAAGGGTTTTATAGCCAAGGAGAAGGACGAAAGTGGAAAGGACCTGTGAAAATTGTTTCAGAATCTAGAATGAATTTAGGTTGCAGAACGAGAAGATCTTTTAAAGTTACAGTTAGAGGAAGCAGGAACATTAAGACAGTGTAGACCTTCATTTGTGGGATGCGGGCTCGGGGATAGCTATCCTCAGATGTTCTGCTTCAGGTTTGGATTTGGGGTTTACCACTGACCACCTAGATACGAGAAACCTAACCTCTCTCTGATCTTCAGTTCTCTCCTCTGTAAAAGAGAGATTGTATTGTACCCGCCCTGCAGGGTTGTGGTGGAGGGAATTACATGAAGTAACATGCTTAGTAGGCAGGTAATCATTCCAGTTATCAGGCCGGTGGCTGGTAAAGGAGCTGTGCCATAATTGTTAGCTGTCTCCATCCATTCAGGTTGCTGTGACAAACTGTCACTGCCTTCTAAAGAATGGAAATTTACTTCTCATGGTTTTGGATGCTGGGAAGTCCAAGATCAAGGTACAGGCATGGTTTCATTCTGGCAAGGGCCCACTTGCTGGTTCATAGCTGGTGCCTTCTTGCTGAGTCCTCATGTGGTGCAAGTGGCCAGGGAGCTCTGTGGGGCCTCTTTCATAGGGGCACCAGTCTGGATCAGGAGGGCTCTGCCCTTATGACCTGATCACCTCCCAAAGGCCTCACCTCTTAATACCACCACCTTAGGGATTAGGATTTGAACATATGCACTTTGTGGGGAACAAAAACATTCAGACCGTGGCAGCTGCCATCAGAGGTATGCGGTAGCTGTTAGTGAGAAAACTCAACTTAATCCCACTGCAGTTTCCCCATCAAAGAAACTAATATTCACTTTAGAATCAGTAATATATATACTGAGAGGTGAAGTGGATGACCAAGTAAGAATCCAGAACTCTCTTGCCAACAGCCCTTATCCAAAAGTTTGAAATCCAGTAGGCATAAAGGTTAAGCTTTCTCTCAGGCATTTATTTATACAAAGCTGCACAGATTCAGACTGGGCTGGATTTGTTGTAAAGTCACATGTGGAAAAGTAGAGGAAGTTAGTGGATAATGTACTTGGCATGAGTAAGTAGCACAGAGAAGACATCAAGAGACAATTCAACTTAATTACATAGTACATAAGGTACTACTCCATAAGTGAGGTCATTGTCCTATAATAACCTTCAGTGAGAAGAGAGTATCTGGAATATTATAGTCAGATCCTTCAATGCTGATGATTAGAATAACTAATGGAAAAGATGTTGATAAAGTGAAACGCAGAAGAAGAGGAACAAAGTTGTGATGAGAAAAATCAAATATTCTATATGTTCCATATTCAATTCTCTATCTGTATCTGAAAGGATGAAATTTTAAGGTTTAATTACAGGTACCTTCTAATTGTACCTGTCCTGTGCAGCCTCAGACACAGAAAACCAGCACTGGTGTTTGGAAATGGTGTGGACCAGACTATATTTCAAAATAAGAATTCAGGCCACATGAAGGGTGAATGACCTTCATGTGTTTCTTTGAGAACGCCAGCACAGAAAGAGTTCTGGCAGGCGCTGAAGTCCACCTGCTACTGTAGAACAAGCCCAAGCATAGAGGAGAGCCTTGACCTGGCCTGGAATCCCCTTCCAGTAAGGAAACTGTATGAACAATGGTTAGATGGGCACAAGGAATATTTTTGAGGCTGACCCTGGAATGAGGATTTCTCTCCCAAAGGAGAACTCCCTTTAAAGCCCTAGCATTGATTTGGAAGAAACCTGCATTCTCATTTTTCTCATCCTCTATCAAAATTACTCCTCAAAGTTTGGGATACTGGATTCTCTCTCCTAAAGGAGAGAATTTTGCTCTGAGTAGTTAGAATGGAGGCTCCAAGGCAAAATGAATGGTACAAGAAAGGACTTTGACTAAAGATAAAGAAGAAGGCCAAAACTTTTGGGTGTATGCTCTAGCAGAGTGTTTTGCAGGCAGTGGAAAGTTTCAGTGCCTCATGCTGAAAAGTGATGAAAGATAAGCGAAATGTGAGAGACTGATGCTGTATCCTAAGTTGGAAATGGCCTTGGAGCAAAGGCGTTCTGTGGTTGACATCACGTAGCTTAGAGCTGGGCTCAGGATTACTGCTCACCATCTTGGCAGTTGCTTATAATGTGTCTCTCTTGACATCTCCCAGAAAATCAATGCAGTCTTCCAGCAAGTGTTTGAAGGAAACACCTGGATGTTGGCTTTAGTATTTTATAAATATATCTAGTTTTGTGTCTTACTTCATTCCTTCGGTGAGTCTCAGAAAAGACTTTGCTTTTCCTTCCTGCCTCTTGGTGTGTCTCTCTTTGTATTTCTGTCTCTCTCTCTTCCTCCCCTCATTTACCTTCCTCTTCCCAGTCACTATGACTTGCTCTCCTATCCTTTTCTCCCCATCCCAGTGTTTTTTCTACCATTCTCCTTGCCCCATTCCTCTGCCCCCCCATTCCCTACCTCCCTCCTCCCTCCTGGTCCTGGGTACATATGACCCAGGAACCTGTACCTTCTCTCTTCTTCATCAGAGTGGAATAGGGACTCCCCTTTCACACATTTTAGAAGGATTGACAAGTCTATGATTTTGGTGGCAGCACTTAACTCAAGAAATCTAATGAGTTTAGAGGCAGATGAATTCCTCCAGGAATTTCATGGGTGTTAAGTGTCCATCACATGGTACCACCTGAGTTGTCTGGTTACTTGATTCAACAGATGAAACCAATAGGCATTTTACAAATTAACTGCCCTTTCAAGTAGGTGACAAAATATCTTGTTCACATACGCTGCTTGTAGTTCGGCTCTCTTGCCATTTGTCTAAAAAGGAGAGAGAAGAGCAGGAGAAAAGGGAAAAACATGACCTAATTTTTACAGACTTCTCCCAGCTTGTCTTATTTCTCAAGCATTCCAGAACAAGTGTCTCCATTACAGGCAAGAAGATAAAACTGGCAAAACACCTGGGCGGCACAGAAACAGTCATATATCCAAGAGAAGTTCTGAATTTTGATATCAAAAATCTGATGTCGATTGTACATTCTCTCCAAGAAGGCTCTGAAATTGACCAATCTGCTCCTCATAAGCCTAATCATTTGGCTGTATAAACCAGCCAAGCTCTCCCTACCTGAACTTCAGAGACTTTGAGTCCAGTTAAAGGGCTGTCGTTGCCTAGAAACCAAGTATCTTCCGTCTGAAAATGAAAATAAATAATAATATCCCCATCACTTCAGGGGAAAGAAATGAAGTAGATTCTGTGTGAACAGCTTAAGAAAATACAAATTTTCTTCTAAGTTCTGCTTTTCTGAAACAAAAAAACTACATTAAAACTGGAAAACCAGAATAAAAAGTATGATTCTGGGAGTCTGTGCATCATAAACAACTGAACATCTGAGCAACTATCAGGCTTTTTCTTAATGCAAATCTATTTTTTAAAGATGTATTTATTTATTTATTTGAGACAGAGAGAGTATGTGTGAGGGGGCAGAGGGAGAGAATCTTTAAGCAAACTCCCCACAGAGTTCGGAGCCTGACGCAGGGCTCAATCCCAGGAAGCTGAGATCATGACCTGAGCCAAAATCAAGAGTCAGATGCTTAGCTGATCAAGACACCCAGGTGCCCCAATTTTTCTTATGAAAATTTAATGTCATATAGAAACAACTTTATTAATGTTGCATGGAGGATTAAGAATAATTGAAATAATCAATTTCTTTCCAATATCTTATATTTTAATCCCTTTAGAATGTAGACGTTTTAATCCCTTGTTCTGTACTATGTTAGGGCCAAGATCCACACTGTATGAAATATTAAGAGTAGCCAGTTTATTTTTCCATTTCCTCACCTCCGCACCCCAATGCTGTAGTTACGTAGGATGAGTGTCGAGATCTAACATAGAGCACAATGACGATAATTAAATGTTTTTTTTATTTTTTTTAAAATTTTTATTTATTTATGATAGTCACAGAGAGAGAAAGAGAGGCAGAGACACAGGCAGAGAGAAGCAGGCTCCATGCACCGGGAGCCCGACGTGGGACTCGATCCCGGGTCTCCAGGATCGCGCCCTAGGCCAAAGGCAGGCGCCAAACCGCTGCGCCACCCAGGGATCCCTGACGATAATTAATAATGCCATATGAAATACTGGAAATTTGCAAAGACAGTAAATTTCAGGTGCTCTTTCCAACAACAAGAAAATGCTAACTCTGAGTATATGAATGTGTTAGTGTGACTATAGTAGTCATTTAGCAATGCATGTGAATATCAAATCCTCATGTTGCACACCTTAAATATATACAATTTTTATTTATAAAGGTACATAAAAATGTTAAGTGGTAAGGTAGTTCAGCTTAGCATCTGTTTTTTTTCATACAATAAACTTGGTGTCTATTCAGTAAGACATTTTGTTAATGTTCTCATGGCCTACTTCATGTTCTGAACAGATTCTTTTCTGTGTTTACTAAGATCTTCATGAGATGTGACACAATATAATATTAGTCATTTCTGGCCCTTAGCCCTGAAACACACATGCTTTTACCATATATATAAAACATATTTACATATGATATCATATGTGAAGGTGCATGATCTCATTTTTACTAAGAAGTTAAAACATACACACCTGCACAGTTTGAGTGTCAGAGTCCATAGAAACCTGTCAAACTAGCAGCATCTCACCTGCCTGAAAATATTTTCTCCCACCTTCATATAACAAATATGCTTCACATCAAATTCTGTGGAGCATAGATTTTTCTTAATTTGCATTTTCTTCTGAAATATTCAGAAAATATTTCTCTTTCTTTCTTTTTTTTTTTTTAGTTGAGAGAAAGATGTATTTTTTTTAAAGCCAAGTAGCTATTTTCACTGATTTCTCACTGGGAGCTACATGCATGGCTTATGCTGGGTTAGAAGGGATTATGCAGTATGTACAGCATGTTACTATTTAGTGTTCATGTGCTAGATAGGCTTGAATATAGAAATCAACTCAGTGCTTGATGACTCCAAAATTATTCGTTTTAAGCTTGAGAGACTCTGATAGAATAAGATGTGGGCAAAATTATCAGTTTAAAATAAGTGCTGCATCACCCCTTCAGAATCAGATGCTTCCCCCAAGCCCAAATTTTTAAAGCCTGAGATGTAGCTTCTTGGACCAATGAATTGCTGAGAAAGTGTTCTTTTTTTTTTTTAAGATTTTATTTATTTATTCATGAGAGAGAGAGGCAGAGACACAGGCAGAGGGAGAAGCAGGCTCCTTGCAGGAAGCCCGATGTGGGACTTGATCCTGAGTCCCCAGGATCATGCCCTGGGCTGAAGGCAGCACTAAACCACTGAGCCACCCAGGCTGCCTGAGAAAGTGTTCTTAAGTGAGAGTTGCACGGGAGTGGAAGAAGCAGAGCAAGGAGAAGTTGGGCAAATATAGGAGTCTAACTGGAGTCCATCTGGACCCTGATCCCATGGAGCTCAAGCATGTATGGCACCACTGTTCTAGCAGCCTTCCACTCACCCTTAGTGGTCAGGAAGGTGGCCAAATGTGGATATAACCTCCCTGGTGTTCCCCGGCTAGGAGGCTCTCATGCCGTGGTGCCATGGTGCCCTGGTGCCCTGGAGAAGCTTGCTCATACTGGCTTTCCAGAGCCCATCTGAACATCTCTTCCCACGTCTACATACAGTGACATCAATTTGGCAACTTGAGATCCCCATGGTAGGTGTGTTTATACCAAAGAAATCTGCAAATGCTACTCAACAGGGCCATTTTTCCCCTAGAAAGCTGGTTGATAAATATTTACCAGTGTACCACAGTCCCTATATGCCAAGGCCAATTTCCACAAGAAGGAGGGAGCTGATTGTAGCCAACATTCATAGAAGCTGAGAGACCTGCCCACTATCCTAGGAAAGACCTGTTCACTATCTCCACTGGTGATCTGAGTGGATCACCAACAGCATCTATTATAGCTAGTGTTGAATTTGCTACAAATATTCATATTGGAAATGACTCCAATGACTATGTTTTGGCCTCCTTAACTATCACTCCACTTGGCTGCCCTATGTTTTATGTTCCCCAGTCCCAGTTGCCACTAACTATGGAGGAGGTGGGAAGCATAGAAATGATTGAATGGAATTCTGACTTACCTTCATTCTGATTCCTCTTTTAATACATCTTCTTTACTTGGTTGCTTTCTACAAGTACATTTCTCCTAATCATGTCTTTGCAAAGTAAGATTGGCATATGGGGACAGCTTTCACCCAATGCCCTGGCATTCACAAAGCAGTGTCACCAACAACTTTTCTGGTGTAAGCTGCCAAGCTCCAGAACCAGGGCTGTCCCAGGTTATTTCACAACCCCAATTCCCCAACCCCATCCCCTAGCTTCTTTTCTTTGTTTGTTTGTTTGTTTGTTTTTTAAGATTTTATTTCTTTATTCATGAGAGACAGAGACAGAGACATAGGCAGAGGAAGAAGCAGGCTCCTCACAAGGAGCCTGATGTGGGGCTCGATACCTGGACCTCGGGATCACGACCTGAGCCAAAGGCAGATACTCAACCACTGAGCCACCCAGGCGTCCTCCCATCTCCAGCTTCTTGTCAATGAGAGTATGTTTCCAGCAGAATAGCATGCAACACTGTAAACACATGCTGTAAACATATTTGCAGGTCCAAAGGGAGGCAATGGGGAGGAGCTTCTGGGCTTTTCCAAGTAAGTGATCCTTATTCAACACATTGCCTTGTGATGATGATTTCACAGTTTCTGAATCTAAAAGGTATGATTTAAAAAAAAAAAAAAATCTGAGTAAGAGTGAGGAAGTAGCCCTGTGCCAGGCAGTTTTGAGTCCACGCCATTCAATCAATTCGAAGTATTACTACCATTTTTCTCAAGAGTGTAATATACAACAACTGCCAAGCTTTCCTTTTGTGATTACAAAAAGGACAGATACTGGAGTGAGCCATATTTCAGCACTGCAGGGATATAAAAAATGAACTGCTAAAAACGGCCCAGGAGGAATGAATAGCAATAAGACATCAGTGTCATCTATATACTGATTTGTGATGAATTTCCAAAAGGCTTAATGGTATGATGCTATGATATATAGGGGCTTCCTGAAAGTTAATAACTGTAAGTTACACACTTGGAAGAATGTAATGGAGGAAAGCAAGTGATCACAGATAATATATAAATAACTAACTTCACTAATGTAGTTAAACTGTTCTGTGTGTTCTGGATTGCTACACTCTGTGATTAGAAATATAAAATTCAAGGGATTATGAAGACAGAAGAAGGTCAGATGTTACACAAACACCCATAATCACACGTTTGGTAAAGCTTTTCATTTTTCTTTAAAAGTGAAGAGAAAAGTGTATACCTTGATCACCTTTCAGAGGTGAATTAATGATAGCCAGAGTTCTTTGATGCAAATTCATGTGGGAGCAACAAAATCTGTTTGGAGGAACATATTGTTCTTGCTAATTACTATGTGGTCTGGCATTTCCCCCATGGATTATGTGTTGAAAGCACCAACAGCTATGAGGCAAAGGGTCCTACATAAGCGTAGTCCACTTTCAACCTGCAGGCTGGGCTCATTTGGCTCACTTCTTTTCGTGGCCATGTCTGACAAATTCTGGTTAGCAGTAAAGTGCATGGCACAAAGAAGGCACTCGATAAATGTTTATTGAATGAAATGATAAATAGATAAGTGCAAAAAATGCCCCAGATCCTGGAATCACAAATAAATGGGAAGAGAGAAAGGAACTAGATTTATTGAGTACCTACCACATCCATTTATACATACATATTTTATCTCATTTAATTCCCCAAACAACCTGAGATGGTCAGTTTTGCAGACCAGGAAGCCGAAATGTACAATTGTTAAATAATTTACCTAGAGTTATAGGGAAGAGAAGAAAAAGAGCTGAGCTTCAACCTTAGCTTGTCTGCCGAAAACACTGTGTTCCTTTCCAGAATGTTGCACTAAAGCTGAAGATGGGGAAAAAATATTTTCCATTATATCATGGATTTAGGAAGATGAGGGTATGGGATCAGAAGAGCCCTGACCTTCGGCCAATTTCCTTCTATTTGCCATCATTTGAAAGAGTGAGGGAAGGTGGTGCCCTGTGCTGGGTTCTTGCCATGTTCTGCCTCTTAATTGCGTCTCTGCAGCCTGTTTGTTTTGGCTCTAGCATCATACATATTTTATCCTTCGAGGTGATGCTGTAGGTCTGCTTTGTTATCTGGCTGCCACTCTGCTCTCCTGGCAGAGCGCGTACTGAATGTCATTTCTAAATGGGTAGTTAATTTTCCTACATCCTTCATCAAAAAAGTGCCACATAAAATGCCCCAGATAGTTATTGTCATCACTGCACCAGATCTGGCAGCTATAGAGTCAGGAGAAAGACATACAGTTTTAATTTCTAGGACACAGACATGGGTGTTTTCTCTCTGTATAGAAGGTGGCAATGCTTTCTCTATGTCCTCTGTTTGTTCTGCTCTCTCTTACTTTACGCTGAGGACACACCATGGTATTTCTGTATGTAGGGTATTCCCTCAAAGAACATGAATTGCCTGGTGGAGATTCTGATAGGCACATTCCCATGTTCTGCAGGGCTCAAGAGATCAAGGGAAACTTTTAAAGTCATGAGCCTCAGAGGACTGGTCAGTGTAAATGGCCTGTCCCTGTTTCTCCTGGGCACTCATCCTGTAAGTCATTTCATATGATGTGCATAATTTAACAGGGGCAAAGCTGGCACATCCCTGCCATTCATTTCTCAGCCTGCCCTTAGTTCTCTGTGGATAATAATGATGATAATGGCTGGAAATTTTAGGTTTGTTCTTTTCCACATCCAGTGTTAAGACCGAAAGGAATTCAGAGGTGACCCTCAGCTCTCAAGTCATGTCGGGAATAGGACAATCAAAGCAAAGTCTGAAAATAACAATGGTTTTTAGCTCCCATCCCCACTCAAGACCATTGCTGGGAGCTTACCCCAGCCTCCCAGGTCTCTTCCTTCTCTGGGGTTCTGGGTGACTCGTGCTTCCTGGGAGGCATGCCTATGCAGGTGGGGTCACTCCGCCCCTTCCATCCACCCACTGGTACTCTGCATGGCTCTTGCAGGGACTGCTGAAATGTGTACTATCACTCCCAACCTGACAGTGGTGTATCTCCAAAGCATCTGAAGACATTTTTCCCAAGCCCAACTGGTCTGACCTTGAATGAACTTCAACTTTCTTTGGAGCTTCTAGAAGATAGCATGGCTTTTCCAATTCCATAGGATCCTCTGACAAAATGTTTATAGCAAGACCCTAGGGTCTTCCCTGGAAACCGTTTGAAAGTGACCTTGCCTGGTGAGAATCAGAAGTGAAGTTCTCAGGCACCAACAGAGGACTACCTCACCCAAAACATGTGTCTTTCTACTCTCTCCCACCTCTAAGTAATTCACCCATCCTCCAAGCCCCCAACTACCAACAATTGGTTTCTTTCTCTTTACTTGAGACTGTCATTTTGAGTTCCAAAGTCCTCTTTACTGTTTCCTGAGAATGCCCTGAACCTTTATGTAAATTGTCCCTCAGAGGCTGAATCAATACCCTTGTGATTCTAGAAGAATATGCAAATTAAGCTAAGCTAGTATTTAACTCCCAGTGCACAGGACATCCCCCCCCCCCATTTTGCCAATTGGGAAGAACCCTTTATGAATGGATGCCCTTCACTATGCCCCTTTGCTTCCACCTGTCCTCTGCTATGAAGAGTGAGCAAAGCCACAGGATTGAGCTTTCCCTCCTGTAACTGAAGGATATTCATTCGTAGCACAGACTGGTGGGCTCTTGGAGCACTTTGAATTGTTTCTAATGCTATTAATGTGCATGCAGCATTATTAGAAAGTACTTTGAGTTTTAGATATGTTACCACGGCTTTTCAAAAGATAAAATATACATTATACTGCATGGAGTATATGAAAGTTCAATAAAATATGATAATGTTGCTCCACACGCTGTTCTCTTGGGTATGATACCAGGAAAATATTTTCCCCTGACAAGTCTCTTATAATGGATGAAAATATTCCCTCTCATTGCACATACAGTGCAAGGTTTGAGGCATATTATTGGAGTCAGGTAATCTGCCTCTGAAATACTGGTATTTGAAAAGCAAATTTAAGGCTTAGGACATTTCGCTTTATGATCATTGACAGTGATGTTAGTAAACTCTTTCTCTAGCTATGAAGAAGAGAAATGGCAGGCAACTTGGGCTTTTTTTTTCCAGTTGCCATTTGCTTTTTACTGACTGTACCATATGGAGCACAGTAAATAAACTATGAGGTAGCAGGATGCAGACAAAAAAGGAATCTACTTGGTCTCTGGCAGCAAGTTACTTTATCCCCTTAAACCTGTTTCCTGATCTATAAAGTGGAGTTAATATTAAAGAATATGGTAAGAATCACAGATTATTAGGATGCTCCCATTATTGTGCCTAGCACATAGTGTTTCCATAATTTAATTTTAATTTAACAGAGAAATAGCTGACCCTGGAAATTATGTCACTGTAGTAGTGATACCCATGTAATAATAGGCTTGTGATTTGAAGTCAATTTTATTTATGCCATCAGTACTATTTTAGCCCATAAAAACGAGGTAAAAGGTGTTGCATATAACTTGCTAAAACATATAGTAGAAGATAAGCTTTGAAAAAAATACCGTTTTCCTTCTACCCTGGACTCTCCAGCTGGGGCCCAGTAGATTAGGCTTACAAAAGAGAGATTAACATGAAAGAAGCAAACGGAAGTTTATTAACATGTGTGTGATGCCTATTAATACATGAGAGCAATACATAGAGATGAGCAACTCAAAGGGGTGGTTGGAATTTGGTGCCTATATAACTAAGTTAGTAGGAGAAAGAGAGGAGAAGTGAAGGAACTTATGGAAAAGCAAATGACTTTTTGGAATGATAAATGGGCTCCTAGGAGATGGGATGGGAGATATGATAGTTTGTGACAACATCGTCTGAATGTGGTGCTTTCCCAGAAGAAAAATTAAAGTTGGGAACTTTTTGACAGTTGAATTCTTTGGAGAGGCTCTGCTTTTAGGAAAGTAGGGATATCAGGAACCCAAATGAGTTCAGCTCAAAATAATTCTTATGCCTAACTGGCATATTTTGGGGTGGCGTTTCCTGGTCCCCATCAGCGATAGCTATACATCCTAGTTTTCATGGAATACAGTCCTCTATTCTATAATGTGGCATATATTTACCCATGTCTAATGGTCTATCCTGCTTATTCCTGAAGCCACATAGTATTTGGCTCATAGTAGGTACCCAATAGATATGCACTGAAATTGTTGGTAGCCACTTAATGTTTATTGTATTTAATTTGGTCTCGGATGGCCAAAGTAGCCTAAATAAAATATGCAGAAATGTGGATGTTATCATTATAATTCCCATGGTTTCCCCCAGGAAAGGATAAGTAGATAACTCAGACTTTTACTGATTGAACAAAGTAATCTCCAACACATCAAATGATTAGTGCTTAACAGTAGATCCACCAGACTTGCACTTGGGTTTCCAGACTCCTCTTGGTAGCTCTTTACTATTTTGTCCTAGTCCTTTGAGCGTCTTCTGGATTGTCCTTTTGTGTCACTCCAGCCAATGGTCTCAGCTCACTCTCCCATCTGTGTGTGATGGGCCAAATATACACAGTGTGTGTGCCAATACACAAGCGTCCACATAACATGTCAACTAAAGGGGCTCTTAATGTCCAGCAGAACGAACCACCTTCTCTACCGTGTACTTACTGGGTGTGTGACTCTCGCAGGATCAGTTCATTTGCCAGCAGGCAAAAGGCAGGTCTGCTGTCAACTCTATAAGCCATATATTGAAGTAAACATCAGAGAGGTAAACAATTATAACTCACCCATTAAATTTGGTTATGCAAATAATATTCTTGATCATTCTCTGACTTAACCTTCACAACAGCTTTGTGGCATAGTCAAGGCAGGGTATTAGCAAGCTGTTGCCACAATAATGCTATTTAATAGCATTATTTAACAAATAACTACAAAATCTCATAAGCATGTATTTTTTACTCATGAGTCTTCAGGTCTGCTGGAGCCAGGTCTTATTCAAGTCAAGGCCAGCTAGGCTTTGTGGCTTAGGCTAACAGGGCAGCAACTACTTAAAGCATGACCTTTTAGTTGAGATCAGAAGTTCTCAGAGGGGGATGTGGAAGCACACAGTGCCACACCTTAGGTGCCTTTTGCCTTAGGTGCAAAACTGGGCCATTGTCACTTTTACCCACATTACACTGGCCCAAGTTGCATTGCGGTCTGCGGTTTCTACTACATTCTCTCCGCAACTGAGATTGGCCTTTATCTGAGAAAGTTTCACGTGAAACAATCCACAGTTGACAAAAGTGATAAATTGAAAGGTGATAACTTAGGACAAAAATTTGTTGTCTCCCCCTGACCCCCCCAGTGACAAACACCCTTAAGATTGATTTTGCCTTACAAAACTCAAATTTATGAACAATCTGGAGGAAGATCTACCCTTAAAATTGCTGCTGGCATTTTCATTTTGTAAAGGACATTGCGTCATTGGGTCTTTCTGAAGGAAGCCCTCAGTAAGAAATTTCTTTAACTAACACCAAGTGTTAGGAAAAGCCTTGCTCCCTCTGCACAATTGATGTGCCTTCTTTCTCCACGAGGACTGTGTTGTTCATTTCCTTTTAAGTATAAAGAACTTCAGAGCCAAATTTTCACCTGTAATAAAATTAGTGGGCCTTTATAACCTGCTGAATTACTCTCTGGGTCCTGCCGTTCTATTCTGTCTTTAACCTGCTTTGATATTTTTTGTTATATATAACTTTTTTCCCCTGTAAGCCATATGAAGTCTTTTGTGGAATGACACGTGATAGAATGAAGAGCCAAACAAATAATTAAATAAATCAGAGGTACCTAATTAAGAAGAGGGAAACCAGCTGGTCTGTTTCTCTTATTTCTAATTTTATTAATTACCATTGGTAGAAAGATATTTTGTTTATAATCAAAAACTAAAATCTTTGGAGATTAGGTTTTACAAAAGAGCTTAAGGGTAGGATCAAAGGGGATTCTGTGCATTGTCTCTAAGTCTCCCCTCTGATATCACCCCCCCTCCCTAAGCCTCTCTTCTCCCCACCCTCCCAGCCCAAACCCACAAAAGGACCTGAGCTTTCCCTTCTACTGTTAATTCCTGTCATCCTGCTTCTGACTGGGAGGTCTGGTTCAAATAGCTCAGTCACCAGTATTTGAAAATAAAGGACAACAGAGAGCATATGGATTAAGCAAAACAGCAAGGGGCCACATTTTATGACAGAACTATAATTTCAAACATTGAAGCAGAAAATACTCTCAATTGCATGCAAAGTGGAAGGAGTTGTAGTAATTTAAGAACCCCCCATGCACTGAAAATACAGGAGGGGTCTATGAGTCCTGCAGGCTGTTGAGGAGAGGGGTCATTCTCCACATTCTTGTTACCTTCTGAAGTTAACATCAGTGAGATGAGCACGTTGCACAAGAGTGAATTCTACAAATCTCAAAGGTACTAACTACTCTCCTAAGAGAAGATGATGCTTTTCCTGGGAAACCAAATTATAAAAAGCTGAGCCCCCAATTGACAATTAAAGAAACAGCTATCAAAAGAACATCTGTAGAAGATTCCCTGAAATGGGCTCTTTGTCCTTTCAATGATGGTTGGAAATTGACAGGTTCAGTCTCATCCTGACACTGTAATTTTGCTCTTCTAAAGGGGGTTGCTTTTCATTTCTAATATTGTCTGTGTTTCTCCACTGTCTTCCTATGTCTCAAAATAACTCCGTAGAAAGAGCAGAGGACACCATATTTCCCTCTTTCAAACTGATAGTGTTTACCTCTGAATTCTACCTGCCTTGTGTGGCTTTCATTTCCTGAAATCATGATAGGCAGCTCCATGCTCAGTCTGTAGATAGTGAATAATTCTGCAGGCCTGACCTCTTCTTTCAGAGAAATCTGAGCTCCCCTTTACTACAATTTTGCAGAAACAGAGATGGCATCCAGTCTTATTCGGTATTGCTTTAACTGGGAAAATGATTTTTATCTTTAACAAAGCCAGGAAAGAGTATCTCAGTACACCTCCCGTCTTCCATCTCACCTGTGACAAGGAAATGGCTGCACATTTATTCCGACTGTGGCAAAGCTAGCATGGCTGCTCTGAAACATCATGTGCTCGTGCATGCATTCATTTGAGTTATGGTCTTCCCTGAAACAGAAGGACAGCTGTATCTCTGGCTTTTGCAGAGAACCAGATGAAGTCAAGTCAAGAAATTACTTAGGAAAGCCAAGGACATTTTATTCAGTGAAAGTAGCCTGTCTCACTAATGTCCTTGCATTGCTATCAGATTTGCATAATCAGAGTTTGATTCTCTGCATTTGGACAGATGTCATGGCACATAGCTTTCCTAGTTATTTGGTAAAGTAAGTACTAAACACATCACTGGAATATGAGCTGCAGTGCTGCGAGTTTTAATCCAGTGGATTTGACAGGAGCCATTGGGAAGATACAGCATCATTCTTTAACTGAAGTGGCTTTTTATTTAGTAACTGAATTTGTATTTCTCCACTAGTCTGAAATGAAGGTGGCCAATATCTTCAGCTATTTCTATTGGCTGCCTCCCATTTTATTCTGGTGTAGAGCTAGCTAGTATCAAAAGCGTCTAAAGTGGAAGGCAAGAGTAGGAAGATACGGAGTTGAATGCTCTCAGAGGAAAACTCAGCTCTTAACAAAATCTAATCTAGCAGGCGGGAGCTGTCAACATGATAAATATTCTAGTCTATAATATCGGTTTACATACCAAGGCAGAAGAAAAGGAGAAATTATTCACACTTTCAAAATTTGTTAAAATGATGTCGTTTGACTTCAAGTGACAGAGGCCCAAGGAAATTCAAAGATGGGAACCTCTTAGGCTGAGCCGGATTCTGGACCCTCCAGGGGCCTTCTGATGTGTCAATGCCCCCAAAGTAATTACATGGCCACACATGAGCTCCCTCAGGTTTACCATTTGTGAGAACGAGTTCTTCCAATTAATCTTTGCGTGTTAGCTAACTGCAAGTCTCATCTGGTACTAGGTGCATGCAGAAGCAAGGGCAGAGTTTCAAATTGAATTGGATTTCAAAGTTATCAGTTGAAAGTGTCTTTGCAGTAGTGTTTGTGGGGCAGAGAGCACTGGCTTTGAATCTTGCAGAACTGGGTATGATGCCAGCTCTGCCATTTTTTCATTCATTTACCCCTATTTATTGAGCATCTGCTATGCAGATACATAGTGTTCTAAACTATTATGTACCAGGTCCGTATTGTTCTAAATTCTGGCATATGACTGAAAAACAGATAAAGTCCCAGCACTGATGGAACTTATATTTTAATGAAGGTAGTACAGGAAAAGACTCGGAGATGAACATCTGTGTGCAGGAAGTTGCCTGAAGACAGCTCTCAAGCTTAACTCCTGTGAGGGAAAGGAAGGAAGACTGAGCAGAAGTTGGGTTGCAATGTAGGTGCACCCATGGAGAGCTCTGAAGCTAAGATTGCCCTTCAGAGATCCCTCTTTGGAATGTGAGGGCCCTCACCTTCAGACCAATGCACAGGCCAGTCCTTGACTGAGGGCTTTCTGGAAGGTGGTGTGACCTTAGGCAGGAGGCTCTTCCCCTCTAAAAGCAATTCTGGGAAAGAGCTGGCAACTAAGGACTCCCAGCTGTAGCACTCAGAGCAGTTGGGAGGATAAGTCCTGCAGCCCTGGATGGGGATCTGGTCAGCAACAGATATTAAATGAAGTGTGTGTGTGTGTGTGTGTGTGTATGCTTTATAGATATAGATACAAAATATACATACTAGAGAGAGAGAGAAGTTAGAGAGTTGGAGAGCTCAAAACAGATGTGGTTGTTTTTTACTTCAGACAGGATATATTAGAACACAGGATATATTAGAACACAATCATATGGGATCCCTGGGTGGTTCAGTGGCTTAGCGCCTGCCTTTGGCCCAGGGTGCCATCCTGGAGTCCTGGGATCCAGTCCCACATCAGGCTCCCTGCATGGAGCCTGCTTCTCCCTCTGCTTGTGTCTCTGCCTCTCTCCCTCTCTGTGTCTTTCATGAATAAATAAATTTTAAAAATCTTAAAAAAAAATAAAAGAACACAATCATATGCTAACTGGAATAATCCAATTCACCAGTAATGCTAAGGAAAGACCAGTTCCTTGTAAGTGTCAAGTCATCCTTTAGGCAAGAGAAGGAGGGATCCAGTGCAAAAAGGAGGCACTGGCCATAGATGGGTGAAAGGACAGCTCACCCCCATAACTGGAGGGATGAAGAGAGTCTAGATGCAGATGGGGCTGGGGAAGTAGATTTGGTTACAGGAAGGTGAAGTAGCTCCATGTCTAATTGTTTTGTGTTATCAGTTAAATAATCAGGTCATCAACAGAGAGCAGAATGGGAATGAGAAATTTGAGGAGGGTGGGGAGGAGGTATAAAATAGATATCCCTGAATGTAGATCGTAAATTGACCAAAGCATTGCTAGGGAGTCCTGAGGGCATACTTGAGAGTTATGGTTATGGTTACGAATGAAAATACAGTTGTATGTTTTTAATCTAAACTCATTCTATAGTTGGGAACAGGAACAAGGTAGGTGGAGAGCTAGTTCCAGCCAGCTATTGGGTGTGGCAAGTGACTGTGATAAAGGAATTGAGTTGTAGGGAAGAGGCTGATCATGGTGATGGACCAATTGAGTTGTAGGGAAGAGGCTGATCATGGTGATGGACCATAGATTCTAAGCAAGGAAGAAGGGAAGCAAGGGAGTAATGGAAATGCTACTTACTAGCCATGTGATCAGAAGGGAAAAAGAAGTCTGCCCAACTTAACCAATGCTCATGGATGGTCTATGCCCCATGCGTGATCTGTGTCCCGTGCTTTTGGATCTGTTTTCAATTAATTCTTGCAAGTTGGTGAGGTCAGGAGAAATAATCCCCACATGAGATGCATGTGAACTGTTTGCCCAATCTCTTCTAACTCCCTGCCTAGGCCTCATATTCCAATTCTACAACTATCTCCATGTCACAGAGGGGAAAGCCAACAGAAATTTCTGGGACACAGATGAGTAACCCTTTGGATTTCCAATCTTGGGGCAAATCATCAATCACTTCCTTGCCTTAATAAAGAAAATTTCCTTGCCTCTTTCTCTGATTGTTGAGATTCCCGTCTGCCTCATAATTACCTCTCATGCTGAACATCAGAGCAAACAAAGCAACTTCCATAGAAGGTTGACAACATGTAAATATACTTTTTGATGCTTTTTATATCTCTGTGACAATATAACAAGTAAACTGAGGACTAGTAATTCCTCCAAGCATATTGAACTAAAAACTGGCAGAGCCAGGATCTGAAACCAGATCTGCACAGGCAGAGAACCCTAAAATCTATGTGGTTTGTAGTACATTCACTGCCCCCACCGCCCCCCATCCTCCCACCACTGCCCGGCCATGCTTGGGAAGTGGAGGGAGCCTAAGATAGAGACTTCTTTGCCAAATCTGCAAATAGAAGAGGCCAAGAGAGGTTGGAGATAGAGTAGAAGGGGATTGACTCTCTCAGTCACACAATTAGCAAATAAGGACCCTAGGATAGAACTCACTCCATGTATGTATGAGAAGATTCCCAAAGTATATTTTTATTGTGAGATTTTTGAGGCTATTTGTCACTTTGAATGTTTATCTCATTTTTTTTTTCTGTCCCCTGGTTAAAAATCTCTAGAAAATGTGAAAGGAGCTCTGGGCCTACTTTGTGAACAGGGGAAGGATAAACCTGAGACTCTTTTGATGCTGCTGTGAGCAATTGACTATATTCAGCCAGGTGGGAGCTAGGACATGGGCAACAGGGCCAGAAGAGAAGAAAGATGACAGAGACAGGATTTGAATAGATGAGCCAGGTTAGGAGCAAGAAAGACCTTCCCTGAGGTTCCAATGAATAGTCAGCCTCATTCCTCCAAATGAGAAACCACTGGCCTGGTCAACATGACCTAAGTTTGTAATAAAAGTTTTTTTTATGACTATTGTTTACATGGATTGAAGGTGACAGACACATCCAGTTAGTTTGGGATTTCCCCTGCTTTAGCACTGAAATTATTATATCTCAAAAGCCCTCTCAGTTCCAGCCAAGCCATAGGTTGGTCACCCTATGGTGCATGTCCAATACACAGGAACTGTACTTCATTCAAATATGCTAGTCCCTGATGTCCTATAAGTATATAGGCCTGCCAGCACTTCCCATTTTTGTGTAGAAGGTATGCCAACCCTACTGCATCTGAGGAACCAAGAAATTTCCTCCTGCTTCAGCTTATCTAAGAAAGTATTAAGGCCTTTGTAATATAAAATAGCTTATTGCATTATTCTTTCTCTTTGTGTCCTAAGAATTCCCTTCCTGCCGGAATATTTTAAGCTCTTTCTTGCTTTTGAAAACCGTTTCTAACATAATGTAGATGGGGTACAGTGTTGGCTAATTAAGTTTTGACACATCACCATATTCGATGAGGTGGCTATAGCGTGCTTCATGTAGGAGGGGAAAAAAATTAGAAAGAGTATAATCAGGTTTCCACTCCTTCTAGCATAGGCGTCCTGATGCCATCTGTTACCCTTAGCGGAGGATGCTTCAGGTTAGGAGCTAATGCTTTACTATGAATAATGTGATATGATTGCAGGAGGAAAAAAAAAAAAACTGTGTGTGCCTGGCTTGTTTGGGAAGATAGGAACATTCCAACTTTACATTCCATCCATAAACTGAGGGCAAGAGGATAAGTACTTACTCTATGCAGGGTGGAGAGGGGAAAACAGAGCAGCAGTGTGTTAAGAAAGAGTGAGTCTGGGATCCCTGGGTGGCGCAGCGGTTTGGCGCCTGCCTTTGGCCCAGGGCGCGATCCTAGAGACCCGGGATCGAATCCCACATCAGGCTCCCGGTGCATGGAGCCTGCTTCTCCCTCTGCCTATGTCTCTGCCTCTCTCTCTCTCTCTCTCTCTCTGTGACTATCATAAATAAATAAAAATTAAAAAAAAAATTAAAAAAAAAAAAAAAAGAAAGAGTCAGTCTATCAAATTATTACCATTAATGGATAAGCATTATCAGGTAGGCTTCTTTCAGTCAGCATCTGAAAACTATCCTGAGAATGTCCAAGCCTTCAAGGAACTACAAAATTTCCAGTCCAGTAGAGGGTTGCAGAGAAACTCTCCCTTAAATCAAAAGTAAGTATCATGTGTAGATCATATGCTTTTTAAAGCACTCGTTAACTATCCTTTGCCACATTTATCTCATTTCTGATTTAATTTAGGGCTGTATGATCAATATAATTTTGTCCTCCCCATTACATGATAATCCTCATGGGTAAAGATCACATGTCCTTTACTGTGGATCCCAGAACCCAACACAAAGCATGGCAGCAAGAAGGCACTCAATGATTATTTGTAGAATGAATGAGGAGCAGCACGCCCTTTTTTTTTTGAGAACTTGTTATGTCTCTTTTACATCTCTCATTCCATCATATTATACTACTAGATTTAATTCCCTACGGTAGGCAGCCATTGCTGAATCCCCAGGACTTTCATAGTGCTTGGCATGCAATAAATGAGTATTGCATGAATGGCTGAATCAAAGAGTGTGATACAGGTGGCATTTTAATTTTTCTGAGGCGACACCATAGTGAATTTATAGCAGACTTACCTAGAACCTTTGTCCATCAACGTTTCACACAGCTGATGGCCTGGCTTATCTTTCCTGCCAAGGGTTAGCAGGACTCTGTGTAGATAGCCATTGTCCTTAAAGAGGGCACTGAATTAAGAGCTGAGATTGGGCCCAGTCTCACATGTTTACTAGCTTATTTTGTGGCCAGAGAGCTGTTCTCATTGCCCCTGGCTTTTGGTAACAAGGATATTAACAGCGCCTGGTGTTGCCATCTCCTAGGGGTCTTATGAGGGACAAGGGGAAAAGGGTGAAAAATGAAGTTACTGAGAATAGTATAAATCACCATACACACATGAGGTTCCTGATATCCTGCACTTCTGGCTCACTAGGAGCATCTTTCCATCTCTGAGACACCTACAGCTATGTTCCTTTTTGAGAGAATTTTGAAGTAGTGCCTCCAAGAAAGAATGGTAGGAAATGGTTTTTCAACCTGCTGAAGAAAAAAATCTAACCTTGGTCCCCTGGAGACCCCCAAAGATGGTTCACACAAATATTTTCTAGTTCATTATCTTCAGAAGAGAAATTACACAGCATTTATTTATTTTAAATAAGATATTCATGTGTTTTCCTAATGGGGAAGTAACAAGGGTTTGTAAGAGACAAGAAATTAAGGGGAAAAAAGGAAGAAAAGGTACACATAATCCCACCTTTGAGAATTGACCACTAGTAATATTATACTATATTTCTCTTATATTTTTTCCAATAACTGGTTTTTCTCTTGCAAAAGAAAGGATTTTATATCCTAATTTTTAAATTTCCCCACTTCATCATAAACTCTTGGCAACATTGTCTTATACTGACTGTATACCTGAGCTTTATAAAATTATTACAAAGATGAAATGAGGGGGTGAATCTATTTCTAGTGAGTCCTAATAAGGGCTTGATAAATGTGTGCTTCCTCTGTCATCAATGATGACATCATCATCACCATTATTAATATTGCCATAGTTTACTCAGTGTTCTCTTCTTACACTGGCCTTGTAGAATGTTCCTGAATTTGGGTATGAAGAGTAAATTCTAGACTCCTAACTCCCTCTTTTTTTGAGAGAGAGAGAGAGAGAGAGAGAGAGAAAGCATACAAGTGTATGGGAATGCATATGCGAGGGTCAGGGGAGGGGCAGAGGACAAGGGAGAGAGAAAATCTCAAGCAGACTCCCCACTGAGCACAGAGCCTGAGGAGGGGCTTGATCCATAACCCTGAGATCATGTCCCAAGCCTAAATCAAGAGTCAGATGCTTAACAAGCTGAGCCATCCAAGTGCCCCTTCTAACTCCTTTTTTTAAATAAACTTCTCTAATATGTGGAGGAGTTGTCATGATATTTTAAAATCTACTCAAAAGCAAGAAACAAAGTTTTTTTACACACAATGATACTAATAATTCTTTCTCCTTTTAGCCTTGCTGCACTAAGATTCACAAGAGTGCATGGGTGTTATAGCTGGGATATCAGAAAGCCTGGGAGAACTTACAAGTTAAGTTCTTGGTGCTCATATTCACAAGAATGTCCACCAACATTGTAGCTTAGAGCATTTATTCTTTCGGTAGACCTTTGCCTCCACATCATCGTTATTTGTAATCGGCACTAACTAGAAGCTGACTCTGGGCTGAGCCCTCATTATACATACACAACTATGTGTGGATAGTTCCTCCTTACCTGGGACCCACAAAAGAAGGTTTGAGAGGCCAGGCTAGAGTAGAGGGGGGCATTCATAGAGGTAGTTTACCAGTGGTTAAGGACATGGGCTCTGGGTACACATGAAATCCCAGTTCTGCTTCTTCCCCTTTCACCTCCTACTCTAAGCAACCTGAGGTAACATTTATAAGACAGAAACATCACTTAGGACCAAGAAAAAGAACTGATATAGTAGCCAGAAAGTGATACCATGTATGAAGTCTTAAGGGTGGAGTAAAATTAATAATAAAAGCATGAGGAAAGGCATGTGTTGTAAGAATGAGGGATAAAGAGTAGCTCAGTTTGTGGAGAGAAATTTAAGACCAAGTTTATGAAAAATGTGAGAACTTTATGTTAGAGGTTTATTTTTATCTGGCTTTTATTTGGACCGTGACAAAGGGTAGATCTATTTGGACCCTTATAAAGGTGGATCCATTCTTCGCTGGTACTGTCTGTTTGTGACTTAAAGAAATAGAGAAAAAGTTGATGGGGGAGAAGTAGGGATAGAGTTAGATACATACATACATACATAGAGATACAGCTGTGACTCAGTTGGTAAAACACAAAATATTTAACTTAAATATAACTTAAAGGCAGTGAGCTAACTTTGTTTTAAGATTTAGTAGTATGATATAAAAAATAGATCTGTTGTCCTTTCATGCATGATCCAGCCAGGTGTAGTATATACAGTGTATACATGGTATGGTATAAGATATAAGTGAGCCATCTAGGGGAGGCATCTGGTATGAGGAGCTTTTGTTCTAGATAGGCTGAAAAAAGAGAAGAATATATATACCACCCCATGAGCCAGAAACACTGAGGAAAAACCATCCCTAGTGTCTCATTTTTTTTTTTTTTCTGGTTGAAGAGCAGAAGCTATGGGTTGAGTTTCTTTCTGTACATCAAAGAGACCCATGAGTCCATATCTCTCTCAACCATAAAGTAAACCAATTTGAAAATAGTTTTTGCCTCTTGATTTTTAGCTAAAATTACTTAGAAAAAATACATTAAAAAAACACTTAGCATTCCATTAAACAGATTTTTATGCTTATTAAGCAGGTTCAAAATCAATTAAGATTCAAGGAAATGGGTCAAGTCCCCATCACAAGTCAGAAGAAAGAAAATCACTTTTTGGTGAGAATCCAGTCTAGGCTTGATTTTGTAAGAATGATTTGCTTGTGATTTGCCTAATGTCAGTATTACCTCATGTATCTCTAGAATCCTTTCACTTCTCTATATACTTCCAACTTTATCCTAACCCAGACCATTGTCCCTTGCAAAGACAATTTAATAATCTTTTCATTGGTATTGCTGCCCTCCCCCCCACACACTTACTTTCCACTTCATCCTCTGTTCTATCTAGAGATTTTTAAATTATAATTTCCTTACCTCCAACACTAGCACTGATTCACACCTTTGAAAAATTTCCTGTAGTGTTTAGGACAAAATCAAAATTCCTTACCACAGCCATATTATAATCTCCTATTGATCCTTTACCATTCTTTTGAAGCAATAATGACAGTTTGATTTTATCTTCACTTATGTAATTATTTAAATGACACCTGCCTTCCCTCTTACACTATAAGCTCCACAGGGGCAGGGACCACATAATTTTACTCAACACACTATTTAGAAAATAGCAACTAACCCAAAGAAAATGTACTAAATATGTGAATGTTGCCTAAATCCTCGAATTGAATCTCGAGGGGTACTTTTCACCCTCCCTTGGCATTAGTTCTAGGCAAGGCTGCCAAAGCAAACATTTATAATCAGAGACCTGAGAATTTTTGGCTCTTGATTTTTCATCTCTTACAGAAATGCATGTTTGTCAATTTGGTGTATTCTGAGACTTTTTCAGCTAGTATGGAAGAGTGGAAAGAGAATTAACTGTATGCTCGGACAGATCTTGGTGTTAGTCTCAGCTCTGCCACTGTATAGTTCTGTGATCTTGGGGAAACTTCCGAAATTCTTTAAGCCTTAGTTCTGTCATCTATACCTTATAGAAAGGCTGTGAGGATTAAATAAAATAATGCTAATGAAGCACTTAGTAAAATGCCTGGAAAATAGGAAGCGCTCATTCAAGGGTAGCTATGATTTTCCTATTAATATTGCCATACTTACTATCAGATTACTATCATTATTATTATTATTATTATTATTATATTTTTATGAAAAATTGTGTGATCTGATTCCCTGATTGCTACAAAAGATTTTATGACTACTCAAAGCATCAGCTTTTACTAGAAAGCAACTATGAATCTCTTTTGTATTCTTTCACAATGTCTGATACCTAGGATAATTTAATAAGTTGGGGTTTTTTTTTTAATAATAAATTTATTTTTTATTGGTGTTCAATTTGCCAACATACAGAATAACACCCAGTGCTCATCCCGTCAAGTGCCCCCCTCAGTGCCCGTCACCCAGTCACCCCCACCCCCCTCCCTCCTCCCCTTCCACCACCCCTACCTCGTTTCCCAGAGTTAGGAGTCTTCATGTTCTGTCTCCCTTTCTGATATTTCCTACCCATTTATTCTCCCTTCCCTTCTATTCCCTTTCACTAGTATTTATATTCTCCAAATGAATGAGACCATATAATGTTTGTCCTTCTCCAATTGACTTACTTCACTCAGCATAATACCCTCCAGTTCCATCCATGTCGAAGCAAATGGTGGGTATTTGTCGATTCTAGTGGCTGAGTAATATTCCATTGTATACATAAACCACATCTTCTTTATCCATTCATCTTTCGATGGACACCGAGGCTCCTTCCACAGTTTGGCTATTGTGGTCATTGCTGCTATATAAGTTGTTTTTATTTTTGTTTTTTACTTAATAAAGATGACAACTCCATAACCATTCTGTTGGGTCCAGTGATGCAGGAAATGTCTAGGTAAGGGGCTTGGGATTCTAGCCCTTAGAATGTTCTTATCTACCTTGATTTGGAAATATCACATCAATGTCATCTCCTTCTGTGGTGGGAGCAAACAGAGCTATATTCTTAGTGTCTAGAAAGTGACAGAGGTGGGATGACAGTATTTCCTGATTCAAGTGATAATTGCTCATGGTTTACTCAACATTATTATTGAATTAGTATTGAAAAGGTAATTTCATGCTTCATGAAGTAGCAAATTTGATTCATATGCTAGGAAGGCAAAGGAACAAATGTGACATTGATGGTAATAATTACATCCCACCCTAAAACAAGGCAAGGTAAACATTTCACATCACTTTGGCATGAAACATGCTTTTTTTTTTTTTTTACCTTAATAGACTAAGCACAGAACATCCTAAGATAACAGAAGTCCCTTTGTTGGAATTTATTGGCCTGATTTTTTTTTCTGAGTAATAAATAATAAATTATTGCATTTTGTTTGTTCTGCTCAGGAACAAATTTGTCACTTGCTAACATAAACGAATGAATTACTCATATATACTTATATGTAGGTATGAATAAGCTCTGCATCTGCAAGTTGTCATCATACTCTTTATCCAGCTTGGTCATGGCTTTGATTTAAAAAGATCTCTAATTATTCTTTTTTCAGACAGAGAGAACACAAGCAGGGGGAGGGGCAGAAGGAGAGGGGCAAGCAGACTCCCTTCTTAGCACAGAGTCAGGTGCAGGGCTTGATCTCAGGACCCTGAGATCATGACCTGAGCTGAAATCAGATGGTTAACCAACTTAACCACCCAAGTGCCCCAAGAGTTCTAATTCTTGAGAGAGGAGTTTGTAGGAGCACAGGCTTGCTTCATCTCAGATGTCCCACTGGCCGTTAATTCCTTTATTCTTCCCTTTGTGCAAGTGAATAGTAATTTTTTTTCAATGGTGCTGCTGGTACGGATGTTTCTGTCTGAAGAACTTAACTGAGATTCACTAGTATTTTTTTTTTTCCTCAAGGAGGAAGGACTTTGCTTGTCATTGGAACTAATCTTATGAATGACTATGTGGTCAGTTTAAGAAGTAGCCTTACAAATTAATCATGGTATTTCTTGTGGGTAGGGTTTTTCATTTTATTTATATCAATGCTATATATGAAGCCCCAGGAGAAATATCTCTTAGACCAAAGTGCCTGGGAAAATGGTACCTCTCGAGAATATGACAACTGTTTTGCATAATTCTTATGGCTTCTGTAATCATATACTGGTTATGTTTTTCTTCTTGCTTTGACTTTTAGGAGGCTCAGTGGTGGATTTATGGCCTACCTTGCCCTAACAAAAGGTGTGGATTTATGTAAACTCACCTGTCCTTAGTGTCCTCTTACTATTATAACCTTATCTTACTCCCACCTTGATTAATTGATCTATTATTAGTTTTAGAATTTTGAAATTAATGTTACAAGTTTAGGCAAAAAATGTATATACAGTTGTATAAAATTAAGTCTGAAGTGTTATGTTCTAGGGAAAGTCATCGTTGATAATTCAGCGGTATGTGTTCTTTTAGACTTTTCTATAGGCATAGTCACATATATGTAATGTTGTACATACACATATATGTATATACATATATACATGCATGCATGGGTGGGGGAACATTTCTCCATTGGATATTCTTTTCTGCTTTGTTGAAGATTAGTTGACCATATATTTGTGAGTCTATTTCTGGGTTCTCTATTCTATTCCATTAATCTATGTGTCTGTTTTTCTGCCAGTACCATACTGTCTTGATGTACACAGCTTTGTAAAATAATTTGAAGTCCAGGATTGTGATACCTTCAGCTTTGCTTTTCTTTTTTTCAAAATTGCTTTGGGGTCTTTTGTGGTTCTATACAAATTTTAGGATTATTTCTTCTAGCTCTGTGAAAAGTGGTGGTGGTATGTTAATAGAGATTGCATTAAATTGTGGGATTGCTTTGGGTATTATAGACATTTTAATAATACTTTTTTCCATCCATAAGCATGGAATTTTTGTGTGATCATTAATTTCTTTCATAAGTATTCTATAGCTTTCAGAGTACAGATCTTTTTACCTCTTTGGATATGTTTATTCCTAGGTATCTTAGGGTTTTTGGTGCAGTGGTAAATGGGATGAATTCCTTTATTTATCTTTCTGCTGCTTCATTATTGGCGTATAGAAATGCAACAGATTTCTGTACATTGATTTTGTATCCTGCAACTTTACTGAATTTGTGTATCAGTTCCAGCAATTTTCTGGTGGAGCCTTTTGGGGTTTCTACATAGACTGTTGTGTCATATGCAAATGAAAGTTTGACTTCATTGCCAATTTTGATACCTCTTATTTTCTGTTGTCTGATTTGCAAATGACTAACCTGATAAAGGCTTAGTATCCAAAATCTATAAAGAACTTATCAAACTCTCTATCCAAAAAACAAATAATCCAGTTAAGAAATAGGTGGAAGACATGAATATATATTTTCCAAAGAAGACACTCAGTTGGCCAACAGACACATGAAAAAATGCTTAACATCACTTATCATCAAGAAAATACAAATCAAAACTATGACGAGATACCATCTCATATTGGTCAGAGTGGCTAAAATTAATAACACAAGAAACAAGAGATGTCAGAGAGGATGCAAAGAAAGGGGAATTCTCTTATACTGTTGGTGGGAATGCAAACTGGTGTAGCCACTCTAGAAAACAGTATGGAGGTTCCTCAAAAAGTTAGAAACAGAACTACCCTATGACCCAGCAACTTTACTGCTAGATATTAACCCAAAGGATACAAAAATAGTGACTCAAAGGGGCACCTGCACCCCAATGTTTATAGCAGCATTATCAACAATAGTCAAATTATGGAAAGAGCTCAAATGTCCATTGACTGATGAATGGATAAAGAAGAGGTGGTATATATATTCCAGGGACTATTACTCATCCATAAAAAGAATGAAATCTTGCCATTTGCAACAATGTGGATAGAGCTAGAGTATATTCTGCTAAGTGAAATAAGGCTGTCAGAGAAAGACAAACACCATATAATTTCACTCATTTGTGTAATTTAAGAAACAAAACAGATGAACATATGGGAGGGGGAAAAAAGAGAGGCAAACCATAAGACACTATTAGCTATAGATAACAAACTGAGAGTTGCTGGAGGGGAGGAGTAGAGGTATAGGTTAAATGACTGATGGGGATCAAGGAAGGCATTTGTTTTGATGAGCACTGGGTGTTATATGTGAATGATGAATCACTAGATTCTACTCCTGAAACTAATATTACACTATATGTTAACTACCTAGAATTTAAATAAAAACTTAAAAAATAAACTGGTTCAGATTTTGGAGGGCAAAATAGCAATGCTTACTCACAATTTTAAAACATAGATCCTTTGAAACACTAAAATTACCTCTAGGAATCTATCCTTCAAGGATACTCAATGTATGAAACCCAGTTTTTCGTCTTTCCTATTTTCATTTCTTCTTACCTCCTTGCCTCCATCCTTTCTTTCCATCACTGCTTCCTGTCTTCCTTCTCCCCCTTCTCTTTCTCTTGTTCTTTCTAGATTGTTAACTGTGTTATTGAAATCCTCTATATCCTTAGTTTTGTGTCAACTTCATTCAATTAAAAAAATCTGTTTTTTAAATAAAACTCCCCTTTCACTATCCTTTTTTTTCCTTATATACAGTTACCCCTTGAACAACAAGGTTTTGAACTACATGGGTCTACATAGATTTTTCATAGTACAGTTCTGTAAATGTATTTTCTCTTCCTTATGATTTTTTTAATAACATTTTATTTTCTCTAGCTTATTTTATTGTAAGAATACAGCATATAACACATGAGATATGTGTTATCAATTGCTTTGGTTCTCAGTAAGGCTTCTAGTTAACAACAGTGGACTTTTAGTAGTCAAGTTTTTGAGGAGTCAAAAATTCTACATAGAGGGGTGTCTGGGTGGCTCAGTTGGTTAAGTGTCTGATTTGATTTTTGCTTACGATGGTGTGATGGAGCCCCGAATCAGGCTCTGCACTCAGTGTGGAGTTGACTTGAGATTCTCTGTCTCCCTCTGCCCCTTTCCCCACTCTCATGTGTGCTAAATAAATAAATAAATAAATAAATAAATAATAAAATCTTTTTTAAAAAACTTTTTTAAAAAAAAGTTATACATGGATTTTCAACTGCATGGGACATCAATGCTCCTAACTCATGCATTGCTTAAAGATTCGATTGTATTCTCCTGGTTATGGGCATTCATAGCCTTTTAATATATTATTAGAACATACATTTTTATCAACATGAATTGTGCTTTTTGTATATAATGCTTTTTGTCTTAAATTCTACTTTGTCTGTAACTCTCAAGTTGTGTTTGTACTGGCATTGGCCTGATAAATCTTTGTCTTTTTAATTTATTATTATTATTATTTTCAACTAATTTTTTAAAAGATTTATGTATGTATGTATTTATTTATTTAAGAGAGAGACAGTATGAGCAGTGGGGAGGGGCAAAGAGAGAGAGACAAACAAGAAGACTCTGAGCTGAGCAGGGAACCTGATGTGGGCTCAGTCCCTGGACCCTGAGATCATGATCTGAGCCGAAGGCAGACACTTAACCGACTGAGCCACTCAGGTGCCCTATTTTCAACTTCTTTATGTGGTTTTATTCTAGGTATTTATCCTTAAATATAGTGGGATTGTTTTATTTGTTTCCCCCCCTCCAAACTGAGAATCCTTAAGTGAAAAAATTCAGCGGATGGCCTAACTTATAACATTGGACATGTTTGTTATTCATGTTTTCCATACTTGATCATATTTTCTTGATGATTTTACATTTTACCTTTTGGTAGTTTGAAAGTTTCACCTTATATTTTTGTTCTGCTTGTGGTCATCCTTAAACTCTTCACATCGAGAAATTATTTTCCTTTCTCCATAAAAATGAAGCAATACATACAACCACCTCACTGAAACAACATAAGAGTCGTATCACTGGTTATTTTATATCTTTCCTTTATTTCTTCTTACTGCCTCCTCTGTACTATTAAAATTATCTTCAATTTTGGTTCCAGATTGTTAATTTTTTACTTTGTGCCTCTTCTGTTTTATGAATACCTACTTAACAATTCCATTAAATTTCACTGCCATATTTTCAACAATTACTTGGTATTAACTATAAGTTTTATTGATATCATTGCTCATTTTATTGGTATGTTATGTAATATTTCTGTTTCTCAGCTTTATTTTGCTGAAGTACAACCAGAAATTTTATTTTTTTGATATTTTGTTTTCAGAAAAGGTTATGTGGATGGTAAACTTGATGAGTTCTTGTATATCTAAAAATGCCATGACCCTCTGCCCCACACTTTAATGATAGGACTCCAGCTTCAAAACACAATTCCTTAGCTCTTTATATAAGTGTCTATAAATATATTTATACTTATGTAGTTAGCATTGGCCTGTTGTTTTCCTGCTTTCTTTATTATAAATGAGAAGCTTGGTGTAAGCAACTAAGGTTACAAGTTTCAGAAATAGGCAACCTGAGTTTTAATCTCAATTCTACCACTAATTGTACAACTGCCTTCTGTCAGTGAGGCTCTTCTTCCTCATGCATATGTATGAGATTAGACTGTGGTATCCATACCCAGAAAATACTGAACACAAATGAATAATGGACTCAGTGATGAGAATGATAACAATTTATTTCTACCAGCCTTATTTCTTTTCCCTCTCTGGAAGCTTGTCTGATTTTTCTTTATCCTTAAGGATCCCAATTTTCTACAATTTTGCCATAAAGGCAAAATCATTGGCCTTTTTTTTCTCTGAAAACTCAAGTCCCTTTCAGCTCAGAGACATTTCTTCAGATATTTATTTGGTTGCATCCTACCCTCCCAACCACATATCTTTCCTCCTGAACTCTTCCTACATGGCTGTGGGGTGGGATGACTGTTCTCCATGTGGATTCATTTCTCCAGCTGCTGTAACACATGGCCATACCAATCAGGAGCTTAAAACAAAACAATCTATTTATATTATAGTTTTGGGGCTGAAAAGTCTGAAATATGTTCACTGGGCTAAAATCAAGGTGTCCAAAGAATAACATTCCTTCTGGAGGTTCTGAGAAGAAGCCACTCAGCTACCTTCTGCAGCTTCTGGTGGTGACCTGCATTCCTTGGCTTGTGGCACCTTCCTTCTCTTTAAAGCCAGCTGCACATCATCTTTAAGTTTCTCTCTGACTGATGTTCCTGTCTCCTTCTTTCACTGACAAGAGCCCTTGTGATTACAGACGGTCCCCAATTTATGATATTTGACTTACAATTTTTCAACTTTATGATGGTGCAAAAGCAATACAACTTCTGTAGAAACTGTACTTGAGATTGCACATTTGGACCTTTTCCGGGCTAGAAATGTGGGTCTGAAGCTTTCTCGGCATGCTGGCCAGTGGCAGTGAGTCACGGCATCCAGTCAGCCACATGATCATGAGGGTAACCAATCATCATACTGACTACCATTCTGGACCCATACAACTATTCTCTTTTTCACTTTCAGTATAGTATTCAATAAATTACACAAGAGAATCAATACTTTAGTATCAGATAGGCTTTATGTTAGATGATTTTGCCCAACTGTAGGCTAATGTAAGTGCTGAGCACAGTTAAGATAAGATAAGCAAAACTATGACATTTGGTAGGTTAAGTGCATTACATGCATTTTCAACTTACAATATTTTCAGCTTACGAGGGGTTTATTGGGGGCATTATGGTTATCCCCATTTTAAGTTAAGGAAGTTTTGCACATTGACCTCACCTCAATGATCCAGGAGATTGTCCCCATCTCAAGATCCTTAACTTAATGACATCCACAAAAATCCCTTTTGCCATGGAGGGTAATATATTTGCAGTTTTTAGGGATTACATAAGGGCATTTTGGAAGGGTCATTATTCTGCCTACCATACCAGTCTCTCTACTTTCTATGTGAAGTTCATCTCTTTGGCTTTTTACTTTGTTTTCTGCTAGAGTTCTTTATCTTGCTTTTTCAGATCTCACAAATATGCATATATTTTATTTCCACCATGATATTTTCAATTTTCAAGAATTCTGATTCATCTTCAAAAAAAAAAACTGGGAGGAAACTCACAATTATTTCTGAAGATGCTAATTTTACTTGCTTTAAATTTTTTTCTATTTTATGCATTAACTCCCTTCTCCTAGGGGATTTTTCTGTTTATTCCTCCTGTAAAGCACTTCAGATAATCATATTTCATTCTGTATTAGTGATTTGGTTACATGTTTACATTTACAAATCAGGACCTCAATGAACAGAATTTGTACCTTAAGTTTGGCGTTTTCATCACATGGAAAAATCATGGTTTCTCCAACAATCGGTGCAGATTCTGATGACAAAAGCCTTAGGTCCTTACGGGTGGTGGAGACTGTAACTGGGAAGCCCTTTGCTTAGGAGGTATGAGGATTTATCTGTTAGTGGCTCACCATGCAATCAAAGTTACTTGGAAGCACAATGCTGCATTTTTTGGACCCTAGTGCCTACTCTGGGAGCCCGTCATAGATCATTCACCCTAATCACTGAGCCATTCCTTCAGCTTTACTCAGGGACAAATGCCGCATCAGCTTTCTAGATGGTACAGCTCTTTCATGCAGTTACTTCTCACTTTTTCCCTGCCCTGACCTTGGGGCTCCTCCAGAATTTGGCTGAGATATCTCATATTTTCTTGGTTCTGTCCATTTTCCCATTTGTGTTGTGGGTTATTTAGCCTCTTCTCCATTAGTGATGTTACCACCATCTGCCTTAAACCTTTCAAAAATTCCTGAATATTCTGATCTGCTCATGGCAAGCTTCCTATACTTTTCCAGTGATCACTTTGTTCTTATTTCATATACCTTGTGTCATGTAATGGGATGTGAAGCAGGAGACATACATAGTCAACTGTCTTGAACTGCAGATTTCTTCCATCAATTGTTTTTTCTATTTCTGTATATATGTTTATGTAAATTGTAACAAATATTTTTGAAAATCTATAAATAAAAGTGATATAAATGGCAAATAGATTGGTGGAAATTTTGATCTATTGATCTCATGGATATAGAATCTCTGATTTTGTCTGAATGACCCTACATTATTTATTTGATCATTCACTTAATTAGCAAACATATATATACCGAGGGTGTTGTTTGTTTGTTTTTCATAACCTTTCTGTTCTTGGCACCTGTTGTTCATAGGATTTAATTTTACACTTTAGATTCATGAAAATCTGAACATTTAACATGCATTATAGATTAACAATTCATCTCATTCAGTAGTTGGTTAGAGAATTCTGAAAGTCAGAGAATGCATTTCCATGGACTTTGGCTTCCTTGATTTTTAAATTCTTTACCAGAGATCACAGTCCCTTTATGCCAGTTTGATTTCTCTCCATCCCTATAAGCACTAAATTTAAGTTAGAGCCACAGAATGAATCTTTCTTCCAAAGTCAGAGCACTGATTTTGTAGCCAGAGCTCAGAATTCTCCAGGAGAAAGTCTTCCCTCCCTCCGTCCCTGCCATGTGTGTTCTGTTCCTGTATCTGGCTAGAGAGTCCTTTAGTATAATCCTGGATTTAGTCTTATAGCCTGGATTTTTCCAACATATATATAGACAGTTTCCACCCCTGCAGAATCAGCTTGGTTATATGGTTTTCTCAATCCTCAGTGGTGACTTTGTTTTCATTTTTTCATGGGAGTATCACATATTTGTTCCTATATTTTGATTATAGTCTTCTCATCTACAAGTTAACATTAGTTTGCTGTTATCTAGTGCTTACTGTAACAATAATATCGATGATGATAGTAACAAGCATCATTTATTGTCAGCTAAGCACCATGTGCTTTTATATGCTATATCAATTTTAAGGGCTTTTAACTGAAAGTAATAGAAAATGAAATTATAGTTTCTTCAACAAGTGCTCTATTTTTGTCACATAATGAGAGGTCTGAGGGTTGGCCGCTTTTAGAGCCAGTCCAGTTGTTCATTTTTATCCATGATGAAACCACTAGAATTGTTATGGCCTTTTCCTTATTGTGGTAGGATAACTATATCAGCTCCAGCTATCATGCTCACTATCAGGAAGAAAGGAGAAAAGGAAGGAATCTATATCAGAAAAGTAAACATAGAAATATAGCCAACTTCACTTGTGTCTAATTGGTGACACACCACTAATCCTAGCTGGAATTGTCTAGGAGAAGAAATTTAAGAATGCAGGTTGAGCCAGCTAATTAAGCCATGCTGGCCATGTGTTTGGCATACTCACATTATCTTTTTTGCACATCTCTTTCAGTGTTATTCTCCTTCCCATTTTACATATAAAGATACCAAACGTCAAAGAATTTATATGACTAACCCCAAATCATACCATTGGCAAGAGGAACAGTATTTGGGATTTGAACCCATGTCCCTTTCTCTAAACTCCCATTCTTTTCACTTTATTACATTCTCTCTCTGGATTGCTTATAACACACTGGTAGACCTAATTAAAAGTAGGATTGAAGAAATAAATGAATAATTGGCATTTTTGCTTTGGTGCTTATGCCTATGACTCTAATAGTTCTACTAAGGGCCCTATAGCCTCTCAATCATAATGCTCACATCCTTGGAGTCCTTAGAAAGATGGATGGAAAGAGCTTGGGAGCCACCAACCCAGATTCAAATCCCAATTCCACTATTTATTAATATACAAATGGTTATGAATCCATCACTTAATCTTTCTATGCCTTAGATTTCTCATCTTTCTCTCTGTCACCATTCTCTCCAAGTTTGGTTATGTATTGTGGCCAAATTAATTATCAAGAAGCACAGCTTCAATTCTATCTTTCCCATGTTCCAAAACCATCAATAGTTCTATAGTGGACACTGTGAACTGTGTCCTCAAAAGGGACAGATAAATCATTTTTCCCTTAGCTTGGATGACTACAGAGGCAGAAATATAAATACAGCCTCCACTGCAGCTAGAGATGGCAGGATAAATTTCTAGTGAGATGTAAGTGAGAGTCTTAGGAGGGGCTTGACCAGCATGTCCCTTTTTCCTGAACCCTTCTTCCTGCCTGTAGCACACACACCTGAGGCCAGAAGTAGAGTAGCCATGTTATGACCATGAGGTGACAAACATGAGGTTAAAACAAATTAAAAAATAAAAAAAAAACTACCTGTGACGAATGACAGGGCAGAGCAAATGGAAAGAGCCTGAGTCTTCCATGGAGACCTGTCGTTAAGCCAGCATGCTGACTCTGGACTGCCTGCCCCTTGACTTTTTTTGCCTGGAATAAACTCTCTTCTCATTTAAACTACATCTGTTATGTTTTTTGTTATGACCCAATAGGTCAGTATTCAAAATGCTCTAGAGTATGGCTTCGATCTTCTTTACAGACTTTTCTTCCTCCTCTTTCATTCCTAAACTGTAATTCCTCTACAGCAAATTCCTTACTGTTGCTACCTCTATCCCATGGCCAGGCTAAAGTGGGACCTCCCTCCCCAGCAAGTCTTCCTCCTATTATCTGACTGCTGTTATTTCTTAGTCCTCAGAACTTTGAGCTTTTATAATCCTTAGCAATTTCTTGACTTACAGTTATTTAGGTTCTGTCTCATCTCCCCGTTTTGTGAGGTCCTAAAAACCTTGTGTTATTCACCCAATCACCTGTGTGCATGCACACACACACACACATGCACGCGCACGCACATACACGCAAGACACCTCAGTCTCCACACAGCATCTTGCTCAGGTGGGTTCTCAGTACCTCTCTAGTAATGGATGGGTGGTAGTACATGTGATAGTTTGGGTTCTTCCCTTTTTTTTTAACTACCAAAGACAATCATTGGTATCCTTTATCCCTCTTGCTGGAGACAAATTTGAGTCTTAGTCAGTTGAAACCATTTTCTAATTCAAAAATACACCTTTCCTGAACTGTTCTTGACCTACTTGTGAAAACCTGGAAAGGAGGAGAAATGGCCTTGTGTTCATGCTTGGTTTGCAGGACTTTCTCTGAGCTGTCTGCTATGCACTGAGCAGAAGGAAGCTTTCAATTCTCTGCTTGGCAGGGAGAGTGATCTGTGCCACTGGCCTGTCAACCAACTCCCAATTCAGCAATCTATGGATAAGTAGACTGGAAGAAGCTTTGAATGCAGAGACCTAATGTGAACCTTGTCTTCTACAGAGACTTGCACAGTACCTTACAAATGCTGATGACCTAATAAATATATTTGGTTGGTTTGAAACTGTGGCTTGAGTCCACATTTTCAAATACGGTTGCTGTGCTTTAAAATATAGTTCACTCATTTATTATTTATGTGTATTATTCATACCCTGGATACTTCTCAAATAGATTTATGCTAACTAAAAGCTACAGGTACCCCATAACCATTAAGCCATTCAAGTGAGGTTAAAAGACAAAACCCAATAACAAAAAACAACCCAGTGATAAAAGGATCTGGAGTAGGATCTTAAAGTTCATCTCATTTATTCCTTCCTAGAAAACTATGTGCTCAGTATTTTTTTACAAATGAGAACACCAAGGACCAGAGGGGTTGAGAAAATGGGAACAGGTCTCACTCCTGTGAATATGAGAGCCCACAACTCAAACCCAGCACCTGCTGATTCCATGTCTATACTTTGATTTCCATCATATTGTGAAAGAGCCATGGGTCAATGCACCCTGCTTGCTCTATTCTCATGAATGAACCAAAAGATAAAAAAGAGGTGATTTAGAAAAATGCATTACTACAACCATAAACTAACTAAAATGTTCTATTCTCTGAGTTCCCTAAGACACTGGCTTATGAATGGAATGTCAAGAGGAAGAGACCCCAAAAATCATCTAATTTGCTCCCTCTTTTTTTTTCCAGATGAAGAAACTAGGGGAAGTGACTTGCCCAATGTACTCAACATAAATGGTTCATCAGTGCCAGCTTACTTCCTCAGGACTCCTAGTAGCTAGGAGACTCCAATTCCCTTTCTGTCTAGGGATTGGGGTCAGAAACTCTCAAAGGATGGATATCCATGGGAAAGCTCCATTTAGTAAAAGTCTTTCACAGATGCTTTATTTAGCAGGCAATGTTTGGTCTTGTATTTTATTACCTTTGATGGTAATCTTTTCGTACATGCAGGTAAAACTTCCATTTGGAATTTGTGCTAAAATGTCTTTGTAAAGGTAGAAATGGCCCTATCAACAGAAAAGTCTAATTACAAGATAATTGATGTGGCAGCTAGTCTACAAAAGTGGCCTCCCAACAAACTCTGTTTCCCAGGAGGCATTCTCTTGCATACTCAGGTACTCAGGTGCACTTGATTCTTGGCTGGCCCTGTGTAACCAACAGAATGCAGTAGAAGTGACATTGCATAACTTCAAGTCTAGATAAGAAGTCTTGTAGACTCCTCCTGGGCCTTTTGAATGCTCACTCTTGGGGCATTTCCCTCTCAGAATCCAACCACTATGCCCAAGAGGCTGAAGCCACCTGGAGAGGCCATGTCTAGGTTTTCTGGTAGACAGCCCCAGCTGAGCTCCCAGCCAACTTCTCAAATCGAGAAGAGCCTTCAGAGACTGCAACTACATGAAAGCCTCCAAGGGAGAGCCACCCAGCTGAGCCCAGTCAATCTAAAGAACCATGAATGACAATAATAAATTGTTATTTTAAACCACTGAGTTTTGGGATGATTTGTTATATAGCAGTACATAATGGGAGCAGTAGAAAATATCAAAATATTATTTTTCTCTCTGGTTTCCACAAAACTCAGTGGTAAAACATAATCAATATCTACCAAGATCTAGGAGATGGTCAAATTGAAATTTATTTAAACTCCCTTCCCATCCCATCCCAGATTGTGCTGCTTCTGGCTAAGTTATTTCTTTCATTCCTGAGCGAGACACTAGGGATAGAAGGATCTTGAAAAAGAAATGCAATTTAAAAATATCTATTGAGACAGGTATTTTGACATTTGAAGGAAGAAAAAACAATTTAGGATGCTTTAAAAGCTTTCCAATGTTTACTTCCCTATTATTTCACTCTGAGCTGCAGAAAATAGTCTTACTCTACTGTCTAGCTTTTTGGAGCAATCTACAGTGGCATGATGGACCTTTAAAGGTTTTAATTGAAATATGCAGTAGAACATTTTATATACATGTAACTTATTTTATATCTACCAAACTGGACCAAGCTAATTTTCTTTCCTTTCACTATTTTTTCTTTTTTCTTTTACTTTTTTTCTCATTCACTCTCTTTTTTCCCTTCTTTTATTACTCCCTCCCCTTTCCCTCCTTTCCTTCCTCCCTTCCTCCCTCCCTTCATTCCTCTCTTCTTCCTCCTTCTCTTTTTCTTCTTCCCCTCTTCTTCTTCTTCTTCCCTCTCCTTCTCCTCCTCATCTTCCTCCTCCTCCTCCTCCTCCTCATTTTCCTCCTCCTCCTTCAGCTTCTACTATCAATACCAGCGTCTGATTATCTCTTACTGGGGACGAGGGAAATGAATCTATAAGAAGTCTTACTTCAGGGGCCTCCCAAGTGTCAAGTGTCATGGTGGGTGACGTTACACACTTTATATCATTGAATCTTCACAACAGGCCAGCCAAGCAGTAATGTTCCTGTTGTGCAGATGAGGAAACTGAGGCTGATATCAATAAAATAACTTGCCTAGATTCACTGAGCCAGAAGTAACTGCTAAAGCAGTAATTAAAACCTTGTCTTTCTTATTCCAAAGACCTTGCTGTTTCCACTATACCACTTGCATCTGGAATCGATATTCAGTTCCATGGACTGCAAGAAAGTATACAGAATAAGTGTCCAGAGTGTCTCCTCATCTCAGAATCCCTGCCAGTCTTTGGGTGTGATTGATAACATCCTCTCAAGAACTGCTCTCACTTCCGTTCTGTTTCCCAGCCCTGTGGGCCCACTTGCTTCTGCCCACAGGCTCTTTTCTGGGGACCCACTCTCTAAGAATAGTTCCTTTTGAAGATGAGGGAGTATTTAGAGAAACCCCAACTTTATCCAAAGACTTCCTATTTGTTTCACTCCTTTATCCTTCCAGCTTTTTCAAGAATATAATTGACCATGATAACTCCCAGAGTTGGATTTAGCCATCGTTCCTTTAAGGAAGGAATCTTTAAACCTCCTCGTGTTCCTGTTTTTCAGAGTTGGGAGCATGGGCGGCTCATTGACAATGTAACTTCTGTGGCTCCACCCAAAGATCTGATTCAGGGGAACCTAGATGGGACCTAGGAATCTGATTTCCAAAAAAGCACTCACATGATTCTAATGTAGTAATTCGAAGACTTTATGGAACTCTGCCTAAAGACAAAATAGATCAATTGTACCTTTGTGTTACTTTGGGGGAGGGATTGTTCCTTTAGGAAATTTGGGTAGTTGGCAGCTACATTTTTTATAGCCACTCAGGCTCATCTATGCCTAAGACCACACTGCTAAATTTACCCACAACGCTCAAAATACCTCTGGAAATGGCTCTAAGGAAATGGACTTTGGAGACGGTGCAAGTGGCTGTAGGAAGATCCACCCCACCCCCTATTACTGGACTGGTCATCACCGGTAGATGATGAGAGACAAAGTAGTCTCTCAAAGTAGTCACCGGTAGTTTGGAGAGACAAAGCCCCTTTATTGGCCTCCTACATCATCTATTTTGAGTATTTATGTGTTAAAGCTCTGCACTCTCTGCCCATGACTGAGGACTTTCCTGGAAGGTATGAGGTGACTTTAAGAAAAGCCTTAGAAACATTTTTGCCTCTCTACTCACTGCCCAACTCTCTACGACAGATGTTCTGGAGCCCATGGCCAACACTCTACCTGCTGTCACTTCAAATCCCAGATGGCAAATCTTCTTTGCTTCCTTCATCCCATCTACAGGTTTTTAGCTCTCAGCTATTATAGTCCATGCACTGGGTGGATTTTGGAGATTGAAACAAAGGGATGATAGAAAGATATGGAAGGCATGAGCCCCTCCCTGAAGGGTCTTTCAGTTCAATGGGAAGGTCAAGGTGCTGTGGTAAGAAGCCAATACATTCATGTGATAAAATGAAAATCCTACTAGATTGCTAATGAGAAAGCTAACACAAGGGGGAGGGGGCAGAAGAGGAGGCTGTTACCTGAATGCAGATTTCAAGGAGGACTGAGCTGATATTAGGGGGATGTATGAGATCTTAATGGAGTAATGTCTGTCATAAGGAAAAGAAGGAGCATATTTCAGGAGAGGGGGATAGAAAGAGCAAATATGAGGAGTTGTGGAAGGGCCTGTTTGAAGAAGAGCCAGGAATTCACTTTGGTAGAAATTTAGGACACTGAGACAGGAGTTACATGTGTAAAGTTAAGTGAAGGGCAGATTGTCCAAGCATGTGAATGCTATAACCAGTGGTGGGGCCTTTATCCTCTTCATCATGGGGAGCTACCAAGGAGACTCCAATCATTCAACAAATCTTTATAGAGTGCATCACACCCAGGCACTGCATTAGTCCCTGAGAGGGTAAAGGTAGATATTTGCTGGTGGATTGCATATGGAATGTAAGAGAAGAAGGAGGGTTAAGGAGGACTCCAAGGTTGCTTGAGCCATTGAAAGGATGGAATTATCACTTACCATTTTGCAGAAGAATACAAGAATATCAGGTTTGGGACGCCTGGGTGGCTCAGCAGTTGAGTGTCTGCCTTTGGCTCAGGGCATGATCCTGGGGTCCTGGGATCAAGTCCCGCATCGGGCTCCTTGCATGGAGCCTGCTTCTCCTTCCTCTTCCTGTGTCTTTGCCTCTCTTTCTGTGTATCTCATGAATAAATAAATAAAATAAAATAAAATAAAAAAAGAAAGAAAAGAAAAAAGAAAATCAGGTTTGAGAGAGAACATCCTGAGTTAGGTTTTTGGGGTATGCTGAATTTAACGTACTTACCACAGTTCTAAGTGGAGATATTGAATAGACAATAGAGTCTGGAATTCAGGAACATCAGTCTAGGCTAACAGTAAAATATTGGGCTATGATAAACATACATGGTATTTAAAGCCATGACTGATGAAATCACACTGGAGAGGAAGCTCAAAGAGTGAACCCTGCAACACCCAACAATAAGATGGGAAAGAGTTGAGGCAAAATCAGTAAAGGTGACTAAGATGGATCTGCCAGCAAAGGAGCAGGAGAACTAGAAGTGCTGGTATCCTGGAAACCAGGAGAATGTACTCTGAAGTGGAAGGAGCTGCTCATGGGTCAAGTGTGATGAATACTGAAACCGACCACCCGATCAACACTATGGAGGCCATTAGTGACCTTGATGAGAGCAGTAGTAATGAGTGAAGGGGGAAATCATCATTAGTGTGATTTATAAAGACAACTTGAGGACTTGTGCTATAAAGGGCAGCAGAGAAATACGGTTATAGCCCAAGAGGGAAGGGTGATTATGGGAGGGTTTGTTTTCAGTTGAAAGGAATAATGGCATCTGTGTAAGATGATGGAAATGGTCCAGGTGAGAGAAAGACATATTTTAATTATCTTTAAGTTGGTTTGCATATATGTAATATGTATACGTAATATGTATGTGTATGTGTGTATGCATACACAACTTTACTGGTCCTCCTCAAATAAAATCAACCCCAAATTTAGTTCATTCAAAGTATAATGGAGTGAATATAATCATACTTCTCTCCCTAGTCCTCACCTTCCTGCAAAGTGATGACCCCCTATAACAGTTTGGTGTGATTCCTTCCAGGCCTATGCAATGCACATCATATCTGTCCTATCAGTAAACTGTTCCATCAGTACCTTAACTAAGGTAGACCCCATGAGAATTTCTCCTAGAAAGCTCTCCTTTCTAAGAGAAGTGTTAACCTATTACTCTGTTCTGGGAAAGGAGAATACATAATGACTTCTGAGGTTTTATTTTATTTTATTATTTTTTGTTATTGCTTTTTTTTTCTTTTTTTTTTTTTTTTGACTTCTGAGGTTTTAAAAGGTAGACTTGCCTGGACCCCTTGGTGGATTTCTGAGAGAAGGAAGGAGGGTGGCAGTGTTGTGTCTCTGAGCTGGAAGTATTCCAGTCTTGACTCAGTGCTCTCTGGCTGGCAGGGGCCCTAAAAGTTGGTTGCCCAGGAATTGAGAGAGCTAAGCATGCAAAGCCTCATTCTCAGCTGACCTTAGCTCAAGAGGCAGAGAGTACATCCTTCAAGTACCAAGTATGGATGCCTAGGTCAGGGAGCATCATTACAGCCAAGCATCACCATCACAGATCACACTGTGGGAGGCCAGTCTTCACAGGGACATCTTGTGAAAGCCAGACCCATTCAGCTGCATCTTTTGGGTCTGGAAGCTAGATTGACATCCTTCCCCAACACACATACATGCACAGGCACACACACTTCACAGTTGGCATTCCTGAGGTTCCAAGGGTTTGGGGGCAATTCAAGGACTGAGCAACCACAAATGAGATCCTGGATTTCCTTGTAGTAAGGGATATGAGGGTTCAAATGATCAGCTGGGAAAAATGAAAAGGGATATGATGATGTAATACTATGATTTTATTAAGTTTTTTTGTCAGTTGCTTTATTTGCATTTATATATGTATATACTTGTATAAATCTACACCTTAAATATATGAACATACCTTTTATACCTGTAAACATGCACATATAAATGGATAATACCATACATGTTACGTTATTTTGCAAGTTTCTTTCATTCCTTTTTCTTTTTTCTTTTTAACCAACACTCCAAGACAGGTATCTATTTTAAAGTCAGGCCATATAAGTCTATTCTTTCTTTTTAGCCACTGTGAAAGTTTTCTAAGGTATTTGGCCATGCCTCTCGTGATGAGCCTTGAGAATGCTTCCACTTCTTTACTATTACAAACATTATTGCATCTATCATTTTGCACCCATGCCTTTATGCACTTGAGCAAGCAGTATAATAGGTTATGTTACTAGAAGTGGACTTGCTGAGCCCAAGTCACAAACTCGTAATTTTAAAGGATTCTGCCAAATTGTCCTCCCAGAGCTGTCTCCCTCCCACATCAGTATAATGCGCTCTCTTTCACCCTTAACTTTGCCATCCCTGGGTTTTATCAGTCTTTAAAATTTCTGCCAATCTGATAGGTGAAAAATGCTGTCTTATTGTTGACTGGATTTGCATTTCCCTGATTGCTAGTGAGGTTCATCAAGTTTTCATATGTTTATTTGCCTTTTGTACTTTTATGTGAATTGCCTATTCATAGCCCTTGCTCTTTTTTTCTATTAGATAGGCTGTCTTTTTCATATTGATTTTTATGTGTTTGTTATATAGATCATGAATATTAACCATTTTTCTGTTTTAGATGTTGCAAATATTTTTTCCATTTTATCATTTGTCTTTTAAATGTGTTTATAGTGACTTTTGCTGGTGTACAGAAGCTTCCATTTTTAAGATACAAAATCTGTAAATCTTTTCCTTTGTGGTTTCTGGGTTTTGTTCTTGCTTGGGAAAGCTTCCTTTAGCAAAAGATTATAAAAACATTATCCTATTAATTTAATAAATGGTGGGATTTTTTTTTACATTTATATGTATAATCCATCTCAAGATTATTTTTAGTCTATCTTTGAAAAAGAGATCTATCTAACATTTTCCAGTTACTCAATTTCATGAATAAATCACCCATCCCCACTAATTCAAAATGCAACTAATTTCCTGCGTGTGCTATGTACTATGCTTTCTTTTTTCATTTCTTTCATTTCTTCATGCCCCAATACCACAGGATTTAATTGTTGCCATTGTATTATTCTATATGTTTGCACACCTAGCATTTCTTTTTCATCATGCTTCTGCATAGATCTTTTATCTACTTATTTGTTTTTTATTACCAAAACCTATTGGATATGCCAATAAGCGTGGTTTCCTCTGGGAGATTGGGCAAGGAGTTGGGAACACCAAAAGTATTGCAGTAAGGAAGACTTTGTCCTAAAATACAGTGCATTAATAGAAAGGTACAGATAGGCCAACCAATCAGGAGATGATTGCCATTGAAAACAGTTTGTTACAGTTCCAAACAAGACTCCCACACCAAGGAAAGCCATACCAAGAAGCACCAGGGTCTGTCATCAGAAGAGAGGAAGAAGGGAATAGAAGGCAGGAGGCTTTATTATTGTTTCTTTGGAAAGGAACCATGGAAGCAGGTAAATAGGTTTAGAATTAAATCATTTTAATAATTTCTCTAGGCTCTGGGGAATAGGGGCAGTCCCTAGTTGTCTGGTACCAGCCCTGGGATAATTTGGGCCAATGAATAGTGGCCCAGGAGCATAAAAGCCCCATAAAGGAGGTGGTAGAGGTGTACATTCTGTTGGTTAGTTTAATATGAAAAGCACACTCACAAGGCAAGTTGTTTGTGTTTAGGAATTAGCTAACCTTTGGAGTGGCAGTCCCTCCCAGATCAGCCCAGCCTCAGATGTCAGAGCATCAGAATACAGAATATAAAAGACATAGTTAATACACTGTCACTCAAAGATTGGTACCATCAGTGAATTTCACTCCTGGACCTGTTTCACTGCCTTTCCTTTTTAAAAGAATTCCCCTCTCTGATATGGCTTTGAGGAACATCTTTATATTCCATTCCTGCTCTTCAGACTTGAGATATCCCCACAGAATTTCTCCTGCATTCTGTGGGGAGCAATTGACTCTCCTCTCTGCAGGGTGCCTTTTTTTTTTTTTTTTATAGGCTTTGGGTCTGTTCTGTAGTCTTCACTTCCTGCCAAACCTGTCTCATTTGTTCTTTAGCATTCAGAAATTCCTCCATGTTTCTGACCATTTCTATCTTCCAGAGCTTTAATTCTTTGCTTTGTACCTTTTTGCTCATTGTAATAATATTGGGAGGCTGAAGGGAGGTAACCACCATCTTGAATAGCAATCTTGTCATAGCTCTAGTCTAATGGGAGAGAAAGGGAATAAAATCCATGTGTTAGAAAGATAGTTGTGGCAATGGTAAGAAAGACGAGTAGTGGGCAGCCTGGGTGGCTCAGGAGTTTAGCACTGCCTTCAGCCCGGGGTGTGATCCTGGAGTCCCGGGATCGAGTCCCATGTCAGGTTCCCTGCATGGAGCCTGCTTCTCCCTCTGCCTGTGTCTCTGCCTCTCTCTCTCTCTCTCTGTCTCTCATGAATAAATAAACAAAATCTTAAAAAAAAGAAAGAAAGATGAGTAGAGGAAGGAAAGAATGGAGAGAGGAGGACCATTTAGAGGGCTTTTGCAAGTATTTGCAGTGTTTGACTCCCCAATAATTCCAATTCTAGTGGCTTATTCTAAAGAAATCTACACATAAAAATACATGTACAAAGAATATTTATCACCGCAGGATGTTCAATGGAAAATAATTGGAAACTACCTAAGATGTCTGACAGTAGAGGAGTGGTTCCATAAGTATGATAACTATCTAATAAAATACTATACCAGGTTAAAGTTCTATTTTGAATAATATTGAATCATGAGAAAATTATCATGTTATAATGGAAAGAAAACTTTTTAAAGGTTACAGAGCTATCTATATGTTGTATATTTTATTTCAATAAATGAAGAAAATAAGCTATTAACATGGGTATCTTTGCATGTTGGAATTATGAAATGTTACTGTTATTTATATCTGCTTTTCATATCTTATATAATAATCATATGTTGTATTTGTAATGATAAAAATATATTTTTTTTTAAAAGCAAAACCTGGAGCTTCCAGGTTGGTGAACACATGGGAGTTCTGGGAGGTGGTTCACTCAAAGAGGCCATGAAAGCTCTGCACCCTTTCCCTATGCCATGCCTTGTGCATCTCTCCCATTTGGCTGAACCCAAGTTACATCATTTTATAATAAACTGGAGATCTAGTAAATAAGAATTGCATACATACACACACACAAATAAAACCTGAACTGATGAGACCCTCACTTAGGCAGATACCCTGTTTGTTAGTGAATGAAGAGTTATAAATTTGAAAAACATTTACTGGGCCCATATCATGCATGAAAATCCTGAGAAAAGGAGAGAGTCATGGAACAATTTAGCTGGGTAATCAGAATAAATGTTTGGGTTTAGAGGATAATAGGTCAAAGGTTTTTGTAGGTCTCACCCATTTTGCACATGTGGACCTTGGTACCCAAAGAGCTAAGTTTTCTGCTTAAGATCTCTCTTCCAAGTTAAAGCAGAGCCAAGAATAAATTTCAGTGTAGGGCAATAACATGAAAAAAAATACTATGGTTGCCCATAATTCTTCCAAGTGAGTAGGATGGACTCTTGTTGGCATTCCTAAATGGCTAGAGTAATTTCAGGAGTTTTTCTGAGTCTTACAAGGATGCTTGAGATCACACTTCCTGCCCTTCTGTAATTAATGACAAGACTCCCAAACTTGTCTACTCATCAAACTATTTCTCTTAAGAAATAGTTTTAAAATATTAATTTTAAAATTAAGCCCAGGGCGCCTAGATGGCTCAGTCAACTAAGCATCCGACTCTTGATTTCAGCTCAGGTCATGATCTCATGTGAGACCAAGCCCCACATTGGGCTCTGAGCTTGACATGGAGCCTGCTTAAGATTCTCTCTCTCTCTCTCTCTCTCTCTCTCTCTCTCCCTCTACCTCTCCCTCTCCCCCTCCCTCTCCCCATCTCCAAACCCCACCTCTGACCCTGACACACACACGCTCTTGCTCTCTCCCTCTTAAAAATAAATACATAAATAAGTCCTAGGCCTCACCTCAGATCTATTGCTTTAGAATCTCAGTGGGGTTAGGTCTTGGAATCAGACTTCACAAATTCCTGCAGGTAATTCTGATGCACTATCAGTTTTGGGAACCATTGTGTTTTTATACCTCTTTACATTTTTGGAAAATGGGTAAGTAGACAGAATATGTGAAAAGGTTAGCTGACCAATGAAAGACCTTCAGAACATTCAATGACCTAAAGGAGACAGGCTGTAAAATGACTTGATGTTGTTGTCATCCAAAAGAATATGTGTTTGCAGCATCACGGTGATGCTGTGTTCTTGAACCCTGGATGATGTAAAAGCACACTTGATGGGCAGGTGGCCAATAAAATGTGTGCTTGCTGTAGTCTGTCTCTTTGAGACCAGTCTGTTCACAGAGTACTTTGAAGGCATTGAAGTAGTTCTGTTAATGCACTATAGAGAATAAAAGCTGTCTTTATAAATGGAAGAATCACCCTGGGGTAGGATGATCAGGGAAGAATAAATAGTTATAATAATAGCAGCCATTTACTGAGCACTTATTTTGAACCAAGAACTGTGCTAAATGCATTAACCACACTTATCTCATAAATGCTTACAATGTGTCTATCACATAGGAATTTGTTTCAGTCAAGATAGACTAAATATGATGAGGTAGCAGACAATCTCAAAATATCAGCAGCTTAAAACAACAAAGGTTTATTTCTTGCTCATGCGTCATGTCCATTTGAGGTTTGGCAGGGGACTCTGTTCTATGTCAGTTTCACTCAAGGACATTGGCTGATGAAGTTCCCACCATCTAGAACATAACTGGTTGCCACAGCTGGGAAAAGGGAAGACAGTGAAGAGTGCATCAGCTCTTATATGTGTCCATCCTAAAGTGACCCAGCTCACTTCCACTCGGTGGCCAAGGTAACTTACAAAGTGAAGTGAACTTAATGGGATCAGGAGATGAATTTTCTCAAGTGACAGGCATCATAGAACTGAAAATATTGATGAATTGCAGTAACATCTGACACAGTATTGTATTTTTATCCCTTACTTTAAAATGAAGGAACTGCCTGTTAGAATGGCTAAAATTTAAGAAACCTGCTAATACCAAATGTTGACAAAAATGTGGAGCAATTTGACATCATGCATTGCTGGTGGAAATGCAAAATGATACAGACAGCCTTGAAAAATTAGCTTAGCAGTGTCTTTTAAAGGCAAACATGTGCTTGCCATATGGACCAGCAATTTGTCTTCTGGGTTTTTATCCTAAAGCATTGGTTCTCTACTGAGAGCATGTTTGCCCTGCCCTCCCCAGAACATTCAATAATAGGAGGAGACATTTTTAGTGGTCACACTGGTTCGGAAGATGTCACTGGTATCTAACAGGTAAATCCAGTGATGCCACTAAACATCTTACAAAGCACAAGACAGCCTCCTACACCAAAAAGTTACCCACTTAAAATTTTTCACATAATAATACAGTCACTGAAAAATTCTGCATTAGAGAAATGAAAACATATTCCCATAAAACTTTAATGAGCATTATTCATAATAACTGGAAACAATCTAATGTCCTTCAGTGGATGAATGGATATACCTATACCATGGAATACTACTCAGCAATCAAAAAGAAAGACTTGCTGGTGGATGCAACAACATGGATGAACCTGAAATGCACTATTCTAAGCAAAGGAAACCAGTCTCAGAAAGTTATTTACTACATAATTTCATCTGTATGACATTCTGGAAAAGACAAGACAACAGGGATGGAGAGGATGAAGAGTAGATCAGTAGTTTCCAGGGGTAAAAAGTGGCAGAGATGATGGAATTGTCCTGTGCCCTGATTTTGGTGGTCTTCACATGAATCCACATGTATACTAAAATGCATTGAACTACACTCTCTCCCTGAAAGTGAATTTTATTGTATGTAAATCATTTTAAAGTTGAGAAAATAAACTAAAAAACACAAAGGAATGGGGTCTGAGAGACTTGTCTATGACACAAAGCCTGGAGTAGTAGAACAGGGAGTAGAACTCAGATCTACTGAGTTATAAGAGGCAATGAGCTTCCCTTACATAAAACCGTCTACATAGGGAAGGACATTGAGCCATGAGCAAAGCTTAAATGACTTTAAGGCGCAAAGGTATTTGTTGTTCAGTCATGTTGACAGTCAAGAGTGTTAAGTTTCTCATGGCAACTTGCATACCGTTGTAATAATACCATGAATCTGTCTGCCTGTGAATAAAAATCCAGACACTGGTTAAAACCACTCTCCCCACTCTGACTAGCCCTCGTCTCCCCCCACCCCATACAGGATGCCCAGGAGTAAGCATGGAAACATGCCACCAAGGAGAGAGACCCAGTTCCAGATGCAATGCCCATAGGCAAAGCAGGCATCCCATAGGACTGATGGAGCAGACACTGAGTCTTGTGCCATAATGTTATTTCAATTTGCATCTCCAGTTCATTTCCAGGGCTTCATTTTGTAATACTCTTGCAATTTTTAGCTCTAATAGTGAGCAGTTGCCTGAGGTGCCAGAAACAAAACCAAAAAGAGCTGAGTACCAGTGTTTTCAGCACATTTTACATTGGGAACAAGGTTAATATAATACACTGTGTTAATAGTAAGGTCGTATTCACAAATCTAGCTCTCTCTCACATGGCTTTTTGGTACGTATGGTCAGGGGCTATTCTCATCAACCCTGCCCACCTTCTGACATTTTAATCACTGAAACAATTACTAATGTTTAGGAAACAGCTTGAAAATGACTTGAATAAAAGAGCAGAGGAAGGAGAACTGAGTTTTGTTTTGTCTTTTGATAATTACTCTGAGTAGATTCTCAGATAGCAATGTTTTAAAAAGGAATTAATAAAATAATTTGGGAGTTGGATACCACTTCCACTAGGAATAGTCATATATTAACACAAAACTGATCTTGGGTCCCATGGAAAACTTTTCCAAGCAATGCCATCTTCTGTCATTTTCCAGAAAAGATGGTCTTACTGCTTGAGTTCAGCAACTACCCTAAAGTTCTGTCCATGAAGATGACAGTCTTATAATACTGTTTAGCATCCTTTGAGGATTTACATGTATACAAATGGACTTAGAGCAATGTTCTGGCTTCCCAGGGAATGAATACACCCTCACATTTCTCCCATACTCTGCACAGAAAGGTCATAAAACAGATTATGCTGATTACAAGCCATGGTGAGCTGGGTCTTTTTTTTATATAGAGTAAGGAGGATTGATAAGTGTGGAAAAAAGAGAACTCACATTTATTAAAAATCTGTTGTATGCCAGGCACAATACTAGCTATTTTAGGCACATTGTCCTATGTGCCTATGAAATCCTCCCCAAGCTCTATTTACCAGTCAAAGTTCAGTTGCAGAACACAAATACCTCTTTGGTCACTTGAGTAATTTAACACAGAGCACATCATTAGAAGGGCTAAAGGAGTGCTATAGGCTGGGTCACCAGTAATGACTTCCAGAACAACATTGTGGAAACCAGGGAGCCGCTCCCGCTGCAACTGTCTGAAGGAATAAGATCAGAGAGCCACCCCAGCCAGCACGGCTGCTTCTCAGTACTCCTGAAGCCAGTCATGAACACTGGCTCTCTACTGCAGAAAAGCCCAGTGTCTCCACAGTTGTGTTTACCAACAACACAAGCCAAGAAACAAAAAATTGATCTCTGCCCTGCGTCTGCATTCCAAACCCCACACAGGTACTTCCTACGGTAGAACTCAATTCATTTCTGAATGCTAGCTGCAAAGAGTCTGAAAAGTGTAGGTTTTTAGCTTTCCAGCATCTGCAATCCTAAGACCAGGAGGATGCTGAGTGCCGACCACCTAATTCACTGCAACCTGCGAAGTAGCTAGTATTATTCTTCATATAAAGAAATGGAAATGTAAGGAAGTTAGGTAACTTTAACAGGGTTATACACACTGGAAAGTAGTAGTACCAGCATTTAAACTTACCTTATTCTCTCTCCAAAGATATTTATTGGGTATTTAACTCTGTTCTATTCCATTGTTCAAAGTGCCTTCAAATCTTTACAGCAACTATGTCTCATTAGTAGTAGAGTCCCCATTTTGCAGATAAGAAAAACAAAGCACACTTATATAACTTGCTCTAAATCACACAATCAATAAGTAATAGAGCTAGCATCCTTAGACATGATACTTCAATGCTTCTCTCTTCCCTATAGCACACTGTAGTCCTGACAGGGAAAGTTTGACCAGCACCATTATTGAGATCCATCTCTCAACACTTCCTAGGGCACTAACATTTCATTGGCTTATGAAGTAAAGTGGTAATTCTCTGTAAGTCATTTATGTGTCTTTAGCTAACTGATGTGGAATATTTGGGGATTCTTAAGAATGAAATACTCAGTATGGTATTGGTAAAAATCTAACAACTGGCTCTCTTAAAATAAGAGCCTTGATTTGTAGCCTTTGCCAATTTCCATGGTATAAATACTCCTACTGTGTTCAATTTCAAGCTCACTAGCTCACAAAAATCCTGAAAATTTAATGATTGACTCTTGTAAGCCAGAATGAGCCAGCTCCAGCTAGCACTACAGATACTCCTTATTATTCAGGACTTGAGATATCCTTGCAAGGAAACCTGTATCCTTTCTACATTTGGAATGCTGGCATGTATTAAGATATCTAAACACTGGAGAGGTTCTGATAAAAGGAAGATGGCAGGAAGAAATGAAGAGGTCTCAGAAAGGGAAAAAACACAATAAGGTTAGCATGAGCCTGGCAAGATGAGCTCGATAATGTCTGAAGGAACATTGATTTGGGGCACTATTCTTGAATCTTTGTCATCTTGGACCTCTGGATTAACAACTAGCACCAAAAAGGAGAAAAAGCTGAATTTCTAGGGACACAAGAAACTTTGTTTCTTTCTCCCACTTTGTGGGAGAGCCCCCCCCCCCCACATGTAGGTGAGTGCTGATGCTGAAAACAAAACCTCTATGATTAAGGTTCCAAATCAATCTGTGAAGTAGCCCCTGTCCTTTTTGCTGTAAGCACCAGCATTGCAGTGGTGCTCTGTAGAGAAAAATTACCACTGCCTTTCTCATCCTGAGGTCTTTAACATACTATTTCCCAGCTGGAGATGTTTGTCCTCTTCTTCTTTTTTTTTAAGATTTTATTTATTTATTCATGAGAGACAGAGAGAGAGAGAGAGAGGCAGAAACACAGGCAGAGGGAGAAGCAGGCTCCATGCAGGGAACCTGACATGGGACTCGATCCCAGGTCTCCAGGACCAGGCCCTGGGCTGAAGGCAGTGCTAAACCGCTGAGCCACCCAGGCTGCCCTATCCTCTCCTTCTAATAAAAATCCTATTCTTCAAAGTTCAGATTCTACCTTATGTGAGACACTTTATCAAAATCTCTACAGTTGGAATTAGTTTTTCTTTCCTTTGCTTATATTCTCCTTTAAATTATACATTTCATCCTTATTAGCATTGTCATTAATTGTGTATACATGTTTTTCTGACAGTAGATATTGAACTCTTTGAGGACAGGGTGGTAGTTCATTCATGTCTGTAACTCTGCTTACATAACAAAGAACCTATCAGCTATCAGATACTCACTAAGTAATACTGGCCTTGGTAATGCACTAATGTGCAGAGGAAGTAATACTGGCCTTGGTAATGCAGTGTGCAGAGGGGTACCTGGTCTTGGAGTACATTTTTCCCCAAAAACGAGGCAGGGAGTTAGAGGAGGAGAAAGGAAAGAGAGCAGTGGGCAAAAAGAAGGAAGAAAGAATGTAAGGGGGGGGAGGAGTAGGGATCTTTACCTCCTAACATATCCATTGTCTGGTCTAAAGGTTGGGAGTACTTTCCCCTGCCCCATGAACTGAGATTAAAAACATGACTTTGGAGAAAGGCAGTAAATCACTTTAAAACATCTTAGAGCTACCTACCTGAGAATCTTCTTTCATGACATAAGTGTAATCTCCCTGTATTTCCTATTTATGAGTCATCCTTTTTTAGGGATACACATATTCCCCATGAGAAGTATTCACCAGAGAGATTGTCCTTGGCAGAGCCATTGATCAGAAGTCAAAGCATTGTTCCATTAAATATGCCAGTGCCTCCTGGGGAGCAAATGCTTCCATGATGCAAACACCTTAATCACTTCGTGTTTCTCCAAGTGTGTCAATAAGTGCTCATATATAATATATGGTGCTTACAGCATATATAATATATCTGGCTGTGTGTGGTGTTTGGTATTCCATGCCTGAAAGAACAGCTGATTTATTTCATAGCTTTTATGGACTGTTTTATTATTCTCCACAACATCACATCCATTCTCTTTGCATGCATATTTTATAGCACCTTGATGGACTTATTTGATTTGACCCAGTGTTTTGATGACAGGACAGCTATAGGAGGTGCACATTAACTTATACAAATCATTTGCTCAAGTCACTTCAGAGTGTGATCCTGCCCTCAGGTGATTTGTGGACTGCCAGCCCTTTCATGATGGGCAAAATAGAATAGCATGTGGTTTAAAGCCATGGCCCAAGAAAAGTTATCAGTGATTCCTGGACCAGGAGGGCAATCTCCTAGGAGGGGCTGCTAGCTGTGTAAGTATAGTCCATCATTGCCAGAGCTATATCATTGGCTTCAGTTCCACATGATTCTTTTCTTCTGGCTCTCAGCTTCCTTATAGGGAAAGTGTAAGACAGATCATAGTGATTGTAGTTCAGATTCTTGAATCCTATAAGATTGTGCAGCAGTGGAGTGTTCCTAAAAAATACTAATTAAAAGAATGATTGAGGCAGGAAGGTCTGAGCCTTGATTTTGGATCATTCCTGACTTCTGCTTTTATCTCCATCTGAGAAACCAGACCTAAAATCAAGGTTTACATCCTTCTTTTTTGGTGCCCAGCTTTTGCCTGATAGTTTTACTCTTTGAACCCGAGGAAATAAATGTTCTTTGTAGTGGTATAACCTCCCATTCTTCTCAATGTGGTATAACCTCAGATGACCTCACCTGGCTTCATATAAAAACATCTTTGGTATAGTGACTATCTATGGAAGTTTGCCCAGTGCCCCAGAGTAATTTGTCCTATAAAGGTCAGTGTTTATGCTGGATTGCAGAATCTGAAACACATTCATTCATTCAGCACATCCATTCTTTTAGCATGCTTTTTTGGCAGTCTAGTAGGTGCCAGGTATTTATTAAGACCCAGGCTCTGCTTTTAAAACCTTTCCAACATCATCAGTGCATGTCAAAATCACCAGTGGGTCTGTGAAAAATGCACATTTCTGCATATGGAAATCTCTAGATAGAAGGCTCAGGTGAGCACTAAATCTCAAGGAGCCTTGCTTTAAGAAGCTTACGATCTTGCCAGGGATGTTAACATGGGTTATAATAGACATCTCTATCAAGACTAGTTGAGGCCAGTCTTCCCAAAGATTTGACAGCCAGCCTTTCTCATCCCCTAACTTTTTCTGCTCAAATAAGCTGCTTTTTCTCCTTCCCTCTTCCTAAATCCAGTAGCTCTGTCCAGGGTTCTGAAACCTGCCTTTTCCATGACCATTTTATGACATAATACCAAGGATCTGGAAGAGAGTCTCCTGTTAAAGTTCTAGATGAGTTTTGCATTATTTCCTGATGAACTCATTAATCAGGCCTCAAGGCCACACAAGTAAATTTACACATCAGGAAACTCGGGCCTGAAAGGCCTGGTAACTCATCCTGGATCACAAAGTAATTTCCTGGCTGGTGAGATTAGATCCCAGGCTTCCTAATCCTGATAGTCTTCCCATGGTGTTAAGTTTCCTCTGATCACCTCACTTAGTCTTCAAAGATTCTCCTTCTGCATTTGAAATGGTCTGTGATTGGGTTTGTGGTCATCAAAGGAGTACACAAGAGAATTCAGTGTTCAAGATTGAAGTTTTCAATATTTAACTTCAATAGAGATGAACTTATTAACCTTAAGATTATAGCATTCATTCTTTTGTGTCTATCCTTAATTAGCAGATGATAATTACTCCCCCCCTTTTTTAGAGTTTCTGATTCTTTTCTCTTTGCATTTTATGTTTAAAAACTATTATAAGCATCAACATCATCTTGTGCCAAGATATTTTGAATGTTTTTAGAGGTGCATAAATCTTTTTTAAAATAATGTGTCACTATTAAAAGCAGTAAATACAATTTAGGTTAGCTAATGCTTGACTTTCCATCTTTTGCACATCTGTGCTTGTGTATGTGAGTGTATATAACTTTTTATATAAAGCTTTTTATAAAAAGATATAGGCTTTATAGCTAACTTGCAATTTGTTCTGATAAGATTTCCCTAAGAATGATCGTGTCTAGCATCATCCATTGTGGGCAGGCACTGAGGAAGTCAAGTGACTGTATAAGCACTGAGCCATGTCCAACAAAGTTGCTAATGGTGTTGTATGTAAAGGAGGGTCTTAACAGCAAGAGAAAATGACAAAATACTAGGTGGCCAGTCTGAGCAGTGCTGGGACAGAGGGAAAAAAAAGAGGGGGTAGGAAATAAATCTTACAGTTAGAGATTAGAGAAGCCACTAAATCAAGGCCACAATTCTGTGGAGTTGATTGAAAGGGAGGCCATCAGATTGGGAGGCATATCAACAAAAGCCAAAGATTGGGCAGTTCAGGGTTAAGTCTTGTCATCTTAGCCACTGAGTGCCTTTTATGGGGGTCTTGGAACCTTAATAGTGGGTGGAGCAAGAGACAGCATGAGTAAAGCATCAGCATCTTCTGTGCAGTGGGTCAGTTTGTCCCAGAAACAATGCCACAAAGATCTATAACCCGCGGCAGTAAAAATAATTTGAGCATTATGAAAAAAAGTAGAAGAGATTCTAGTGCTTTATGTAAAAAACCTTCAAATTCCCATTTCATTAAAAATTCCTCTCTGCAGCTGGTAGCAGAGATTACCATGGTTCACCATCTGTGCGGATTAATGTTTACTAAAAACGAGAGAGAGAGAGAGAGAGAGAGAGAGAGAGAGGAGATAAGATGAATGGTCTCCCAGATAGAACAGAAAACCAAAGTAGAATATTGTTCCCTGAATTTTCCTTCCTTCCTTCCTTTCTTTCTTTCTTTCTTTCTTTCTTTCTTTCTTTCTTTCTTTCTTTCTTTCTTTCTTTCTTTCCTTTCTTTCTTTCTTTCTTTTCTTTCTTTTTCTTCCTCCCTTCCTCCCTTCCTTCCTTCCTTCCTTGCAACTTACATCTGTTTTATTTGAATCTTGATAGAATTCGTTTAAGGAAAACTCAGATCTATTTATTTTTAAAAGACTGAATAATGTAAAAACTGTGAATCATCCAACTGTTTAGATTTACATTTATGCAAAATGCATGTTGAGAGGCTTTTAAAATTTGTTAGAAATAATTAGACACCTTTGGCACTTCCCTTTTACATTTCCCATTCTCAGAAGATTTTTCCTGTTCCTTGCAGCTTGGGTTCACAAGGCAGAACCTCAGATCCTGTCCTGAGGGACCACAGATTGTCAGTTGCCTCTAGGTCTGAAGCTAATCAGTTACAAAAGTGCATCTTGGCCATAGACTGACTTAGCTTCAGTAAATCACTGGGTGGTTGCTTCCTAGTACCTGGAGTTTCTGGTAAACTAATAAAACATTGTAGATAGCTTTTTTCCCCCTTACTTTCTTTTTTACTTGCTGAGCACTTGCTGTGTGAGAGACACAGACTTTGCTTTACTTGCATTTTCTCTTTTAATCCTCACAATCACCTAGAGGAGTAAACATTATTAGCATTCCCATTTCATTGTAGGAGGGACAGAGACCTGGAGAGTTAAAGAACTTGCTGCCTGTCAAAAAAACAAAAACAAAAACAAAAACAAAACAAAAAACAAAACAAAAAAAACGAATACATGTTAAAATTGATCTTTGAAGTCAGAACTGTCTCCTTGTAAAGCCCATGCTCTTCACCAGTACACTCTACAGTCTCATTCAATAGGTTATTTCCAATTCTATTTGGGTGCTTTTAGGCCCAATCTTAATATTGGGAATCTCATTTCCTTGCAAATCATGCTTTTTTCCTCTCAATATGCCACGAGTCATCATTACTAGGAGCAAAGAGCATCTTACTTACTGCAATTACACTTGCTAATCAATTCTGCATCACTGCCCAGTGCTATAAATGTCTAGTTACCTATATTCTATTGACATGTGGCCTCATTTCTTACTGAAATGGGCAGTAGTCTCAATTTTAGAGGCCTTCTTTCTAATAGCACAGGGGAGCCAGGGAAATATGTCAATCTTATAGCCAACCAAACAGAAATAAACCATTGTAGTCATTTCTCAGAGTGGAGATTCATCAACTGAGTGCAATCCAGGTGTTTCTGAGTTTTAACTTTTCAATCAAGGGAACTATTTCTGAGGAGTTATGCTTCCTACCATTATCATCAATTTTCCCTTTAATTTTTCTATTAATAGTTGTCTAAGTTGCATGAAAAATATTTTTGGTGTTTGTTCATGGAATCTAAGGACCATAAGGGGGGCAGCATTTCTACCAAGTTTTTAGAAGTAAACATAATAAGCCATGTGTTTATGTTAGAAGATATCTGGCATTGCTTCCATGACGGTCTGGCCAGACACTGGGGAGGTGGCATTAAAGGGCCTGAAAAATAAATGAGCCAAAATGGTGCCCTCCTGTTGTCTATCAAGGAGAATGTAGGAATCGAAAGGTCCAAGGGGATATCATGAGTGTCAGTATAGTGCGGGTTTAGGAGGAGCAAGGACTCAGGAAGGAGAGGTCTCAGCATCTCTTAGTTGCTTTCTCCAGAAAAATCTAGTGGCTGGGGATATGCTGGAAGTATGGACCAATTTTGAAGAAAGACTGATAAGAGCAAGATGAGGATGACATTGGAAAGAACTAGAGTAGAAGCATCTGTCAGGAGGAATAACTACCAGGTAGTGGGGACGAAGAGGGAGGAAAGATACATGGAGAGGGAGTTCCATGAGCTCTAGTCTACCTTGAAGCAAGGCATGGAGTCAGCATACAAATTCCAGAGCTTTCTCCCTGCTAGAGGGATGGTTTTAACTTAGTGCCTCACTGGGGCTTTATTGGCTCAGATCTGGAGATGGGGTGAGGGGAGAATTAAGGGGTCTTTTATCAGGAAGAGTCATATTAGGATTAAGAACTGTTGCAGTGGGTTTACTGGAGCAGTCAAGAACTAGCAGGACACGACAGAGATTTTTAAAACATTGCGTTTGGGATGCCTGGGTGGTTCGGTGGTTGAGCATCTGCCTTTAGCTCAGGGCATGGTCCCGGAGTCCCGGGATCCAGTCCCACATCAGTCTCCCTGCATGGAGCCTGCTTCTTCCTCTGCCTATGTCTCTGCCTCTCTCTCTCAATCTCTCTCTCTCTCTCTCATGAACGAATGAATAAATAAATAAATAATTGCCTTTTCTTTAAATTTGGTATAGCCTATTTTTTTCTTCCCTAGTTTTACTCCTTTGATCTCTCTTGACAGTGAGTCTCCAGGATCACAGTGATCATGGAGATGAAGGAAGCCAACAGCTCATTCCCTGTAACATGTTCATAGCTGCCCAGTCCAGCCTTCTGTGACTGTGCAAAGGGGGACACGGTCCCTACCTTACAGACCAGTATGGTCTCCTTGGTGCAGATTTGTCCAGCTTATTCTGTCAGTGCTCACAGCCTTGCCTTCACCAGGACTTGGTATAGAGACAGCCTAATGACATCATAGAATGGAAAAACATGGGCTGGGGAGTTCCACAGTATTGGTCTTAAAGGCCCTGAGACATGGGACCAGAGGCAAGCCCTTTGACTACTCCTCTCCTCTTAAGGATTAAATGAGACAACACGTACAAAGTACATACTGCGGCATCCGGCTTTGCATGCATATAGGATCCCTTACCCTCTTTCTGTGGCCATTGATACTTCCCCGTGGCCTGGCATCCTAAGGAACATCTCCAGCCCACTCTGGAGGGGTGATCTCATCATAAACACATCTTTTTAATTTTTGTTTTCATTAGCAAAGAAGAGTCTTAGTTGAAACAAAGAAAAAGAAAAAAACTTGCTGTAGATTCATTCAACAAATTGGTATTGAACAGCTACTACATTCCCTAGCATAGATTTCACGATTGGAGATACAGCCATGAATAAAAATAGATGAAAACTCTTGCCTTCATGGAGCTTATGTTCTAGTGGGAGGAGGCAAGCCAAGCAATAGGCAAAGGATATAAGATGCCAGGTGGTGACACATACCATGGGACAAAAAGAAAGAAGAGAGGCAAAATGAGGAGTGCCAGACTATATGGTTCCTGGAAGAACTAGGATTGTGAAGATGCCAGCCACACCTCAGAAGGTAACTTAGGGACCCTGGGGAATTTCTACTGGGTAGAAAGAGCCAAAGAGGGAAAAATCCAGTCTGCCTGTCCTCCGTCCCCATCATCCCCTAGATGTTAGGTTCCTTGAGGCAAGAAATCATGCCTTGTTACTATGCCTGACACAACAGTAGGCACTCAACAGTTGCTTGTTGAACCAAACTGCCTGCCTCATGCCTCTCTCAGGAGCCAGCATGCCCCTTGACACCTGAAATACCAATCTACCTTAAGAGCTCCCTGCCATGTGCCTCAGTTTGACAGGCAGTAAGCACCAAACCTGCAGGTTGCTTATGGATTTAACTAATAATAAGTAATGGAATGGCAAGTGGAGTGACATTAATATAATGCGGAGAGGAGTAAGCGCCAGGATTGAAATGCAGTCGTGCATCAAGGCGCCTCTGCCACGGGTAGAGGAACTTGATTTTCTGACGTCGTGTTTTCTATCTCATTTCCTCAGCTCTGAGCACTGTAAAATCCCACTGAAAAGGTGTGAAAGGCAAAGCTAGAGTTTTAAGGAGGAACTCAAAGTCTGTTTCACAGTAGTAAGGAGCGGATATAGTGGGAAGAACTCAGTGAAAATAGAAGAAAGTAGAAGAGAAATGGGATAAGGGATGTAAGGACTTCAAACACCAGAAATAAATCTACCCCCCCCCCCAAAAAAATAAAGGTCACTGCCCAACTCTTTCTCTCCATGGGGTTAAAACAGTAGCCTTGCTTTGACTTTATTTCTCATTCTGTTATTTATTCAGCAAATATTTACTAACCACTTAGACTGTGTACTTTACTAACCACTCAGAATGCACTTGGTAACCACTAAACCCTTGGAAGTTCCTCAGTGATAGAAGGGTCTTTGTTTTTCATAGTGGACCCTTTGGACCACACACCTGAACCTCATAGTTTACACTAATGAGGAGATTCAGAATGGGAGATGGCTATGTCAGAAAAACCAACCATGTGATTAGTTCTGATCCATTTTTTATATCAGCCCAATCCTGGAAGGGAAGAAGGGCTGGAGATGCAGTTCAGGCATGTAGCCAATGATTCAATCAATCATGAAGGTATAATGAAGCCTCAGTAAAAATTCAAGGCACTGTAGTTTGGATAAGGATTTGTGTTGGGCTATACTCTTTGTATTATCTCACACAGATGTGCCATCAGGGTAATGCATCCCTGAGGATGCTGGGAGCTTCTCATTTGGAGCCTTCCCAGATTTTTACCCTGTGTGTCTCTTCTTTAGTTGGTTTCTGATTTGTATTCTATTCATAAGCATAGTGCTTCCTTGAGTTCTGTGAGTTGTCCTAGTGAATTCTCGATCCTGAAGGAGTCCATGGGGACTCCTGAACTTATAGCCAGCTAGTCAGAAGTGAGGGTGGCTCATAGGGACCTTGAATCTATGGTTGGTACCTGAATTGAAAGCAGTCTTGTGGAACACTGTGCCCTTAACTCTGAAGGTTGGCTAACTCTAGATAGTCCCTCAAGTAGCTCAGAGCCTAGTTAGTATGATTAAGACCAAAATTGCATTCTCTGTGCAGTGAGAAAGTTGTTTGCTCACAAGTGTGGTATAGTCATGTGAGAGTAAGGTAGGTGCCATCTAACTCATTGGGGGATAATCCCAGGTAGCCCTTATGCACAGAAGGTGCTGAATTTGAGCACAAATAGTAATTAGCACAGCAAGGCCAGGACCTTCAGGATCATCTTTGTACCATCTGAATTAATGATCATATGAACAATAACAACAATAATAGTTAAAATCTCTTGCACTTTTTTGGTGAAATGTGCTTATGGACTCATTTAAACTCCACAACACCTTTGTCAGGAAGGGATTGTGGGAGTTTCCGCTTTCCAGTGAAAACACCTGAGATTTAGGTATACAGTTTCACAAAAGTCACACAACTAGTTAGTTGGCATACCTTTGCTTCACACTTATGTTTCTATTATGGAATGAACGTTTATTTATTCTCCCCCAGCCCCCGCCAAATTCGTATATGGAAACTCTAATTCCCAGTGAGATGGTATTGGGAGGTGGAGAGTTTGGGTGGTAATTAAGATTAGAAGAGATATGAGGGTGAAGCCCTCCCAGTTGAATTAGTGCCTTCTAAGAGGAGACACCCTCTTCTCTCTCCATGCACATGAGCCAGGAGCCCTCATCAGACTCTGACCAGGCTGGCACTTTGATCTCAGACTTCCAGCCTCCAGAACTGGGGGAAAATAAATTTATACTGTTTAAGTCACCCAGTCTTTGGTATTTTGCTTTATGACAGTTCAGTAGAAGACATCGGGTGTCTTCTAGAGTGTAATGGCAAATCTGGAGCAATATGATGTTAAGGTTGAGACCAAAATTAAACAGAGTCCCGCTAAGTCCTGGTTTTGTCTAAAATCTCTCTTATCTGAATGAATAGTTGTAAATATCTATTGTAACATGGTCTTGCTCACTGCACTCATTGCTAAAGAACCTAAAACTCTCAGCACAAGAATCCCCATCTGATTCTAGATTCAGGTAGTCTTCCAATGTCAGCCTGACTACATTTCCTGGCACATGATACCTCCTTTATACGGATCAGATCATACGAAACTTTCTCCAAGGTGTTGAAATTTATCCCAATGTGTTGTCCATTCATAGATCCTGGCTCTATGAGAGGATTAAGGAGGAAATTCTGTCAATGGCAAGAGGGTAACTATTGTATATGGCAGACCGTATACATGAAGTCTTGCAGCTCTGTTTTCGATCCTTTGCAGCCTTGTGGAACTCATTACAGTTTGTTTTAAGAAAGTCATGGTTTTGGAGTTCTTTTTAGATGTAGCCTTTAGTGATTCATCATTCACTGTGAGTGCTGGAAGTGTCTAGTCATATACATAAGTAATCTTTTATTCAACTCTTATTTTCTCTGTGTGCGTTCATTGTTCACATTAGACTTCTTTTATGTAAATCAAGTCCCCCGATATGAGGAAACAAAGCAAAGCCAGATTAATTAGCTAATTTTCAAAGGCTTATTCTACATTGATTGCAACTTTTTTTCCATGAATTTTTTATTATGTTCTCTTTGCTATGCCAAGAGTCGCCTTTGAAACAACAGCATGTAAAGTTGGTATATAGAAAATTGACCCAAATCATCTCATTTAAAAAAACCCCACCTATCATGACCTATTTCTCATTTTTCCAACTCAGTGGGTTTAAAATATAATAAGAGAAAAAAGGGAGTTTTTTCACAGGTGTAGGTTTTCCTGAAGCCTCTCTAACCTTATACTTTGCATCTGTTCATCTTTTTTCACTCTCTCACATCCTCATTATTTTTCCACCTTTGCAATTTTAACCTGTGAATCTAGAAAACTTAGACCAAAACCAGAAGATTAAATAGCATTGGGTTTGAAAAGAACTTTTCACAGGTCCTTCCATCCCTGCTCAAAGCCTCTCTGTTTTAGCCTAGCAGACACCAGCTTTGATTAGTCACCTCATCTGATGGGGGAAATCTCACTGCTTCTCCAGCCAGTCAGCCTCAGGATATTTTCCACTTTTATCAAATTTCTGTTTGTCTTAAGCAAAAAGTATTCTTTTTCTCCTATGAGCCCTTGTTTGACCTTTTGGGCCATGGAAAACATGCCATATTTCTCATCTACTTCAGATCTCCGACAATAATTAAAGAGATTCAAGTCATTCCCCTCTACTACCTTCAAACCCTCTCTTCTCTGGGTTAAAGGAGTATCAATAGTCTCCTTTTTATTCCTGCTAATTTTGTATAGCAAAAACAGGCAGAGGGATACCGCTTCCAATTTTATTTTCCTAAATCCCCAAATACAATGGTGTCACTTCCTATGACAACTTTGTAGGAAACAGCACAATCGCTTGTCCTGCTTTAAAAAGTATTTACACACACACACACACACACACACACACACACATAATTTTCTAGTATTTTTGGAAACTCATAATCTGCTAAGTACTTTATAAGGCTATCTCAGTTAATATCTCCTATTAGCTCTGGGAGGTAGGTATGTACCTCCATGATCCCAGCATGTGACTTTAGATGCTCTGGCTTAATGAAAAGTGGAGACTTTTCAGGTATGAATAGTTACTATGGTTCCTAGAGTATCTCTCTGAAATATCAGCTGTCTTATGGGCTTTCAACAGACAACCCATAGAGCATGCACTTGTGTGCTTAATTAAAGAGAAATGCTGTGAGCTGTCACTGCATGTCAGAGAGCTAAACTGATGCATGTTAGAGAGCTAAAGTGATGCATCTGTCAGAGTCCAGTCCGAAGACAGAAACCACACCAAGTATTTTAACAGGGAGAACTTAGTACGAAAAGATGGTTAGCTAGATGTGGAATATCTGCAAAGGGAAAGAGATAATAGGAAGATATCACAAAGCCAACAGTTGCACAGATACAGCAGGAAAAACAAAAGGAAACGTGAAACCTAGGAGCTTGGCCAATGTGGGAAGCTGATATCTCTAGGCTGAGAGGACCCAACCCCCTGAGGAGCTGGGATGGTGCTGAGGCCTCTGAAGGGTCTCCATGAGGCTGGTACTGTGACGTGGGGAAAACTGCAAACTAGATTAAATTGCTATTGCCAGGTGAAACTGCTGCTGCTGGCACAGAAAAGGCAAAGGAGGCCTGCAGCTCAGTTGCCAGGAACGCACAGCCTACCGGGACCTGAAGCATATCAGTCTCTGCTGTCTTGTGCTTGGGGGCAAGGGGTGCCGGGGTGGGGGTGGGGGCGGCTCACGGGTTCTGCTGGCACACCCTACTGGCAAAACCTAGCATGGCTCCAGCTGGCAAAGGTGGAGCGGAGTCCTAGCCCCTGTCTCACTTTAAAACAAGGTGGGGGGAGCTGGATTTGAAGCAGAGAGGCAATAACTTCATACGTGTTTTATGCTAAATTTCGAAAAGTACAGTGTCTTTGCTTGCCTTACTAGATCAGTGCAACACGGCTTCCAGGTAGCCAGGAGTGGGGAGGGGCAGTAAATCGAGTACCTCATGCGATGTCTCTTGGTCCCATTCTCAGTCTCTATCTTGCTTTCCAAATCTCAGCTCATGAGGATGGCTGTTGCTCGGGTTTATATTCTGAATACCGCCTCCACCCAGCCCAAAGATATTTTAATAGGGTAGAGAAGTCAGTAGCTGCTATGCTGTTATTGGCATTTGTATCACAACAAGGCTTTAGCATGTTTCTGCTGTACGGATGGCAGAGGAAACCTACTTGCTGCTGGCCCTCTAAATTCAGGGTCACCAGGAACCATTTGGGACAGCTAACACTGGAGAGTGCATCCATCCCCGCTTTGATCTCTCAGAGCAGTTAAGTGTGGAGCATGGACAGCGGCCAACAACCTGGCACCAGCCAGATCTTCCCCTCAAACAGTTATCCTTGCAGATCTGCAGCATGAAATAGCAGGCCTGCCTCCTCCATGCCACCCAAACATACACTGCATATGTGGACTCCTCCCGTAACCAGTGCTTGCAGCCAGACTTCCAGCCACTCAATTTGCTGGGTGTTTCAGGAAAGAAAACAAGAGAAGGCTGTGAGGCGAGGCGAATGAGACCCCGAGACTGGTGAGGCCATGAGCATTGCAAGTCTGGCTGGGATTGAGCCTCTCCATAATGAGGTGGCTCCAAATAGGAGGGACTAATTTCATTGGGTCGGTACTGGATCCCTTAAAAGCATCTACCATTTAAAAATTAATGTTTGATGAGTGCTACATCCAAAGGGTCTCAAAAGAGTAGAAGAGAAAGGGTTTCCAGGAATGGGATTTGGAAAGAACTTAAGGATGAAATGGGATACATCTGTAAGGAAGAAAGAAAAACGTAAAGGAGTTCAATTCCAATAAATCAGAAGTAAGCAAACCTTGCTCTCGCCCTGGCTTACTTGTCTCTCTATAGCCACATAGCCTGACATGGCCCTATACAGGAGGCCCTGCCTCTCACCATTGTGTCCTGTCTTCAGCCAACCCCACTGCTCTGACATTTGAGTGAGAAATACCACATATAGGGACATCTGGGTGGGTCAGTTGTTGAGTGTATGCCTTTGGCTCGGGTTGTGATCCAGGGTCCTGGGATCGAGTCCCATGTTGGGCTTCCCACAGGGAGCCTGCTTCTCCTTCTACCGATGTCTCTGCCTTTCTGTGTCTCTCATGAATAAATAAATAAAATCTTTAAAAAAAAAACACAAGAAATACAACATATATACATACATACTTTAAGTGTATCTTGTCCATAATCTGCCACAGAAACCCTCAACTTCTCATAAGGGACTAATCAGACAATGATGATAGTAATAATGAGTGTGACATTTATGTAATCCTTTACAGCTAACAAAGCTCTTTTATGTCATATTGTTTAGTCTTTATGAAAACTCTTTGAGATAAATAATAATTTCCATTTTTTAGAAGAGAAAACAGGCTCAGAGAGTTTGTGTGATTTCTCCACCATTGCATCATCAGTAGTCAAAACTGAAATGCAGCTCTCCAGGCTCTCATATTTGCAGCCTTGCAGGAGCTTGTGTGATGTGTGGGTCAGGGAATTGTGTGCCTCAGTTGATAGGCGGGTCCCTCAAGGTTATTTCCAGACCCACCCAAGAGTATAATCCCAGATGCTTCTGTAGGCCAAATAATTTCCAGTCTGAGGGAAAAGGTCAACAAACATGGCAGCTGGGAGGTACTCATATACTATGGCAGGGCTCTGGCAGTCATCTGCTGGGTCCTGCCTTTACTTGTTCAGACAAGGCCAGGCAGAAGTAAAAGTCTTGCCAGAGGCTGGACTCCTGTGGTGGAGGAAGATATAGGTAGAGTGAATCTTTGCTCATCATTGCTCACTTTCAGTTCCTTTAAGAAAACGATTATAGGCACTCTGGAAAACAGTGTGGAGGTTCCTCAAAGTGCTAAAAATAGAACTACCCTACGATCCCGCAATCTCACTTCTGGGAACATAATCACAGAAAATGAAATCTGGATCTCAGAGAGACAGCATTGCAGCATTATTCACAACAGTCAAGATATAGTAACAGCTTACATGTCGAAGGGCCAAAGAATAAAGAAAATGTAATGCACACACATGCATACACACACGATAGAATATTCTTCAACCTTAAAAAAGAAGGAAACCCTCCCGTTTGTGACAACAAGGATGAAATTACATTGAGTGAAATAAGCCAGATGCAAGAAGTCAAATGCTGTATGATCTCCCTTCTATGTAAAATCTAAAACAGCCAAACTGACAGTGGCAGAGTAGTCGGATGGTGGTTGCCAGGGGCCAGGGGACAGCGGGAGGAGGAGGCATTAATGAGGAGATGTTAGTCAAAGGGTAAAAGTTTCTGTTATGCAAGATGAATGAGTTCTGGGCATCTAATGTATAGCCTGGTGACAACATTTCACAATGCTGCCTTGTATACCTAAAATTTGCTAAGGGGAAAAAATCCTAAATCTTCTCAACATGCAGACACATACACACTCCAAAAATAATGAGAACTCTGTAGAGACGATGGAAAAATTATTCAGCTTGATTATGGCCATCTTTTCATAATATATATGTATATCAAAACATCCAGTTGTACTCCTTAAATATATACAATTTTCATATATCAAAGTTATCTCAATAAAATCAGGGTTTTCTTAAAGTGAGTGATTACAATGGTTGTGAAATTTCATCCTGCCACAGGTTCCAGAATCCTACTCCAAGGCAGAGAAGACAATGATATTAATGCAATAATAGTGATGATTCCTAACTTATCATCAGACACTTACATGTCTCATTTATTTCCCACCACTTCCTATGTGATGGGCACCACTGTTGTTCCCACGTGCAGGTAGGTGCACAGAGACTTTGAGAAGCTAAGGGACCTACCTGTTCACACCAGGATTAACAGGCAGCACGAGGATTCCAGCTTACTCAGAATCCAACATCCACACTCTCCATCACTACATCCCATGGCCTAGCTTCGAAATCTGTCCTTAACTTCCCCTGACTTGCCACAGAAACTGTTCCAACATGTGTTTCTTGGTGGGCTTGCACAAACTGCTGGCCACAACAGTTCAGGGCATTCCAGCAGAGGCAGGGGCCAAGACGAACTGAAGCCAAGTGTTTTAATAACTTCGTGTGCTGGCAGTTATAAAAGTCTAACTGTGGCTGCAGGTTTAAAGAATTAAAATATGGCAAGGTGGAAACGCTTAAAGCCAGTTTTCAGAACTACCACTTTGCCCTTGGAAACAACTTTTATATACCCCTTTTGGAGTGTGTATAATGAAATGACTAACATTTTCAGCTGTAACCAGAGCTTGTTTCACAACAGCTGAGTGTTTTGTAGCTGGAAATCTGTTCGGGAAAACACTGAAAATCGGTGGAAAGAGTAGGCTGTGGGGACTCCCTGTCTCTGGACAGGCTTGCTTTTTCCCCATCCTCCCAGTGGGAATGGCCCACACCAAGCATCACAGAATAAGAGCACCAGGTGAAGCACACCTTGCTTTCTCTGTAGAATGAAGCTCTTATCTGCCTGTTTTACTTCTGTTTTTAATGCCTACGTCCCTTCACTCTTGCTCACAAAAGTGGAACGTATGGCTCCTCTTTATTTTTAATCTTCGCCCGAAGATAACTGCAAGCTGAGATTCCAGGTGCCCACCAAAATCCAGAAACTTCTACCATTTGCATTTCTGATGGAGTTTCCCAGGGAGATTTTTGTTGAGTCATTTCTTTCTTCCTCTGCTTCACTATTTACATAATAATATAGTTATAGTTGCAGGTCACAGTCATGAATGTTCAGAAGAAGGACAATGTGAGGTTACTGAGCTCTTTCCCATCCTGAATTTTAGAAGGCAGGCCTCAGCAGATTGAGCTAAAGAGAAAGTCTTAAGTTTCTCATCCCATCTTGACCCTAACTGTGCCAGAAATGAGTATTTTCTAAGAGGAGACACTATCACAGAATCAGAACAACTGCTACTATGCTTGCTCCTGCAGACTAGACCAGAAATCATAAAATTATAAAAGCAGAACATTGTGCCTGTATCATCCACTGCCTCATATATCATTCAGACCACAAAGACAGATTCTACTCTCTTTCCAGCCCTTTCATATGAGAATGGCTATGGGGACAGAATATGGGAAACACCAACAGTAGTTTGTTGCTAGATCAGAAAGAAAATTAAGTCATGTGTGACCCAGCCATATCACGGCAGATAATCAGGCGAAGTGTCATTCATTACCTGGACTGATTTTTTGGTGTAGTGTCTTATGGTATGGCGCTTGGCATTCCTAGAGTGAAACTTGAAGAGCAGGGCTAATGAGGGGGCTTCTCATCCAAGGCTCTTTCTATTAAAATACAGGGTCATCATTTTGTCTGATAAAATCAGTAGCACACGGTGAAAGCTGTCTCCTGCAAGAGAGAAAAAGCAGCCTTTAGAATCTGAGAGTCTTGGGACACCTGGGTGGCTCAGTGGTTGAGTGTCTGCCTTTGGCTCAGGTCATAATCCCGGGGTCCGGGGATTGAGTCCCACATCGGGTTCCCTGCAGGAAGCCTGCTTCGCCTTCTGCCTGTGTCTCTGCCTCTCTCAGTCTCTCTCTCTCTGTCGCTCATAAATAAATAAAATCTTTTAAAAAATTTAGAATTTGAGAGCCTTTTCTTTGGTCCTTCATCTGCCATGATACGGGGATTAGGTCCTTTCTTAGGACCTCAGTGTCCTCATCTGTAAAACGGGAATGATAAAACAGATTTAAGGTTATGGTGGAAAATAAATGAGGTCACAAATGTGGAATGCCTGGCAGTGGCAGATGCTCAGTAAACAGTGCTTACTATTATTATCATCATTATCATTATTATTCTGGGGTGTATGGTTTTGTGGAAGAAGCAGTAGTTTTGATTCCCTTGGAAGATGATTTTTTTAATCCTTGGTTTAATTGTCATGGCTCTTCCATCTCTAAAACAAATGGATTACTCCACACCGCATATAGGATAAACTCAGTCTCTCCCTTTTTCTTTCTCTTTTAGTGTCTGTGTGTCTCGTACAACACATGTACATGTATGAAATCCATGGTAATCACCACATTCTGGATTATTGCCCTGAACTATGGATTTTGCTCCTGCTGGCCCAGTCAACTGGAATGCAGATTCCTCCTTTCTCTACCTGCTTAATTATGTTACCAGATTGTTCTATTCCATCCACCTTTCTCCATAGATCTTTTTATAAGCTCTCAGGTTCGAGTCAGCATCCCCATTTCTCCAAGTGACATTCTGTGTTCCTCTACCCCAGCACTCTGCACAGACAGCCTTGTAGAAAAGGGGTCCTGACAATGTCTTAGTCCTGTGAAAATGGGAGAACCCAGTGGGTGCAGAGATCGTAGCACATTCACCTTTGTATTTCTCTCAATTGTGGTCCAAGTAGGTAGATGCTGATTTGAGCTGAAATTTAGTGTTTACCCTGCTCCTGTTGGTGTTCTGAATCTTCTAGTTGGTTATTTGTGATTTGTGTGTCTTGTCATTATTTTCATGCTCCTTGGCGGCCACTTACTTTACCGCGATCAGTCCTTTTACATTAAGTGTTTCTGGACTCCTTGCAGTCTCACAGCAAACAGTGGGGGACTTGGGGAGATGCCATTGTAGCCTTATTGAAATGTCTTTCACGTCTGTTTTCCGATGGGCAACCCCCTAAGCAGCCAGAATGAACATGGGAAAACAAACCGAAACAAGAGTTTGGAACGCGGAGCCTTTTCCACTGCTGCTTCATAACATGAAAGAAAAATCTAGAATCTGTCAGGACTGGATCTGCTTTTGGAAGGCTTTGACCCTAGCATGCTAGTCCTAGTCCCTTCTCAGGTAGAAAGCTTAGGCAGCAAAGGGCCAGTATTGTCCAGGCAGCAAGGCAGGAATGTGTGAAGCATTGCAAAGTCTAGATTTCTGGTATCGTCTTCACTTAACCCTTGCACGTTTGCCTGAGGTGAAGACGTGTACTTGTTCAGAGCTAGGGAAACCTCATTAACTCCTCCGTCAGCTCGTAGCCAGTAATTGAGGTCCAAAGGTGACCTGACGACCCCAAGTCCCATAGATAATGAGGAAGGAAAGCTGGGGCCAGGACAAGTCTCCAGGCCCATGTCCCCTGTGTTTTTTCACTCCTGCACCCTGTGGCCTCTTCCCATGCACGGATTACTCACACAGTCCTCTTTTTTGACATTTTAAGGATACACTTGAGGAATTAATCACACCTCTTTGTTTCACCTCTTTCTACTTCAAGGTAGAGCCAGAATGCACCGTTATCAAACTTTGTAATTCCACGAATGATGGAGAGGCCAGCCAGGCCTAACTGCCTACAGCCACCACTGACCAGTCTGGTGAACACCTGCGTGTGGCTCTTCACGCAAGTCTCTTCCCCTGAGGTCTGGACCCTACACTGGAGCTCTAAACCAGAGTTCTGTCTTTGTTTCTGTGTGTTGCTTCCTTTCCTTGCTGAGGGAAGGAGGCCTACATGCATCCTTTTTAGGTTGTTTGCACATAGGTATATTATGCTATATTTAGCATCTCAGCATCACTGAAACTGAGATGTGTCTTACAGCCAATGATGTATGATAGTTTGTCAACATTTTGTCTTTGCTTACATGACAGTGTATATTATAACATTGCCATTGTGGAGCAAAAGCATATACGATAGTTTGAATTTTACAAAGTGCTTTTCTACATAATAATAATGGCCAGCAAAGACAGGTGCCCACCGTGTGTTGGACGCTGTGGGCTTGGTGGTTTATACCACTTATTTTATTCCTGTTTCATACTAACTCTTTAAGCTGGCATTGCCTCCCCATTTCGCAGAAGATGAAACTAAGGTGAAGTAGATTTCACAAAGTCACAGAGCAGTAGGATGCAGAACCATAGCCACATCCAGGGCAGCTTTAATCCAGAGCCAGTGTTCCTTCTGCCTCTCTTCCTGTTGGGTGCGACTGTCAGCCTCCCCCAGAGCGAAAGGGGCAGCAAGATGGGCAGCATTAGAACACAGATTCTCAACTGACCTTGAGCAAGTTACTTTAATCTTTCTGTGCCTCAGTTTCCTCACCTGTAAAGTGAGGATGAAAAGAACACCTTCCTATTGGCAGCTGTGAGGGTTAAGTGTGTAAAGTACCTGGAGCTGATCCCACATACCCTGAGAGTCCAGTAATGTGAGTGATCACATCGTTCTCTGTTTTGCCAAATCCCCTGTGGGCCTCATCTAGAGCTTACAAATATCTTCAGTTCCCTTTCCCAGGTCATAAGCCATGTACCCAGAAGCTTCTGGGATGCCCTATGCCATATCCCCTATTCCAAGAGAGCAGAAGGGAACTGCAGGTTCTGCCTACAGGAACCCCCTCCATAGACGTGGGAAGATGTCCTAAGCAGAGCTTGCCTCCCTCAGATGTTGCTGTCACTGGGAAGTGACTTCCCAGCCAGCCCCTTGGTTCATCCATATACCCCAGCAAAAGGGGAGCTTCCCACTAGTCTAGCCCCTAGAAGCTACACACGCTAGTGCTAGTAAACCCAGGAGGTTCATTGACTGTTGTCCATTTTAAAAACTGCACGGAAGGGCATCTCACTCTCCCCTCCCCCAGGAACATTTTCCAGCCACAAGTTGAATTGCTGCCCACTGCCCAGTCCTAACCCTGTGTCCGCTGGATGACCAGAGACAGCCTGATCTCAGCCCTTAACAGGGCCCGGCAGGGGTGAAGCTACTGCTGCCCTGCACCATAAGCTCATTCATCCCGCCTCAGTTCCTCATTCTGGACCATAGGTTGGCCAGGGTACCCTCCTTGGGAGGAACCAGGAAAGAAGACTCCTAATGGCCAGGCTGACTGGCCGAGCACTCCCTTAGAGTCTTGGAGGAGAGAGGGTGCCTGTCATCCACGATGAAGTGTGCCTGAGGGCAGGTGCAGAGATCAAGTCAGAAAACACATTTGTGTAACAGGTCACAAACCCAGAGAGCCAGAAGTGATGCAAATTGCCCGCAGGGATGAAAGCCTGGAGACCGAGTGTGGCGCACAGCACAACTTGAAGTGAATGCACTAGGAGGTGACCTGGGCTAAGCAGAGTCATGGCCCAGGGCCTCTGTTAGGGCTTGGGGGCGATTCAGCGTGGGCAGACCCCATTTGCTTAACGGGTTCGGTGGGGGACAGTTTAAGTGGCAGCACTCTGACTCTTGGCATGCTGACCAGAGCAGGGACAACAGCAGGCTCTCAGCCGTGTCCCAGCTGACCCATCTCCAGCCTCCTGCAGAGCAGCCTGGGGAGCCCCTGGTCTGGGTGGCAACACTGTGGTATCTAGCATTATTAGACTGTGACCGTATTTCATTGCCCACTCTCCACCTAGCAGTTTCTGTGGGTTTTATTATACACTTAAATATCATCAGGACCTTTTTAATATTCTCTTTTTTATTAAACAACTAATATATTAGCATTCAGGCTAATGTCTTACAGTAAAGTAGACTCAAGCTTATTGGGCTATCTACTTACCCCTTTCAATTTTTCCAAGGACACATGATAAAATCCCCCTATATATCTAAATAGGATACTTTCTCATTTAAATAAAATAGGTAAGGAACATTAGGATTTCTAAATTAAAAATCTGCAAAGCCATTGTTCTCTTAAGAATGAGGAGAATGGAGAACATTTGAATTATGTAAATAGCATGATGAAGGAATAGTAAATTTAAAATGTAGTAATAAATAACTAAACTTGATGGAACACCTACTTTGTGGCAGACATTGTGCTAAATGAGTCAGATGCCTTATCTCACTTGACCTTCACCACACCTCTGAGGATGAATACAGCTATTATTCTCATTTTACATGGGGTAGAACTGAGACTCCAAGAGTTTTAATAGGTTCTCTAATACAGTACTGTTTTTGAGAAACAGACCTAGAATTTAAATCTAGATATATCTGATTTCAGAGCCCAAGTGCTTAACCTTACACGTAGTACTTAAATTTGATCTAGATTTGAATTTCAGCTTTGTGACTTTGGGCACGTTACTTAACCTCTCTGAGTCTATGATCTGAAGGTTCATTATCCTTACCCTAATCTCCATGAAGACTAAATTAAGTAATACATAAGCAAGTGCTCAGTACTTCCAAAGTAGTATAACTGGCACATATTTACTACTTAAAAGTTATCATCTGAATTCCTAAATACTTCAGAAAAGCAATAGGGGCTTTTTTTGTCTGAAATTTCTCTGGCAATTTCTCACCTCCACTCATTACGTAGTGTGAAGATCATGGGACAAACACAGTTTCCTCCCCTTTCTAATTCAATGAAGCTGAGATCTGCTTGAATGGATCTGGACTGTGGTCATGGATGAGGGCCTTCCTGTCTTCATGCTGTCCTGCAAACATAGACAAGCCCAGTGCCGCATGACCCTGATTCTCACTCTGGCCCTGGAAGGTATAAAGTCTGCATTATGCTGAGTCCTAGATAGACAGTGTAGCCTATATATTTCTTCTACTTAATTGCATGACTCCAAGAAGAGCAGAGAAAAAATTCCTTTCAAATAGATAGGAGGCCTTCTTGATCTCTGGCTGACAGCCAGACAGAAAGCTCTCCATTAATTCCTCTCAAAGTTAAAAGGATTTGAGTTGGGACTGAGGGTGAGAAAGGAAAAGTTTTGTGAAATCTGTAGTTTAGTCAAATCTAAACCTTTAAGTTAAGAAGTACTTGCCTCAAGTTTCATGTCTGAAACAGAAGAAGACAGCCCTTGATGGGACATGGTCAAAGAACTCAGAACTTTGCCAAGAGCTTCTTCGGTTGAGTTCAACAAATATTTATCAAGGGTCCAGTATGTGCCCGGCACCAAGAGAGTAGTGATAGATGGATGAAGTGGTCACAATCCTTGCCTTCTAGAAGCTTCCAATCTAGTCAAGCAAATGGATCCAAAACAGGTTGGCTTTATACAGAAACAGGTTGGCTTAATAATCTAATAAAATAACAATAGCTAAATATCTCTGAGCACTGACTACATGCCTTCTAAGTGCTTTACATGTATTAATTCATTTCATCCTCAAAAAAATCCTATGAGGCACATATTCCTTTTATTCCCATTTACAAGTGAGGAACATGAGGGAAGGCTACACACCTGAGAGTGAAGAGCTGTTTGGCACTCAGATTTGTCTGGCTCCATCTGTGGCTTCTTTCTCCTGTGTTCCCTCTCGGAGCAAGGCTGCTGTGTTGCACAACTGTATGGGGCACCATTCACACTGTAGGCTCCAGGATGTGGAGTTGTTCAGTACATGATCTGTGAGGTTTTATCCATCCCAGACGAGTAAGATACTCTTTGCAGAGACAAGGAGCTTGAGGCTTAGAAGGCTTGGGTGACATCTCCAAGGTCAGATCTCTAGTGAAGTGGCAGTGCTCAGGCTTAAAACTGGGTCTGCTGCCCCTGAGCGTCGTGCTCTTTCTAGATACCATGCTGCCTCCACTTTGCTCCTTGTAGGCACTATAAGAGCAGCAGAAAGGGGCATTTAATTTAGCCAGATCTAAAGATGTGACCAGGGCAGGCATTGGGGTGGAGAGACACTTGATCCTTGAACTGTAGGATTTCCCCAGATCTCCATAACCTGCCTCTTGGAGGCTCCACCTCTCATCATGCCCCACAAACCCTCTCTTCTGTGCAGATGAGCTGCTTTATTCCCCTCACCTCTGCACAGACATCAGGAGAAGGACACCCACATAGAGTTAACTGAACCTGGATTTGCCATCTTCCCCATTTGTTCTCAACAGATATTTATTGAGCACTTGCTACATGTCAGGCATTGTTCTGAGAGCTGAGAGAACAGTGGTGTATAAGACCCTTGCTTTCATAAGGCTTCCATTCTAGCACAGGATCTGCTGCTTCTGTGTCCTTGGTTGCATAACTCAACTTCTCTGGGTGTCAATTCTCCCGTGTATAAGATAGAAACTGTAGTACCTGCCTCATAGGATTGTGGAGAGGTTAAAGTAAGATAATATAGATAAGGTGCTTAGGAGAGACTTGGCCCATTGCAGGTGATCAAGAAATCTCCATCCATTCCCTACACACCTGCCCCTTTATAACATGAATACAACTGAACCTGCCTTTGCTGCTTGGATCCTTCCGAAATGGTGATTGTACTTATTTGATGCTACATAAATTTAATGGATTATTCCAAGTCCATGTGACCAGCATGGGTTAAAGCAATGAACTGGTTCTCCATGTTCCTCTACTTTATATACATTACGACTCTGTATATAGAACTATAAAACGCAGGACAGATTTATATGTATGCCATACTGCATATTTTCATAAAAATGTTTTGCCAGGCACCTGTAATACATTGATATATGTGAGCACTTTTCTAAAGTTTATTTCTCATATATTTCTCTTAAATTGTATGTGAAGTGACATTTTATGGTTTAAGTTGTGTTTTCCGGACACAGCCCCAATTTGCATCTCTGAGGCAGCACTCAAGACTCACCCTTTCTTGGCACGTGGGGCTCTTCAGCTCTTGAAACATTTCTGTGGGTTCACATTTCTTCAGACCCCAGTTTGGCATCTTTCTGAGGGAAGGCAATCCATTTGTGACTGTCTTATGGAAACAGGCTTGAATTATTCAAATCCCACGTCCAGCTTGCTTATGGGGGTATTGATGCGAAGAAACTGACTGGTCCCATTCTTTGTGTGGTCAGAGCCCTTGGCATGACAGCCGTGGCAAAATCTCATTGCCCCTTTCCCAAATGGTTTTCTTTGCCTGAGGTTGTCTCAGACTCTCTGACCTGCACTTCCATTGAGTTCTGGAGCAAAGTGGAAAGGAAAGAAATGCACATCTACTGACTATCTCCTATGAGCCCGACTTTACAGAACACTCTGCAGACCCATAGTCTCATTAAAGACCTGCAAGTTTGGGGGATTAACCTTCGTGGGGGAGATAGTTTCTGAAGGATTAAGTAAATTAATCCAAGGTCACGCAGCTAATAAGTGGTGAAGCCAGGTTTCAGGTTCAAATCCATCGATTGCAATGTCTGATTGTTCCCATTGCACCAAGCCCACCAGCATCCAAAGCAAACAGAGAGATTCTAAGGGCAGACTGTAACTTATCATCTCCATCTTACTTACAGGAATCCATTAGTTTGAACAATCATTTCGCCAACATTTACTTATTGAGTGTGTCTAATGTGATAGGCAGTGTGCAGGGTGATGCATCTGAAGTAGCTGCAGCAATTTTTGAATTCCAGGAAGATTTTTTACTGCCTCCTGGTAGGCCACTGAAAATGTGTGTTTTACAAGGAAATATCGACTCACTTAGAGGTGACTGTTCTCCTCTTGAGTCCCCTGTTGTACCTGGTACATGCTGAGTGCCTGGCACATACAGAGGAAGCTTTCTCTGAACAGTATAGAATGAATCAGAGAATGGAAGCATCTAAGCACCCCTAAAGGATGTATAGCACATACCTATTTTCCACAGACCAGTGCTACCTCTCATCACTGTGTATTCCCTTTCCCTCATGCCTGACACAGCATCTGGCATAGAACAGAGGCTTGCTGGATGAGTGCCTGAGTGAAAGGAGCATTAACAATTAGAAACAGGAGCAGCCTTGGTGGCTCAGCGGTTTAGCACCTGCCTTCGGCCCAGGGCGTGATCCTGGAGTCCCCGGATCAAGTCCCACATCGGGCTCCCTGCATGGAGCCTGCTTCTCCCTCTGCCTGTGTCTCTGCCTCTCTCTCTCTGTGTCTCTCGTGAATAATAAATAAAATCTTAAAAAAAAAAAAAAAACAATTAGAAACAATCAGTGCAGCGTTAGAAATGTAACCAGAGGGGCGCCTGGGTGGCTCAGTTGGTTAAGTCCTGGCTCAGTCCCAGGGCCCTGGGATCCAGCCCCACGTCAGGCTCCCTGCTTAGCAGGGAGTCTGCTTCTCCCTCTCCCTCTGGCCCTTCCCCTGCATGTGCTCTCTCTCTTTCTCTCCCTTGCCTCTCTTTCAAATAAATAATTTTTCTTTTTTTAAAGAAAAAGGTATGTAACCAGAGTCAGGACTAGGGTGAAGGACATGAGGCACTAACTAGTCAGGCACAAAATGTAAAGGGACACCAAAACCCTTCACAATTGAGATATATAATATTTTAATGCAATGTGTAAAAATATCAAAATGGGATCCAGGGGGGCAGAGATGAAGGTAAGGCAATGAGGTATGTCATCTGGGGAAGAGCCAGATCCTATCTTTGTTTAAAATTTTGATTTTTTAATCATTTCACTTTTTAAATATTGCATGAAAATATTATTTATCCTGATCACTGAGATTCTGACGCCACTTAAATTTTGTGTCAAAGGTGAATGCCTCACTTGCCTCCCCCCGGCCCTGGCCCTGTAAAGCCAACAGCAGTAACTAAGATTCTTTGAAGTCATATTATAGGAATATGCTCTGTGTATGTAAACTCACAGAAGGCGTGCAAAAGCCTCTTATCAGGAGTGTTTTTATGATATCTGTTGTACAGACAGAGTGTCTGAGACCTGAGGAGGCAAGGTGCCCTCCTGGAGTGTCATAAATTAATCACAGGTATGCCTGAGATATTGTGTCTCTCGGTCCCCAGTGGATGCTGGCCAGAACCTGGGGCTTCAGGAGCCCCTGGACTGGCAGCCTCCAGCTAGAAGCAGCCTCATGGATTTACCCCAAATACCACAGACCATTGCATTCCAGGATTCCAGCTGTTATAAGAAGCAGCATGACTTTATATGCCATGTCACTGCTGCTACGAAGATGACAACAATCGGATGGCAGTAACGTTTAGAAGTTTGGTGTGTCTCGGGATGAGATAAAAAGGGCTAAAAATACAGTATTACATCATTATCCTACCCCATGGCATCGTGACATTGAAAAAAGGTTGGGGAGACTCTACATAAGGGTGCACTGCAATGACAGACATGAAAAGATTAGGGCGTTCTGTGTGTCTCCAAATATCCTGAAGTCCATTCACCACCCTCAGCTCAGTGAAAGCAGATGTGATTCCCGCAGTGAGATAAACTTGAAACCAGCAGAAAGGCACAGGATTCTTAGGAAGAGTCTGCTTCATTTGTGCTCTGGAGAGGCTTCCCCAGGAGAGAAAGATTGCAGTATTAGTTGTCTGATTATATTATTCTTGGATGGGTTAAGAATTTTATCTACTTAGAGAATTATTTGGAGCCACAGATTAGGGAGAGAAGGGCTGATGCAGTACAGCTGACTTGAGACTCAGCATCTCTTCTCTTCAGCAGCTTCCATTTAAAGTAAATCCGTGATGAGCTGCCGAGATTCCCTCACTGGCTTACAGAGCCTCCTAGAATGGCCCCAGGTTTATGACACGACACTAAACTGCCCATACAGGTTACACAACCTTCTGATTTCCCCACCCTACCAGGCAATTATGAGCACACCTAGTTAATTGCATTCCAAAATATCACATTAAAACTTATTTAGACTTAAAGTAGACATAGTGATACAATGATTCAAATCAGCCCTTGGCATCCTAACCATTTTTAGGGAATGGTCACAAAACACAAAACAGCTGAGTCAGCCTCCCCTTCATTTACTTTTTTAAAACATCTCTACGAAGCAGACATGAATCACCTTAGGTTGTAATAGCAAGCTCACCAGCGTAAAACTTGTATGATTTGCTTAAAAGGCCTAAAATTCTGCCTTGTACCATATTTTATCAAAATTCCTAATCAGCTGTAGTAAAGAGTAAATATCCTTTCTGCTGGCGTTCAGGACAGTTGAGTGATCAACATGGAGGGGGCATTGTTAGGAGACATTTTGCCCAGGTTTGAATCCAACTCTGCCTCTTACTTGCCTCAGTTTCTCTATTTGTAAAATAGGGGTTGTAATAATGCTATCCTCTTCAGGTTGTTGGGGGGATTGAATGAGTTAATATTTGTAAGGCATGTAGAACACTGAGCAGTACCTGATGTACAGTACCTGATGAGCCAGCACTTCTGCCCAGAGGCTGCCCCAGCACAGGATTCCAACCCACAGGTGACGTTCCTCATGTTCATTCATCCCTGTAGGGGCATAAGCCTGTACTCCTGAGCCTGCAGTGTAAATGGATTTGTTCTTCTTCCCCTGTTCTTCCTCCTCCTGCTCCTCCCCCTTCAACATCACATGGGTGCAGTTATCACCTTGAAGGCAGTTCCCCATACAGGTTCCAACAGCAAATAAACCTGCAGGCAAATAGATTCTAAAATAAAAAATATTTCACAAGCTCGCCTCATCTCCTCTTGGTTCCCATTGAATGTTATACATATTTCCGTTCTCTCCTTACCATACATCATATAATGATATTTTATGGATTTGTCTGACGGCAGTGATGGAAACTTATCTTATCCTTCCTTGTCTGTCAAGGACCTAACATTCTGTGCCTGATGCTTTATCGGGTACCAGATAAACCTGTTAAATCAGGGACACCTGGGTGATTCAGTCGGTTAAGCGTCCTGACTCCAGATTTCGGCTCAGGTTGTGATCTCAAGGTTGTAGCACTGAGCCTTGAGTCAGGCTCCACGCTGGGCATAGAGCCTGCTTGAGGTTCTCTCTCTTCCTCTCTCTATACCCCTCTCTCCACTCCCAACCTCTACTCACTCTCATGCACTCTCTCATTTAAAAAAAAAAGTTAAATCAGGCAGTGACCAATGCCCAACTCCGTGGACCTGTGTCACATACTTGTGGGAGTTTTTTCTCAGGGATCTCGTCTCTCCTTTGTATACTCACTGGTAAAGCCGATGGAGCACATGAGCCACCCTCAGTGAGCTTTCTGAGGAATCGGAGAAACCCAAGGCCAGCTGTTTTCCACATGAATGGACCCCTTGAACATCCTCTAAAGCTTACTGAGTAGGCCCGTATTGGAATCTGCATCCAAGAGCATTTTCCAAGGGAATATGAGAAGCTTCAGATTATTTTTAAGTATCTGGGGTAATAAAACTAGTAACTCATATATAAAAGTGGCAACCACCCTTTATTTTAAATCTTTACATCTCAGAGAGGGTAGAGCTCTAGGAGAAAGCTCAAGCTCTGTGTGAGAAGCAGCCTGTTTTTTAATCTGTCAGAAATAGGAGGTGGATAAGCAGTGGAAATAAAGTTATGGAAAATTGTAATAGCCTTGGGAAAAGAAATCTCTGTTCAATTCTAAATGTGTTTTATTTGTAGCCAGATCTTCAGGAACTTTGGAGGTAGGGAAATTAGATCTGAGGGAACAAAGGTATTAGTTGTTTGTTGCTGCATAAAAAATTATGCCAAGGCTCAGTGGCTTAAAACAATGAATATTTATTATCACATTGTTTCTGTGGGTCAGAAATTTGGAAGCAGCTTAGTTGGGGTTCGGGCTCCAGGTTTCTCAGCCGGGTGCCTCCATGACATTGGCAGAGCCTGTAGTCTGGCAGAGGCTCAACTTGGACTGGAAGGTCCTCTTTCAAGATGACCCACTCACATGGCCATTGGTGGGAGGCCTCCATTCCTCACCACAGAGGCCTCCCTAGAGGCTGCCTGAATATCTTCATGACTGGCATCTAACTTCCCCTAGAGTGAGAGACTCAAGAGACTGTGAGCAAAGAGGAAGCTTTAGTGTTATAACAGAATCTGAAGTCATCCCTATATTCATCTTCTAGGGCTGCCGCAACGAAGTACCCCAAACTGAGTAGCTTCAATACTATGGAAATGTATTCTTTCATGCACTTCTAGAGGAAAAACTTCCAAAATTAAGGTTCTAGCAGGGCCACTCTCTCTCTCTCTGAAGATCCTAGGGAAGGAATCTTTCTTTTCATCTTCCTAGCTTCTGGTAATTGCCAGCAACCCTGGGCATTCCTTGGCTTATAGATATATCATTCCAGTTTCTACCTCCATCTTAACATGACTGTCTCCACCCTGTGTGTCTGCTTTCTCAGAAGAACACCACTTATTGGATGAAGGGCCCACCTTAATCCACTGTGACCACATTGTAACTAATCACATCTTGCAAAGACCCTATTTCCAAATAGGGATTCCATGTAGACATGAATTTTCTTTTTTGAAAAGTTAAGGAGGCACATTTGACTCAGGACCCCTAGCATCACTTCTGTTATTCTTTTAACCAGAAGGGCATCACTAAATCCAGCCTACACTAAAGAAAAGAGAAATTAGACTGCCTTTTAAAGAGGCAAGTATTCCAAAATTTGTGGACATATTTTGAATCTACCACAGGACAAAGCTGTGCTTCCATCCCAGATATCCTGTATGTTGGATTTTTCTACTCTCATACGAGGTCACATGGCCCGGTGACAAAAGAATGTTTAAAGAAGTTGCATCTTATTTAACAATAATGGATGCCTGGAAATGGCCATTTGAAATGAATTCTTTTAAAATGGAGACCAGAATTTCTAAAACTGAATGAAAAATGTTTTGACTTGGATTTTATCATGAAAAATTGTGAAAGTAAGTGTATTTTACTTAAATTTGGAAAAAATCAGGTTATACCTAGAAGCACTAATCCTGAAAACAAAGAGTGAATCGTCTTCCTTTGCTTCCCCTTTTGCATTAATTTTTCCAACAAAATCACATGATGTCACAATAGATCCTTCACTTCAACTTTCTCAACATAATCAGAAAGGTTATTTTTACAAAATTCAAGGATTTTATCAGTATTCTCTAATCCCTTTGATATTTGTGGCATTCTCTGTATAATGCCTAAGCTGTCATTATCCTTGAGGATTTTTTTCTCTTCTTTAAATAAATGCCTAGTTGTGTTTTTGCCACATCATCGTCAATAATTCTACATGTGATTCCAACTGTTCTTCGACAACATCTCTTTTAACTTCAGGAAATCTTCCGTTTTTTGGAAAATTTTAAAATGTATAAATCATTTACAAAGTATATTTATAAGGCTGTGTTTTATGAGAGTCAGTGAGAGATTTGTAATGATGTTGGCTAAGGCTCTAGTGTTAAGTGAGGACTGATTTTGAATGGGGACTGATTTTATAAGTAGTCAATTCAGTAATGAGTCTGTTCATGCTATTGTGAATTTACTTCTCTCTGAAACTTTGCAACTGAGGAGACTCCGATCATGAAAACTGAGATAGAAAGGGCTCCCTGACTTTTTTTCCTTCATTCTACAATTCTCCCTCCATCCCACTAAAGAATCTTTCCATCTTTTTTAAGGCAGTACTGTAAAAACTAAATAAATAACATTAGATAGAGTTACTTTGGGATATTTATGTAGGAAAGAGAGATGGTGTGTACAGTTGGAGACTGTTATGGGGGACTGAATGGCATGAAGAACTTCTTTCCTGAAGATGTGCCCATATCATTTCAGATAACCAGGAGAGGGCATGATGCCTTGGCTTCAAGAGAGCCTTCATGTGGAAAAAAACTCAACCAACGTTGGATGATTCCAGTTTAAACTTCCCCATAGCAGAGATATGGAATTTGTCCTTCAAAAGTCTTTTCCAGATGAAGTCTTGAGCCAATGTTCAAGGCAATTAGAGTGACAAAAATAAATGGCCTTGTCTTATGAATGCAATGGTTTATTCAGCGGCTATTTGGTTGGAGAGATGTCAGTTAGAGAACTTTTCAGAACCAAATATTAGGGGCCTAGCCATCATAGCTGTCCATGTCTCCTTAACACAAGGCTCCCTCCCACAGCAACCTTTTTCGAGCATCCCTCCCCACTATGTACCCACTTGCAATGTGCTAGATGTTTGGAATTTCCCCACTAGCTTCAAGGAACAGACTTCCCAAGCTGCAGATGTCTCTATGGTTCATTTTTTCTGTAGCTGTATTTATCCCATCACTTTAGCTGGTCTCTAGGTGAATTTGGCAGGACATCTCCGGATCTCCATCAATCCCAGCTTCAGCGCATATGGGGTGGATTTCCAGCAATGGATATAGCCAGAGTACTTATCATCCACAGGTTACTTATCAAACCTGGGTGTAAGCATTCTTTCTTGCTCAACCTGTGGAAATAACCCATTTGCAGCCTCCACTCTGCTCATTTTTCTGCAACAGAAATAAATTTTTGCTTGTCTCTCCTAGGCCTGTTTGTAAAACCTGAGAGTCAGTTGAGGATAGGGAGTTGGGTTATATGGTTCCATATACTGTTTTTCTTCTCAGACTGAATACTTAAATTTTAATTACTTATTGATTTATCGATGTAACTTTTACTAAAAGCAAAAATGGTTTAATATGCATGAAAAATAAGTGATTGGTTATATATATTTTTTCTTTGTTAAGTGTATATGTAAGAGAGAGTTTCATGCCAGTGATGCCTTACCTTTTATAGGGTCATGTTTCCAACAAGTAAATCTGGTAGCTGCCAACTCTTTGAAACTTTGATACAAAATGCAGCACAGTGACTTTCAACTCTTAACACTGCACATGATTGCAAGTGAGCACAGAGTTACCTGCCATGGCAGTGCTCAATCACAGCTGTGTCTAATGGGTACACAGAAGACATTTTGACATTTCTGCAGCTGCTGCTTGTAGGCAGCCAGCTCTTTAAATTTCTAGATTTTTCTCTATAAGAGTGTCGTGCCATCCAGAATCAGAGTCTCTTGCCCTGAATCAGACTACCTTCCTGAGTCTGATCCTATTCTAATAACACTCTTTGTTTTTATTTTTGTTCTTTCTCTTTTAAAATCAAAAGTATCTTGTGCAGAGAGTGGCTATAAAGCAGTCCCTGTTGGCTGCCCACTTCCAATCTGTTCTTGTCGTCTTCTTCATTGACAGACTACAGATTTTGTTCAGGTGGCCTCTTTCTGAAAACATGAGCACTCAGGGGACAAATCCCAAATGACCTAAGACCATCATAGCAATTTCAGACCCCTTCAGAGTTACTGGCTTAAAGGCAGGCATATGACTCTGTTCAGGCCAGTGAGGTGAGATACTGTTAGGGTATTAATGGGAAATATTCCCTTACTGCTAAAAAGAGGCACAAGGAGACACAGTCCCTAGTCATCAATATCCCTGGAATTGCTGATGAAGCAAAACCCATAAAGGAAGTCAAGACCACAGTGAAGTGGGGTCAGAGCCCTAGTGTACCTTGCCTGGAGCCTTCCCTACCTATGGACAGCTTGCTTGGTGAGATAATAAATCTCCTTAAACTTAAGCTGGTCGAGTCCAGGTTTTTGGCTACTTGCTGCCAATGTATTCAAACATAGAAGCCAAATAATAAATCAACCCATGCTGTGTCTTTTGCTTGGAGGGATCTTTCACTTGAGTTTACCTGGTGATTCTGAAGACTAGCCAAGGTGCCCGCTCTTCAGAGGGGAATGAACCACTCCCTCATCCAATCTCCTAGGAATCCCTGTGCATACATCCTGCTAGTTATCCTATATACTGGGGGCTCCTTTGTAGGTTTGTCTTCTCACACTCACACTGGGAGTTGTCCTGCAGAAGAGTCATATCTTCACCAGAAAGAGAAGCAGGGTTCTATAGAAATAGTACTGCCATTAAATAAAATGTTTACCGGGAAAGACGATGCAATCTTGTGCACATAGGTTTATTGGAGGATATGCTGCCGGAGTTAGAGATAATAACAGCAGCATAGATGTGCATGGAGGGCCATGAAACCAGAAAGGGGACTATAAAATGCAATTCTCAGTATATACACACTAAAGTCACATAGGATGGCAAATATAAATGATATGTGGAATGAAGACCTCATGTGGGGGTGGGAGGATGAAGTCCTGACCTGAGCTGCTATAGGCAAAGAAAGGAAAGGATCCCAAAGAGCACATCCTTCCTAAAGATAGGCAAGGAGGCCCTATGTCATGTAAGAGCCTGGTTCTGTCCAGGAAAGCAGAATCCTGTCTGGCTGATAGAATTGAAGGTCATCACTGTCCGTCTCTCCTGCTGTCACATAACCCTTTAGGATATTAATTTACTCTACTTCTGAACAACCACATGGATCCCATGAAGTAGACTCAGTTATGTTTTGCTTTCTGTTTCTTGACTGATAAACTGAGTTTATTCTCCCCAAGGTCTTCCTTTACTGCCGCTTTGGTTTCAATGTTGATCCGTTTTCTTCAAGACAACTTGATAACAGCCACACATTTTTGACCGTGATTCTGATGTTTTGCCTCCATGCTCAAAACCTCCCAGCCATCTCTGTTATGTAGCTGCTTCCTGTGGATGATGCCTTGACCATGTCTTTTCCATTGTACTTTCCGGTGCTTCTGTGATCCACAGAAAACTCAGACCCAATATATTCGATACTAAAATCATTCTTCCCATCCTTATGCTTAGACTTACTCTCCAAAGTCAAAAACATAGGAAACAGTTTAATTTATCCCTCCCTTTACTATAATTTTTTAAGAATATTTTATTTATTTATTCATGAGAGACACAGAAACAGGCAGAGACATAGGCAGAAGGAGAAGCAGGCTCCATCATGCAGGAAGCCTGATGTGGGACTCGATCCCTGGACCCCAGGATCACACCCTGAACCAAAGGCAGATGCTCAACCTGCTGAGCCACCCGGGTGTCCCTCCCTTTATCTATAATCTATCAGTTCTGTATTATTATAGTCACAAGGAGCTATTATTAGGAACTATTATTAGGGAATTTCTTCCCAAACCCAATCAGATTGGGTTAAGAGTTCAAGTTGGAACAGAAATGCCCTAATAATGTGATCAGAAAAGCTGCATCCTGCCTTTTGGCCCATATCAAACCTCTAAAGCATTAATGTCAGATCATCTGCTGTGCCCAGAAAGGGAGCAGGTAATAAAAGAGCATGAGCTTTGAAATTAAGAGAGACTGGATATGAAGTCCTGCCTTGGTTCTTGCCAGCTGTGTAGTCTTAAACTAAAGAAGTAGTCCACATTTAGTGGCTTCTACAGTAGGCAGTATGCTAATAAGTACCTTACCTGCCTCACAGGTGAGGTGGGTGCTATCATTTGCCTCTTTGCAGGTGAAAATCCTGAAGCTTGATATGATTTATCCAAGGTCACACAGTTAAGTTATGAACTCATCATTCATACCCAGCTCTACAGATGCCAAAGCTGGGGTTCCTAGACCATACACTATTTGCTTTATTTCCATGATCCCAAGTTTCCGTCTCTAGACCAGTGCTTACTCTCTAGGTCTAGTAGATGGAATAAGTTAGAATAGCCTTCCAGTCCTACCTTCATTCTGACGTTCATCTCAGTGTCTGTGACCTCATTGATCATTGGTCACAATGCTACCTCCTAGAATTGGTCTTCATGTGAATTCCTGTGCCAAAGCTATGTTTGTATCTTTTTTGAAATTTTCCAGTTTTCTGCTTCAGTCTGTCTTTTCACTAGGTCATTGATTTTATTTTTGTTACTTGATTATAGCCTGGCCTCTTCCTTTTAAGCGTTAAGCCCCTCTTGGGTCCCTGTTATTCCTTGGTATACCTAGTCGGCAGCTAGTGCCTATACCAAAGTAGGGATTTACCTAATATCTGATGAACAAACCAATGATATTTTTACATCATTTATATTTACTTATCTTTTCTATAAGGGAAAGTCTTTTAGCCATAGTGTTCTGTGCGTGGTAGGAAAGCACTGGATATATTGAAAGCCTGTTGTTTGTTGCTTCTTTCACTCACCAGTAAATGTGTAATTAACCAATGACTGTGACTTCCTGATTTCATGCATTTGTGTCTTCCTCCCAGAATTATTTTTCAATACCTGCTTTGTGTCAGGCACCATGTTAGGCATCAAGGCTGTAAATGTTAATAAAACAAGATCTCTGCCTTTAGGAAGCCTATAATTTAATAGGGGAATATATAAGAGATAAAAACAAAATAACTATTAATCAGAGAAATGGGGTGGTAGATGGGAAGGAGTTGTCCAATATTTGAGAGGTGAGGTAGAGAAGGGATAGGCAGGGCCAGGGTGACAGAAGGTGCCAGAGAGCTCATCCATAGACATCCTTGAGCAGAACTGTGTATTTTCCAACCATCTACACTCTGAGAAGTACAGGATATGTAGGCAGGGATATTTGCTATGTAAGCTTCTCTGTTGTGGAATATCTCATTGAATTTCTATGGAAGTTTTGATAATACATCAAGTCATTCCAGAAGATAATTGTCAGTTTTCAAAGAAAATAAGAAATAAGGCTCTTTCACTCTGAGTAATAACTGTATTCAGCTCCTCATGGCAATTAAACAGTCCCATCCCCTATAATTGAGTTAGCACACAGGCCATCTCCTGCATTTCTCAGGATTTCTGAAGCTATAGCGGTTCTAAGTCATACTTCCATGGGGGTTTGGAGACAAATGAGAGTTGATTTAGAAAGTACTGGTTCTATTAGGCTCTTTCCTATGATAAATAAATCAGCTAGGGTGTCGAGTATATGTCCAAAAGACCTAGATTAGAATGAAGACTCACACAAGACAGTTTAGTGGAAAATGCCCCAAATTCAAAACACAGAGGCCTGATTCCAGCCTGCCATTAGCTTCTTCTGTTGACACAGAGGCATATTGACTATCTCTCTGGGACTTAGACATTTTTAATCTATTAATAAATATTTGTAAAATGAATAAATTAATGGGTGAACGTAAGATGAGAATTATAATACCTATCCCACCTACTTCATAAGAGTTTTAAGCAAGGTAATTAATTATACATTGAAAAGATAAAATGCTTCAAGACACTTGCACTCCAATTTTTAAATTGGTGGTGATAAATATTACTTTAAGGACATCTGAGTTGCAGAATATAGGGATTCTTTCATCATCCAAATTTGTCCTTGACCAGGAGGGAAAAAAATATTCCCTTGAAGAGCAGGTGTTCCATTGCACTTCTATTAGATAATGAGCTGGTTAGGAACTCCAAGAATCAAGCTTTCCATGGGCTCAAAATAAAATTAAGAAATTTAAACAATGGGAAGTTTTTAACAACATTGAAATAATGACAAGTAGGGATCCCTGGGTGGCTCAGTGGTTTAGCACCTGCCTTCGGCCCAGGGCGTGAACCCGGAGTCCCAGAATCGAGTCCTACATCAGGCTCCCTGCATGGAGCCTGCTTCTCCCTCTGCCTGAGTCTCTGCCTCTCTCTCTCTCTCTCTCTCTCTCTCTCTCTGTCTCATGAAGAAATAAATAAAATCTTTAATAAAAAAGGAATAATGACAAGTAATCATGATAATCTCTCATATAGAAGTTGACATATGTAAAACATCTTATAGCTTCACATTTGATCACATACACATACAATGCACTATTTATTGAATTAATACTGTTGTCTAATATTTTCAAGGTGGCATTACATAGCAGACCGAATATATGCTTTGGAACAAAAGAGGCCTGACCTATATCAGCTGTAGGACATTAGACAAAGTGTTCCAAAATTCCAAGTCATAATTTGGAGTCACTGGTGAAATAACCTCGTCTTTCATACCCAACATTAGAGGGTGTCATAAGAATTAAATGCAATTTTATATACAGAGCATCTGCCAAAGGGTGGACCCTCAGAAATATTTGTCCTTATCCCCTGATCTGCATCATAATTGGTAGAAGAGAGTCCTGCTTTCATAGCAGGTGCCATGATAATGCTTTCGTTTCTGGAAAGTCACTTTGCCAAGGAAAGCTGTACCAAGTCCTGCTAACCCTACTCTGCTCCTGATGCTTCTTTCTTGAAGAATTGCCCCAAAGGCTTGAGCCTTTCACAGCACCTTTCATTGACCCTCTCCCCAAATTGTGTGTGTGTGTGTGTGTGTGTGTGTGTGTGTGATATCTAAAAACCAGTAGACAGGTGCTGTTGCTTATGACATTAAAGGTTCACACAGGATTTCACTTTTTGGCTTTCTTCCCCAGCCTTGCATCTCCCTTCGCTCCTTCATTACTCCTGTAGTCTCTTTTGAAGGTGTTGAGGATTTTACCCCCTGGGGAAAACCTCCCAATGAAAGGAACCAACTATATGCTGTAAGAATGAAAATGTAAGAGAAGCTCCTCCTTCTCTTTTCTTTCATACTCAAGTGTGTTCACCTTTGGGGAGGATTTCCTATACCCACAGCAGGAATCCTGTCAAACCGTATCCTACCAACTGTGTCCCTTCTCTGTACCACCACATTGTCATAACATTTGGGATATGTAATACACAATTAGTTTTTGACAGATCCATTTTCCTCATACACCAAGAGATCCTTGACCATGGTGTCCATAGCACCTGGCCAGGGTCTCCACAAATATTATCCTGCAGGTGAATGATTGAACTGAACCAACATATTTCTCTCCATTCTGAGTGTTTTACTACCTAGTGGGGATGGGCGTGGACAGGATACTAACAGGGTGCCTTGCAGGCCGGTGTGAAAAGCTGGGTCACCCAGTGTGCTGTGTGCTCTTTCCCTAGACTGCTTGGCCATGGCTGTCTCCAACTTGTGAACTCTGACTCTAAAGGAAGAACCTGACTTCTTTACAGAGCTGACTTTGCTTATGTGCTGGGTCTTGGTACCTTTCTCAAAGAGCTCTGATATGGAGCATCTCACTGGATTTGCAAAGAGATTATAGGATGGATCTTGGGGATAAATATCCCAGGAGAAGTCAGGACATTTTTCCTTTACAGCATTATTTACCTTGGTCAGCAAGCATGGCAGGTGAGAGATGGAGAGCCAACCTTCAGCCTGCAGAATGGATGGCTCACTTTTTGGCCAAGTCAGCAAAGGCATAGTCATCTTGTTTATGTTTGCATCTCCTGGTCCCTTCGAAGTCAATGAATGAAAAATGAGGGTTGAAAGCCTGTACTGAGAGGTATGCTGATGGTGATGGGGACTCTGTTGTCTCTTAAATCTTTAACTTTTTCCCTTTCTACTACTCCTCTTCTTTTTCAGCCTTCTCCTTGGATTTTGTTCACCATCATCACCACCACCACCACCATCATACCTTTCTTTGTGCCTTTCCTTCCATCCCTCTCCTGTGTGGCTAGTTTTTACTGGCCCTTCTATCTCTAATGTCACCATCACTTACCTTCCCCTACAAGCCTTCCCTAGCTTCCCATAACATTCTGTCTATTACACTCTTTTGGCACTTAGCTCTAGCATTGCCCATTCAGTTGGTTAAGTGGCTGACTCCCCACCTAACTCAAAGGCAGGTGTTATATGTTGTTTTTTTTTCTTTATATAAAACATATAAAGTACTTAGAGTACTGCCTGCAGGCATGAAAACTCAATAACTGTTAGGAGTTATTGTTGTTGGTGTAACACCCTCCCCACTACTACATTCCCTGGTGCCTAGAAGGTACAATGTGAATGTTTATTTTATTGAATTGAAAGACAACAACAAAAACACCTTTCTTATAAGAAAATTACATCTTGCCTTAATGCTAGTTTGCTTTCAGTGCCTGGGCCAGACTCACATTGTAGCAGGGGAAGAAAGCCTGAGCTAGTTGAAAGGGGTGAGCCCTGGATCTCTAGGATATCCCAGCAGTATTGTCAGCAGACCACTGTTACACTTTTGAGGGGCCCCAAAATAAATTTTGACTTGCAAAATCTATGGGTCAAGGGCAAGTGGCCTCTCTTCTCAACTGTATAATCCAAGGGACAGCCTCAACCCAGACTCAGACCTTGCTACCATCTCCTCAGAGGTTCCCCCAAGACTCCAGCATATGTCACACTCAGTGATGGACTGCCATCTCTTCCAGGGGAAGGACTTAGACTTTCCACAGGTTGGGGCTGATATTATCCCAGGAATGAACCTCCCCCTGAGGATCTGGTGTCCAGCTGCAAGATGTTAATCTACAACTCTCTTGAGCAACTGGGGTGGAATACCAGACTATTCTTGCCAATCTTTTGAGAACTCTTGCACACTCTGCCTATAAAAGGATAGAGTAGCAGGGTGGTGAAGCACAGCCTCACACTGTGCCCAGCCAACATGATTCCCCCGACACCTCTCTGTGGCGAAGGAGAGAATGGGTAACCATTCTTGCTGACCCTCTGCTTATAAATTTCCCTAATAAAGCCTGTTTTCGTATGACATGGGATGGTTGCCATTACTTCCAGTTCCCATCTTTAATTCTCTCTATAACCCTATTAGATAAGTTTCATCAGCCCTTTTAGCAGGTGAGGAACCTTGAACACAACTAATTTATGTAACTTGCCCAAGGACTCACAGTAAGTGGAGAAGCAAGAACTCAAGGTCAAGTTTGCCTGACACCAAAGCCTTAGTGCTACCCCTCCCTACGAGGATGGGAGATGATATCCTACTGGGGAAAATGATCCTTCTCACAGCCCATACCAGACCAGATGCACAGATGGTACTAGTCTCCCTGAACCTCCATTAAAAAGGAAGTAAAACTCTGGTGGCCCCAAGTTATTATGATCATTTGGACAACGAGCAATTTCCCTTTCTTCTAAGCAATTGCCATTGTTTAGATGGGGATTTTTAGGAACGTGGACAGAGAATCCAAGGAAGGAGACAGCTCCATGAAAAGTATCCATTATCTTCCTGTTTCTCCATGAAAACCTGGAAAGTGCTACGTGCAATTTCACTTTATGAAACTGAAGTCTGGGATAATCTCTAAATCATTCTCATGCATCATATGCTGCTTTTCAAAGGGAGAGAATATGCATTAAAGAGATTTGTTCAGTCTTAAACCTGCCTTTGAGCGTCCAAGATCAATGTAGAGGCTGATTAAGTTGTGCTCTATAGATTTCTGCAGTCAAGTTCATCAGGCACCCATTTCTCTTCCTTTAATGATGCTGAACCCCAAGCTCTTCTCTGAAGTGCTTTAATTTTCACTTGGTCACTGTGAGAAGACAGTGACTTAATGAACTGCAAATGGGAAAAGAAAGTTACATAAATCATCTTTGTATCCTTTTCTGTGGTCCTACCGTGGCTGTACTTTCATCATTATGATGCCTCCAGTGGCTTCTCTAGGCTCGGCAGTGGAAATTAAATTATAAGCCACACTTTTGGCAATGTAGCCTACCAATAAAATCATAAAATCATTAGGGTAAATAACAAAGATAAATTAATGTCAACATGGTACAATATTATTTTACCCTGTGTTACAATAACTTTCTCCCAGCTGATTCTTGTCAGATCTTTCAGAAAACAGTTGTCTCCTCGAAGATATATATTTGACTACTGTCTATCAATGCAGATTTCACAAAGCCAGCTCCCAGGAAGATACTACTACATAGCATTCTTTTTTATTCTCTGGCAGACATTCCTGCCTTTTTCAAAATGATGGGATAATGAGTTTGAGGTTTGAGCACACAGCTCTGTGTTTTAAAGGTAGCATTGAAAATTAAAGTGAAGTATTAATTAAAGATTAATCAAAAGTGCTGGACCTCTAGTAAATTCAGTGCTTTTTGCTTAATTCTGAATAGCCCGATTTGAAAGAGTATTTCAATTTAACTAGAATTTTAATCAGCTGGCTAGAAGTTGGGAGAACAAAAGAGAGAGAAAGAGAAATAATCCTGAGGGTAAATACTTAAAAATATGTCAAAGGCTGTTGAAAAAAATAAGCTCTTGATCTGCATGGAAGGCACCCCCTTTAGGGTGGAGGCATTACTAAGATCCACCAGTGAGAATGGTCAGCTAGCTTTCCTTTAGAACAAGCCACTCCTGCTAATGCCCAAGGGAAAAACCTGGATACCCAAAGGACTTTATGGATATATCCCAACAGAGGCACTAGGAGAGGGCAGAGGAATCAAACCTGTGTTTGATCCCAGATGGCCTAATATCAGCAACTCTCCCTGCCAAACAGGTAGATTACACTCACCCCAGAACCTCCTATGAGGTTGATGTTGCTCTGCCCCTATCTCTCCCAAAATCTTCAATTTCAGAACTGAAAAGGACCTCATCCTCATCCTGCCTTACTCCTTTGCCTCAATCCAATTCTGAATCATCTGAGACTTGATTACTTCTAGTAGCAGAAACTCACTTCTTACCAGTGTCACTCATTCTTCTGTTGCTTAGTTCATATTTCATGTTCTTCCTTCTGTTGTTCAAAACTTCTCTCCAATGAGGTGCCTGGGTGGCCCAGTTGGTTAAGCATCTGACTCTTGGTTTTGGCTCAGGACATGATCTTGAGTTCCTGGGATTGAGCCCTGCATCCATGCTCAGCAGAGAATCTGCATAAGGATTCTCTCTCTCTCTCTCTCTCTCCCTCTCTCTGCCCCTCCCCCAACCGTCTGTCTGTCTCTCTCTCAAATAAATAAATAAATCTTTAAAAAAACAAAAACAAACAAACAAAAAAACCTTCTCTCCTGTAATATGATCCTTGTCTTTAATCTCTGGAGCTTAAAATATAAATGAAATCGCAGTTCCACAAGCCAGACTGGTATTTAAAGACAACCAGCATAATGCTCCTGAGTTTTCTCCACATTAGCCTTCAATGGTTTTCAAGAAATTTGCTACAGACTTTCATGGTCAGCTTCCAGATGCCAAGGTAGGATGTAAGAAGCACATGCTAACCTGGATGAGTAATTCTGGCCCTGTCATTTGGAGATGTACCTTCGGGTCCATCATGAACATCCTTATGTCTCTGATTCTTCAACTGCAAAAAGGAGGTTGTATGAAGATTAAGAGAATAACGTGTGTAACATTTCCCTACAACATACTCATAAACATGGTGAACGCTTTACCTTGTACTTGATATCAAATGAACTCTATTCTAAAATCATCAGGTTATGGGAGCATATTGCCAGGCCACCCTCCCTGAAAGAACTGTTAGAACATTTGACAGTAGTACTCCTCCTTCTTTCTAAAATAGTTATTGTTTAGCACATGCCAGGAATTGTGCAACCAGAGTGTCAGTCTTCCTAGTAATCCACAAGGCCGCACAATTCCTATCCCCATTTTACAGATGAAGAAGGAGAAAGGAGACAGTGCCTGCCCAGGCCCCACTGAAGTATATGACAAAGCCAGATCTCTCTGACAGTGGGTCTTTTGGAAGGGGAGTTCCTGAAGTTTTCAAGAGTTACTGCTTACTGGCACCAGCTGGTCATAAACCTTTCAGGCATAAGGATACAGGAGCTACAAAGCATAGAAGCATAGAATTATAAAGCTGGAATTGATCTCAGAAATGAATTCTGAAAAAGCACAGTAGTCTTTCTAAATCAAGTGCATCTTAAAGAGAGAAAGAAGGTGAACAGAGGCATCCCTGTTCTCCTGTGCATGAATCTAATGCCTTGTGACATTAAGGGACTGCTCTGAGACCCCAGATCACACTCCTCACCCTCACCAGGCGTGTGTATTCTCTTGACTTGTTTATGCCTACACTAACCCTTTGGATCAGGGTCATTCCTGAACCTCATCGCAGACTGTCAATCCACCTTCTGTTCTCGGAACAAACAATGGCTTGGAAATCAACGTAGCTGGTTCCATCTGAGCAAGGCCTTAAATAGGCACTTGCCTCTCTAAACCAGAGCTTCTAGTTTTGCCAAGTTTTGTACGATGATTGTAACTGCCTCACTGGGCCACTATGAGAGTGGAATTGCCAGCCTGGCACATAGTAGGCACCTAAGAGATGCTAGTTCCCCCTCTCCTCCCTTTTCCCCTTGTGGTTCTCCTGGGATTGCAGTGGCTTGCAATCACATGTATCCCCAGTGCGACCCCTTCTCCTAAGTATTAGCACAAAACATTTATTTTTTTAAAGACTTTATTTATTTATTCATGAGAGACACAGAGGCAGAGACATAGGCAGAGGGAGAAGCAGGTTCCCCACAGGGAGTCTGATGCAGGACTCAATCCCAGGACCCCAGGATCACGCCTGAGGTGAAGACAGAGGCTTAACCCCTGAGCCACTCAGGCATCCCTAGCACAAAGCATTTAAATGCAGTTCCTTGCTGCCGTCTTTATTTGCGTGGAGTTGTCTTTGCACGATGTCACAGGCACAGTCCTCCGAACCCCTACCAAATCCCCACAGTACCTCTCTGCTGTCCGCAGCCAGCCCCTGCACTGGGCCCTGTGCACACAGTGCTTGAGTTTCATGGGAGCAGGACGTGAGGCCCTGTGTATTACCAATGTTTACAAGTCGCCGAACTTGGTAAAGATTTCAAATGCTTTAAAAATTAAAGGAGGCAACCACAGGGAGGCTGCTATGTGCTGTTCAGAGGATGCGAAACGCATCTGTAGGGGGGCAGTCTTTGAATAACATGAAGCTCTCCTTGCCTACACCCTTCATTTCCTACAAAATCACTTAGACCCTCAAGCAGGACTCTGTGTGCCAGGAGAATCAAGAAGAACCAAGAAAAGCCGGAGATCAGTTCTTGAAAGGGGACTCGTGGGGCTGTGTGATCAGGACTCCACTGCCCTCCTTGGTCCTATAACATCAGGATTATAAAGTGGGGCTTCTGCAGTCTCCTGTAAGCTTCCCTATGGCTATGTGCACAGCGCTCATACTGTGCTCTGAATCCATAGTTTTTCTCAATAAAAAGAATCGTGGGATTCCAGGTCCAGTAGAACAGCACTAATGTGAAGGGGAAAGAAAACACAGCCACTGATCCCCTTGTCTGGGTGAGGCCCTAGACAGGGCATCTAGACATACCTTCTAATGTTAAATTCTTAAAATAGCCCTTGAAGTAGCCATGACCACCCACCCACTCCTGTTTACAGGGACAAAATTAAATTTTGCATATCACAGTGAGGAAAGTGGCTTGGCAGTTACATAATGTGTCTAAGTGAAAGGGCTGAGGGTTTGAGTGCAGTCCCCAGGCTACTCTCCACTCTACCTTGGTCACTCTCAAGAAAAGCTAACCCTTTCGTTCTCATAAGTAAACAGTGATTGCTCTAAAGCAGAGATCAGCAAAGAGGCAGAAAATAAATATTTTAAGCCTTGCCAGGCTCATATGTCCCATCACGTATTTGGTTTTATTTTTCTTTGGTTTTGCTTTATAACTTATAACAACCATTCTTACCTTGCAAGGCCACACAGATACAGGCTGTGGGCTGGACCTGACTTACAGGCCACAGTTTCCTAACATAGGTGAGAATTAGACATCTTAACGAAATCAGGAAATTAGAACTGCTTGCCTGTGAAATAATAAAAAACAGCTGACATTTAGGGAGTGCTTACTGTGTGCTATGCACTCTTTGATGCACTTCATATACATTCACTCCATAAGAACTATGCACTAATTGTGATGATTCCCATACTACAAATGAACAAAAGGAGGCAAAAAAGTTTTCCACTCAATGTCATACAACTGGATGGTGTGCAGAACTCCAGGTTTTGTTTTTTTTAATTCAGTTTGCCAACATATAGTATAAAACCCGGTGCTCATCACATCACATGCCCTCCTAATCCCCATCACCCAGTTACCACATCCCCCTGCCCTCCTCTCCTTCTGCAGCCTTCTGTTTCCCAGAGTCAGGAGTCTCTCATGGTTTGTCTTCCTCTCTAATTTTTCCCCACTCAGTTTCCCCTCCTTCCCTTATGATCCCTTTCACTATTTCTTATATTCCATATATGACTGAAACCATTTGATAATTGTCTTTCTCCAACTGACTTATGTCATTCAGCATAATACCCTCCAGTTCCATCCACATCGAAGCAAATGGTAGGTATTCATTCTTTTTGATGGATGAGTTATATTGAGTTATATATATATATATATATACACATATATATATATTTTCTTTATCCATTCATCTGTCGAAGGACATCTCGGCTCCTTCCACAGTTTGGCTTTTGTAGACATTGCTGCTATGAACGTTGGGGTGCAAATGTCCCTTCATTTCACTGCATCTATATCTTTGGGGTAAATACCCAGTAGTGCAATTGCTGGGTCATAGGGGAGCTCTGTTTTTAACTGCGGAAGTCTGGTATAAATGATGACCAACAATACGCCTTTGGAAGACCCATTTTGTCTTGTGATCAAAATATATTTAACAATGGAACAGCCCTTCTGAAAAGATTGTAGGTGAAAGACACTTTTGCTTTGAATGTCTGCTTTTCTCCAAACTCTGACTCCTCTTGGAGAATATTGGGTTAGTTTTATTACTAAAACTATATTTAGTTTTATTACTACAAACTATATTTGTTTGAATGGTGGCAGTACTTGGAGGTACTCTAAATATATGGGGAAAGTCCCAAGATGCCCTATTGGACCATCCAAAGTCCTAGTAACTCATTCATTCAATAAAATGTATTTTTTTAAGTATGCACCCAGTGCACCCCCTATGTAGGGTACTTAGAATGGGGACATAGATACATCAAGGTTCCTGACCTCATGGAATTTGTAATGAAATGATGGAGACAAACATGCACACAGAGATGAAATGCAACTTAATAAGCACGTTAGTGAGACACCTAGGTAGCCCAGTCTGTTAAGCATCTGCCTTCAGCTCGGGTCATGATCTTAGGGTTTTGGGGTCAAGCACCACATCAGGCTCCTGTGCTGCAGGGAGCCTGTTTCTCCCTCTCCTTCTGCCTGCTGCTCCTCCTGCTTGTGTGTACACTGTCTCTCTCATAAATAAATAAAATCTTTTTAAAAAAAGTACTTTAGTAAAGTTCTGCCCCAAGGAGTAGGAAGAATGGGAAGGGAGCAGCCAGTAGCTGGACACAAGGAAGACTTCAAAGAGAAGGTGGCTGGAGGAAGAAGGATGTTCTGAGTTTGGAGGCCAAGGCTGTGTGCCGTCTGCAGCCACAAGCCCATTCCTAACCCCAGCCACTCTGTGGTCACGAGGAGTCTATGTTAGTTTGTACAATACCAGCCTCAGTAACAGATGAAGCCCACAGGTGAAGTGTACAATAGAAATGTATTTCTTGCTTACTCAGAGTCCCAACAGCAATGATGGAAAGATGGATGTAGGGGGAGCTCATGTTTCCAGAGATGCAGCCTTTTTTTTTTTTTAAGATTTTATTTATTTATTCATGAGACACACACACACACACAGAGGCAGAGACATAGGTGGAGGGAGAAGCAGGCTCCATGCAGAGAGCCTAATGTGGGACTCGATTCTGGGATCCCAGGATCACGCCCTGGGCCAAAGGCATGCACCAAACCACTAAGCCACCCAGGCATCCCAAGATGTAGCCTTCTGATGTCTGCCATCCTTAACTCATGGCTCCTGCTATGCCTCTGGGATCGTTAGCCCACCAGCAGATGGGAAGAGAGAGCATGAAGGGGAGAGTTGTATGGGCCAAGCTTGACAGTGGCACACATTATTCATGAATGCTGTCTGTCAGCCAGAACTCCTGTGGCTACACCTCACTGGGAGGAAGGCTGAAGAAGGGCAGTGGGCTGTGTGCTTGGGAAGAAACCGAACCCCATCTGGCAAACAGCTAGCCCACCTCCACACAGAACCCTGAAAACACCAAGTATCTCCAAAGCCCAGAAGATGTTATCTCTATGTCTAGACATGGAATTAATAGTGATTACCTGCCAGCAGGAGATCAGTAATCAATTTATAGCTAAACAGCATTGCAATAATAAAAGAAATGCACAGGTGCTATATATGTTGTTGGTGAGTATAAGGCAAGGGCTAGACTTTGCCAAAATATATCCCTTAGAGCTCTATTCTGGTGAGATTTTCTACCAAAATTGCTTCCTCAAGCATAAGATCTGGAAGATAGGCCTACTCTTGTATTCCATCAATTCTAAGACTAGCATCTTTTTCTTTTTCAGTTTGTAATATCTCCGAAATAGTAATATATTTTATAGTCAATGGCTTCTTACAATTACATTGTGTGTGTTTGTGTGTGTGTGTGTGTGTGTGTGTGTGTGTGTGTCTTCCCTCCTACTGGTATATAATATACATAAAAGCAAATTAAATGCTCTAAAAGGGGATCCCTGGGTGGCGCAGCGGTTTGGCGCCTGCCTTTGGCCCAGGGCACAATCCTGGAGACCCGGGATCGAATCCCACATCGGGCTCCCAGTGCATGGAGCCTGCTTCTCCCTCTGCCTATGTCTCTGCCTCTCTCTCTCTTTCTCTCTGTGACTATCATAAATAAATTTAAAAAATAAAAAATAAAATAAAAATAAATGCTCTAAAAGGTCTCACTGATGAAAAAGGAGGAGTGGTGGTTATGCCATCTGTTCAACCTGTGTCTCCCAAGGATATCAGAACATGAAATTTTTCAAATGTCACTTCCTAACATCCATTAGATTGAATATACCATGTTACTTGCTTTGGCATAAATTGAGTTTAAACCAAAAATGAGATCTCTGAGTTCAGAGCAAGGTGGATAAGCTCTCTCCTTATCCCACAAAGAAAGTGTAGGACCTTGAGTGAGTGAATCAATGAGGGTCTCAGTAGGGAACAATAACACAAATCAGGATAAGTGGAGGAGGGTTTGGTAGAAGGTCGGTGTATATACATATATATTTTTGGCGGGGGGGAGAGAAACCACTGGGAGGGTGCATTGTTAAGCACTGGCTATCATAAGACCTAAAGAGATGAATGAAGGAGATGGCCAGGGAGAGAGGGCTGCCATAAGAGGATATCCAGGTGAATGGAATAAATACCCTGGCCTTTTGCTCCTTCCTTGCTCAAATCTCCTGCCAGGGTCTCGCATTGGCCAAACTCAAATAGAAGCCAGAGAGCAAAGGAGCCAGTGATAACCATAGGGCCAGCCTTCTAGAGCAATGATAGGTGGGAAGGTTGAAGGCAGGACCTAGTGGTAACACACAAGTGTTGCACACAAAAGTGGCTTTGAAGGATGTGTGGAAAATGGATTGAGGATGATTCATTATCACTAGGATCACTGCCTAAACTCCTCATTGCTTTAGAGCTTATGGGGTCCTTTCATATCTTCTTTCATTTGCTGTCACAACAACTCCATGAGGAACATGGAGGAGGGGCAATTATCCATATTTTATGCATGATGAACCTGCCATCCCCACATCTAAACTTCAAAAGCCTGGTTGGGACTTGAAGGTGGAATTTTCTGGAACCAACCTAGTGCTAATTCCACCATGTCAGTGACATGCTTTACTGATAGTGTCCCAGAAGGGTCATCTCCATGAAAGGATGTTATTATTAGTCATAGGCTGCTATACTTTTCAGCAGTTTGTACCCTTTACTTCCTACATAATTGTGTAGTTTTTTATGGTTTCCATCCACTGTGTAGAGAGGTCATGGAAAATCCAGGGAAATCTCTAGATTTGAAGAACTGAGGCCATTTCTACTGGGTAGATCCCATTCTTCTGTTCCTCCTTCATTGCTTCATTTTGCACAATGTAAAGATAAAATCCACATAATTAAGAGAGATCACACATGTGTGGAGTAAGAGAATAGTAAAGAACTTTGAGAGATGAAAAACTAAAAGTTCTATGGGGCATTCTGGAAGGATAGACTACTTTTAGCTTGGCAGAGAATGCAACATGGAAAGGTAGCTTTTCACTCCAGCCCTGGAAAGGGGCAAGGATTAGGGCCAGCAAAAGTAAGAGAGAGCTATGGGCAGGACACTATTTCTATATGTAGTCCTTATGGAATTGAGAATAAAAATATATGTGCAAAGGTAAAATACATGAAGTCCAATACATCTACATGTTATGTATGAGGTTTGAAAATCCTAAAAGCTAGAATTCTGGAGCCAGTCTACTTGGGTTCAACTTCTGACTCTGACAGTACTTAGTCTTTCTGTGCCTCAGTCTCCTCATCTGTAATAGATAAACATAAAATAAAATACATAATATTAACACTTACCTCCTAGGATTGTTAGGATTACATGAATTAATACATGCAATGTGCCTGACACAGAGTACATTCTGGATTTACAATTGCAGTTCACCCTTGAACAACACAGATTTTAACTGCGTGAGTCCACTTAATATGGATTTTTTCAATAAATGCAGTAATACTGTAAATGTTTTTTTTCTTTTCTTTATGATTTTCTTTATAACATTTTCTTTTCTCTAGCTTAATTTATTGTCAGAACATGATAGATAATACGTATAACATACAGAATACACATTGACTGTTTATGTTATTGGCAAAGCTTCCAGTTGGTGGTAGGCTGTAGTAGTTAGGCTTTGGGAGAGTCAAAAGTTATATATGGATTTTTGACTGTGCCCCTAACCCCTGCATTGTTCAAGGGTCAACTGTATAATGATATCAGGGGTAGGGGGAAGCATCACAACTTGATGAAATCTCACCTTTTGACTCAATTTTTGATAATATATCTTTCTTTACATACTGTCTAATCCTGTTCTTTTCTCCCACATGTGGACACACTCAACAGCAATTGCCACAAGCCTCTGATTGAAGTTCAGGAAGCATTGCTTTTGGCATGCCTAATGATTTCCATTTTTATTTCAATTAGATTAGATTACAAGATTTATGCTTCTACTCACTAGATTCAGCTCTTTCATTTTTCTGCTTTCCAGTCGTTCACAGAACTATAAGGGAAATGCAACAAAACAGTCCAATAATTGAACAACATGGCAATATGGACCGCGATTGTGACAAACTGAGCTAGTAGTTGGTGATCAATGCCAATGTCATCCTTATTAATGGCCACTGGTTAGCAAAGTGAGGAAGTCAGAATGTGTGCAGCCCAAGCCCCTGAGCAGTATGCATGAGAGATGTCACACAGTGGTATGTGACCATCCACCGTGGCATAGTGAGATCTATAAAACACACAGAAGTGCAAATGGTTTAAGAGGCAATTATCCCAAAGTCCAAGAACATGTGTAGAGAGGCCTGGAGAGAGGAAATGCCTGCAGAATAAGAGCCTCAACACATAGCTGACTTAAACACAGGGCAGGGGTCAGGATAATATCAAAATTCTAAACAAAGACATATCACTATTGAACTACACTGGAGGCCAAGGCAACAGAAAGAATCAGTAATACTGATCCTTTTTTTCCTTTATAATTTTGAAGATTTGTTTTAGGGAATTAAATTTTTTTAAAGTATGCATTAAAATATTATTTATTTTGATTATGCAATTTTTTTGGTACCCCCTTAAATTTTGCACTGAGATGAGTGCCTCACTTGCCCCTAATCCTAGCCCCATTAGACGATAGGGGGCATGAAGAAATATATTAAAGAGATATCTTTGAGATTAGAGGGCCTGGGATCAAATGCTAGCCTAGCTTTCCCCTCAGCTTGATCCTGAGTATATTATCTTGGGCCATTTATTTCCTATTTATTTATTTTATTTATTTATTTAAATATTTTATTTATTCATTTGAGAGAGAGAGAGAGGGAGTGAGCACAAACTGGAGAAGTAGCAGAAGGAGAGGGAGAAGGAGACTCCCCACTGAGCAGGAAGCCCCATGTGAGGCTCGATCCCAGGACCCTGGGATCGTGACCTGAGCCGAAAGCAGACGCTTAAGTGACTGAGCCACCCACGCACCCCTTATTTCCCTTTTAAATGCTTGGTCTCTTCCTCAACAAAAGAGTAATGAAACCTAACTCACAGGTTTATTCATTCACCCACCAACAAATATTTGTTGAGCACCTATTATGTGCCTGAGACATAGGGAATATAGCAGTTATCAAAACAAAACAAAGTCTCTGTTCTTGTTTCATTTTCATTTTCATTTTCATTTGGGAGAGTAATGCTCAAAAAAAGTAAATACGTTATCTCATGCAGTAGAGTTATGAAAAGTGTTTAGAAGGGCAGTCAGACAAGACGGGCTGACTGAGCATGATGGCATCAGGGGGTGGTGGGGAAGTGGTGGCCCTAGCTTAGGGAAGGGTTATGGAGAAATATAAAGGAGGTCATAATCTCCAGTGTGCAGGACAATGCTAGGCACATCTTAGTGCCTTAATAAGTGGTTGTTGTTTATCTTGCTTGCATAGGGAGAGATAAGTTCGGAAAGGGAGGTTGGATCAATAGATATGGGTGTACTGCCATTTTTGAAGCTGAAACTCCAGGATTCTGGATAATTCTATCACTAGGAGCACAGATAGAGCATTGCAGTGTTAACAGCTGTTCTCCATCACTTGGTTCAACTCCAGGAGCATGGAGGCCTCTGGCTCTGAGACCCAGAAAATGCAATTATCTGAAAAAAGGCTTCACCCCATTTTCCCTCCATCATGAGGATGCTTGGGCTTCATCCTATTCTTTGCAGAAAGAACAGAGGAGAAAGATCACATGTGCTGAGGAAGTAAAAAGATGAGCTGAACTGGAAAACAGCCCCACAGTAATTGGTATTCCAAAGTGAATATGGTTCATTTTCCAAGCAGCATCCAACCATGGGCAGAAAACATTGGCAAAGCAGTTGTCCTTGGCTAGAGCTGGAGGAGCTGTGCTGTGCTCAGGACTCCACCCTTCTATGGCTTCCTGTGGGTCGGCTGATCCAGCCTGGCCTGGCCCACATGGTCCTCTGCCAGCACTCTGGATGTGACTGTCCTGGCATTTCACCAATTCATTTCATGGTGTTTGAGTTCCAACAAAGCAGCATGTAAAGAAAGAAATGAAAGTTTTCTTTTCTTCATCTGGATATTTTATGCCTCTTAAAAACTAAGGGAAGCAAAACAACAACAAAAAAGGAAAACAAAAATAAAGAAAATAAAATATTGCCCAGGTTGGAAAAAGCAGAGCTTGGAAAAAGGCTTTAAAAATATCTCAGTTCATTAAACCTGCAGTGAATTATTAGGGAGAAAAGAAAATAATGGGTAAAAGGCTGAATCTCCTCCTGAGATCCTTGTAGATGGATTCTGGACATCACTCCATCTAGGACAACTTAAAGTTCCCCAAATGCATCATGATCTTTGGGTCTTTGCATGTAGTATTCGGACCCTCTATCAAACACACACACCCCTTTTCTATCTAGCTAATACCTTTCAGTTCTTCAAATCTCAAAGCAAGTATCACCTTCCTCTAAAGGGATTCATGAGCCCTTCCTCTGCCCTACCAAGTCCCATGATATGCCCTTTCTCTGTGTTTCTGGTGCACCACCTTTTACATTCTATTTAAATTTATTGAATACCTACCATGCATTGGTACATGGCACCATAGAACATGCCAGGCATAGGACATGCCAGGCATTGTCCTATGTAGTAGGAATACATGAGTGAACCAAACAAACCATCATGGAGCTTCCATTCTATGAGAAAGAGGGCAATAAACACCTAAGCAACTATATGTGCTGCACATATCTGAAGACAGAGTAAACAAGAGGGTAGTGAAAATGGGAGAGTATAGGTGCTATTATAGATAGGATGGTCAAGAATGAAAGTTTTGGGTGAGAAGTGGTCATATTCATGGTGTATTTTGAGGGCAGAGCTGACAGGACTTGCTGGGAGATGTGCCATGGAATGTAAGAGAAATGGAAAAATAAAGGATGATTCCAAGGTTTAGTAGATATTTGTGATCCACTGGTTCTCCCTCCTTACACCTGTTTCATTGAACTTGACCAGCTGCATGGTGCTTGGGGATTCACCTATCTCTGTTTCGTTCAGACTACAGGCACTATGAGCTCTGCCTCACATGACTTTGCACATCTGGCATCTAGCATCTGAATATCCAGCATTTAGCACCCAATGCCTGCTGTGCAGTAAGAGCATAATAAATACTTGAATAGAGAATTGTAGATGGAATTAAGCATCCATAGCCCCTCTCCTCTGTAGTTTGGGGAAAGTCATCCTCAAGATTTCTGCTGATTTTGCTCTCCAGAAGGAACCAGAACTCAATTTTTCCACTGCCAGTTTGTGGTCAGTAAGAATAATAATGTAAAGATTGATGCAATGTATATTTTCCAATTTAATGCCCACGTCAGCTCTATGAGGTGGTTTGGTGATCAAGAAAAATTGAGAATGGAGACTCAAGAATTTGGAGCCAATGGCCAAAGGCACCATTCATCGGCTACAGAATGGGATTCAAACTTAGGTCTTAGGACTCTAAACTCTATGCTTTTCTCTCCTATTACAGCAGCTCAGTGTTTGGTAGTCTTCAGGTGCAGATGGACATTTTCAAGCATGGCTCAGGCTAAAGGAAATGAGTTTAAATTGCTGTGTCAGAGATTTCATCTAGATAGGAGAAAGAACTTGCCCAGTAAATGAGACTATCTGATGTTCCAGAAATATGGAAGGAAGAGCTTCAAACTATGAGCTCAACATACTGCAAGGAACTTGCGGGGGAGGGGCCCCAGCTATATAAAACAAAATCATTACTTTCAAGAAGTTTATAACCCATGGAGTCATGCAGCAAATATTCCCTGAATGCTTACTGTGTGCCACAGAGGCCCAGTATTCATGCACAAGACAAGAACATGTTGGAAGTGAGAAATTGTGTGGATGCAGACTGAGAGCATTCTAAGTGCTCACAGTTGAAGGAAGTCTTACATGGGCAGGGGGTAGGTTCAGGTTCTGGAGTCAGACTTTGAGGGTTAAATTCTGCATCTGCCACTTACTAGCTTTAAGACTTGGGAAAAGTCCCTTAACCTCTCTGAGTCTCCTTTATAGAACAGAAATGATGGTACTGACCATGTCATATGGTCCGTATAATGACTAAATGAGAAATGCAGAGGATAAACCAGGATAGAGTAAATCATCAAAGACAGAGAACAAGGGAGACAGAAAGCACACACTTCAGATAGGGAGTTGGATTTGAGCAGAGCTCCGGGATTTGGATTCAGATACCAAGAGCAGATAAGAAACTCTGCTGGAACTCTCAACCAAAGAAAAGAAGTACAGAAGGGGACCAGGAGCCCCTTGGGTCTCCAGGCTCTGGATAAGCTAAGAAGAAAGACTTCACCTGTACTACATCCTCCCAGAGGTAAATACAAATACGGTACTTTGAGGCCTTGGGAAACTGCCAGAAAGTTACTTTATTTTTGATTTTTGCAAATCAGCTAAGTGACTTCAGATTGTGACTACATTTCGATTCCATTAGCTCATCAAGGGTTTCTTAATGAGGCTAATTAGCCCCAAACAGCTCCCACCGCCTCAGACTCCACTGAGAGCTGGGTTGTCTATAAACCCGAGAGCCTGTGACCTCCATCAGTGGCTGAAAGACCTAGTTCCTGGGCATCAAGCTCATCAAAGCTTAATGCTTAAATACTTTTCACAGTTAATGTGGGTTTTCGGGTTTGCAGTGCCCTGGATCCCTGGAGCCACTGAGTGCCGAACCCCAGCTCTGCAGCCAGGAAGGAGGCTGCCACTGTGGAGGCCCCATGTACAAATGAGATCAGATGCTGAGGACCAACTATTTGCTGCCAGGAAAGCTCTTGCAGGAGATGTAACTCAGAAGATTTAAGTTGTTTATGAGTGATTTCCTCAGTACTCCTACTCATTGATAGCAGAACAGGAAATAAATATATATTTAATAAACTCGCATGTCGTGAATTTCAAAGAAGAGACCTCAACTCACGGGGATTTTTCTAGCATGCAGTTTTTCTCAATCATAAAACTGGGCAAATAGCCATGGCTACTAATGCCTTATTTCTAAGCATCTTTTTTTTCAGACCTTGGGGTAGTATGTGACACCCTCTATTCCTGCCCTGTGAGTGGATTGTGCTAGTTAGTACTTGATGTAGGATCCTTACCTTAGCTGCTAGAACAATGTATGTAGCACAGCTAGCATTTATCAAGTCTGTCTATATGCCAGGGACTTTATGATCTGTGCTTTATCTACATCATCCTATTCAACCTCTCAGCATCTAAGAGGTAGGTACTAGCGTACTCCCGATTTAACCGGCAAGAAGACAAAGACTCTGCAGAAAGAGTAAGGAATGAGCCCACCCTCTCAGCATCTGTCGGTAGCAGAGGCACCATTCACACCTGGATCTTTAAGCCAGAGCTAGTGGATTTAATAGTGCACACACACCTACCTCCAAAGAAAGGGACACATCAATTGTGACTTCTGTGCTTCAAGAACCATCGTCATGAACTGGAGCACCTGGAACAGGCCCATCCTTCAAGATGCAATAAACTAATGAGGAGAACACAGCCCTTGGAAATCACAGACTAGAGTCCTAGCCTCAGCCTCAGCTCACACATTCTGGGGGCACCCAAAGCAAATCACTTTCCCTCCTGGGCCCCCTGTTTCCTCAACTGCTAACCTAAAAGCTGGCTTAGGAAAATCTCTTAAACTTCCTTCTTGCTCTGGAATTGTATCATTCTACAATGTGCCAAAATAATGGAATCAAATAAGACGTATTTCATTCAATCAAAGGAAAAGAGCCAGATGCTAATTTTGGCAGCTGTCAGTTTTATGAGTCTTTCAAAGAAAAATTCTTTTTTTCAGTGCTGAAACTAAAAAAAGAAAAATCTACTCAACTAATTGCTTTCCTTTTTTTTTTTCTCTTTGAATGACTGCTTAAATTACCCAGTGAGAAAGGATAAAGATTAAAATTCTGTTTTGACAGTTGAATAAACCAAGGCTCAAAGAGGTTAAATGACTGACTCAGGGCCACAGAGCAATTCAACAGCAGAGGACAAACAAGAGTTGACTTTGTGTCATTTGAAAGACCATTCTGGACTGGATTACGGCAGAAGCACTGTCCCAGCTTTACTCAGTAACCATGTACACTGCACAGAGGTTCTTTGACACTGATGCTAGTTGGCAGCAAAATGAAGGAGTGTTGAGCGCTATATGCAGTGGTGGCCATGAAACCAAACTAAATTAAAATGCTAGCTCTGCCACCTACTAATTATACCATCTTGAGCAAATCCTGTGACTAGCACTGCAAAACCTGCTTCCTAGTGGTGGAGTTTTAAGAAAAGTGCATGATAATTGAAGGCACTTGTCCCTAATATGGTAGCCTCCTTCACACACTCTCTTAGCCCATCATGATTCAGTTTCCTCATCTGTAAACTAGGTGTGATAATATCTTCACAGTTTAGGTAGAAAGAGTAATACCACTGGAAGGATATAGAACAAAATGCCCTTGGTTCTCTGCCCTGTGCGTGTCCTCCAGATATGAGACTGTCTGTCCACCTGACTGAAGGAAACAACCCCAGGGAAGCATCAGTGTCTTGACCAGTTCAAGCATGTGCCAAAGGGGCTGCCTGTTGGTGGCTTGGAATTCCAGCAGTTCCCTTAAGTGGCAGGGCATGCTCTTTGTCCCCAGGTGTCCCAACCCCAACCTCACAGTTGGGTCTGAAAAGGATTAGCATCTCCCCAGGGCTGTTATCCACAAGAAGGAGCCACATCTTTTCCCTTCCCGCCACCACCAAAAAGGGAAAAGCAAGGCTTAGGGCTAGGGCAAAAGCGGGCATACTTTTTCTTAAAAGGTCAGATAGCAGGGCAGCCCCAGTGGTGCAGTGGTTTAGCGCCGCCTGCAGCCCAGGGTGTGATCCTGGAGACCCTGGATCGAGTCCCATGTCAGGCTCTCTGAATAGTTCCTGATTCTGTCTCTGCCTCTCTCTCTGTCTCAATAAGTAAAGTCTTAAAAAAAAGAAAGGTCAGATAGTAAATATTTTAGGCTTACAAGCCACCTGGTCTCTGCCTCAAGTACTCAACTCTGCCATGAAGGCAGCCACAGACAATCCATTAAAAAAAAAAAAAAAAAAAAAGGCTTGTGTTCTAATAAAACGTTTACAAAAACAAGCCGGTCATTGTTTGCTGGCCCCTGGCTCAGGGAAAAGCAGCCCCACTTGGCAATTTTGATAACTCCTTCACATGCCACACACGCTTCCTCTTTACTCTTCCCAGCCACCATATGGACAGATAAGATTCTTCCCAAGAAGTTTGGAAGCCAGGCTCAGAAGCAGTGGAAAAGCTTGCCAGGCTTCATCAGTGAGGGTCACGGTAGGCTAAGGGCTATGACAAACATCTCCCAAATCTCAATGGTTCAACACAAGAAAGGTTCATGCCTTGCTCACACTATGGCCCAGTGTGGGTTGGTAAGGGCCTCCTAGGGATAGTGTGGGGCTGGCCCGGGAGGGAGGACTGTGAGTCACACAGTCATTCAGAGAGCAGTGGTTCTGAACCTTCTGGTCCCAGGAACCCCTCTGGGAATCTGGTGTGGCTGGGGAACCCTTCTCTGCATAATGCTTATCAATGAGTAAAATAAAATACATAGGATTACGAAGGAAACCAAATGTGTAACGGTTATTAAAATGTTAAACTAAAAAGAGTAAATTCTAATATAATGATGTTTGTGCTTCTTTATTAGTGCATTATTAAAAAGAGCTAGCAGCCACTTTGATAACTATTATAATTACAACGTAGCGATAAGTGAAAATGACGTTTTGAGATACTGGTTTAACAACTGCAATGCGACATGAAAATATCTCTGATTCCTACTGGAAAAGAAGTCACAAGTACATTAGACTGCTTGGAAAATATGAGAGGGAAAATATGAGAGATTCAATGATTCAGTCTTTCAATGAGAGATTCAAAAAAGTAAAGAGGAATTGTTCCTCCCTCCCAAGTACCAGCATCCCTGAACCTCTTGGGGATTCAAGGGCCTAAGTTTCAGAACCCCTCATCTGGTATCCAGGTGGGACCTCAGAATCCTCCAGTGGGTTCCCGGCCCACAGCTGATGGAAGAGAGTGCAGATGGAAGGTCTCTTGGACAGATGGCAACAGGGCCGGGCCCAGCACAGGGTCATACCCCCTCATCTGCCATCCACCACCAAATACTAAGTCACAGGGCTTGCCGTCCTGCGGTACGGGGCAGGAAGGGGCTTGCATTGTGAACTGTATCCGTGTGCCTGGAAAGAGGGGAGAACTGCATGGCACTGAACCCCAGAGGTCGGCCTCACACCCAAGGAGCCAGGACTTGAACCCTGGCTTTCAGGCAAGCAGTCTGTGCTCCTTTTTTTTTAATCTATCTATCTATCTATCTATCTATCTATCTATCTATCTATCTATCTAAAGATTTTATTTATTTATTCATGAGAGACACACAGAGAGAAAGAGAGAGAGAGAGAGAGAAAGGCAGAGGCACAGGCAGAGGGAGAAGCAGGCTCCATGCCAGGAGCCCAATGTGGGACGCGATCCCGGGTCTCCAGGATCACGCCCTGGGCTGAAGGCGGCGCTAAACTGCTGAGCCACCCGGACTGCCCAGTCTATGCTCTTTCCACTGCTCTACACTGCCTCAATAATTTGGGGTACACTTATAATCCATCATTTCTCTACCTCAGCATTATTGACATTTGGAGCAGGATGATTTCTTGCGGGGGTCTGTCTGTACGTTGGATACTTAGCATTAGGATGTTGAGCAGCAGCATCCCTAGCCTCTGTCCACAAATGCACCTCCTAGTGGTGACAGGCAGGATATATCTCCAGACACTGCCAAATGTCCGCGGGCAGAAGGAACCTGGGGGAGGTGGAGGGAGGCAGAGGATGGGGGGCTGGTTATGAATAACTATTTTAGTCTCTTTATCTAATCCTTTGTGTTCGGTACCTGGACTACTGTCTCAAACGTTCAGAACAACACTGTCTCGAACATTCAGAACAACTGAGAAAGAACCAACAAGACCCAAGGACCTATATCTACACTACATGATCTTTATAGACTTGAAAGACAGGGACACAGTAACCTCAATATACTTTTTCCCAAACTCCCACACCTGTACTTGTGGCTGGAAGTTTAAGGAGGAATGCAGCCCCGGACATGGGAGAAGTCTGGGCCAGCCTCGCAGTGATGTAAAGTTAGCTCGGTACCCAAACTCAGCATTTCGTTAGCAACCATGACTTTCACTTGCCACGGCAGACAGGAAACTGAACCAAAGGTAGTTAAATGTATTATGAACAGAGGGCTGTAATTTGTTTCTGCTAATGACCACATCAACTGCCTATTGACTCAGAGGCAGAAGATCAGCTCTCACGGCCACATGATCTTGATTAAACTGTTTAGTCCAGACAATAGTAAAGGTCAGTTCTATGGAACAGGAGCTCCACAGGAATTCAGTTTCACAAAATACTAATAACTGTTCAGAGACTGAGGGGATCTTTTGTGATTAGGTAAGTTTATGAAAACATAGTTTAAACAAAATTCAGCAGGTTTCCTTACTGCGGGACTTATCAGGGCTTTTAATGTGCTGTACACTTTTAACTTTCTAAGCAGGGGACAGAGCATGCAGTTATTTCCCACTCAACCCTTTTCCCCCAACTATTTCCAGAGATTAATATGCTCCCAAAACACACTTTATAAAATTCTCCTGGAGTCTCTGTAGGCCTCAGTTTCTTTACCCTCATGTTGGGACAGTACCATCTACCTCTCCACCAACCTTACAAAATGACTAGAAGAAGAGATGCGAAAACATTTGAGAAAGTGCTTTGTAAACTCTGAACGGTTATAAAAGTTTAAGAGGCCATTATTAATGCATCCTTATTAATAATTTACTACTAATAAAATCTTCTCTGCCTCACTTGGATATTGCAGTGATGAATGTGATAATTGAAGTTAACAGAGGCCCTGAGAGGTTAAGGTCTTGCCCAAGGTCGTGAAGCTAGAAGTGGAGTCATGGTGCAGATTAATTAAGATGACAAATACGGAAGCGCTCTGAGCTCAGGAAAGCATTCTCTGCAATGGAAGTTGTGTTTGCAGTTGGGATAGTCGTTGTTTTGACCATAGTGCAGAAGCAAGGCTGTAGGAAATCAAAAAGTGGTATAAGCCACCCAGCTGTTTGGAAACAATGAGGAAAGGGCACTAGAATGAGTGGGAATGAGGCTTTAGGTCTTCTGCAAGCTGCTTGACCTTCTTGAGCTTTTGTACTCTGACCTACAAAGTGTGAGTTTTATATAACACCTGACTCCCAGAGTGTGTAGAAGAATTGGAATATTCCATGGACTGTCGGGGTTGGAATAGTAGGACTATCATGTAGGAGTGGAGGCTATTCAGAGGAGAAAACTTTCACGCTCACTATACAGTCACACACAGCTTTATGGAGAGTCCCCTAAGGCTACAACTCTGTGAGGGGGAGGTGCTATGCAGAGGGCAACAAACCCAGGGAGTAGGATGCCAGACCTCCAAGAGAAGCATGCAAATGGCCATGCCAAGCAATGTTGACTCTCAGGGTACAGACCTGTTGAGGTTCTGACAGAGGCACCTAGAAAGATCTAGAATATCTAGATTTAGAAGGGTTCCCAACAAGTGGAACCTGTACTGACCCCTCTCCACTTCACATGTGAAAGTGGGCTTAGCCTCTCACACACCTCTGGGTGTGGAAGCCAACTGACATCCTAGCTAGTCTAGGCACTAGACAAGTCATTTAACTTTTCTGAACCTGTTTTCATATGTGTTCAGTGGTGAGCTCTCTTGAGATAAAAAGCTATATACTTTTTTCTTTAGGTATAATTTGCATGCAACCATAAGGGCTGTATCTTATTTCTCTTTGTAAGCCCACCATGAAACACAGTGCCTGGCTCAAAAGAGGTGGTTAGAAATGCTCGTGGATAAACAAATGGGATCATATCCATCTTCATCAATGAATGCTTTTGAGATAACTTGGGGGTAGTTTATGCTCTATTTATTTTAGAGAGTGAGCATGAGCAGGTGGAGGGGCAGAAGGAGACGGAGAAAGAAACGGAGTCCCTGCTGAGCACGGGACCTGACTCAGGGCTCTGTCTCACGACCCAGAGATCATGACCTGAGCCAAAAATCAAGAGTCAGACACTCAACTGAGCCACCCAGGTGCCCCATCAAGATAACTTATTTTAACTATCTAATATGAAATAAGTCAAAATAAACCTAGTTTTTATTATTCCATTAGCCTCTTCCCCTGTTACTTTTGTTGTTCTTATTTGCCCTGCTACATTTTTATTTTATCCCACATAGTGCTATGAGAAGCCTCAGATACAAAGTTAGGGCTTAATAAGCCTCAATTTACTGGTTTAAAAGTACAATGTTATTACTAGGGCTCAGTCGGTTAAGCATCTGCCTTCAGCTTAAGTCATGATCCAGGGGCCCTGGGATCAAGCCCCATGTAGGGCTCCCTACTCAGCAGGGAGTCTGCTTCTCCCTCTCCCTCTGGCCCCCCCTCTGTTCATGCTCATGCTCATGCTCATACTGTCTCTCAAATAAATACAATCTTTAAAAAAAATTAAAAATGGAAGTATAATGTTATTGCTATAAACTTGCCTCTTAGAATTGCTTTTGCTGCACACCAAAGATTTTAGACTGTTGTATTTTCATTTTCATTAGTCTTTATGTATTTTTTTATTTCTTCTTTGATTTCTTCATTGACCCACTGGTTGTTTAGTAGCATGTTGATTAGCCTCCACATGTTCATGTTTTTTCCAGTTTTTTTTCCTTGTAATTGATTTCTTGTTCCATATTATGGTCCAAAAAGATGCTTGATATTATTTGTCTTCTTTAATTTATTGAGAATTGTCTTGTGGCCTAACATGTGTTCTATCCAAGAGAAAGTTGGTTGGAATGTAAATTGGTGCAGCCACAGTGGAAAACAGTATTGGAGTTTCCTCAAAAAATTAATAATAGAAATGCCATATGATCCAGTAATTCCACTGCTGGGTATTTACCTAAAGAAAATGAAAACACTGATTTGAAAAGATATATGGCCCCCATGCTTATTGCAGCATTATTTACAATAGCCAAGATATGAAAACAGTTTGTGTCCATCAATAGATGAGTGAATAAAGAAGAATATACATAGATATATAGATACACACACACACACACACAAACACACACACACTGAAATATTATGCAGCCTTGAAAAAAAGAGATCTTGTTATTTACGACCTACAGGGTATTATGCTAAATGAAACAAGTCAGACAGAGAAAGATGAATACCATATGATTTTACTTATATGTGGAATCTAAAACACGAAATAACAGAATCAGAATCATAACTACAGAAAACAAATTGGTGTTTGCCAGAGGGGCCAGGGTTAGAGGGGTCAGCAAAACAGGTGAAGGGGACTAAGAGGTACAAACTTATAGTCATAAAATAAATAAGTCATGGGGATGAAAAGTACAGCATGGGTAATAGGATCAATTATATTATAATAATGTTGCATGATGGCCGGTGGTAACTCTGCTTACAGTGAACATAGCTTCAATGTATAGAATTGCCAAATCACTATGCTGTCCACTGGAAACTAATAGAACATTGTATATTAACTATACTTCAATTTAAAAAATAATAAAGCATAAAAAATACAACATTAGTAGTAGTATGAGGCACTCCATAACCCTGAAAAATGGACATTTAAAAAGTACACCTCAAAGTCTTTAAACATTAGTTTTGTTCTCAAAGATACCGTTTTTTAATTATAAATCTAGTGCACACTCATTAAAGAAAATTTGAAAAATATAGAAAAAAAGAACAGTAGAATACTCTAGTACTCTTAATATAATCACTGTTGAGACTTTATATATATGCTTTTATTTTATATATAAATATATTTTTAAAAATGTGTAACTTTGTTTAGTTGAGACCCACTATATGTATATGTACAGTTTTACTTGTTCCTTCACCTTAGCCTACCATAGGCAGTCTTCAGGCCACTAATTTCACTACCTGTGTTGTATTCCATCTAGTAGATGGCCCATAGTTCACATAAGCATTCCTCATCATTGGACATGTATGTGCTTCCAATTAGTTTCTATTATAAATAAAGCTGCAGTTAGTGTTCATGTGGATAAATATTCTTCCTCAAAAGCAAAACAAACCAAAAATTCAAGAAACAGAGATGCAGACATGAATATGAAATTGCTGCTAGACCTCTCTGCTGGTAAATCAAATTGCACCTAGTACTTAAGAGAAATCCTTTCCATCCAAACTCCAGGGGCTCCATTGGTATAGGTTGAAAAGTCAGAGAAAGATTTCAGAAGTTAATTGAGAAATTACAACCAGGTTGAGTAAATTGCCTAACCTAAACCCATTATTAGATAAGCATTTACTGCAATACAAAATCTGGACTGTAATTGACACATTTATAAACTCTCTCAGAAACTTAAAACATTCTCTCTGTTGGCTGAAGGATTGAAACCCTCTGTGTTTTTGAGTAGAACTGTGGCTGGGCAGGTACATTCCCTGGGCTGTGGGGTTGACCAGCAAATTCCCTGAGCGAAGCCCTTAATACTCCCAGTGCTGACTTTACCTCTCAGAGCTGTAGTGAGCAGCAGGAGATGACAATTAGAAACTTTTCTTTTTCTCATTCATCAAGTCTGGTGAGATGTAACTGGCATTCGGAAACATGCACAGATCTTAAGAGAACAACTCGGAGTTTTACACTTGTGTTCCATCTTCTCAGATCAAGACACAGAACATTTCTAGCACCCTGGATCTCTCCCAGCCAGCAGCCCACCAGTGTAACTCTTGTCAGGACCTCTTGAACTTCAAATAAGTGTTTGCATATTCTTGAACTTCAAATAAGTGAAATAATATGGTATAGGCTCTTTTTCTGGTCTGACTTCTTTTCCTGGTCATTGTACCTGTTAGCATTAGTCCACCTTGTTTTATGAAGCGTAGTTCATTCTTTTTCATTGCTGTGTAGTGTTCCATCATGGGCCTATATCCATTCTACCATTGATGCACATTTTCGTTATTTATGCTCTGGGGCTATTATGATTTAAAAGTGCTATAGCCATTTTTTATGTTTTTTTAGGAACAAAAGATATAGGCTTTAAGGGTTTTTTTATGAAGAGTAGTGAGGGCAGTGAACCAAGTGTTGGGTTCTTTTTGGAGCCCTGCCATTTCCTACTTGTATGATTTTATGCAAGTCATTTTAGGGCTCTGGTTCTGAATTCCCTCTGTATAAAATGTTGGAGGACTTTCTACTCCAAGAGTTTATGGCTTTCTGACTAAATACTTGTGTGATATGAAGGAAAATCATTTTTCAGTTCTCTGAACCTCTATTTCCTTATCTGTGAAATAACGCTGTTGAACCAAATGCTCCCCAAAATCCCTTTGAGCTATAAACTCCACGTTTCATAAGAGTCCAACATGGTCAGAAGAGACAATTGCTGTTTTCCTCAGGGAAATAAATGCCCAGTGTCCTGGATGTGGGAGTTCTTCCCATGATCCACCAAAAGGACTTGGCAGGCAGAAGACTCAGGTTTGAGTGTCAGCTGATACCTTAGATAAGTACCTCAGTCTGCCTTGGTTTCCTCATGTAAAATGGGGTAATGAGGTTTGATTCACCCACTTCAAGCCTGCTGTATGATATCTTGACCCTCAGCTTCCTCCAGCAAGACCAAAGCCCCCTGCAAGGAAACTCTGTCACTCAACCCAGTGCCTGCTTCCTGAAAGGTGCTCATCAACTGTGTTCCTGAACAAATGAAAGTGCTTTGAGAAATATACATTGTTGCAAGAATATTAGTTTTCATTATCATTGCACATTCCATTCCATGTGTGGATGGAATCAAATCTCCAGGTAGATTGATTTGTGCAACATGAAATTATACATTGCCCATCTCATGCGCTAAATCATGCTACTTGCTGAGGGGATTCAAACATGAGGCATGGTCACAGCCCTTGAAGAGACACGTCATTCAATTCAACAAACATTTATTTCCTGAACACCTGTTACTGCACCAGGCACAATGCCAAGTGCTAGGAATAGAAGGATAAATAACACATAATTCTTCTCTCTTTCTCATTTTTGTTTGTTATATTTTCCATTAATTTACTGATTTGGTGAGATTTTCTTCCCAAATGAGATCCACCAAAGGCATTCATAGCCTTTAGGGAAGACAGACAAGTAAACAGATTATTAACCATCCCATGTAATTGGTTTTTAATGGAAGTGTGACTGGAGCTCTGTGAGAGAAACCCAGGGACACAGAGAAAGCCTCCCAATGCAGGCCACATTTAATCAAATCTTCTAGAAGGAACAGAAGTTGGCTACATGGAAGTAGCCCTTTGACTGCATCCCTGCTTCTCCTTTTTGCCCCTCTCTGGTCTAGTCTCTACAAAGCTGCCAGGAGTCCTCTTTTAAAGGAAAATAATGGCATGTCCTTCTCCTACATAAGATCCTCAGTGATCTCCTGTGTCTCTCAAAGAAAACCCCAGCTCCTTGCCATGACTCAAAACCCCGCAGGTTCCGTATCCTGCCTCCTGCTCCGCTCTCACCCTTGCTCATTATTGCAGTGGCTTCCTATCTGCTCTTGGGCTGTGCCAAGTTCTTTTCCTCCTCTGAGCCTTTGCCTCTGCTGTTCCTTCTGCCAGGAGTGCCCTTCTCCCATGCCTGGCTGGTTTATTCTCATCCTTCAGATCTTACTTAGCCACTCCCTCTCCTCTTCACTCAGTGTTGGCCTTCCTCAACCCAAGCTGCACTTGAAAAGTACCCAGCAAATATCTAGAAGAGGCAGGTCTACAGAAAGTAGAGCAGGGGCTGCCTGGGGCTGGGGACATGCATGGGCAGTTACCACAAATGGGCAGGAGGGATCTTTTGAAGTGATGGAAATGTTCTAAAACTGAACCATGGGTATAATTGTACAACTAACTGTAGCTTACAAAAAAATCATCGAATCATACACGTACAGTGGTGAATTTGTGGTATGTAAATTATACTTCAATGAAGCTTTTGAATAAAATTTATGAATATTTTTATTTGACTATGGTTGATATATGTTATATTAGTTTCAGGTGTACAACATAGTGATTAGACATGTTTATATATTCTGATAAGGCTTTCAATAACATTTAAAAAATGATTTGAGGAGGTTTTAAAGAATACTGATACTTGGATGCTTGAATCCCAATCTCAGAATTTCTGATTTAATTGATCTTAGGATGGAGCCGAAGCATCTATAAATATTTAAAGCTCTGGAGGCAATTCAGATGTACAGCCGTAACTGAGAATCACTGCTCCATCTTATCATCTTGTTTGTTACCTCCAAAGTATGTTAATTATCTTATTTACTCAATCATTTACTTGGTTACTGTCCTGATCACACATAATAAAAGCTCCCTTATGGGAGAGACATTTGCTGGATCACCTGTGAAGTTCCAGCAAGTAGCATACAATAGCTGTGTAATATATGTGTATTACGTAAATGGGTAAGAAAGTGGAGGATAGAGGAAAAACCCTTACTAAGACACAGAAACATGAAAGAACGTCATGTGTTAACACAGCGTATTTGCTGAAGAACTGCCTTGAATGGTGAACATGTGGCTGGGAACATGCATCTCTGAATATTATTCATCGAGGCTGAAAGAGACCCCTGAGACCAGAGGTCCAGCAAGATAGTCATCTAACCCTGAAAAACAAGGGAGAAAGACCCCAGACACAGGAATTAGAGGTATTCAGTACAGGAGCCCAGAAATATGGAATGGAGATTTCAGGGAAAGTACTGTCCTTCCCCTCCCTAACTGTACACTTTCAGAGGGGGAAAGTTTGCCATTAAAGAGTTCAAGACCTTATGTCATCATCTCAAAGAAACATCTGCACTCTCATGTTCACTGCAGCATTACTCACAATAGCCAAACCCAGAAATAAGATGAGTGTCATTGACAGAGGAATGGATCAAGAAAATGTAGGATATACATATATGTATACATAAATGTAGGATATAAATGTAGGATATATATATATACACGTACATATATATATATATATCTCAAATATGACTCATCCATTAAAAAAAAGGAATTCCTGCAACAACATGGACAAGCCCTAAAGGCATTATGCTCAGTGAAACAAGTCAGAGAAAGACAAATACTGTATAATCTCACTATATGTTGACAAACCAAACTCCAATAAAAAAACATACAAAAAAATCTCACTTTATATGTAGACTCTAAAAAACAAAACAAAACAAAACAAAACAAAAACAAAGCCCCAAATCATAGAAACAGAAGAAAGATTGGTAATTGTGAGGGGTAGGGGTCAGGAGTAGGGAAATGGGTGAAGGTGGTCAGAGAGTCCAAACTTAACAATCATAAGATGATAATGTTCTGGGGTTGTAATGAGTAGCCTAATGACTATAGTTCACAATACTGTGCTGCATATTTGGAAGTTGTTAAGAGAGTAGATCTTAAAAGTTTTCACCACAAAAACATAATTTGTTCCTATGAGAGGTGGTAATCATTTTGCAATATATACATATGTGAAATCACTACACCCTATACCTTCAACTTCTACAATGCTAGAGATCAGTCATATCTCAAAGCTAGGGGGAAGAAAATCTTATGGCAAAATTTAAACACTTTCACCCATAAACCTATGCAAGCCTTATTGATGTTTTTGCATTCTCTAAGATAGAACAACAGACAGATTACTAAATAATAAAGTATAAAATATAAATGATACTGCATACATATTTAATTAGTAAAAATGGGCTAGGAAGTTTTCAGGCTCTCCTTCCTCCATTTTCAATTACATGTGTATAACTTCATTTTGCATTGTTGCAGATAATTTTCTCCTGGGAAAGCAGTTTTTTTTTTCCTTTGGTACTCCATCCAAGTTGGAAGAGTGAAGATGGGAACTAGGGCTACATCTGGTGAAGACTGAGAAGGTGACAGGGGGAGGGGAGAAGTAGAGGCTTATCTCAATAAGGAGAAACCAAATGTCCAACATGAGGTCAAAAGTTGACCATGAAAGGGCCACAGGTCCAAGTTTCAAAGGAGAGGACCTAGTGGACAGAAATGAGAGTCTGGGGTGGAAGGTCTTGGGGAAATAGTATAGGATAAGCAGGATGGGGTATAACTTACCCAGGGCTCAGCAAGACAGCAGCTGCCTTGCTTTCTTGCAAATGTGATTCCCGCAGGGCACTCCTCATACCAATTCCCTGCTTTAAGGAGTTCTTCATGTGAGTTCATGCTACTACAGGCCACTCAGGCTGAAAATTCAGAAACAAGAATGCAGAAAGGATGCTAACAACAAATTGATCTATTGAACAGAGTTCATGAATACAGTTCAATTATGTTTTCGAGGATGTCTGTGACCAATAATGATTTCAAATTTTGGTACAGTTTGATAGTAAAGCAGTCATCTGCGTGAGGAGTTAAATGGCACAACCATTAATCAGTTTCAGCAACTCCTAGTTTATGACATCATAGAAGACAGCCTTCAATTTTCTATGCCTGGAGAGTTTGCATGAAGATGATCACAAGGTTATTTAAGATGATAAATATGTAAGCTGAGAAGAGGTTTCCTAGTAAAACCCTTTGTTACTAAACACAGTTATCTGATTTCTCGAAAAAAAAAAAAGGTTGCACTCTGAACCCAGGTCTCCTAACGAAAGTGCAAGGCAGGTTTCGACTGTGTTGATAACTAAGAATCTGTAACTTAAGCCCACACTAGACCAAGGTAAAGGCCAAGAAGCGGTCAATGAGAGATACAAAGATTTTGATTATTCCTGAAAAGTTTTTCACAAATGATGACAAATGTAACAGCTGCCAGGAGAAGATTAACTTGCCTAAATAAAGTCCACTTGCTCCTCAAGAAAAAATATTAGCAAGAGCCCATAGTTGGTTAAGAAAGGAACTGACCAAGTTTTTGTGTTTTATAAATCCAAGTTTTATGGATATGTGATACCCCACCAATTTTTCGAAGGGAGTAAAAACATACTCTTTTTGAAGATGAATAAATTATATGCCAAATCCATTCAGGTGTGATCATGCCATGGTCTTTACAAGGGTAAACAGGTAGGTAAGGGTGGAGTCTGCTAGTCAGAAAGGGCTTGAACTCTTCTGGGAGCCAGGGAGCCTTTACCTGTTAATTGGATTGTGCAAACACTTTAACTATTAATTAGATTGTGGATTACCAAGCAAGCCATATACTCACTCCTAATGCTGGAAGGGTACCTCCCAGAGCGAAGATGAAGAATGCAGCTAGGGATGCAGTATGTGATCTGCTTGAGGCACCTCCTGGGGCAGAGTGGCCAATGCCTTTGACCACCTTCATTTCCCCCGCCTCCTGCCAACCTCCCATTCCTCTGTATTTTGAAGCATATGAAAGAAATTGGTGTATTGTCCAAGTACCTCAAGCACCTTTGATTTTAATGCTTCTGTCTTCTCATGACCTCTATTACTGCTCCCAGAAAGGTCCTTGCCTGACCCAACTCAAGAAATGAACCAGCAATTCTGGTTACTTCCAAAACTTCAGTTCAGAATTTATGAAAGGGATGAGAGAGAAATATTAGAAGCAGAAATGTGGGCAGGAATAGGTCACAAATTAAGAATGACTAACAGATGCTATCATCTGTGATTTTAGGTTCTTGTTCCCTTTTTTCCTCCAGATCCATTTCTAGAAATGTATATTTTTGAATGGGCTTGACATTAGAGGAAATAAGTTCAGAAAGCATAGAGAGTGCTTTAAAAATCAAGCATAAAGATTGCTTTAAAAATCATCAAAATTGCTTTAAAGAGATGACACTCCTTTAGCATTTAGCATGGGCCAAGTAATAGCCTAAAAACTTTATAAGAACCAACTCATTTATTCCTCATGAAAATTCTGTGAGATAGGTACCGACTAATAGAAAGAAACTGGGGGCACAGAGAGGTTTAGTAACTTGGTCAAGATCACACAGCCTACCATAGGACTCATGTACCATACAATGTAGAAAGACAGTCTGTTTCTCCTGTTTTTTTTATTAACTGATGAAAGAAAAGATACTCAATTCCTTACAGTTCAGTAACTTACAGCTCCATTTGTGGCAAAAGTTGAAACCACTGAAAAGCAAATTTAATTAGCTCACTGGTAATTATTGTCTGACTAAATTATACTTTAAAATTTAATATACCAATCCCCACTTAATTAGCAAACTGAGTCGTAGAGAGATGCCTTCTCCTCCTAAAGTTGACTAACACGGCACTTAAAGAGGCATTGTGTAGATTTCTACTCTTCCTAAAACATGGCCTTTCTCTGGTGAGTCCTCCACACCATCCTTTTGCCCAAACACTACCAATAATAATAATGATGATGATGATGATGATGATGATGGAAAGGGTAAAAGTAGATAAACCAAAAGTTTTTCATAATTTTAAAACTTCTAGACATTTTTCACTGTTAGATTAGATCGTAAAGCTGGGAGAGAGATACAGAAATCAGGACTGGGGAAGAAGAGACCGGAAAGAGGAACTGAGGTCTCTAGCTGCAGGCTGGAATACAGGACCATGGGGGAGGCAGAAGCAGCCAGCAAGGCTGCCCGGTTGTGGCTGCCATTTTGGAACAGGGAAGGCTCAAAAAGGAACAACTAAATCCTCAGAGGATGGAGGGTAGGGCTGCTGCTTTAGGAAACTGTAAGCAGAATTTCCCATCCTCATGAGCTTCTCAGAGCCCAAACCTCAAACCCGCCCCCTCCTGTACAGCCTTCCAGCTCAACTGACTCAGTTGCCTCCCAGTCAGAGATCTGAGTTCTGTCCATTTTCTGGCAGGGTTTCAAACGATGTCCGAGACACTATGGGAAAAACTGGCTTGTCCTGCAATGGGCTGATTCCTCATTTAACCAGCAGTAGTAGGTTCCTCATTTAGCCAGCAGGATATCTGGGCATAACTGGCAGGGTCCTGAGATGGTAGGAGGTGAATCTGCTGTCTGCTACTCAGCATTTAATGTCAGCGAGATGGCTGTTTTATTGTTCCTGGTGAAGGGATAAAGCAGATTCAGCAGAACCTGGAAGCATTTATGACTCAATTATTTAAAAGCAGACACAGGTTGCAGAGCTGTGCGTTGGCTGTTTCGGTATCATGTCCTAATGGGCATGGAACAGAGGTGGCCAGGTCCTTCTTTGCCACAGCCTCCCATGTCATCTGCACATTACCCAAGGGTGAGGACATTCTATGGATGCCCCAAGCCTTTTACCCCTCAGGCTGAATCCAGACTCAGCAGCCCCCTCTCACTTCAGACTTAATCTTCAGAGGCCCTTTGGCTCAGACAGGAAGTGCTCCCGGTTTTTCAGATTTCAGACACATGTTGTCCCTCCAAGCAGGGCCTACAGAGTGCAATAGGCTGGGTCAGATGGCACCGGCCTGAGGAGGAAGAATTTTCCCTCATGGAAAGCATCTTCCTTCTGTGATGCCAAGGATTGACTGTGCTAGGTTCTTGTAAGGACCATGTGAGTTAAAAAAAAAAAATGCAAAGCCCTTTGGAACAGTGCACAGCACCACGTGAGCAAGTACAAGAGATTGTGATTGTAACTATCACCACCATTTGCAAGTGAGAAATTGGAGTCACAGTTGTGACAAAAAGCAGAACCAGGATGGAAACCAGGTGTACCTGATTCCAAATCTTTCCCTCCTCGAATGTTGTCTCCCTGAAGGAATAATGACAATCATTATAACAGACAGACCCAGCTGTATCCCCAGCCCCTACTAAAAATTAGATAGGTATGATCAATGATAGTAGTTTTTCCAATTGTTACTCTGAGGCAGCCTCTGAATCCTTCTCAACACCAATGGTAAGCAGCCATTTCCCACCATTTGAAATTTGGAGGGAAAATAAAGCTATTTGCCTTTTCTGAGATGTGATAGCCCACTGTCAGGCATCCAGATCTGTGGGCCACACCCTGCAAACCTCCTCCTGAGGCTTCATCGACTACCATCTGTTGGGATTGTTCCCTGAGTGGAGTCTCTGGTGGGGCTGAAATTCAGACTTCAGGAAAACAGTCACACATGCTTCTGGTACACGCACTGCCATGAGGGTTACGCACCGCAGACACTATGATCCAAGACGTCATGATATCACCAGATCAGATACTTTCCATAAAACACTGGTTGTCCTGCACTAGAATACCTTCTTTTCTCACTGGAATTTTTGTGACATTATATTCTAAACCTGGAATCATTCAGAACAAAAAACCAGCCACAGGAGAAGGGTCATCATATAGCCATGGCATCCGCGCTGTTTCTCATTGTTCTCTTTCTAGGTTTTGTTTCTGAGAAAGATTGCTTCTGAGCACTACTTTTTCTTAATTGCCTTGCCCCACAAGAACATTCTATAGCTTGTGTGAGGTTCATATATATGGATGAGAGGACTGAAGAGCTTGGGCTGTTATTTTTTCCCCCTCTAGCTTGAAAATTAGAAGTTAATAAAGCACATGAGAGCCTACCCACGATGAAGCTATTCTGTAGCTGTCCTAAATGAGCCTGGTCAATTGCAAAAGGGAGAAAAGAATTCTTCCCTGGTCCCCAAGGGGGACTGCAGATTTACTGACAACCAAAAGATGGATGGGCAGTGCTTTTATTCATCCTATTGTCTGTCAGTCAGCAGCTCTGACTGCTCATCACCTGAACAAAAGTGAACATGTGTGTGGTTTTCCCCTCTCTCCTCAGCAGAAGCTGCCACTGGGGACCAGACATCTCTCGCCACAACAAAGCGCTCTTCTTGTTTATCCCAGTCACATCCCATCATGGGGGAGAGAAAAGATGCCTGAAGAGCTTCAGGGGAAGAAATGACCTCCAGTCCCTGAGGAAAGGATAGGCTCACTCCTTGTCCAGGCCTTCCTCCCTGCAAAGAGATACTCAGGCAGACCAGGGACTCCTAGACAGGGTGGCAGCACAGATGGCAGGGCAGGTTGGCCCCGGGAGGGTAGGCACTTCACCTGTACACACCTGGATTTGATGGAGAGTGGGAGTCAAGAGTGGATACCCAGAAACCCATTATTCTGGGAAAGGTGTGTGAGCCTCAAATTTGAATCTGAAGAGAGAAACATCTGTCTCTGCTGAATAGATTTAATTTCAGATGCTACTAACTTCTCCAATGTGTGCTATATTTCATTGGGTCTAAGACACACATTTTTCCTCATTTTAACATCTCTAAAATTAGAATGCATCTTATAATTGATGATCCGTCACAGTTTCCTTGGCAGTGTTTTTTTTTTTCTTGGTGGTATGTAAAATATTGGTGTGTCTTACAGTCTACAGCATCATTGATTTCATAAAATATGGTTAACATGGCCAAACATGGGGCTGAGTACCTTTATAGGAGTTATTTCATTTAATTCTATTTCTTTTTGGTAAAAGCTTTATTGAAATAACATATAATTCATCCTAGTAAAGTGTACAGCTGAGCTTTTTGTACATTGACAGAGTTGTGAACTACCACAATCGTAGAACATTTTTGTCATCCGATAAGAAACCCTATACCCATTAGAAGCTGTCTCTGGTTCACCCAACTCATCCAGCCCTAGGCAACCAACCACTAATCTACTTTCTTGCTCTATAGATTTGCCTCTTCTGGACATTTCATATAAATGGAATCATAGCATACATGGCCCTTTGTGTGTGGCTTCTTTCATTTAGCATCACATTTTCAAAATTGATCCACATTGTAAGCATGTACCAGTTCTCCATTCCTTTTTATGGATACTATTCCATTGTACAGGTGTGCTACATTTTATTTATCCATTCATCAACTGGTAGATATTTGGATAGTTTCCACCCCTTGGCTCTTATGAACAACGATGCTGTGAACATTTGTGTACATGTTCTTATTTCTCTTGGGTATATACCTAGAGTGGAATCTCTGTGTCAAGTGATAACACTATTTTTAACTTTTTGAGGAACTGCCAGACTGCTTTCCAAAGTGTCTGCCCCAACTTACCTTCCTACAAGCAGTGAATAAGGGTTCCAATTCCTGCACACTCTTGCAAACACTTACTCTGGTAGATGTGAAGTGACATCTCCCTGTGGTTCTGATTTGCCTTTCTCTGATGTCTAATGATATTAAACATCTCTTCATTGCGTTTATAGGCCATTTAGATATCTTCTTCGGAGAACATTCAGTTCTTGCAACAAATTTTTATTGAGCCCTCAGCAGATTCGAGACATATGGAAGAGTGATTGCATTTGGGAGTCCATTTCTTCAGCTCTGTCTATAGCCATACCCTTTGCCAAGTAATTTGGTAGTTCCCTCTCATTCATGTTCAGAGCTTAGCCATATCTCTTACTTTGTCTGGTGAGGTATTGGTAGATGTTGCCCCAGCTAGCCTCCTCGAAAATGAGATATATGGTGCAGGGCTGAGGTACCCCATCATCCCAACAAAAACTATCCTGGATCACCCAGTAGCCAGGCAGTCCCCCAGACATGTGAGTGAACCCAGCAAGTTTGACAAAGCTGTCCAGATGCTTTGGAGCTAATCATGAATACACAAGCAAATCCAGTCCAGATCACCTGAACCCCAAAGATTCATAAGCTAACTAAATATTTATTGACATCTTCCCCTGATGGTTTGTGATTCTTTTGCAGTTAATACTATTATGAGACCAGATAACTAATGCAAGACACATCTTAAGTACTAAGGATAGAAAGATGAGAGACACAGTCCCTGCCCTCAGGAAACCATATTGAATTAGGGAAGGCAGGAAAGGACCAAAGAATGATAATACACTTCAGTCTGTGCTGTGAAAGACCTTTGGACACTCCTTTGACCAAGAAGCAATCACTGCTCATTTTGCAGAAGAAGGAAGTTTTGAGAGCATCGGTGACAAAGCTTCCTGGCTTTTCCCACCAATTTCTCCACCTTGTTCATTTGACTGGCTCCCCCAACATTCACTGCAGTGTATCCTGTACCCACATCATGTTCTTCCTGGAGCCATTAAAAATGTTTGGTGATGCGCAGAGTTGGCATAAAATTTTAATTATGAATCTTGGTTGCCCAAATTAGCGTACTAGCATAACTTTAATTAAAAGTTACTGCTTCATATTCCTCCCAAGTTCTACCCTGATAAAATGGTTTATTATCCTTCCAAGTCTGTGTCTTAAGCTGTCTCTGGCTTCTCTTGCCTTTTCCTTGAGGCATTTTGGTTTGGCCATACTTTTGCTTCACATTAGTGACAATGCAGCTTTAAGCCAACTTTAAAAAAAATTTCTCAAGCTGTATTAGCTTTTATGATCATGTCGTCTATGTTGATACTTTATCAAACACTTTCACTATGCTTAGCACAGCTAGATGTGCCAAAAACCAGTATGTCAAGCTGGATAGCTAAAGTGTACTTTTTTCTCTTTTCTTTCTTTTTTTAAAGTTCTAAGCTTTCTCCTTCAAAATGATAGGTGAACAACCTCTTATCAGGGACATTATAAACCAGAGGTTTAGCCATTTTAGAGATATAGATAGATGCCTTTGAGGATCTGTTGAGAGCTATGAACCCTCTTCCAAAAAACAAGCACAGATGTTTGTATACAACAGTAGATGTACATTTTCAGACACTGATCTCTGAAGCCCCAGGGTCTCTCTAAAGCCTTGAGGACTCTCTAAAGGACTCATGTGTAGGGAGAATTTGAGCTTCCTACAGGAGCCAAGGATAGATTAAAAAATTTTTGATCAGTAAATGCAGTTGCCTAGTCAAATGTGCACGTCTTGTTGCAAACATAAGAAAAATAAGAAGGAAGTTTTAGCCATTAATAAGGATGGGGCAGTAGACTTGTAGGAAGGAGGAAACATAAGAAGTTGAGTGATTTGCATTTAGAACTATTTCTATCAGGGCTTAACCATGGGTTCGAGGCAAGTTGCTTTCTCTCCCAGGGCCACTATGTCCTCTTTGATAAAATTATAGCAGGGGAAGGAGGGTATTTGAACTTTAATCAATTGACCCCAAATCTATAGATGCTTGCTGGGCTGGCTACATGCAAACCATTTGAAAAGCTTGTTCAAATATATATGTGTAAATATATATAAATCTATAAAGCAATATGCGTGTGTTTGTGTGTGTGTGTATTACTGTGCTCAGTAGACATGGTCACATGTAGGAACCACTGGATTAAATGATCCTCAGATCACTTCCAAAACCACCACTCCAAGAGTCAGTGATTGTGTGTGTGTGTGTGTGTGTGTGTGTGTGTGTGTGTGTTATGAATTAGGATAGAATGGAGTTTGCAGCTTGAGCCTGGGAAACCTACAGAAACATCATCACTTTTCACAGTGTGGACAAATGCACATCTATTTTCATGCTGCCTGAATGCCCTCAGTACCTATTCCATGCCCAAATTGGCTGTGTCAGCCACCAACAGCTGGGGCTGTCCATGACAGGCCTGCGTGCCTCCCTGATGCTAGAAAGGCACTCTGGAGCTGTGCAGAGGCTCCCTGGGTCCCTCTTCTACCTGATGGGCAGCTGTTCTGGCAGATACCACTGGCAGATGGTCTGTGAGTAAGAACCTTAGTGTACCTGAGATGCTACTGGGAAGATGAGGGAGGGGGGATGATGTTTTTAAAGATGCAGATAATGACTAAATAATTGGTAACGAAGTCACCATCCTCATCTTTAAAGAGATTCATTCTGTGTTTTATAGAAAAAAGTACCAATGTTCCTGGAAGCTGTGAGAGCCAGGTTTGTAGTGACCTTCCCAGGCTTTGGTGGCTTTAGGGAAAGCACCAATGCTCTTGTCATGAATGCTGGAGGCCTTGGCAATGGACAGGACTTTGGGGAGGAAGGGGATGGGATGACAGATGCTACATTGTAAGTAGGAGATGGCTTTCCTGATCTGAAGTGTTCCAGGCAGCCTGACTACAGGTAGAGAAAAAGCCCAGAGCAGATCAATTCTATGGCCCTTCTGAGTTTAGCTCTAATTCCAGGCTAGAGTGGTCCAGAATTCGTGAAATGTACTTGAATTATCTAAAAAGATTTAAATCAGGGGATAGTAGGCTTTCTTATCTATTTTGTTGACTTGATCTTCCTGACTCCTTCATCCCAAATGATATAGGTTTCTCTGCATGGTGCCCTCGAATGTCCTCACTCTTCCATCTTACAAGGAAGATGATGCCAGAGACATGGCACTTGAACTCATAGTTCCTGGAAGTGGTGGGAGCAGGTTGGTAGTTTGTGAAGTCTGGTTGCCCCTAGCCTCTGCATAGTAAAATAAAAATGGCACTGGGCCCATGATAGAAGAGGTGAGCTCTGCTCAGCTCTCTCACTAACTCCCATGAGATCCTGACCAAGAAACATTTCCTTTCTGGGCCCCAGTGTCCTCCTCTGAGAAAGAATGGAATTGAGTCAAGAAGTCTGGAAGATGCCTTCCATCTAAACATCCAACTCCATGTTAGCGATCCAGAAATGCCCTAGGAAGGTCTGTCAAGATCCAGGTTGTCAGAGGGATGGCAAGAAGAACCTGAATGAAAAATTAGCACCCCTGGATTCTGGTCCCACTACTGTGATTTACTGGAAACCTCTGTCCTTTCAAGAGTGCAGTTTCTCATTCTATAAAATAAAGTATCTATAGGGAAATCACTCTGACTTCTAGGACCTTTTTTTGAAGGAATTTTTTTTAAAACATAGTTTTAGGTCCACAGCAAAATTAAGAAGAAGGTATAGAATTTCCCATATACCCCCTATCCCCGCACATACATAGCCTCCCTATTGCCAATATCCCCCAGCAGAGTGGTACATTTATTATCATTGATGAGCCTATATTGACACATCATATAGTTTATATTCGAGTTCACTCTGGATGTACATTGTATGGGTTTGGACAGATATATAATGACATGTATCCACCACCATAATGTCATAGAGTATTCTCACTACCCTAAATACTGTCTGTGCTCTTCCTCTTTCTCTACCCCCTCTCCATCCCACTCCTTGCAACCACTGATCTCTTTCCTGTCTCTGTAATTTTGCCTCTTCCAGAATGTCATACAGTTGGAATCATATAGTCTGTAACCTTGCAGATTGCTTTCTTTCTAGGACTTTTTTGGGCCATGATTTTCTTGTGCTTTGGATTGTCCCCCACTCCCACCTACCCTCCATATCCATTTTTAGAAAGCAAGGGGATTTGACACATTCAAAAGCATGAGCATATGCCCAGCACAGTGCTGCCCTGTGATCACCACGAGTGTGGGCAGTGTTTTGCCGAGGACATTGTGCTCCTCCCCACGGTCAGCCATGAGCTCTGTCAGCACTGGTCCCATCCAGGAGAGACTATTTTTAGTAAGGCCACGCAGGGCCTTTACCTCCTGAGGAAGCTGATGCCAGGGAACACAGACCTGCATCTAAAGGTACCTTTGTTAGGTTAATATGAAACAAACATCAATCTTGCACAATTCTTATACTAGCCGTGCTCCGATTAATTGAATCTTCCAGTTGATGTTTTGATGCCTACACATCTCCAAAATGTGTAATTCCATTATTCTCCTTCAGTAAGTGGAATATATTAGAACCATTATGGATGGTTGTGGCTCCCCCACCCCCAGAGCCTCATCACATATGTAATCTCAAATACACTCACTGTTCCATCTTAGGAGGAAGATGATGCCGGAGACAGCTCTGCATATGGACCAAACATGGAAATGTCCTCTGGAAGAGCATCTTTTAAAAGATTTATTTATTTATTTATTTATTTATTTATTTATTTATTTATTTAAGAGAGAGAGAAAAGCAGAGGGAGGGACAGAGGGAGATGGAGACAAGCAGACTCCCCTCTGAGCAGGGGCCCTAACTCGGGGCTCGATCCCAGGACCCCAAGATCATGACCTGAGGTAAAATCAAGAGTCAGACACTTACCCAACTGAGCCACCAAGGCACCTCCCTGGGAGTGCATTTTTAAGAAATAAGGAGGACAGTGAACATTTACTGAGAAGATGCAGTGTGCAAGCCTCTGGGCTGGCTACTCTACATATGCTATATCCTCCCACCCACTCAACAACACCTCACACTGGCCATTTGCAGGCAGTGAAACCAAGGGATAGAAAAGTTAAGCCTTCTGGAAAACCTACATCTGGACCCAAGCTCTTTCTAGAGGTCAGCCTGCTTGCTACACCTTATGTTCTTTGTGGTTTGTGTCTTTCTCCCAAAGCAGAATTGGCAATCCAGTTCTGATTAACCAATAGTCCCAAATAATTTGCCTGTAGTTAAATGAGTTTTAATAAAAACCCTGTTTAAAGTGAGGACTTGCAGATTTTTTTTAAAGTTTCAGATATCTTGCCTTGATATGTGAAAATATCCTTGATTTTTCCCGCAATGAATACATTTCCTGAGTTGCACCATCTACTTTTTTCTTTCTCTACTTTTTCCCCCCTATTTTTCCACTCTGTTATAAATTTCTTTTATTGAAACTCTGGCTGTCTCTATTCTGGTGCTGTACAAAGGTCTTAAATAAATATTTGTTGAAAGAATGAGGAAATTTATAACATTGCATATTATATTTAGTGTATATATTATACATGATACTTATTTGGTTTTATTTGTTTGGTATCAATTTTTAAATATCATACAATTGAATTTGTGATATAAAAAAGATCCCTGCCTGAGTAGGAGAAGGTCTTGGAGCCCAATGCATAGAAATTAAAATTAATACAATATAGTAGGATGACACCCGCTGACCCAGGGGTAAAGTGACCTAGTCTCCACTTCCACCTTAGTCACCAATTAGCTATATGACTTTGAGCCAAGCATGTAACCTCCCTAACCTCAATTTTCTACTAGTAAAATGGAGAAGGGGCACCTCCAGCAGCTTTCCTTCCAGTTCCCAGGTGATGTCTATACGTTCAGGTGCCCAGCAGCAGAATGCCCTATTTACACACTCATTTTTGTTAACAGCAGAGCCAGAAACAAACTAAAAATACCCCTTTCCCTTTTGTGATACTCAAGAAATTCAAGGTGACTGGTGTAATTAACTTCTCTCCTTGCGCCTTGGGAGACTCAACAAAAACCCTGGCAGAAAAGCAGTTGTTTTAATTTGCAAATATCTGTACTGCCTAGTTCAATTCAGCCTTCTTCCAAACAACTACCCAGCATCTGTTGACTTTGCAGAGGTGGGTCCCACGGTCACTGTTTGCTGTTTGATGTATTGTGTACAAAGAGAAAAGGGCTCTGAAAAGCAAATCCTCATCAGATTGCATCGAATGTCCAGAATCAGAGCAGGCTCAGGCATTGGAAGGCAGATGGAGACACAGCAGGTGGATAAATGATAACCCTACACTGAATGAAGAATTGACAAAGAAAGGTCAGAAATGAGATGGAAAGGAAAGAAAGCACAAGGAACACCAAACATCTGTCTAAAACACGCAAGGGGAAAAGAAATTGTCTTTGCTCCACAGATACCATGTGGGTCTGTATACTAATTTACCAATCAGCAGCTGTTCAGTATTTCCACTGTCCACCAGACCAGAGATGAGTTTATAACCGAGCTACAGAAAATTTCTCTAAGCCCAATCTCCGTCCAAAAACCTCTTGTTTTATCCTTCTATCTTTGCCAATAGCTTCAACACAAGACAAAACCTACTTTCTGTGGGGTACCCAGCCTCCCAGGGAATATTGTAAAAGAAATTTGCTTCAAATTAAAGATTATTGAGGATTATGGCTCCAACCATGGCCTATTACTCAGTTTTGTTGCAGACTGCAGTGTGTCCTTCGTTTTTAACCAGCATGGACTTCTAAAACTTTAATAGATGTATGTCATGTGGTAAAACAGTGGGGACAGGAAAATCATCTTACACCCACCCTCAACACCTGAAACCAAAGCCACATGGTTTCCCTTATCTTGGGTTTGTTTCTTTGAATTTTTGCCCCTCAAACGGCCACTGATCCCAAGGAAGTTGTCAAGAATTCCAGACTCTGTAAATTCCTGGTCTCAAATTCTCTCCACCCTCTCTTCCACCTAGGTTTATTTTAAACCATGAAACATCATTTCCTCTTTCTTCAACTCAAGTGGACTCAGATGTAAGGCCTGCTGGGTCCTCAGCAGCATAGGCCACAGAGAGAAGAAGGAAGATAGAACTGTATAAGATAGGAATAAAGTGATTGAACTAATCCTTTTCTCTCTATGGACTGTACTGGGAACAGTAAAACCGTTGGGGGGAAAAAACCAGTTCCTTCAAAGTTTTCCATTAACTGGTTTCCATTAACTATGGGCAACCTTGGGCAAGGTGCTAGATCCCCCAACCTTCTGTTCCTTCACCTGTGAAACAAGGATAGTACATATCATATAGTGTTGTGAAGAGTTAACATTGATGAGGAGTTTGAGATGATGTTTAAACTACAAGGAACTGCATAGACATAAGATATTGTTATAATTGTAACAGTAGCATTCGGATGAGACATTGATCATTCCTAAAATTCACTCCCACATGATTTAGGGCTTCTATCTGCATAATACACAACAGCCTATCTATTGGATCTGTTGATGCTGGTGCTTATTTTCCTATTTTTTCTTTTCCAGATGTATAAAAACATAATTAATAGCTACTAGTCAATTTACTTTTGATTTGAGCATAATGAACAGCATGCTACGATGATGGCTTTACACATACCCAGCAACCGAGTCTGAGCTCCTACACTAATCATCATTCATTAATTCAATCTTTGCTTCTTACTTAAGTGAATTGGCTTCTCATAATGTAGTTATTCTGACAAACATATGCTAGCACCCATCTTCTACTGCTCAGTACTTTGAAGCAGTTAAATGGGATTTGATTATGTTTAGCTATGATCACCTACCCTCTATCTGTTTTTGGGTTTATCAGGTCATGGTTCAAAACTTACTGAGCCTCTGTTACATGCAAAGCATCAGGAAGGAGTTGGTAAAGTGAGAGAATAGACTTCGAAAGCAAGGAGAATTGGACTCTGTTTCTAGCTCCCCTTTATGCCGTCTTCATCACTTGAGGCAAGTTACACAACCTCCTTGTGCCTGTCTTCTCTTTGGTAAAATCGAGGAAGAAAAATTACCCAGGGTATCCCTAAAGTACTTGGCATATTAACCCGAAATAGGAGTAGATGCAACATAGCACTTGTCCATTTATTTATCTTTCAGTTTTTCTCTCCTACATATCATGAACAATATTCCTCTGTGTAGAGGTATGTATGTGTTTATTTTCAAGAACTTACCATCCAGGAGGAAAATACACACAAGTTATTTTGATACAAGATGGAATGAGATAGGCTTTAAAATACAGGTTGAAATAAAGTTTTATAGCATCACATAGAAAATGAATTAATGCCAAAGGTGGAAAGGCTCTAAATTGGCTTCCAAGGAGAGCAGGATCCTAATATGTAGAAAAGAAATAGTATTCACTTGGGTAGTTGATCCAGAAGAGCCAGTTCCACCACAAGGCCATGAAGAATTCATTTGTGACTCGTCATCTGAGTTGGTGGCACGACAGAGCTGATGATTCCCATATAAGGAAGAGGTTTTTAGCTTCTTATAGGGCATGGATGAATTTTTTTAGGTTCTTGATCATAGACACGTCTCCTAATGTGAGCCAGAGACTCTGAATGGGATGAGATTTACCTTTTGACTCAAACCTTTATGAGAAGACTTTCCTAATTTCTCAGGGAACTAGTTGCTTCCTCTCTGGAGTTACCACTGTTCTACATATGCTCCTGCTTTGCATTTGTCATATTATATTTCAGTTGTTCATTTACATGTCTGTGTGACCTAAAGCATGGGGCTCTTATTTTATACATTTCATTGTGTCACTCAATTCTTTGAATATGGGATTCTCACTTAACATTTATCAAACAAATTAAGTTCTTCCTGCCCTCCCTGCTCCGTAGCTTATGGTAGCTATATAATGAGAGACTCTCAGAGGTAGTGAGGTTGTACCACAAGAAGACACTGACAGCCAGAAGCCAGGGTTCAGGAAATGTGGCAGCTCTCCTTCCATCTTTGGAAGGACCTTTAGTATCTCACATCTCATCACCTGAGTGGCATGCCCCCCACCTCTCTCAGACACCATGCCTTCCTTCATCTAAAGAGGTTAGACTCAATTATCTTGAACATCCTTCTTGAGGTAAAAATTTCTTGAGACTCGGCTGTCTGTGGCTAAGGGTTGGTGGTTAGAAATACAGTTAGCCAGAAAGGCATCTAAGACACAAATTCTCCTGTCTTGTTGTCAAGGGAAGTTTTGTTTGCAAGAATCCCAAAAATGTTCCAGAAGTCCAGGCTGGGTATCCATCATTACACCCTCAGAGCTATTTATTTTCTCTCTCTTATTTCTAAAAGAAGAGTATTAATTAGCAAATCATGATGCCCTCTTCTTGTTTTCATGCCTGTTGAATTAAACCACTACTGGCCAAGCATCCATGGAGAGAAACAGCCCTTGGAATACAACATATGGCCAGGGCAAACCAGAAGGGACAGTGAATGTCACTACCATGTCCTACCATCATCCATCCCCAAAGATGGCATTTCATAGCTCTGGTCAGCCCCAGCCTTCACCTGAAGCACATTCCTCACACCTATTTTATAACAAGAGTCCTACAAGTCACTTTTCAAGCTATTCAAGAATTTCACAAATTCTGAGCCCCTCACCTGATTCTTCAAACTTGAATCACCTCAGAGTGGGGCTGAGGGATTTAGGTATTCACAAGCAGTGATTTGATGAGCAAGTTTGGGAATCTTGACTTGGGACTCTGATTCCAGCTGTGAAATTCTACTGACTTCTGAGCCACAGAGGTTCATCATCACTATTCAGTTGAAATGGCAACTCCATTTGTCACCCAAACAAAGGGAAATTCGAGAAAGCACTTGCTGGAGGGGAGGCATTCTCAAGCCCTGCTGCAGTGCCTTCAGGTAGAGCTCATTTGCACACCTGCATATTTTGCCCAATTTTCCAGCTAACCCTCTGTGAATAATTGCAGTTTTGCTAATTGAATCTGAGAGCACCTGTTTCTTAATCAATATTAATGCATCTCATGGACACGGAATTTGTAATGAATCATTCTAGGGGGGAAAGATTAATTTTTTAAAAAGCATCCAGTGTTCATCTGCAAGCCAGAATCCTGTCTGGAGATGTGAGGGGCAGAGTGGGATTGCTAGGCAAGCAGGGAGGCCCGAGATGCTAAGCCCCATGGCGGGGCTCTCCAGATACTACTGCCCACTTATCTTTCCTCTATTTTTGGAAAAAGGAAAACAGGACCCATGACCTTACAGCCACTAAACACTGTGCTGCCGTTGCCCCCCCCGTGCAAGGCCCTCACTAGCTCTGACCACTTCTTGGTTTTCAGTTTCACTGAACTCGTGGTCCTGAACTTCCCAATACAGGCTCTCTCTTGATCTTGGAATGAATCAAAAGGTGCTGATGTATGGTAGAGTGTTCTAGGAGGCAGGAAACTGAATTCTATGGCTCCCAGGGATCCGTCTTGACTCTCTGACCCAGGAACTTGGGTTTCTCTTCTCCTGATCCCTAAACAGTCCCAGTACAGAGGTTGCTTTCTGCAGGGAAATGTCCCTGTCTCCTCCTCCTGAGGAAAGCTAGATGCCTCCTAGCCTGAGCTAGATGCCTCATTTCCGTGACCCCTCCATCATACCTTCTAGCGCATTCTACACTGATTGTTTACTGATCTTCCCTCCTGAGTGGGAGCAGACACAGTGCCCTGTTCACCTCTGGCTCCTCTCCTAGCACAAGGCCTGGAAAAATGTCAGCACTTTATGATTTCAGGTTGAACAAGTGATTGAGCACTGCCTTATTTCCTCTGCAGTAAAGGTGTTCAGTGTGATTTTACAACTATCAGAGCTATTACCCTGTGGTCAAGGGGTGTTTTCTGCAATCTCCTCTAACCTGATGGAACAAAACCTCCTAACAAAGTGTGAAATCCTCTAAGACCTCATCATCTGGCTCACCTAGAATGGCCTTGTCCTTAGAAACCTGTCTGCAGGGTACTCATGCAACAATTCATGCCCCTGATCCAGTCTGCAAGCCAGCCAGCCAAACTTGACTTCCAAATGACACTGGATCTGAAGGACTTGTGGGCTCTGCCACTGGTCCTCCTCTGACCAATCCATCAGTTGAGTCTGGGGGGAGCCATCTGTGTGCCTAAGACTGGGCTTGTCCCATGGGCCAGTAGATTCAGAGTTGATGGTCCCAGGGAGGTTGATTGGCCCAAGGTGAACAAATACCTAGAATGCAGTATAACCTGAAAGCTGCTATTATTGAGAATGGGAACTCCCTTTCCCACAACCATCTCCTTTATCTGGGACAGCATCTCTCCACTCTCACTGGCCAAGGAAAGGTGCCTGAGAAGTCTGGACTCAGAGCAAAGAATATACTTTCCTGATGAATTTTTTTTCTGCCCCAAGCTTAGAGATGACCCATGAACCAATCGTGCCCCACAAAAGATGAGACTCCACCACTGGCCACATTCTAAAAATGTTGCTCTCTGCAATTTGTCCACAGTTTCATTGCACACTAGGACTGGGAGCTATTCCGTAATATTTCAGGTTTACCGTTCTGACATGTTTCTTGATCTCTCAGCCAGTTTATCCAAAAGCCAACTCAACATCTCTACTTAAATATTTCACAGGAACTCCAAACTCAAATATCTGAAACTAAATTGATGGTTTGATTACCAAACCAAGACCCCCCTCCTATCTTCCCGATCTCAATAAATGTTCCTACAGTCCACACAACTGTAAAACATCAACTACAAATCATATTTGATTTCTCTTTCTCTCCCTCCTCTCTCTCTCCCTCCCTTTCTCTCTCTCTCTCTCTCTCTGTCTCCCTCTCTACTTCCCTCTCCCTGTCCTTCTCCCTTTTTGACTATCTCCCTCCCTTCCCTCTCTCCTTCTCTCCCCCTCCCTCCCTCTCCCTCCATCTCTCTCTCCCCACCCTCCTCATTTTGCACATGTAAACTCTATTTCCAACATCAGTCCTTCTGTAGCAGATTTATCCTCATCCTAATAGCCCCCTGGACTTGACTTCAAAGTGCATGAACACCCAACCAGCAACTATCAGGGGCTTCCTTTAATTACCAGAGTCCACTCTGCCCAAGTACAGGCAAGCCTGGGGTGCCAAAAGAAGTCCTCACCCAATGACTGGCTACAGTTGGTGCATAGATATGGCAGTTCCCTTGCCTTATGCCTTAGTGAGATATTATATGGTCAAGTTATCCAGAACAGTAGCCATTAGCCATGGGTCGCTACTGAGCACTTGTGAGGAGGCTGGTGCAACTCTGAAACTGAAATTTCAATTTTATTTAATTTTAATTAATTTTAATTCAAAAGCTGACAGTTCAGTTAATGGGGACCTTTTAAGTATGTGTAGTACAGTGTAGATATTGGAATCTTCTTTTTCAACTAGAAGCTCTATGAACCCTAAACCCAGATCAAGTATGTCCAAAGATAATGGTTGTTCACACTGAGATGTGCTATCATTATAGAATACATGCTAGATTTTGAAGCTCTACTATAAGAAAATGTATGTAAAATATCTCAATAATTTTGATTTTGACCACATGTTGAAATGATCATCTTTGAGATCTATTAAGCTAAACAAATATTCTTAAAACTAATTTTACCTATTTTCTTTTGCTTTTTTTAATTTGATGACTAATATTTTGAGTTATGTATGTGGCTCACATTATATTTTTACTGAAGAGTGCTGCTCTAAGGCATGTGTTCTGGCAAAAGCAAGCATCAGTTACGCATAGTAGCTTGATCACTTGCTTTAATTGACCTCCTTCCCTTTTCTGTCTTAGATCCCCTTTCCATCCTGTGTTTCCTGAAATCACCTCCCAATCAAATTACTGTATGAGAATCTTTGGGGGAACCCAAACAGAGAGAACTAAACCATCCTCAGTGCAACGAGATGAATTCCTATCTCTAGTGTCATATTTGGACTGTGGGAATAGGCTTCTGAGTTTCCAGCTTCCATTCTTATTCTGCTATCACTCATTCTTTACATAGCAGCAAGGCTGATCTTGGTGAACCCCAAATCTTAACAAATCCCACTCTTGCTTAAAAACTCTTCAATGCTGGAACACCTGGGTGGCTCAGCTGTTGAGTGCCAGCCTTCAGCCCAGGGTGTGATCCTGGAGTCCCAGGATTGAGTCCCACATCAGGCTCCCTGTATGGAACTTGCCTCTCCCTCTGCCTATGTCTCTGCCTGTCTCTGTATGTCTCTCATGAATAAATAAATAAAATCTTAAAAAAAAAAAAAAAACTCTTCAATGCCTTTTTGTTGATCTTGCGGAAAAAATGAGACTATCCTAAACCTAACCTACAAGATCCAGCACAATTGGCCTGTCTGACCAGCGCCATCTTTCTGTGTACCCCAGTCTCTTCCCGTTTTTCTGTTTCAACTGCACCTGCTGCCTCTCAGGTTCCCAAGGATATAGGATAGGATCACCCTTTACCCCTCTCCACATGAATGCTCTGGACAGCCTCCTCCTGCCTCTCCTCTAGAGCACAGGTTAAATGTCACTTGTTCAAAGAAGACAGCCTTCAATTTCCAGAAAAACCATGTCAAATACCCCATTACACATTCTCTTAGCATCCTGTCCTCCTTTGCTTAGTCCTTATTACCATGTAATTGTGTATTTAATTGTTGACTGCCTTTCTCCACCATTAAAATATATGCTTGATGAGAATTCTTCATTTTAAAACCTATGCCCTGACATATAGGAGACACCCCATGAATATATGTGGAATAAATAAAAGAGCAAACTCACCATTTGCTATTTAATCATGACTTGTATTCTTACTTATGTTTGAGGGGACTAATAAATAATATGCCTTACCCCACTCCCTTCCCCCTACACACCTTGCATCCTGCATGGTTCACATTAAGTAAGAGGTAAACCCTAGAGTCGGATAGTTGAAGACTTAAAATCTCAGCTCTCTTAATGATGAAAACTATGTTCAAGGATGTGGCTGTGTTGTGCTATAAAGTGAATTTGAGAACATCACCCACTTCATCACCCCAAATTGGACTTACCCTCCTAAACCATAGGCCTGACCTCATAGGGGACAGGTTTTTACCATGAAGGCCCCAACATGACCAAGAGAGCCAACTAGAGCACCCCGTTTGCAGGCAGGTCGTTCTGAGCAGAGACGAAGGCACTGACTTCTTCCTCTCAAAGCAGAGAAGTCGGTCCACTTGTCCTTGGGGAGGAGTGAAGAGGGTAGAGATGGACCAGAAATGTTTGCCTGGGAAGAGTCCCTCCTCAGGAGTCAGGAGGCATAGGGAGCCAAGGTCTCCCTGTGACCAGGAAAAATGTTTACTCCCCAGTAAGAGGATGAGAATAGGTACCATTGGTGGGAGGCTCAAGTGTATTGGGGTATGTACAAGTGCTATGAGAAGTGCTATGAAAATATAAGCTCTGATTAAGAAACTTCACACACACCTACCTGGCTGGCATCCTGCTTTCCCTCCTCACCTTTCCTTAAAAAAGTAAAAATAAAAATAATTCATTGCCTGTGAAAACTGGTCTTGGGCCTACAGCCTTGAACCTAAAAGGTAGCCTTGAAATGAAGCAGGCTTTCAGCCCACCCCTCCCAGCAGCCCAGCATTATATTGCCACCTCACTTGAAATGCAATAGCCAAACAGATTGGTTTTCAGGCTAAGGGGGAAAAAACAACTCCAATTAAAAATGTGCTAAAGTCCTTTGAAAATTCATAAGTAACAGCTAAGGATCTAGTCTGGTGCCCATATTCTGACAGTCTGACAGCATCATGGGTTGAACTCTTTTGAAAAAGTAACTTTAAAACTTGCATAAATTGCACCTTTTGTATTTTAAGTCACACAGGCATGACAACATGATTATTCATGACTTTGGAGAATGTTCTTGACAAAGGAAGAACATTAATATCCCCAGCCCTGTGCCCAATTAATAAGAAGCCCCAAGAATCAAAGAGAACAAACAAGTAGATCCCCTTCTCCATAGGAGGAGAGAAAGGTCTGTGCTTTGAAATGTGCTGGGGCCTGGGGTGTCACTTTTGAGAAGACAGGTGTGTGTTTCTGGCTAGTGGCTGATAAATATGCTCAGACAGTAACTGTTGAAGAGACAGGTCTCTCTACTGGCAACCGAGAGGGCTTTGATTTGCTTTGTGTTGCAAGTAGCAATTGAGCCTCTGAGAGTTCTGAAATAAGGAAGAAAAAGTAGTCAAGATGCCAGAAACATACAGATGGGAGACCCAGCAGAATAAAATGCAGGTACAAGCTTAAAATGATAGCTGCTCTTCATTGAAGGTATATGATGTATCCAACTCTGTACTGAAGCAGGTGACATGAGATCCCAGAAGAAGGTACTATCATCATCATTTCCTAGAGGGGGAAACTGAGACCAGGCAAGTTAAACAGTGTTCCTCCAGTCACACTCATGATGGTAAGGGGCAGAATGAGGATTTGGACCCAAGCCAACTGGCTCCAAAAACCCAATGGTCTCTTTCCATGATGCACCATCCTGCAAAAATCTAGCAACTTCTCCATTAGGCTGTGAGGATCTCTTGTCTCTGAATGTGTGCTCCATGCTTCTGTCTGCTTCTCAGGCAGGAGCTGACCAGCCCATGTTTCCTGAATTTATATCCCCTTTATCTCCCAGTCTCAGTCTCAGATTAGTAAGAAGAGAATCTGAACAGCCCAACTTCAGGAAGGGATCTAGACCTGATCAAGTCACCTATGCCCAGGGAGGAAGTTGTAGCTCAAATGTGGCTTCCAGAGGGTTCTATACTCTGAGGTCATTGCCAAAAACTCTGGATCTACTTTTGGCACACAAACTTCCATTGCTTATGAAAGTCCTTGCCTCCTCTCCAGCCTGGCACAACATAGATCGCTCCTCTGCACCAGGCCATTCAGTAGATACTTACTATGTCTGGGGCCATGTGCTGGGCACCATGGGAAATATTAAAGCATCTATAACACTGACCGCCTTCTGGGAACTTGCAGCCTGATTATAGAGACTCCCCAGGTGTACAAATAATGCAGCTCACACTGTGTGTGAGTATTGTGTGTGTGAGGGACTGTGTAAATCCCAGATTCTAAGTGCCCTCAGAGTCCAGGGACAGGAGAACTCACAAGCTGCTCTGCAGATTATGATGTCATTGTTGGTGAGGTAGAAAAAGCATGGGTTTGGAGTCAAGTATCTGTGTGAAAATCCCATTCCATTCTGTGACCTTGACAAGTTACCCAACTGTGCAGAGTCTCAATGTCCTCATTTGTAAAATGGGGGCAACGGCACTTGTCTCACATGACCGTTATTAGAATTAAATTGCATGAGTGCATTTGCTCATCCAGTAGAAAGAAATCACTTCTCTTCTTTCCTTGCTTCCATGACAACCGTGACCCTTACCTCATCTTAACCTGTTCATCGTGTGTGTGTCTGCCTCTGTGTCTTTCCCTTTTGTGGATGTCCTAAGGATTTAATCCATATTCTAGTCTCCTTCATGGCTTAATTACTGAAGCATGAACTGTGAGACCTGTGTATCAATACAACCAAGCTTGGGCAACCAGATTTTATATCACATTTTTACCCCGTATCACCCAACAGTTACATTTTATAGGCAAGTGCTTGTACTCATTTGCATGTATTTACATAGTCTTCATAATTGTTTTTTAGTTATTGGGTATACCTCATAGTAGTAGTGGTAACAGTGATTCCAATAACTGTTAAGCAGTAACTAACTGCTAACACCTAAGGTTTGTTAAGTAGTTGCTGTATGTGTGATTTTTACATGTAGTCCCTTTTTTCATCACAACAGACCAATACTACCATTGCTGTCTCCATGTCACAGACGAGGAAGGTGAAGCCCTGAAGGGTGATGGAGTGTGTGGGAATGAGACAGAGGAGAATGAAAAGAGGAGCAGTAGGGGGAGTGGGAATACTGAGCAGCAGTGCAGAGCCCTCCACGTGCCATCACATGGATAGTGTCAAACCCTAACTCCGCAGGTGGTGTGGCCATAGACAAGGGGCTTAAACTCAGGGAAATGGGCAGCCTGCTCCCATTGCAGAACATTCTGTCTGGGAGCCAGAGGAGAACAGACCTGGGAACCAGATCTGTGAAAGGTGAGGGGCTGTGGTGATGCTGCCAGCATCCATTGGTCAAGTCTCATCTCTCTGGTTCCCTCCCGTCCTGGCCCCACTCTACCACCCCAGGCCTAGAACATTGGTACATGCTTGCCTGCCCCATCAGTGCTTGCCAAATGACCCAGGAAAGAGCCAGGGCTGGTTCTTTCACTCTATTCACTTTCTTGAATATAGGAGGCATAAGTGACAAGGCGGGGACGTGGCAGGAAAACCACCCGCAACGACAGAGGAAAAGATGGACTTCAAAGAATTCCATGCATGTGACTTTTGAGTTTCATGGAAAGTCAAAGGGTCCCCAGACCCACTAAAGCCAGTACAGAGTTGGCACTGCAAAGTCTGGCACAGAGAAGCTCCCTTGACTGACTTCTGGGAGGTGACATACTAGAGAGAAGGCTCTGCATGTGGACGAGCCTGGATTGGTGACCTCATTTCATTACCTTCTAGCTGTGTGGTCTCAGACAAGTCCATTAACCTCTCTGAACCTCTATTTCACATCTATAAAGTAAATATAATATTAGTACCAGCTAGTAGGATTTCTCTTGTGATTGAATGAGATGTTGTGCTCAGTGCAGGGTCTGGCACATTGGAAACATTCTATACAGTTTAGCAAATAAAAGTATTAATGTTTGTGTTATTTTGTGACCCTTTAAGCTCTCAGGGGTTTTATATCTTCTTTGTTTTGTTGTTTTAGTATTCCTTGTTCCTCTGTGGTATGTGGAGAGAACTCATGTTACAGCTGCATGTGGTAACTTGCTGCACACCACAGACAACTATGACTTAGAGAACATGGAAGTCTTGCCTTGAAAGCTTTTTATTTCTGAATGCAGTTTTACAATGTGCAGTTACTGTGTGTTCCTATGCATTAGAAAAAGACAGGTCCTCCCAAATAGTGCTAGGACACAAAAGAAAGCAAAACAAAAACCACAAGGGTTATTTAAGAAGCGTTTAACCTCAGTCCTATAAGAGAACAATGGACCTATAACATTAAGATTGAGAGGAAGCCTATCTAGCTCTCTTGCACCAGGTCCTCCAGTAACTGGGGGGGAGTGGGGGGGGGGAGTAGCAACTTCATGGCCTGAGGCTAACAAGGATAGATATATCTTCCCCCTAAGCACAAATGGATCCCAATACTTTACACACTGCCTCACATTGCTGTTTGATTGTTGCCTGGGGGGAAGTTGTGGCCACCCTCCCATTATGGACCCTGTTATCTTCTCTTGTACCCCTGATTCACCTGCTCCAGGGCTGAGCAATCAATTCTTGTTGACTAACTGTTTTAGGATGCACTGGTGAGTGCCCAGGAAGCAGTGTTTGGCTTATTCACTATATTGAATGTTCTTGCTCTCTGGTCCAGTTAGAATAGATGGAAAACTACATGTGTATCCTTGATACACCATGTTGATCCCATAGGATTCATTTGAGGCTGTGCCCACTCCTCTTTTATACATATCTGCTGTCTACCAATTCTGTTAGACTCAGATCAGGTTTAACTTCTTAAGCGAAATTTCCCTGAACACCTTTCTCCCCCCACCCCACGCCCACGGCCCCCTGCACCAAGCACTCACACACACACAGACTAGGTCTTGGGCTTCTTTATATATTCCAGTGGCATCCTTTGCAAACCTCTGTCATGGCATTCAACATTTCATATATAATCATGGATTTGCTGCTCAGTCCCCACCAGCCTGAAAAGACTCTCTCTCTCTCTCTTTCATCTTTATTTTTCTAGTCCTAGCACACTGTCTGGCACATCATAGTCGCTTAAGCAATGTTAGATGAATGACCCAATTTGCCTAGTGGTGGCAAAGCCCTGCCTTCAGCTGTCCCATTCCATGAGCTTGCCGTAGATCCTGGGATAATATCTCAAGAGAAGCTGTCCACCCATTTAAAAAGACTACGAACAGGCTAAATATTAGTCATTCACATACTCTTTTCTCATTGAGTTGCCTTAACAAATGGCAGGAACAGATGGCATTCAAGACATGTTGTCATTATAAAAGTATGAAAATGTTATTTGTGTTTTAAAAAATTTTTTAAAAGAACCCGCACATCACTGCAGACTATTTTAAGAGTAGTCCTGGGAAAGCTGGTGTGGGGAAAATACTGTTCTTTGACTTTTTCCTTTTTGGTCTTGCCATGCCATCCATCTTCATCACTGGCCCTCTTCTTTCTGTAATCATGATAACTCTCAAAATTGAGTTCTGAGACTGGTTTGATATCCTTTTGTTCTAGAAGGAATGGGAACATTATTATGGATTGTACACCCACTATGTGCCAAGTACTAGCTACAGTACAGATTAACAGAACTCCTCTGTACTTTCTTTAATACGTAAAAATGGAATTTTACTATGGAAGTTCATGTGGCAGCAATGGAGAGGTCACTGTGGATCAGTTAAGATTTGATGTAGTGCCAGAAACTAAAATTTAGAGTCAGGGACCCTGACCTCATAAATGTCCCTACCCATGTAAGTACACAGCATCTTCCTTGCAGAAAGTTCCAGCTAGAAATTCTGGCTGGCTTGCCTTATTGTTAGCTGAGCACTAAGATCAATAGAGCAATATTTTATGAAATTCAATTTATCAGAAAATTTGACGACTTAAAGATGATGGAATGTCTTATTTATTGGCAATTGTAGAAACTTCAGGAATGTTTGGCACAGTGAATGCAGAAGCCTAAAGCTGATTTGAAATTTCCTGTCCTTGAAAGAAGACAATGATGGAGAGTTGCTTTTGAAAGCTGAATCTCAATTCCAAACCTTCACAGCCATGGCACAAACAAGCCAAGAGTCTAAGCCAGAATGACAGTGTCATTTGCAATGAGTTCTAAAGGCAAAATCAAAGCCAAACAAAAAACTAACATATCTTTACAAGTGGGTACAGCCTACAAAAATGTTAGCCTTTAAACTTTATCCCTTTGCCAACCTTCTCCCAAATGAAGTTGTAACTAATATCAAGTTGCAACTGAGAATCCCTGAATGCTTTCTGTCCTGTATGGGATCTGGGAACAGAGAAAGGGCACAAATGAAAACACTAAGGAAATCCAAGTAAAGCCTGTAGTTTAGTTAATAGTTGTGTATTAATGCTAACTTCTTAGCTGGGAGCAATGTACAATGGTTATGGAAGATGTGAACGTTAGGGAAAAGTGGGTAAGGGGTTACAGAAACTCTCTGTACTACCTTTGCAACTTTTCTGTAAACCTAAAATGATTCCAAAATGTAAAGTTGATTTTAAAAATTTGAGAGACTCAAATCCAGAGGTCACTGCAAGTAAGATGTGAAATATGAAAAAGGATGTGAGAGCTCGAGTCTGTCCAAAGGCCTGAATATGGAGTCCCCTCTCCTCAAATTAGCTGTCTCTGTGATTAAGTTCTTAACCTGCCTGAACTTTAGTTTCTTCATCTCTAAAAATTGGGCATAATTGAACCTACTTTATATAATTATTATGATAATTAAAAGAGTGTCTAAAACAAACTTGCAGGTAGTAAATGTTCAGTGCCCATTAGTTGAATTTAATCAAAGGCCAAAACAAGGTAAGAGTCAAAGCCAAAAAAGAGGGGTTTTGGTGGTGGTGTTTTTTTATAGCAGAAAATCCTTGCCAAGTCACCTCTCACAACTTCTGGACAGGCAAGAGTCTCATTTCAAGGACAGGGCAAGCTGATGAGCATTGCTGGTCATTGTCCACCAGGGACCTCTGGCAAGACTCTGCATAAAGTTGAACTTGGCACCATCTATTTCTCACCTTAAGTAAACACCTCTAATTAATGTAAAATCATTTCAGCCCTTTGACTCATGGAAAAAAATTTTTTTTTTTTTTTTACAAATTTTTTTTCCAAGTTGCTTGAATTAATAGCAACCTTACTTCCCTAGGTAAGTCCCATTATAAATAGACATTACCTCAAGGGAAAGAATCCTGATTCTGTCTGTAACATATTTTTTTCTTATCTCTGGTGTTGGAGAAATACATAAAAAGTAAACAAAAGTAAGCAAACTGACACATTCATTTATCTTCTCATCTCCCTTGAAATAGATAGATTGCTAAGAAAATTAAATGTCAGTTAAGGAAATTACAGTTCAGAGAAGCTGAGCAACCTGCTCGGTACCTCCCAGCTGAGAGCGGAGGAGTCAGAACTTGAGCCTGACTCCAGGAACCATCCTGTCTCCTGCTAGATCACCTACCCACTCCACTGGAGTCAAGTTGAAGAATGCTAGTGGAATTTTGTCTTTTCTAAGCGGATTTTTCCCTCCAGAGCAGAGCTTCCCAGCATGGATGGGCAGCATGTTAGAGGATCATCCACTCCTACATATAGATTTGTGAAATTCATTCCATCTACTTCTGTCTTTATAAATCAAATAGGTACATTTTCGCTATTGGGTGCAGATGCAGAATCAAGCCTTCCCAACATGTCTCCTTGCTCTTAACAGAGCTGCCTCTATCCAAATGGAGCCTCTTAGGGAGATACCCATTGTGCTGAAGGAGATACCCATAGTGCTGAGCTGCCCTTGGACCCATCATCACAAAGCACCCAGTTTTTCCTACACTGCATGGAAAATTGGCATGAGTTCTCAGCTCCCTTTCTTGCTTCTGAACCTGGGTCCTGCACCTATTGTTGCCCAGCACTCCTGTTTTTCAGGGGAGTCCTGTTTGCCTTAGGTTGAGGTCTGGATCTGCTTACCTAATGGTGACCTCAGTTTCATTTTTCCGGTATGATTTCCAGGACCTTCTCTTGCCTTTTCCAGGTGTCTGTCTGGCCTAAGTCATTTCAGCCCTCTGAACCCTGCCCTCCCATGTTCCTGACTTTCCTGCTGGATTGCCTGAGCCCAAGATACACACACACACACACACACACACACACACACACACACGCGGAGGAACTGCCTGACTTGCAAGTGCTCATTAGCATTAAATGCCAAGTTTCAGGAATAACCAGCCTTCTTGGTTACAAGTAAATCGGAAATTGCTGCATTAACGCAGTAATGGAAATATAATGAAGGAATTTATTGTCCCTGAAAGACACTCTCTGCCACACAAACCCCATAGCGTATCTCCAGACGGTAAGTACAGCTCCATGCCTCTAATTCCTCTGCCCCACAATTATCTTGGGAGGACCGTGACCCTGCAGTTCTTCCTATTAAAAGTGTATTTCCTTACAAAATGAACTGTGCTTTATTGAATCGCATCATTTTGATCACTGGAAATTGACATATTGGGCTCATTAGCCAGGAAGTTGGATAGTTAATTTATGAGGCTTCCTCGGAGCCTGTCCCAGACCACTCATCGAGGGATCTAAACAGCCCACGATAAGATGGAAGAAAGTTACTCTGGCAGAGTTGCATTATTTTCCTCTCATTACAGAGATAATGAACAGCAAACTTCCCTGGTACAGATACCACTTCTCACTCCTTGCCTCCCCCCACCTCAAAATGATTTTGCTTTATCGCAACCCGATACCATTTGATGGGCAAACAGTCTTATTCTGCTCATTAGCACCGTTTTTCGTTTAAAATGCTCCAACTGCTGAGATGAAAAGGCAATCTGAGTCTTTGCCTTTATCTTTAATATTTAAAACTGTTCACACAACCTTTTAAAAATCAAATATTGATGCTGCTACCTGTTGTTCTTCAAAGTGGAGCAATTATACTGCAGGCCCTTCTCGGCAAGACTGTCTTTATTAGAAATGAGGATGGGGATGTTAAGGAGGCATTTCTTTCCCTCTCCGTGGCCTCCTTCCACCCAGGATGGGAAGCGGGGAAGAGCGCTTGGCTCTCATTAAAGGAATGTGCTGAGGCAGCCACCCGTAGTGGGAGGGCTGGCAAGGGATGCGGAGATGCAAGGAGCATCCTCAGAGTAGATTTTGCAGAGTGGTCCAGCGCCCTTGGAGCTATAGAGCTTCCTAGGCTCCCGGCCAGCTTGCCCGCAGGAGGCCGGCTTCCTTCAACCTTTACTACCTGGATTCCTGGGGACCCGCAGGTCTGGACGATGGAATGGTTCCGCACTGCCCTCTAGTGGCTGAGCCCAGAGGTAAGCGGCAGAAGGCCGCCCTCCGCTGCATTCAGCACTCAGGGAGCACCTGCCCTGGGCCAGGGACTGGGGATACTGAGCTGAGCGAGACACACGGTCTATCCTCAAATTCCTCATGGTCCTTAGAGGAGACAAACACATAGCAAATAATTACAAAGCAGTGCGTGCGTGTTATTACACACAAACACATTCAGAAACATCACCACCCCGCGTGCGGGGTCTCAGGGGACCCTGAAAAGGTGACCTGGAGGGATGAGGAGGGGGTTTGCCAAGCAGAGGAAAAGGAGACGTAGCTCGGGGCCTGATTGGGAAGAGCCAGGACAAGACTGAAAGGGTGAGCAGTTAGGAGACAGTAAGAGTTCAGTTGAGGTACTAGGTGCTGTCAGTTTTTAAGAGGCACATTTCCTCTTCACGTTTAAGCATCTCTTTGGGATGCCTCCTACAAATGGTGGTGTGTCACTTGTAGTGTTTTTCTCTTTTCATGGTGGAGCATAAAATCACCGTGCATTTTACAGTCTCTCACATCTGATATTTGAGGAAATACAGTAAAGTAAGGGCTTAAATTAGGCAGTGGTTGGGGAGATGGAGACGACATGGCAGGACAGCATAAGGTAAAGGGACAGAAGAAGATGAAGCAGTGGGTCTAGAGACAGAGAGAAGAGGACAGGTTATGGAGACTTTTAGGAGGAGGGATTTTTATAATCGTTGAATGTATGTCAGAGACGAAGAAGAGGGGAGATCCTCAGTGGGTGTACGTGTAAACAACTGGAAGAAACTAGGAAAAAAAAAACAAGGTTCACTGTGAATATTTAAAGTTCTTTGACGATCGCAGGGGTATGGGGAATTACATACCAGGAAGTCTCCATGAGGTCAGCTCACTGAATACAATTCTGTGTTTTCAGTGGACCAGAATGATGGAGGCGGGATGGGGAGAGGGTCTGGAAATGGAGCACATGATTTATTTCTGGCCTTTGAGGCGTAAGATTGTCTTCTGCATGTAATTTGCTCTAACTTATCTGGCAAATACACAGGCCTAATTGTACAGATAACCTGGGAGCCACTGAGTACGTTTGTCACGGATGAGATGGAAGAGGACCATTTGCTTGCCCATGCTGGATTCCCAGTGAGCTGATTCTAGGATCTTTCATAAAGACCCCCGCCCCGTGCTGCACGCACTCTCCACAGCCTTCCCTCTGTAGGCATTTTACCATATTAAGGACGCAAACTGGCTCATGTAACTATTGCTTTGGAGCCATGAATTGGAATATCAGTTGCATTAAACAGAGCCACATATTTCTGAGATTTTGGTTATTGCTGTATTTATCTTCTCATCCCTAAGGTGAGATTCTAGTTGGTGCAGACAGCTACTTAATCATTTTGTTGGGCTTGTCGCGGTTGCTGATTTGTAGATTTTATTCCTATAGCCAAGGATCGGGAAGAGAGAGAAGGGCATTGATGGGGTGGTAACGGCAGCGTTGGTGGACACTACCAGAAGGCAGAGGGGTATAGCTCGCTCTGATAAATGCGGCAAATCTGGAGAATCACTGTGGTAGGACAGTGCTTGACAGCAGGAAATTATTTCTTAGGAAAAGTCTCCTTTTCTAACATGGTTTCACATCATTGCAGAAAGAATAGGACAGACATGCACTCACATCTTCCCTCCTTCGCTCACTGGCTGGGCACCAAGGCAAGTCATTTCACCTCTTTCAAACCCTGGTTTTCATAATTTGTAACTCGGAGATGGTAATACACCATACTGCCCATGTTTTGCTTAAAAGTAAGCAGGATGACCTTTGTAAAGCGTCAGCGAGGAGTCTGTCGCATGGCAGGTATCTGGTACCTCCTGTCCCAGACTCCCTGTATGACCCCCATCCTGGATTGCTGGTGTCTCAATCACTCTGGAAATATGGATGGATCACTCTGCTGTTCCCTTTGCATGACTTGTATTTTCCCATCCTATCTTCACTGATGCCTCCCCCTACCCTAGATACCTCTGGACATCCACATCCTACCATCTCCATCTCCAAGGCCCACTTCAGATGTCAGCTTCTATGGGAAACATCCCTGGCACTCCTGGATGGAAGTGGAAGCAGGGATTTCTCTCTCCTCAGAGCCAATAGAACAGCTCAGCGTGTGGTCCGCGTGGGCTCTTTCACAAACATTATCTCTGACACGTAGAGCCCTGTGACCTATTTACCCTAGCTGAGCCTTAGTTTCTTCATAAAAATAGTGATAATAAAAATATCTGCTTCCTGGGGCAAGTGGCAAGGATCAAGTACCTAATACATGCCCAGTGGCAGACACATAGAGCTCAATAGATGGTAGTGATGTTGACATAGTAGTAGCAATAGTATATCTAGATGCGATCTCTAGTCAGAAAATGTAATTTCCTTGGCTGCTTGTTTCTGGAAAGGATGCAGGCTGTTTCTAGAAATTGGTCTCTTTTTTCATGGTCTCCCCCGTACTGGTTAGAGGCTGCAGTTGTAAGTGGCTGCAGTGAGGGATCCAACAAAATAAATGCATCAGAGCCCTATTCGGATTTGGATTGTGAACGATGTTTATTTATCAGCTTAAGACCCTAAGCCTTCCTTCCCGGGCACAGGAAGTGTTCATTACATTTGAGAACCTCTGAGAAATACAAAGCATGTGAAAACTGGACAACAATGGAAAATCTCAAATGCACAGTCATTCAGAGGACAAGACAAAGAGCTCTGGTGAATATAGAATGAGTGACCTTCCAGATGGGAACAGGGGTGGTCTCACCTTGGGAGAAGAAAGAAGCAGTGGGATGGGAGTACTTGGGAATTCCCCCATGATCCCCCAACAAATATACCTGTGAGCAAAAGGTTTCCTACTTTTATGCATTTGTCTTCTCTGTTTATTCCACGATTTTCAGAGTCAGCCAGCATCTGAGGAGGAATATTAAGAGGTTCACCATTTAGATAATGGGACATAGTATATAAATTCCTAGTATATAGAACTAGGCCATGCTTTACTGGGTTTCAAGGTCAGTATATTCCAACTACCCAGGTGACTGTCATTTGTCTGCTCCCATGCATGATCGCCCCATAAGATTTGTGACATGAATCATGAAGAAAGAAGGGAAAGGGGTTGCCTGGGTGGTTCAGGAGGTTAAGTGTCTGCCTTTAGCTCAGGTCATGATCCTGGGGTCCAGGGATCGAGTCCCACATTGGGCTCCCTGCTCAGTGGGGAGCCTGCTTCTCCCTCTGCTGCTCCCCCTGCTTGTGCTCTTTCACTGTCTCTCAAATATATAAATAAAATTAAAAAAAAAAAAAAGAAGCAAAAGGAAAGGAGAAGAGATGAGAAGAAAAGAGGAGAGAAGGGAAAAGGAGAGGGAGAGACCTCATAAATGGGGCCTCATCTACTTGGGTAACAGATATGTTACTGGCACTATATTCCTAATTTATCCCTGGGTCATTCAGTGCCCCTGAGAGTTGGTATTCTCAGTAGCTACCCAGTTGGCCCACTCCTTCATAGAGGTCTAATTTCATGGGGGAGAACAGATTGGAAAGGAAGACTGACCAGACTTTTCCTGTCCAATATGGTAGCTACTAACTTCATATACTTGAAATGCCTCAAGATCAAATTGAGATGTACTTTGAGTGCAAAATATATCATCCAAATTTCAAAAATGTACTCTGAAAAAAGAAAGCAAACTATCTCATTAATAATTTCTGTATAGATAGCCTGCTGAAATAATATTTGGGATATATTGTGCTAAATGAAATATATATTCTTAATGTTAATTTCATCGTGGAGTTTTTTTAGCATAACTATTAGAAAATTTAAAATTGTAGATGTAGACTTGTTTTCTATCTCTACGGAAAGCTGCTCTAGATTGACCCCTGGGCCCACATTATAACCATTATATCACACATAACCCAGATTTTAGCATGAGATGTGATTATAGAGTATCTTATGTCAAAATTTTAAACTTATTTAAAAATTATTTTATTTGCATGTAAAATTGAGACAATGCAAAGGGCACAAGAAGAAAATTTAGTCTCATACCCCTGGCCCTCCTTTTCCAAATTCCTCTTGATTTCTCCCCCATAAGCAAGCACCCCATTAGTGTTCTATACACCCTTCCAGAGATATCCAAGAAATAGCACTGCCCAGTGCCTCCTCCAGTCTCCACCATTCCCTATTGTCTGCCCTGTCTCACTTATTTACATTATCTGCTGGCCACTGTGGGCATTTGAGTATGCCTTAAAGAGTGACAGTTCATGGTGGACAAGAGTCCATAAGAGCAAGGACACTGAGGAAGATAATGTTGAATGATTAATTTGAACACAAAGATGTGAGGGATGAACAAAAGGACTTATTATCTGATCATCCCCCAAACATTTGCAATTTCTAATGTCTTTGAAAAATTGGCATCAGGGATTCTAACATAATTGGTGGGACCAGCGATACCCACATAAGGGAATGTTAAGAAAGTGATCTATGAGCTCTGTTGGCACCTGTGCACCACTGTGTCCACCCCAATGTCCCTCAAAAGACATTTTTCCTCTTTGGAGATGAAATAACTGGAGATGGGGAGTTATTTACCTAAGGGCTTGTGAATCAGAGATTGAATTAAATGACCCTAAACTAGAAATAACTTTTCTAAGGCAAGTTTTAGTGTGTTAATTAAGGTGGCCTAACCTTGAATTTTCACGGTTTAGGGAAAACAGTGGCCTGAAGATGAATCCATTTATAGCTTACTATATGTTTAGAGAGAGTTTCAATGCTATTGTCTTTATAATTATCAAGGCAACCCTCAGAGCCTGGAGGATGGGGAAAGGATAAAGAAAGTCATTCTGTATTACTGTGCCCCGCCCCAAGCCTTGAATATCTGACAGAGTGGTAGAAAGAACATCAGGGGAAACTGAAAGAGCAAGATGGTGGTTTACTGAGTTCCACCTAGGCTCACTGAGCAGACTGGAGGGCAGAGCTTGGAACAGGTCCCTTGATGATGCTGGGTACCACCATGTCCATTTTTTGCAACAAATAGAAACCAACCATCGTTCAAGTCCTGGGGATGCAGTAGCAGACAGGAAAGGGAAGTGTAAACATGCCTACATTATCGTTTCCCAAAAACTATAAATATATTTAAATACATAGGAGTGTACTCAACCCAGCTTGACTTGAGCTAGTGCATATCACTAGGTGGACCCCCAGTGCACCAAAGGAACAGAGGAACAGAGGTTTCCATGGAGACAGTACTACTGGCCAGTCATCTGATATGATCTTGATTCTGGTTGCTCTATCCAAATGGCCACTCACTACAGAGTCAAAAAAAAAAAATTGGATCCAGGCAACGAAACATGAGAGGCTTGGCAAGAAGTCTGCAGGCTCTCAAAGTCCTAATAGGCTAAGATTTAAAGCAGAAAGAGCTAGTCCAACCAGGGAAATTGGGAAGCTAATTGTGAAGCCAACATTGAACCATGGTCACAGAGACAAAGCACAGTGAGGCAGGAGACCCATCTTTAAAGTCAGTCTTTGTCCAAATTCTGACTCTTTAACCCATTAGCCGTGAGACACCGGGCAGGTCACATAACTCTCCAAGTGACAGCTTTCTCATCTGGAAAGTGGGAAGACCACACCTACCTTGCAGATTTTGAATAAGGGTTTAAAATGTTCATAAAGTACACAAGGACACATGTAAGACCAATTATTAAATGTAAATTTTGCTCATATTATTAAATTATTAAAATAATATTAAATTAACAAAGCCATTGGTTGGCAACACTGACTCAGAAGACAAGTAGTATATGAGACTCACGTCTAAAAACCCATATACCAGGAAAATTCATTCCAGACAGCACTCTCTGGGGTCCCCCTCCTTGGTCAGAGACCAAGAGCTGAGGTTTAGGCAAAGGGCTTCAGTGCCAAAACCTACGTATGGCAGAATGTACCTAGCCTAATGTCGGCCCCTTGCCATACGTTCCCTTAAGGAAGATGGAAGATAAAGGGCATTATGTTCATGTAGCCCACAAGGCCAGACAGCATCCTTCACACCTGTTCTCTATTCCTCCTGTCATCCCCACCAATGCCAGCTGCGTTCAAGAGATGCTCCGTTATAGTGGTGCTGCCCAGCCATCCCTATAGAATCTGCGTATCTGTTATTTCAAGAGTCAATATTGCCATGTTACATAGGGTTTTTTTTTAATTTTATTTATTTGATAGAGAGAGAGATGGAGAGAGAGTGAGCATGAGCAGGGGGAGGGGCAGAAGGAGAGGGAGAAGCAGACTCCCCACTGAGCAGGGAGCCCAACACGGGGCTCGACCTCAGGACACTGGGATCATGACCTGAGCTGAAGCCTAACCAACTGAGCCACCCAGGTGCCCTGGATGTTACATAGTTTTAACTCTTTTCTTAATAATAATGACAATAATAGGATTTGTATAATAAAAAGCGGAACATGTGATCACTTCATCTGATTTTTCAACACTGACTCTAGAAGCCTGGTCTCTTCATATAAGAAAAGCAAACTGACTCAGATGGATGGGATAGAGGAAGATTGGAGTAAACTTAGCCTTGCTAAGGAAGAAACGTCTATCCGCCCTGCAGGGTTAAGAGTGGTGGGCGAGATCTTGGAAATGCTTCTTCAACCCTCCTCCACAACTCCATGTATGGTACCTCAAAGCAGAGCTCTCCAGTCGGCTTCCATTTTGTTCCTTATCCACACCTCAGCCACTTCCTTCCTAACAGCCCCAACCCACAAACTCCAAATACTTTACTGCTTTTTTTCAAAACTACATCACAAAAAAAAAAAAAGCCTTCTCCTAATTGTCTGTATCCTTTACTTCACTTTTATGTCTTAACAATTAATCCTTTTGATGTCTAATTATTACTCTGAAATCTTCATAGCATAAAATGTCTAGGTAAGCACTGAAAAGAGCCCTTGATCCAGATGAATGACATCACATAAATGGTATGTCCAGATGTCAGGCTGATTCTTTTCTAATTTCCTATGGGTTATGGTATTTGTGTATACATACCCAGCATTTCCACCTCAGAGTCTCTGAGTCAGTATGCTTCTGTACCTTCAGCATAAAACAATTTAGAAGAAAAATAAAAGAATAAGAGGAAGAGGATGTATGCTTCCCAGAACAAAGAACAGTGTCATCAGTTTATTTCTAGTCTTGAACCTGCCATTTACTTGCTGTGCAGTCCTGGACAAGCCTCTCAACTTCTCTTTGTCCCAGTTGTCTGGGTTTTTTGAGGAAGAGGTTGGGCTTGATTGTCTCTAAAGTTCTTTCAGCTCTAGAATCCACTCTTCAAGTCTTGCCAATCCATGTACATGCTATGCTCTAGTGATGCCAATGAGTTGACTCCAGCTGTTTCTGCCAGGTTGCTTTTTCTTACCGTGATGCCTCTGGAGTGCCCCTGTGAGCAAGCAGCCCACTGGATTCTTACATTCTGCCTTTACAAATCAGCCCTTTGGCATCTTGAGCTACTCTGTAGGAAACCAGACTAAGTGGTGTTCTTAAATCTCTTAGGCTCACTAATTACATTCAAAGACCTATTACACACCTCAGCAGAGCAGTCAGAGATATAAAGCAGGAAGCTTTAGTTGCAATGAAAGGACACCTAATTTATACAGCATGCTGTCACACCTTCTTCACTAACCCTTCTAGGCACTGAACCAACATTATGGGCTTGCTAGGCCAACAATAGGAGGGGCGAGGATTTTCTCTGCTGTTCTGGGTCTAGAAACCACCAAGGGTATTCAGGCACAGACTGGCCAAATTGAGCCCGTTCAGGCACATCCATGAGGACACCATCTTTGGTCTTTAAGAGTTTACCCCCAATCCCAGATACTACTTAGAAGCTACATGATTTACCCAAAATTGTTTCCTCCAACTTCCAGATTTGTTCTCTTTCAAGAGTTGTAGACCTTGGAGTCAAACAGGCCTGGGCTGGAATTCTAACTCTCTCAATTACTAACTCTGGAGTTATAGTTATGAGACCTTGAACCTCCATCTCCTCTTCTGTAGAATATGAATAATAACACTTTCCTCATGTGCGTACTGTAAGGATTAAATGAGATAATGTTTGGGAAGGAATAAGTACAGGGCCTGGAATATATATATATATATTATATATATATAGTTACAGCTGTTGTTGTGGGTATTATGGATGGTGATATCCATCAGCCTATTGTGTTCACTTAAAGTAGAGTGAATAATCGACTAAGACTGTATCTTAAAGGCAAGAATCCCAACACTCCTGCATTTTGAGTTTAGAAAGCTCCTAAGCCAACTCCAAATAAATAATTAAAATGAGCATTATTAAATTCTGAAATTTACAGGGTCATTAGAAATGGAGTGCAGCCTCTCATTGGTGGACTTTGAAGTTGCTCTTTGAGACAGTGGGAAGACCATGAACTTTGATTCAGCAAGACTTCTTTTGAGCTGTAGTTCCCTTACTTGCTTCCCTCATACCCTTGAGTAGAGGTCATAGCCTGTCTGTACCTCATTGCCTGATCTAAAAAGTGGCTAACTGTGTTGATGGGAATGCACACTTGTGCAGCCACTATGGAAGACAGTATGGAGGTTCCTCAAAAAATTAAAAATAGAACTACCCTAGGATCCAGCATTCTCACTACTGGCCATTTACCCAACGAATATGAAAACACTAATTCAAAAAGATACATGCAACCCTATGTTTCTTGTAACATTATTTACAATAGCCAAATTATGGACGCAGCCTAAGTGTCCATTGGCAGAAGGTGTGATGTATATGTATATAATGGAATATTACTCAGCCATAAAAAAGAATGAAATCTTGCTGTTTGCAATGACATGGATGGAGCTAGAGAATATAATGCTAGATGAGATAAGCCAGTCAGAGAAAAACAAGTGTTGTATCATTTCACTCATATGTGCAACTTAAGAAACAAAACAAATGAGTGAGGATAAAAAGAGAGAGAAAAAAAAAAAACAAAAATCAGACTCTTAACTATAGAGAACAAACAGATGGTTACCAGAGTGGAGGTAGGTGGGGGCATGGGGAAAGTAGGGGAAGGGCATTAAAAGTACACTTATCCTGATAAGCAACTGGCTGATGTATGGAAGTGTTGAATCACTATATTGTATATTTAAAACTAATAAAACACCATGTGTTAACTACACTGGAATTAAAATTTTAAAAAACATTGGCACAGCATCTGATACATAGTTCTCAGAATTTGTGGGTGCATTTTCCCCTGGCTTTTCTAATGAACCATGTTGAGAATGTAGTACATGCATTTTCCCCCTGGCTTTTCTAATGAACCGTGTTGAGAATGTAGTACCTCTTCTGCCAAGTCAGATGGTCACCTCTCTCTTTTACACAATTAAGATTCTATTTCCTCTCAACTACTCCCTTTGTACTGTTAACATTTCCATTTAAGCTGTAGGGAATTATTTCTGAGTATATTATGGGAGATTTGGGTCAGGCTGCCTCAAGAGAGAATATAATGGAAACCTCACATAAGCTTTGTGTCATACCATGCAGGTGACTTTATTGAATCTTTTGGAATTTCTGAGGGTAAGGTTTACTTATGCTTGGCTGTCCTCAAGAAACACAACCCTATGAGTGTTATCTCCATTAAACCAAAAGACCTTCAATATGTTTATTTAGTGAATTAAGTCTTTTTTAAAAAAAGTTGCTCTGCCTCCTTTTTTTCCCCCCAATCTAGAAATAGGAAGATAGGCAACATGAGGGACTTACACCAGAATTGTCTCTGAGTTCCCTTCCAGACTTAGGGATAAGTTTACCTTATTGTGCACATAACTTTTGATAATAACAGTTAAATCACTTCTTTATGATTGTTCTATAACTCAGATATACTTAATTTCAAACTGACTCTCCTTCCATATACCTGAAGTTTGTTGAATGGTTTGGGACAATTGAAAGATGAATGGATAAAGAAGATGTGGTCTATGTATACAATGGAATATTACTCAGACATTAGAAATGACAAATACCCACCATTTGCTTCAACGTGGATAGAATTGGACGGTATTATGCTGAATGAAGTAAGTCAGTCGGAGAAGGACAAACATATGGTTTCACTCATACAGGGAATATAAAAAATAGTGAAAGGGAATAAAGGGGAAAGGAGAAAAAATGAGTGGGAAATATCAGAAAGGGAGACAGAACATGAGAGACTCCTAACTCTGGGAAACGAACTAGGGGTGGTGGAAGGGGAGGGGAGTAGGGGTGGGGGTGACTGGGTGACGGGCACTGAGGTGGACACTTGACTGGATGAGCACTGGGTGTTATTCTATATGTTGGCAAATTGAACACCAATAAAAAATAAATTTATAAAAAATGGTTTGGGACAGCTGACTTTTTAAGTAAGATGGTGTAAATATATATATATATGTATATAACATATATCATGTGTCTAATAGTATCAGTATAACTGGATAAGACCTATTTAAACATGAAGTAGCAAATGAGATGTGAAGATAAATATGATGGTTAATTTTATATGTTAATTTGTCTGGGCCACAGTGTCCAGGTATTTGGTCAAACATCATTCTGGATGCTTCCGTGAGGGTGTTTTTGGATAAGACAAACATTTAAATCCATGGACTCTGAATAAATCAGATTGCACTCCATAATGTGGGTGGGTGCACCCAGGCAGGTGAATGCCTGATTAGAACAGAAAGACTGGGCTGCCTGGAACAAGAAGGTATTTTGCAACAGATGGCCTTCAGACAGAAGCTGCAACATTGGCTCATCTCTGGTTCTCCAGCCTAAGGCCCACCCTATAGAATTTGAACTTGCCATATACACCCACTGATTCCTTTTCTCTGGAGAACCCTAACTAATCCAATAAACAATCCCAAACACCTTGACTTTAAGCCACGGTGGGGTTCCTCCACCATCAACTCGTATTTTTAAAAAACCTGTCAAATTTCACCATTAGATAGTCAACTGTGCTATCTAAGAATTTCTGGCAATTAAAGCACAGGCTTTAGAGCCAGAGATAATGGGGGGAGGGGGGATAAAGCCCCAGCTTCCCAACCAATGGGCTGTTGGCCTTTTGGTGGAAAATCACCAGAGGCCCAGAGGACAGGTTATGCCCTGTGGGAGGCCTCTACTACACAGATGAGGTTAACCCACTATCCTACCATCTAAGAGGAAGCAAATGGCATAAGTGTAATAAATACCACACTTGTTTGGTGCTGGGTTTGGTGAGGGAGAAATTATGAGAATGAATTAAGTCCAGATTCAGAACTTAGCATGGTATCTGACACCAAATAACCATTCAAACCAAGATGGCAGCTATTATGAACAAGATCATCACTGGCTGTCAAAGAATCAACCATCTCTTTACCCTAAAAATACACTGGCTAAATTCATTTTCCTCTAATATAGCAGTGTCATCAGAATAAAAGAGATGAGTCCATTAATAACAGGACCTAGCTAACCACGAGCTGCTGCAAACCTGTGTTTGCTGTATGAAGACATCCAATTTTACAAAATGAATAACCTGAGGTTAATATTTTGCTCTGCAAAATAATACATGGCTTTTAGATGGTTTCAAATCATCAAGATAATATTGCATGCTCCCCTCAACACATAAAGCTCCACCCTGTCTCAAACCAGTGTAAATGTCTGCAGGTGAGGAAATCAGGGGACTTCCCTGACCTACAGATTTCTCCAGGTCTTCTCCCGCATTGAACTTTAGTAGCTAAGTGTCCATTCCAGTGGTCACTCTTTACCTGAAAAAGAATCTTGCTGCATCTGCACCTGCCTAAGTCCTGCATTCACAGACAGGAGGAGAAATCGCAATTCCCCACATAGCTTCCTTCTGAAATGGGCTGAGATGCTTGCATTTCCTCATATCAAGATTGTTGGACTTGGAATCAAGAAGACCTGGCTTTGTCACCACCACCAGTTGTGTAATCCTGGAAAAGTCACCAAGCCTTCAGCAACTGCACTTTCTTCTCTTGCTTGCAAAATGATCATCACACCTCTCGCCTCATTTCGCAATGGATTAAAATAAAACATACAGGAGAACCATGAAGCAGCCAGAGGGAACCAGGATCTCCCCTGCAGCTTCAACTTTTCTGTGCAACTCTGTTTCCTGGTCTGCATGAGACAACTTTTTCCAACATGCTGTGCACCAAAGTAGTTCATTGAAAACACTGTAATTAACATTACAGTTAAAATGACACTATTGGCAATGTTAATTACTACAGTGCAGATGTACCATTAGATATCATACATAATGTTGTCAAGCCTTTATTTTTAAATTAAAGTGCAACAAACCATACCCTGGCTACACAGCTTTTTTTGATTAATACAAATTAATGTTATTTCAGTGTCTAGGGAAAGGGTGGGGATAAGGGGGCATTGCATCTAGCTGTAAGAATGTATAGGCAAATGGTTGAGTTTCAGGTGGATTCTACTTCCCCTGCTCTGGTCTCTACATCATAGAGAGTGTGAGCTCCATGAGGCAGGGTCTGTGCCTGGTTTTACTCACTGTGCCATCCTCAGCTCCTCACGCACAGTTTAGAGGTGTTATTTTATGAATAACTGACAAGAGGCATGAGTGAATGAATGAAGAGAGAGCCATGTAAGCAGGAGTGGTGAAGAAGCAGAGTGGAAGAAATAGAAGGGCTTATTCCTGATGACACTGGTTTTGCTTTGTTTCATAGCCTTTAAAAATGATCCAGGGGAGGTGTGGGGCTTGGGGGGAGAGGAAGGGGTGTGTGTGTGCCTGGGTGGCTCAGTGCATTAAGCATCAGACCCTTGATTTCGGCTCAGGTCATGATCTCAGGGTCCTGGGATGGACCTCCAGTTGGGCTCAGCACTGTGGCATGAAGCCTGCTTAAGATTCTCTCTCCCTCTCTGTCTGCCCCTCGCCCACTTCACACACTCTCTAAACAAATAAGTAAATAAAATCCAAAATGAGGGGCAAGCAAACATCACAGCGCAGAAGTCAGTGGAAGTCCTCCATTGTGATGTTTAGCACTGTATCCCACTGGGCCCTGGGAAGTGGGGAAGATTGCATGGGTCCCTTGACCTCAGCTAGGCACCCATGCAGAAGTCAAAAGGTGGGGGAGAAAGAGAATGAAAATGTTGGGCTGCTACATGTATTATTTATTTATTTCTCACAATCCATGAGAGAATTCTCCCCCAACTTTTTTTTTCCTGTGGTAAAATACACATATAAAATGTGTCATATTAACTATTCTTACATATACATTTCGTGATCTTAAGTACAATCCCGTGGTCCTTGGTGCATCCATCTCCAGAACTCTTCTCATCTTGCAAAACTGAAACTCTGTTCCCATTAATAACTCCCTGTTCCTCTTCCTGCAGCTCCTGAAAACCATTCCCACTTTCTCTCTCTATGACTCTGACCACTCTAGGTACCTCCTATAAGTGGAATCTATTTACATTTAAAGTAATTACTGATAAGGAAGATTTGTTCTATCATTTTGACATTTGTTCTCTATATGCCTTAGAGTTTCCTTTCCTGTATTTTCATAAGGGATATTTTCTTATCTCTACATTATGTTTAGGGAAACTGAGGCTTCAGGAAATTAACCAAAGCACCTACGGTCATCAAGAGGCACATTGGGAATCATTCGACTCAAGAATCCTTGATTCTTCCACCTGCTGTGTGCCAGGATGTTTTTTAAGTCCTGGGGAAATGCAGAAAGCGTACCACATGGTCCCTGCCAATGTGCAACAATTTTCTTAGGAACATTAGACATTAGACAGCACAGATGGAAAGATTTCTAGAAGTGCAGGAAAGTCCCAGATACTTGCCTGATGGGGACAGAGCATATATCCTCTAAGAATTCAGAGCAGTGGGACACCTGGGCGGCTCAGTCTGTTAAGCATCTGCCTTCAGTTCAGGTAATGATCCTGGGGTCCTGGGATCAAGCCCCAGGTTGTGCTCCCTGCTCAGTAGGGAGTCTGCTCCCTCTCTTTCTGCCCCTCCCCCCTGATGCACGCTGTCTCTCAAATAGATAAATTAAATCTTTAGAAAAAAAATAATTCAGAGCAGTTCCTTTTACACTGCCTCACATACCATAGGTGCCCGTGGATGTTACTGGTTGAATCTCATGGTGCTATTTTTCATATCATTTGAAGAGAATTACAGAGATCCAGCTCTGCTCTTTGGGATCTACTCTCTACAGTAGATGGATGTGGCAATGGACAATAAGCACTCTAACAATGTGTATACCATTTGACACAGAATTTGCCCAGTGAAAGATCCCTGGAGTAGTAAAACTATTTATCCATAGGATACTCATTGCAGTACATTTTTGAAATAGTGAAAAAGTGAAAGGAATGTAAATATTCAACAAGCCATGTACTTTTTTTATACTGATTATGCAACCATTTCAAAGGAATATTACAGAACAGTTTAATGACCCAGAAATATTCATGTTTGTGAAAATTATATATGTATATTTATATAATATATAATCATATGTGATATTTATGTAAACATATAAATAACAATATTGTGTTTGCATATGTAATATATAATTATTTGTGTATAATAAATATATAGTACATAATAATTATGTAATATTTATTATTATGTTAAATGGTATGACATTCATCTATTATACTATATTATAGTATATTATATATTAATATAATTACATTTAATATAATTGATATATTAATATATAATGTTACAGTTAATGTTATATATAATAGTATATATTTATATACACAAACTCATATATATGTGTGTGAAAAATCACTTATCTGATTATACAGACACATATATAAAGTGAGCTTGTTAAAATATGGGTATATAGAATTATATATATGTGTTATAGTATATATAATTTTAAGAATATATATACCAAAGTATTAGTGGTGATCCTTGGGTAATTGTGGAATTGTGACTTATTTTTTTTTAGAGACTTTATTTATTCATGAGAGATACAGAGAGAGAGAGAGGCAGAGACACAGGCAGAGGGAGAAGCAGGCTCCATGCGGGGAGCCTGATATGGGACTCGATCCCAGGACTCCAGGACCATGCCCTGGGCTGAAGGCACGCGCCCAAACCGCTGAGCCATCCAGGGATCCCCTTGTGACTTATTTTTATTGCCTTGAGTCATTCTATATCTTTTTTTTTTTCTGTGTCATATTTGTTTTATTTTATTTTTATTTTTTTAACCATATATAATACCTGTATATTATCTTAACAATTAGAAAAAGTAAAATTTACTTAACAATGGATGCAATGTCAAACACAAATCTATCTTTAACCATTTTACTGCAAAGAAAATCATGAGTTGGGACGTGAAAAGAAAAAAACAAGCTCTCATGATCTCATACTGACTATATATGTATTTATTAGAGACTGGAGAATAGGAGTGAACACTGTGGGGTTATCTGGTTGCAAAGAATAGATAACTTGAGAAAAAAATGGATTTATTGATGAGAGGTAAAGCATCTGAGAGAATGCAGCTCAGGCTTCGTGGAGGAACTGTGAACAAAGAGATGCGAAGGTTTCTGAAGGTCAAGTGGCTGTTCTCTCTCTCAGTGCACAGTTTCCTCCATCACTGTTGGCACATCTCCTTCTCTCTTCTCTCTCTTTCTGGTCTGACTTCCAGCTACCCAGCAGGCTGAGTCTCTGGGCCCCACGTGACTTTCCAGTTCAGGTACTCAATACTGCCAGGCACTCAAAAGAGTTGATACCAGATTCAGAAGGGGTAAGATGAATGACTTAGCTTTTACCCCATAACAACCTCCAAAACTTAGGGACTTGAAACACCAATTATTTAGCTTCCAAGTCGTGGGTCTGTGGGCAGTTCTTCTGGTCTAGGCCAGGCTAAGCTGACCTCGGCTGGGCCAGTCAGCTGGCGGGTCAGACAGGAAATGATCAATCTGAGATGGCTTCTCCTGGGATGATGCTCTTCAGTGTGATGTCATCCCTCACCAGGCTAGCCCAGGTTCACTGACATGGTGGTCTCAGGTCTCCAAGAAGGAGTGAGGAAATAAGCAAGGCCTCTAAAAGCCTACTCTCAGAGCACAAGTGCTGTGTTCCCTATTGGCCAAAGCAAGTGACAAAGCCAGCCCAGAGTCAGAGGTAGAGAAGCAGACCCCTATCTTGATGGGAGCAGCTACAGGGGCATGTTGTAAAAAATGCACTTACAGGGAGGGGAAGAATTCTGGCCACTTTTGCAATCTGCCCTTTACTCTGCCAAACACCCAGGCTGACATGAACTCCATCTTGTAGCTGCAACACATTTACATTTTTCCACGTAGCCCCAGTGATTGATGTCTCAAGGGGAGAGAGAGACTGGAGACTTGTGCATACGTTTTTCACTGTTTCACCCTGGAAGTGACACCTGTCATGTCCCCTCATATCCCATGGCCAACATCAGTCACATGGGCTCCACCTTACAGCAAAATGGCAGAATAATAAGTTAGTTGAATATTAGTGGGCATTACTGTCTGCCACAGTAAGCCATCTACAGACCTATTTGATTATTCACAAGGTTAGTGTCAGAAAAGTAGAGGGGCAGGTAAGGGTAGTGCTATAGAGAAAACGTATGAAACCGTGACTAATTAAAGGTATCAGATGTTACATGAAGCCCTTAAGGAATCTCTAGGCCAGACAGCTGGGACCAAAGGAGTCAGAATAAGCAGAAAGAAAATCCAATCATCTCAGCCTCTGAGAGCCCAGAGCATTCCATTCAGACCCATTCAAAGTCTCCTTTAAGCTTTTGTTCTGCCCCCAAAAGCTGAGTGAACCCAGAAGACTAAGGCAGTAGAGTCACAGGTAGGAATCAGAGTTCTAGGATCAAGTGTTGAGAGGTGCTAAGTCCAAGAAAATGAAGCTGAATATCAAGTTCAAAGAGAAAAGAAGAAAAAGGAATACCAAGCAGTAAGGTCAGCGATTTGAGAGGCTGGTGCAAGATGGAATCAGGAGTGAGGAAGAAACATAGGCAACTTGTATTCATCTCTTTAGCTTAGCACTGAGTCCATGAGCTCTGAGAAGGGATCACAGCTCACGCTCTATGCTCTATGTCTAGTGGCAGGCGCAAGAGAGGGACCTAACAAAGACACACTGAACTGCACACTTGGGACTTCAGACCAGAGCCTTCAGTCTCTCATGAGGATCTGCTCCTCTTCACCCATTTTGGATTCCTTGTCTCTCATTTGGCTTTTGTGGCATCTCTTGCTTTCTCCAGTTTCTCATACCTGAGATTTTAATTTTGCAGTATCTCAACGTCCCCTATGGTAATAGGGGCAAGTTATTTTTTTAAGTTGTTATTTAAATTTCAGTTAGCATATGCTGTAATATTAGTTCAGGTGTACACTATAGTGATTAAACACTTCCATATGTCTCCTAGTGCTCATCATGACAAGCATGCTCCTTCATCCCTATCACCTGTTCCCCCTACCCCCACCCACCCACCCACCGCCCCTCCAGTAACCATTAGTTTGTTCTCTAGAGTTGAGTCTATTTCATGATTTCTCTCTCTCTCTTTTCTTCCTTTGCTCATTTGTTTTACTTCTTAAATTCCACATATGAGTGAGATCATATGGTATTTGACTTTCTCTGATTGATTCATTTTGCTTAGCCTTATATTCTCTAGCTCCATCTATGTTGTTGCAAATGTCAAGATTCCATACTTTTTTATGGCTGGTAAATATTCCATTGTATATATACGCACCACATCTTCTTTATCCATTTATCTATCAATGGATACTTGGGGTGCTTCCTTAGTTTGGCTCTTGCAAATAATGCTGCTATAGACACAGGGTTGCATGTATGCCTTTGTGTTAGCATCTTTGTATTCTCTGGGTAAATATCCAGTAGTGTGATTGCTGGATCGAAGGGTAATTCTTTTTTTAACTTTTTGAGGAACCTCCATACTGTTTTGCAGAATGACTATGCCACTTTGCATTCCCACGGACAGTGCACAAGGGTTCCTTTTTCTCCACATCCTTGTCAACACCTGTTGTTGAGAGGGACAAATTATCTTTTATACAATGGTGCAATGTCCAAAATATTAGTCGCAGTTTCTGAGGTCTCCTTTGAATTCCTACCCCAAATTGCTAAATGATCATGTGTTCATAAATGTGGTTAAGCCAAGTAGGACAGGAATGCCCTGGGGGTATTGCTACTCTCTACTCTGTATGTAGACTCAGCCTAATATGTTCCCATCCAAAGGAAGCAAAAGGCATTGGTCTCAGCACTGCTGGGTTTGGTGAGAAATGGAAAGAAGAGCCTTGCTTGACCTGTTGTGCGTTGCCTTACAGGTCAGTGGGACCATGTACAACACTGGAAGACACGTGTCCCTGCGCCTAGACAAGGAGCACTTGGTCAACATATCAGGAGGGCCCATGACATACAGCCACCGGCTGGAGGAGATCCGACTACACTTTGGGAGTGAGGACAGCCAAGGGTCGGAGCACCTCCTCAATGGACAAGCCTTCTCTGGGGAGGTATGCAGAACTATTGAGGTACTAAAGTTGAGTGCCAATTAATAAGACTCGGTGTCTATTTATACCCAAGGTGAGATAACAGATGGAAATCTTTCTTTTAAATCTGTGAAATGAGAAGGTCAGTGCCTCCTTTCTCCATCTGTTTTTTGCAAGTTGACGTGGAAGTCTATAAATGTGCTTCCGCTGTTTTTGAGGGAAGGCCACAATGAAAGTGGGACTGGGTATTGCCCTCTGAGATATTGGCAGCTCTTGTGACTCATGCCTTCCAGTATCTCTGGAGCATTATTTTAATCCCAAGCCCTCACCTTTCATGCACACTTTCTCTGATACCTATCTGAACCATCAGCCTCCCATATGAGAGTATAGGTCTACCCCTTCTGGTAGAATGGGTCTTATTTGCACAAAACTATAGCTCACTGTGAAATAAATGTCAGGCAGGTAAATAGTCCGCCTGACTTCCTACAGAATGGAAATGTCATTGTATGTCACCATCAATGGTGAGTATCACTGTGTGCCACCATCAATCCAGATTGAGCTCAAGCCACAGCAGTGAGCCAAACCAGTTTCCATTATAGAATGAGAGCCACAGTTTAAACAGGTGTCATCTGGGTTCTGACACTTGACAAGCATGGTATAGTTAATTTGTCCTCTTACACCTGAGGGTGGTTATCAGCCAGGAGTCAGGGGGGCTTCTATGCTAAATATCCGGTTTCTGTTTAAAAATCTTCAGTAACTGATGTCAAGAAAGCTTTGAAATAACAGAAGTATGATCTCATTATTGACTTGGTCTTTTTCATTTTTCTTCAGTCAACATTATGTTTAAACCTAACATTGTTTTTAATATAGTAAAGCCCTACACTGAGAAAGAGAGCCCGACCTTGATGAGTCCAGTGGCCAGATTTTAATGATTGTTTCAAAGTGCCAACTGAGAATCTACCTAGGCTCTTTGCTAGGTACTAGGGATACAAAGATTTAAAAGAAAACAAAACAAAACAAAAAGACAAAGCTCCTACCACAGAGGAGTTCAAAGAGTACTATATTCAAAGCAATAAAGTATAGCCATTCTGTTATGAAGATGTACGAAGATGCTGGCCAACTCACAGGAAGAAGTGACAGATTTTACCTGAAGGGATCAGGAGAAGTGTCCCAGAGGTGGGGCTCTTTGAACTGGGCTAAGAAAGAAAGGCAGTGCCAAATACTTTGTAAGAACATCAGCTCTGAAGTCAAAGTACCTGAGTTTGTACCTCCTGCTCTGATATTCATTTATTGTATGATTTTGAGATGGTTTCTTGATCCTTCTAAGGCTGAGTTTAAACACAACACAAGGTTATTTTGAAAATTAAGTGGGATTTCAGATATAAGGAACACTTGGAGTACTCAAGAACTGATAGACAACAAGGATAAAGCAAGAAATGAAGGACAACAAAGTCACCAAGTTGTGTCAGGGTCTTGTGTGTATTGGGGAAGGGGTGGGTGGAGTTCATCATCCTCTATTCGTAATGGCTGCATGGAGGACAAGGTTGAGCAGGAATGAGCCTCCTTTCTGGATCCATAGGGAAAAATGCTAGGATTGATTAGGGATGTCTGCCAAAGGCACCCTAATGGGAAAAAAAAAAAACTCCCTAAAGTTGCAGATTCTGAGTTGGAGTATAGTAGGGAATATAGTGAAAGCAGGGAGAAAATCCATGCATTGAGAGTGACTGGAGACTGTCACTCTGAACTAGGGAATATTCAAATTAGATAAACACTTCCTTTTTTAAATACATATTATTTCAGTATTTGTAACTATTTTATTTGTTGGTTTACTGGCTCATTTATTTGCTTTTATTTCTTTGCTTTTCTCCCTCACTGAACTGTTATATTCTGATCCTTATCATAATATTGCCTCAGACTAAATTAATTTATTAATGAATTTATTAAATGGGTGAAAAAATGTGGATGGTTACTTGGCTGGAATCTTCACTCTGTAGAATTCCTTAGAACTGCCTTTTCCTTCAATGTGTGATAAAAGTGCTTTGTAATTTGTATAGGAACTACAATTTTGGAGTAAACGAGTGTCTCCAAAATCCTTAAGGGATACATATAACAATGTGATCTTTCAAAGTATTAATTTTCCTAGATGTACCCAGACCACAGGTATCAAGCACTCCAAGGAATCTGCATTTTTAAAGCTCCCAGGAGAGTCTGATGATTAGGTTTGTGAAGCACTCACTCAGTAGTACATTATTAAGTGCCCTCAATGAATAAAGCATCTAAACAGAGTTGCAAGTCAGAATTAACTGGGGACTATTGTCAAATTATTTACATTTGCATCCTTCCCTAAAGCACTCAAATTGGGGTCTCCAGGAGTGGGGTCCAAGTACACACATTTGTAAAAATCCCCCCCAAGAGATTTTGGTTAGTGACCACTGAGCCAGTCAGTTTTAGCTCAGGCTCTGCCTGAATTATCCCAGCTTTCTAAACAATGAGAACTTAATCAATAAAACCGTATTGCACAAAAATTAAAAAGGGCACCCAGGTGTCATTGCAAATGCAAATGCTGTCTAGACTGATGAGATTTGGAGAACAGCTTCCCAAGAAGGACAGCCACACACAGCCACTGCTCCAAGACAAGTTAGAGCATTAGCCTCAGCATAAGTATCATTACACCTTGTCTTGGGCAGACCACATCAGCTGTGGTCATTTCTTTCCAAGCCCCTCAGTATGAATGGTCTCTAAACTGGTATGGGTTTAGATGCAAGGAATCAGAATGTTGGAAGCACCAAAACAGGGTCATGTGGGTAGATATTGGCCTTTGAGATATTTAAAAGAGTTTAGATAATGAGAAAAGTTTGGCACCTTCTCTGATATGAGGGTCCATGGATGGAAGTCCTGGAAAGATGGAGTTCAGCTATAAATAAATATATATTCTAACAATGACAGCTATCCATCAATGGAATGAGCTTGCCTCTGAAAATAGTGAATTCTCATCACTGGAATTATTGAGCATGGAATGGAATTTGAGGACTTCATAAAGGTGACTCATATCTTAATGAGCAAGTAATGCACCTTCTCGTGCTGAAATCCCATGCAATCCACAATTTCCTTATAGAAAATGTCTTCCAAACAGATTCCACTGAGTGTTAAGCCCCAGTTAAAGTAGATGTAGCCCATCCTGTAGGTTAACATCTTATTTTTATTTTGTGCTCTCTTCAAAACCACCTTTGGTCTCTGTGTTTGGCTATCCCCTGAGAGGACCTAAGTAGACACTTCTAGCAACAGAGCGTGTGTTTATTTTGTTGACAATGAATAATCACATTGCCATCTGTCCCATCCATCATTGCTGATCGTGATAAGTCAATTAATGCCAGGCATTTTCCTTGGCACAGTGCAACAGTCGTTATCTCAAGAGCTGTAGATTAATTGCAGTCTTGTCTGGTGAGGTTATTGTAATTGATGGTAATCATTTGCTTTGTTTTATAAAGCTGCGTGGATGTACGACACAGTCAGCAACTGCGTTTTTATAAAAATTATTCATGTCCTACACGGAGAACTCCTGGATGCCTCGTTGGGGGTTGGTGATAAATGAGTATATTCAGGGATTCAAATAGCTCCATTTTTTCAAGAAGGGAAAATTAACTGTTTTTAATAAGTAAGACCCTTCGCTTGCTAATCATGTCTAAGTGGCTAGATTCACGTCCACTATAAAGGAGGGTCTTTGCAGAAAGAAACAAATATGTTAACCTGACAAAAGATAATATTTGAAAAGAATTATGTGATGGATGAAGTTCCAGGAATGAGGCTAGGCAAAAAGAAGCTCTCTTTTTGAGGGGAGGTTGGAAATACTCATTTTAAAAACCTTCAAGTTATTTTCGAAGGCGTCAGGGAGTATACTGAGACTCGCACCAGCCACTTCGTGGGACACTTGTAACAGATCCTCAGCATTCATTTCATCCACTCTTCACGTGCCTCCAATGCTTCTGCTGTGTGCTGAGCACCACAGCCCAGCAAAGCAGACAGCTAGTGAGAGATACGTATATTTAAAATACAGTGTAACGTGGGTTATGTTTGAGGATGGTTCTGGAAGGGGGTTATGAACTAGCTCTCTCTCAGGATGGTTTTAAGGAGAGGATGGATGGACACCTCTGTGGCCTGACATGGTCGCTGCTCCCACTGAAGATCAGGTAGGAACATCAGCCTTTCCAGGCTCAGCCTCCTGGGTCTCTGGTTCTGCTCAAACATATCCAAGCAAGGAAACCATCCACAGCTATTGCTATGAATGCAGATAAGACTTTTCCATTAAAAGGTGGAATAAAAGTCATGTTATTTATTTATTTATTTATTTATTTATTTATTTATTTAGTTGTTTGTTTGTTTATGTATTTAGTGGCTCAGAGCCAGAATAGAGAAAACAATTATCTCAGGGCAAATAAGTGAGAAATGCAGAAAATGCAGGCCTGTCCCCTTAAAGGAGTCAGTTATTTGCCATCCTTTAGAGACAGGCTTGACTTAAAGCCACACAAATTTGTAGGAATAAGCAACATCAAATTGTCCTGAAGTGTGCTAAAGTATGAAAAGCGCTGAGGAGCACATAACTGAGAACCAGTGCCCCATTAGGCATTCAACAGCTCTGGGGGGAGGTACTCAGGCAATGTAATTAGCACTTTGCTGGGAGGCTGGGACCTCCTTGTAGAGATGTTCGTTGGCACAAGCGGAGTTTTGAAGGGGAATGAGAATTGGGATGTTTAAGAATAGCATGTACATGGTCATAATGTATGGAAGAGCTTCCTGAGTGCTGTAGCTCCCTGTATCCTGAATGCCAGCTTTCTGTCACTCTTCTTCATTCCAGAACAATATCCTCCCCACCTCCATCCCCTGGAGATTTCCAAGCCTCCTTCCCTCCTCCTAGCCAGAAACATGCTGCTTCCTCTTGACTCCCTGAGAATCCTCCATATTCATCTATTTCAATAACCCACAAGCCATAGCCTGTGAACCAAATTCAGTTGAGTAGCTAAAAATAGTTTACATGTTTAAAGGATTGTTTGTTTTAAGAAGAAGAAGGGATGAGCACTGGGTGTTATGCTACATGTTGGCAAATCAAACTCCAATAAAAAAATATACAAAAAATAAATAGAAGGAGGGGGAGGAGGAGGAGGAAAAATGTACAACAGAGACCATGTGTGGCCTGCAAAAGCCAATATATTTACAAAATATCCAGTCTTTTACACAAAAATTTTGCTGACCCCAATCTACTAAATTGCCCATCAGTGTAGATTTTATAACTGTTTACTCTTGCTTCTCTCGGAACTGTAGTTCTTTGTTAATAGAGATTTTATTTTGATCATCGCTGTATTCTCAGCACCTTGTACAATGTCAGACACATGAGAGCAGAGTCCATACATGTTTACTGAATGAAAGAATAAATGATCTTCAGAAACCCCTTAAGGACAGGGACTTTTTTCACTATTCATCTTTGTATACCATACACCTAGCATAGTACCCAACATACAGTGGGCGCTTAATTGATGTTTGTGGAATGAGTCATTCAATCACTGAATCAGTGACTCAGTCAACTATTGGTGACCTAAGAATTCAAAATTTATAGGCATTTTTTCGTGGAATCTTGAGTGTGTTGTACCTATTGACTATACTAGGAATATCCAGCCTCATTTAAATTGAAGATGGAGTGTTTGGATAAAGGCTGTCCAAAGCATCAAGTCCTATCAGAAACTGGGAAACAGGAAGAATGGTTTAGTTCACAGCAAACACTAACTAGTGTTCCGGGCTTTCATTGAGAAAGGATTGTGCTTTGAGAGATTCAAAATGTATTAACAAGGTACTAACCCAGACCTATCCTTGATGTGATAAAGAACACAAAAGGATTGAATACAAAAAGCGTCATCTTAGAGAACAAGGCACAAACTTGAATCATTTACTCTGCAGCACAATCCAGAACTTGCTCAGGCACATCTACAGGTAACTGCAGAATCTCATTGCTAGCATCCAGCCACTCTTTACATGCTTTGGGATTTGCTTTCATCCATTCATTCATTCATTCAGCTAACAAATTATTGAGTGCCTACCATGTGCTGCAGTGAAGAAAACAGACAAAAATCCTTCCTGTATGTGAGAAAGGAAAAATAATAAATAATAAACATATTAAATGAGTAAGTGTATATGGTAAATTAGAATATGATAAACGCTATGGGAAAAGAAATAGGATCGGGAGGGATCAGAGCATGCAGTAATGAGTTACAAGTAAACAGGATGGTCCATGAAGCTGTATTGAGAGGATGACATTTGTGAGGTTGCCATAGAGATGTCTAGGGGAAGGACATTCCAGACAGAGGTAACAGCCGGTACCATGGTTTTGAAGTGGAAGAGAGCTGTGAGTGTTCTAGGAAGAGGAAAGCAGTGTGACCACAGGGGTGAGTGAGAGGGTGTGAGAAGTCAGAGAGGTAAGAGGGGCAGGGCCACTGCACATTATGTCCTCTTTGCCTGGACTTTGTATGTACTCTGGCCTTTACTCTCAATGAATTTCAAAGCGTAACATAAATTCTCCCATTTAATCAGCAAACACTAGCTCAGTGAAGTTGCCTCTTCTTATTATCCCCCCCTTACCTGGAGAAACTAAGGCGCAAGACCATGCAGACAATAAATGATTAAGGTTGGGCTTAGCTCAGGTCTTCTGATTCATAACGTTGCTTAACATAAGCCAAGGTGTACCTGCCCATAAACTCCGTAATAGTGATTACTCACCTACTCTGGGGTCTAGCCCAGGGGGGAAATTCAAAGATCTGTAGACCATGGGGAAGCCCCTGACTTCCCAGACTGTGAGCTCCTGCAGACACAGAGTAGGTTGTACATTTTTAATATGTCCCCATACATGTGACAGGCACCTGACAGATACTCTTGAATGAAAAGATTGAATGAGCAAGTGAAGATAACTTAAAAGATTTCAACTTTCAGAACGCCTATATTATGCCCGTATGTTATGAATTAAATTCTGTTGTCGTGATGGCAAACCTAATAAGGTTCATGTCAGTATCAACTGAAGTTCTAGATATTTTATGTTGTTATTCACAAATACAGAGTAAGTGAATCCTTCAAGGTACCTGGGAGGAGGAATAGAACAATTGATAGATAGCCAATTGCTAGAAAAATTCATGTAGATTCCACATTTCAGGCCCTGGAATTACTCCCAGGATCAGACCAGGGAACTTGTCTTTGCCAATGCTAGCAGCCAAAGTTCTGGATCGCAGGAGCCAGTCCCACTCAGAGTTAGCGAACTGGCCTTCAAGAAGCAAAGCAAACAGAAGTCAGAAGCCCAGATGATGGTAGGGCATATTATGAGGATACCAGTAAGCGGATGATGACTGTGATCTAAGTAAGGATACAGATCCTTCCCTTTGGACATTTTTGTAATTACTTCTGGGAAGAGACAACCCAATCAAGTCAGCACCTTCCTGGATTGCTAGTTTTAGATGGACACCATGGGGCAGCCAACAAGAGAAGACACTGCATTTGACAATTTGCTGAGGTCAACTCATTATCCTGTTGACTCTCATCCTAACTTGCCTCATAACTCTGAGCTGATCCTGCCGGGATGACATTATGATAGCTACCATCCTCCTCTACTGGACTCTAATCTCCTTTCTGGTGTTCTGTCTAAAGCAGAAAAGAAGGTATAATATTACAAAGACATTATTAAAGACAGGCATTAACTGGGATTTGATCAAGTTTCAGTGTAGAATCTGTCACCATGGAGACCATTACTGTTATGGCTTTACAAGTTTCGAATGTGGTCTTCCTTTATTTAGTAACCAATGGCATTGTTTCTACAAACTAGCTGTACTTTTTTTTTTCCGCCCATTTCCAAAACCACAGGAATAAAATCAATTGGAAAAGAAAGGTGTAAAGTAAGAATGACCCATTCACCACTACTCAAACCACTGTCAACAGTTCACTAAAATTTGCAGAGGTTCCACCAAAGATCACCTCTCCTACTTCAAAGTATAGACCTGCTATTGAACAAGTCTGCTCAAAGTGTCTGTCTGAAGTGTTAAAATTGGAGGTCCCATGGATGTCACCTCTTCGAACCCACTTACTGTACAAAAGAAAAATCAGATGCCAGAGAGGATAAGAGCCCTGCCAAAAATCACTGAGGTTCAGTGGCTGAATCAGGACCAGAACCCAAGTTTGAAATTTAAATTTTTTCAGATACAAATTTAAATCATATTAAATCCCAAGATTCAGCAGCCCCTTTGAGATCATCTGATTTAGTTGCCCCATAGAGCAGGTGTAGTCTGATAATCAGATTTTCTACCACAATGAGCAGAACCCATCACATGGATGTTTATTCAGCCAGCCTCAAAAAGGCAAAGACATTGGCAGAGTATTTTACAAACATGAGCATCCATGAGGAGATGGATCTAGAAGTTACCACATCACCCTCAACAAAAATACCACCAATGTAAGAACTGTAATAGTGCCTGATTGCAAGAAATGTGGAAATGAAAGACTGGAAAACTAAAATAGAAAGCAAAGCTCCTTAAAGATCCTTCAGTTGGTCTTAATATGAAAAGGCAATCACAACGACCTAAGAATATGATCCACGCTTTTCTACAGTTTGAATCCCCGCTTCTACCCACTCTCCCCAATAACCATCTAAGAACAGCTCAGTAATATTAAATATAAATAATCTAGATAATAATATTGCAAAATTAAATCATTAGATGTCTAGCCACTCCATGGATGTGCTGCTGTACAATTCAAAATAAAGCCGTTTAAAACCCCCAGATTCATTTGCTCTGACATATCGATAAACTTTTGCTGAAACAAAGCTAATCTTCTCAATGGTGTCAACTTAATTGCTCACCAGTTGACGGATAATAAACAGACCTGAGGATTAAAATATGAACTAATTACTGTACTCAATTCCATTTACTTGATTTCATGTTCCATTAATTTTTTGCATCATTTCTGGTGGAAGCCTTAGATTTATGGTTGCCCCAAATGAATTATGCCACTTAGTTGCCTGTGGCATGCTCGTGTTCAGAATTGGTGGGAAAGGGTGAAATTCTGGGCAGTAAATATTTAGCCGAAGCAGCCTAGGATATAGTAAGTGAAGGTAATTATCCGTTCCCAAATACCAGCCAGAGTCAGCCTCTATAAATCTATCCCCATCTTCGCAGTAAAAGGGCAACACTAGGATTGCTCTCATGATTATTCATTGGATCAGCTTGTTAGAGGCAGTTTCCAAGAGCAGTAGTTGCCTTGGCCCAGAAGAGGGCTTCAGGGAAGCAGAGGCGAGCACACACCATGGAAAAGGACATTGGTCCAAGAGTCAGACACATTGGACATAGGGTAACATTTTTACTTAGAAAGTCTGCCTTCAAGATCTCATTCTGTCACCTACTAGTTGTGTGATCTCAGTAAGGACAAAACTGGACAAATCACTTAGCCTTCCTTAACCTTTTTAAACTCTGATCTGGGTTTAATAATGCCAGTCATAGATAGATAGATAGATAGATAGATAGATAGATAGATAGATAGATAATAGATAGATAATCTCATAGGTTGATAGCAGTGGGAAAAAGCACTCCTGTGATAGGACTTTTTAAGCTGTCAAGTGCTGTGCCAGTCATCTAGTCCAAAATCTTGCAGATAAGTCCAAAATCTTTGCAGATAATCATAACACACCAATATAATTGCTACCATTGGCTTTCATTTATTGAGCATGCACGATGACCCAGGCACTGTGCTCAGTGCCTCCTCACACCCAGTGTTCACAACAGATCTGTGAGCTAACACTCATAAGCACCATTTTATAAAAAGAAAAAGTCAGAGACATTAAAGAACCTGCTTTTAATCACATGGTCCATAAGGGGAAGAGTGGGGATTTGAGCCCAGGTCTCTGACTTAAGCTAATGCAAAGTCGCAGCAGCTAACTGGTTCTGCTTCTAAGCAGCTGCTTGATCATGGGTAAGTTCATTCTCTCTAATCACAAGTGCCCTGTGTGTCACCTGAGAGGATATTTCAGCCCCTCCCAGTTCTACATCAGCCTTAGGAATTGCCTGCACTTCTTCTGGCTGTAAAGGGAGACGGGAGCCTATTTCTCCAAGTGTCACAAATTGCAATGGGAAATATGACACAGCATCATTTTGTGCACCCGCTGATGACTGTAGATTCATTCAGCTGCCACTCTCAGATGGACAATAACTGGACGTTCCGTACAGATGCATAGTGATGGGGTTTTTTTTTCTCTCACTTCTTTGAAATACACTAAGCAAGGCATTGTATATCTGTAAAATTGGTTGTGTATAAACACATCTGTTTCCCTTCGCAAAGCACGGGAACTCATGTTCCTTTGGCTCAGAGGTGGCGTGGGCAAATACATTTTCTTGGAGTGCATCCCGTTTGCTGAGCTAGAAATTTCTGGATTGGTTCTTAAAAATGGATCCTGCAGGAGCTGTTTGGCAAAATGAGCTTAGCCAGGAGGTTTTAAATCACACTCCCAGCCAGGAAACAGGGGAAGGCCCAGCGATCACCAGACACCTGCCTCAAGACTCAGTGCCCCTGCTCTAGTTTTTTCAAAGCAAATAGCTGTGTCTGCTTTGGGAAGGATTGTCGTGGACCCAAACTTCCCCCTCCCCCCCATAACAATTGCTGTTTCTGTAAGGTCCTTAGTCAGGATCACACATTTCCTGTTGCACCTGCCTGTCTAGGACTGATGTGTTCCCCTGCCCCGGGTGAGGAGCTGGGACCTACTTGAATGAGTGGTGGTTAATTGCAAAGGTGAAAATTGCCAGAGTTATTCATTCCTATGTTTGAATCTGAGTTTGTCACACACACACCTATGACTTTGGACAAGGTACTCAACCTCCTGGTCCCTCAGTTTCCTTATTAATGAGACTAACAGTGATGCCCATCTGTAAGGCTCCCCTCCTTAGCTTTATTGAGGTATAGTTTACCTGCAATAAAAGCAATTTTAACTGTACAAGTCAGTGTGTTCTCATAAATATATAGTCATGAAACCACCACTACAACTATGATCTCAAACACTTTCATCACCATGAAAAGTGCCCTCATGTCCTTCAGCAGTCAATCCCTCCAACACTCCCAACCCTGACCCCTGGCAGCCACTGATCTGCTCTCACTGTAGTTTTGCTTTTTTCAAATTTCAATGGAATCATACAGTATGTAGTCTTTATTTTTACTTTATTTTTTAAATTATCATACAGTTAAATAACTTTTTCCTTCAGCATGTGGTTCTCTGAACTTCAGCACATACAGATTTGCATAGCTATCATCATAATCAGGATATAAAACAGTTCATCCTGTGCGGTTGTTTTCAGGATTAAGAGAATCAGTGTATGTAAAGTGCTCAGAACAGTGCATGGCACACAGTGAGAGCTCAGAAGTGGTAGCATTTATTGGTAACAGCATGCTTCTTTGAGCTCCCTCTTTCAGAGTCAGCATTCCTACCCTCTGTCTTTATCTGAGAATCCAGAGTGGCATCTGTGCAGGAGGTGAAATATCTACATTTCACCTTTTCTGATTGCTGATTTCTTATCAGTATCAACACTCCCTAGAGTAGGGCTGCACCTGTGCCACTCACTGGCCAAGGTGCTTGTCCTCAGAATTACACCTTTCTAGTCATCACAAGGGCCCTGTGCAGACAAATCAGGCCCCTGCTAACACAAGCTTGGAAGTGTGAGGGAAATGCATTGGCTAGAGCCCGTGCAAGGAAGTACAATCCCCATCCTGGCCTCTGAGAGTGCCCTTCCCCTTCCCAGATGAAAATTTGTTCATTCTTGCAAAGGTCATCAGCAAGTAGAGCATTTTCTCATACTCTGGATCCGAGGCAAAACCTTGAGCTATCTAGACAGGATCATCACATGCTGCCAGAGCAGTCTAGGTTGAGGCCAGTTGGTCATTGAAAAAGCATCTCCTTTTCTCTAAAAAGTGCCCCACTTTGTACAATGAATTATATGATTACCCTGTGTCTAGAAGACCTTAGGCAAGCTGCTTTAACCTCTCTGGATCTCCTTCCCCTCATCCAGAAAGCGAGAGAATTGGAGTAGCTCAGTCAGCACCCTTCCAAGCACCAAGGGTCCCATGGAAGTAAAATCTTCCTGCATAATTTTATCATCACGTATAAACATTGACTGAGGGGGTTGTTGTGCCATCTGGAGAGTCAGAAACATGGGTCTGTGATAAAATCTTTATGCCACATGAGAGAAGTTCCCTCAAAGAAGAAGTATACACTCTTAAGTGGCCACCATCACAGGTCCTTTAAGGTAATAACGGGAAATTAAGACATTTGATGTGACACCAAATATTAAAGCTGAGCCCATTCTGCTGACTTGGATACATCACCTTTACTTGTTACGATGCCTGAAATATCTAACCTCCTCCTTGTGTCCCTGTTAGCACAGCCACGGTCCTAGCAGTATTAGCACACACGCACGCATACACACATTCTACAAGGCTTTGGTCATTTAGCTACCTCCCCGGTAAAATGCTCCTGTGGTTAGTTAGGTATTTTACTAGAAACTACAGGCTCCCTTTGAACCATTTTGCTTTGTATATTTTAATTACAATTTAAGTGATTTCTCTACATGGAGCACCCCTAGGAAGAAACCCCAGGAATCATCATCATCATCCACTTAGGCTTTGTTTCAATTCTGGTCTTTAGAGAGCCAGAAAAACAAGAAGATTCTGTCACTGTAAACCCCTCCGTAAATCCCTATTGGTGTCAGCATTTAGCCCTCTTTGCCATCAAACAAAAGGAAGAGGGCTTTCGCTCCAAAAGGCAGTTTCAGGCTTTGCTTTTAAAAACCCTGGGGGCTTCCAAACACTCAGTCCCACCAAGCTCTAGTGCTGCTTCTGGAGTATTCATTTAGCTTGATTTACATTATTTTAATTTTCTTAGGGGTATCTTTACTAGCTAGAGGGTGATTTTTTCCCCTAATTAAAGAACAAGTTGATTCCAAAGCACACAGAACCAAACAAGCCCCTCCATACCCTGCTTGCTTGTCACTTTCTCTTGCTGTTCTCATTTTTGGATGCTTTTCAGCTTCCACCATACCTGCCTTCTCAAACTGAAAACAAGATAGAATGACAATGGATGAGGCCTGTCTTTTGATGGAACGAACCAACACTTGGTTTCAATTCTTTTCATTTCCGGGAGCATATGATGGTTTGGGGGAAGGTCAAGTAGTGTTCTCTCTATTTCTTAGATAGAAAACCTGTCTTAGTGCAATTCAACAAAAATCCATGCAGTTGAGCTGAGGATGGTTCTAGCCTAGGGCTGTGCAGTGAACAAACCTGGCAACTATTCCACCGGAGTTCAAGTCCCCAAAGGCATCTTAGGAGTGGTGCTTTGGGATGCAAGTAACAGGAACTCACTCAAGCTAAGTGAAACTACCAAGGTGATCTATGGAAAGCCTCGAGGATATGTCATAGGACTCAAGGTCACCTGGGCCAGTGAGAGAATAGAAGCCAGAGGTGAATAAGGTCATGACCCCATGGAACTACTCCAACCCCACTTTTTATCTCTGCATAATTGCTTTGTTCTTCTCTCCGTGAGCTGTCCTTTTTTCCAAGTCTCTATGCACATGCAGGGACAAATGACCCCCCTAAAGTTTCCAAGTTTATGCCCTCTTGGATTAAGGCCTGACTGCCTGGCTGGCTCCTCATCCCAATTCCGAATTCTCCAAAGAAAAAATTTGACTTTTTCCAAACTAGATCTGATGTCCTCTCTGACCCAACCAGCTATGCATGGGGGATGGGATCATTTAGATACGCAAGTCTGGGGAGACCTTCCCCAGTGGGAAGGAGAGCTATTACATATTACATAGCTATTACATAGTGACATAGGGGGGTCACTGTAAGCCACATGGATGACTCTCAAATATCAACTGTGATGGGGAAGAACATAGTTTTTTTTTCCGCTCGGCCCAAAAATCCACACAATATATTTGACGCAAATCTGGGGATGGCGAAGGCATTCAGACATGAGTAAGATCTTGAAATACAGGTATGAATGTGACTGAACTAAGATGAGCATCCCAGACAAATAGGAATAGCACCTGTTAATAGAAGAATAAATGTAGTCAATCTATAGCATGCTCTCGAAGAATTTAGCATCTTGTGATTGTCACAACAATCTTACTCAGCATAGGGATGTCAGTGGCGCATCACAGCCATGTCACTCGTCTTCCTGGCTGCCTGCATGTATCTCTCTCTCCTCCCTTTCTGCCAATACATAAATCACAGGGTGGACTCAAATAAGTTTCCCAGGAGGTGGTATCAAGCAAACACGCATTCAAATGCCAGCTCTGCCATTTAATGTGAGCCCTTCAAAAATATTTAGGCTCCTATAAAATGAGAAAAAATGGTAGTAACAATATCAACCTCAGAGGGGCAACCCCTCTGAGGTTGTTGTTTTAATAAAACAAGGGAATTTCAGATAACCTTAGCACTGTGTCCAGCACAGAGGGGATGCCAAGAATGTTTGTTTCCAGCCCCTTCCCTATCTGTTGTTTTCTCCAGGAGTGGGCAGATGAGATGTCTTGAGTAAAAACATGCAGACTTGGGAGGGATGTGGTCTAACATTGGAATGGAATAGTTAAAGACTCTTCCCCCATCCACCAAAAGAGGGGAACATTTCTAACATCAGTGGACCTTTACGTGTGTCCTCACCTCTTACCTGTCAGTTTCCAGAACTCAGAGCAAGAAGAAAAATGGTTTATATTGTTCACAATTACTCATTGGCTTGGAACCACTTCCCCTCTCTTGGTGTGAGGCATCCAGTGGGACCAATCACCCTAGCTTCCTGTTGCCCACCTCGGTCAGGAACCAGGTTATCTGGGCACAGATGATTAGCTAATGACAACGGTATCTAACCTCTGTCCCTTCCAAGGTACTGCATCAACCCAAGGAATTATTCTGCCCCTTATGTTGATTTAATTTCTTAAGAGCCCTATTTACAGGATACTCTTTAAAAGCCTTTTGAATATTGAAGTCCAGGATATCCCCATTGGGATAGTTTTCTCATTGTTACTGTTCTGGAAAATGCCAACAGGTGAGAAACACATAGCTTTCTTGGGCAGAGGTTGAGCTTGATCAACATTGCAGGTTATATTATTTAATTTTGGTGCTCGTTTTAATTAAAAGAAAAGTTCATTTAAGTAGACCTTTAATATTGAAGGTGCATATTTTTTTTCATACTGGCATATATTCAATTTCTTTTTCAACAGGAAAAAAAAAGAATGTTTGCTTGAGTTAAGAGCAGAGATCAGATTTTGTAAATTTGTAAATTTACAAAACCAACTACTTTCCTAGCTATAGTATGATTCATTTCACTGCAAATACATGTTAATACCTTAACCTCCCTCAAGTTCCCGTTGATTTTCTGGCCAAATTTACAAAACATTTCTACCAGGAAATAATGGCCAATGAGTTCAAAATAATAATCCAACAAGGAAGAAAATATTCTTATATCACAAGGTTTGACAAAGTCTGATTGGTGTGTTTAATAACTTCCTCATCAAGGAAATAGAAGAATGACTCATTCAAAATAATGAAAAACCCAAAAACTCTGTATAATGCATTATATTTATTCCTCGTAGACACATATTTGAGTATCTACTGTATGAAAAATTTTACCAGCCTCTGGATTCAAATATAAATAATGAACAGTCCATGTCCTCGAGAAGTTTCTGTTCTAGTAAGATCTGTTCTCACAATCTTTCTCATCAAGTTCTGCACTGAGACAGCACCGCTCATGGTGGGAACACAGAGGAGAACTGTGGGCAGAGGGTTATGAGCACATCCAGATTGCTTGACCTTGACTCTTAGCTCCACTGCTGGTGCTAGCCCTTGGCAAGTTATTTACCAGGTCTCTGCCTCAGCTTCGTCATCTGTGCAATGAGAATAATAATGCTACCAACTTATGCCTCACCAAGTCACCTTCTGTCCTTATTTGTTGGCCAGTTGAGAGAGATGTCCATTCAACACTTACTACCTCTTCTCTGACCACATGGGTTGGCTTACCCTTTGTGTTTTCTGAAAATTAATGTCACCTCAATATCCCCATCATCAGAGAAAATCAGGATTTATGAGATTTAGCAGAAAGGGTATGATACAGAACAATGCATGTGAGCTGCAGTTCTTCATCTGCTTTCCTGGTCTTTCTTGGCACCCTTTCTCTGCCATGGCTGCATGGCTGCTAACAGATTAGGTTGTCTACCCCACTGGAAGGGCTCCAGAAATGGCTGCAGGGGTTGGATATTGGCTGGGTGGGCAAGAGCTGGACCAAAGAGATGACCATAAAGGAAACTTAAGAAGTCCTGGATTTTAGTTCTTTCAGAAATACTAGAAACTTCCACTCAAAATGTTAGTTTCTCCCCCAAAATAGTTTATTCATGCATAGGCTGGTGGGGAACATGTTGCAGATGCCTCTTCAGTCACCAGCAAATGAAGAGGGAGCAACAGAATTCATTATGGCCTGAACCGTAGGCAGTGACTAAAGCAGGGAGAGAGGGGGTTCATTGCTGGGTAAACTTGGCAGTGGAAACTGTCATAAAAAAAAAATACATTAAGGAGGTGGAAATTAAAGAGTCATGCAGGCCTTTTGGCTTGTTACGCAGGCCTCGTTAGCTAAAGAAAGTGCCCACGACATGATTATACACAAGGGACTTCCTTCTAATCCAGGGCTTGTGTTTCCTGTGATGGGTTTACCTGCTCACTCTCTGGGTCTGGTGTGTGTGGGTGTGTGTGTTGCAAGGTAAAGGTGATGCAGAAAAAGAGAACAGGTTAAACAGCTGAGAAGTACCAGCAATGAATACATACTGCTTTTTTAATAATTAGGTCAAGGTGGGCATCACTGAAAAGACAACATCTGAACATGACCTGAAAGGTGAGGGAATCGACCACGAGAATTGGTGGCGAGAATTCCCCCCAGAGGGAGCAGCCGGAGCAGAGGCCTAAGTATGGATTGTGCCTGGTGTGTTTGGAGAACAGGGTGGTGGTCGGTTAGGTGGAGTAGAAGGGGCGTGAGGTCAGAGAGGTGGAATGGGGAAGGCGAATTGTGAGGGTTTTGTGGGCCAAGGTGAGGACTTTGGCTTTCCCTCTGGGTGAGAAGGAAGTCACTGGAGCAGAGCGACACGGTCTGATGCTACCAAGCTTGTTCGTGCACTAGAATCTGTTTCCTTTCCTGAGAACACTCTTCCCCCTGCCCTTTTCATGTCTGACTCCTTGTTACTCAGATCTCAGCTGCAACTGTCCCTAACTACATGGTCACTCAGTCACATCACCCTGTTTTAATTCTCGACTCAGCATTTATCACTCACTAGTAATCTCTCCCGTTTATCTATTTGTATATCTTCTATCTCCCTTCATTAAAATAATAGCAAGCTCCGCTAATTCCTCCCCTCTTGAGTGTGGGTGGACTTACTGACTTGCTTTCCAAAGAAAGAGAATGGAAAGGGGGAAAAGACTAGCTTTATGAAGGAGAAGCCTGAACCAAGAGGTGAAGGTTAACACCAGCAGGCATGCCATGTGGATGTCAGGTGCTCCTGGAATGTGACTGGAGGGATCCTTTATCCTTGTGATTGCATCCAAAACCCCAAAGTTGTGATATAATCATGAGAGAACATCATACAGAGCCAAACTGAGGGACTGTCTATGAAATATCGATGAGCACCCTTCAATTTCTTTCTTTTGATAAAAGTCCCATGGTTATAGCATGCTAAAGGAATGTGGATAGAGAGCATACACAAACTCCCTTGCTGTTTTTACAACTCTTACATAAAGGTATAATAATCTCAAAATAAAAAGTTCAGGGGGAAAAGCAAGCTCTGCAATATCAGGGACACTGTTCATCTTCTTTTTCACTGCTGTACCCCTAATGTTTAGTATAGTAATAGGAGCTCAATAAATATCTGATAAATCAGTAAGATGGACACTCAGCTCGGTAATGATAGCTTAAAAAAATGCATGAAGTGGGACACCTGGGTAGCTCAGTGGTTGAGCATCTGCCTTCACCTCAGGTCATGACCCTGGATCCAAGGATCAAGTCCCACATCAGGCTCCCTGCGAGGAGCCCGCTTTTCCCTCTGCCTCTGTCTCTGCCTCTCTCTCTGTGTCTCATGAATAAATAAATAAAATCTTGGGAAAAAATGGCATGAAGCAATTAAAGTGCTTTGCAAGTAGCTCTTTACAAATATTAGAGAATATTCTAATTATTCCATTTTGATTTTTTTAAATGGAAGAAAGACTGTGCCATAGCTGCAGAAAGTGATAGCTTAGATCAGGACCCCTAGGAATCTCTAATATATGACCAAGCCATTACTGGGCATCACTGACCTGCAGCCAACTCGGTTCATAAAGATTTTCCAAATCAAAGGCTCTGAGACAAGAGAAACTTCATTTAAAAGTTAAAATCATCATCTTGGTGACATCTTATTAATCTAGGTTGATTAAGAATGCATGAGACACCCCTCTTACTCTACAGATTATCATTCTGAAAACACTTGCCAAAGACAAGAGAAGACCTTTCTTTCTGAAGAATTGAAAAATGAAAGCAGGAGATTATGCCCCTCCTCTCCTTCTCCCATCCCTAAAAATCAGCTGCTCTGTGAAAGGGGTCATTAGGAGGCTTTGGTGGAAGTTAGTCCATTGATGAAGCATCTCAGCTTCTAGAAATGCTCCTCTCCAGAGGTAGTGTGAGGGCATCAGGGAGAAGGGTGAGGGCTAGCAAGTGGCTAACGAGTGGCTAGCACTGAGGCAAGGCTGCAGCTGATGCATATCACACAGCCTGGTATCCATCCATCCGTCCATCCACCCATCTATCCATCCATCCGTCCATCCACTCACCAACCCCTCTACTCAACAAACAGGGAAGCAGCTGATACAACAGACAGACCACTTCATGAGAGAATCAACAGCCCTAGGTTCTGATCCCATCAAATGGTTTCATAAATGTGGGCAATCCATTTTATCTTTCTGGGCCTTCCCTCTGTCCCTTAGGGGCAGATCTCTAGAAAATCTGTAAGTCCTTTCCTGGGTTATTCAAGGTGCATCTGAAATATTTCTAAGTGCCCTGTGCCATGCTTGTCCTAGCAGGGGAACAGAATAGAGATAGGATATGTTCCGTGCTTTCCAAGAGCTATCAATATAGTCAGGAAAAATGATAGACATGCATTGGAAAGCTATGTAGCAATGCAAGACACTATATGGTTCAGTGTTGACAAATAATTCTACAGAATTATTTCAAAAGAAAGGCAGGGTAGCTCCTGGAGCAGTTCAAGATCAGGTCAGCCTCTTATATAAGTGGGACTTGTGCTGGAGTTTAAGGATATATCACATTCACATAAACAGACAACAGAAGAGTAGATTTCCAGTCACACTTCCAGAAACAACATGTTCATTTACCTCTCCAGGCCTTTGCAGAGACAGTTCCTCTGGCCAGGACACGACTCTCCTGCCATGCTTGTCTGCATACCAAATCCCACTTCTTCAAGATCCCGTTCAGAAGTGTACCTCATTTCTGAAGATTTCTTTGTGTCCCCAATCACACCAGCATCACTACTTCCACCCTCAGACAGGGAGCTCCTTAGGACTTCCACAGAATATGTTGATGTGTCCATATTGTACACCACATTCTTTTACAGCAAGAGAGTCTTTCTATCTCCAAGATTGTTCAAGGTCCCTGTCTTTATCTATCTCCAGCAAAGAGAAGGGTGTGATGCCCAGCAGAAGCATCTATAATGAATGAATGAATACATGAATACATGAATGAATACATGAATGAATACATGAACAAAGACTAGCCATCAGTATCAGCCTTCTCAAACCCAAGGGATAGGTATGCAGGATGAATACTGGGAGAAAAAAGAGAAATCGCAAGAGAAAAAGAATCCTGTCAATGAGCAAACATACCCTCTTTGATGCTAGGGAAGGAGAGAAAAACCAAAAATCATCCTTCTCGTATCAGCCAGCAAGTGGCTCTGGGGACCTCCCATGCACCTGCTCCCACTTGCCATGGATGTAGTAGGAGAACTGCACTACCAGCTTTGACGTGGAGTTGGTTACTGGGAAAACATTCCTTCCTCTCGTTGGTATGCTGGGCAGCAGTGCACACTTCCCTCCCTGAAAAAATGTGGTTCATGCTGATGAAACCTTGACATTTAGTAAAACTAGAAAGAGAAGAAGATGTGCCTTCTATTAAAGTTCAAGCTAGAGCAATGGGAAACCCAAGAAACTAGGCTGATTTACTGGTCCTTTCTTATGTGAGTTATTCAGAAGCTGTTTTCAAAGGAGTTCTAGCATGCTCATGAATCTCTGTCCTGTCCAGGTGGGAATAGAGAGGAGCAGTCTGGCCAGCCACATTAACATGTGTTCAGTCCCACACAGAGGCCACCAAGATCTCCACCCAGGGCAGGGCCTTTGGAGTCTAGCAAATCAGGTTCCAATCCTGCCACTTACTCACTGTGTGGCTTTGATAAGGCCACTTCATCTCTGTGAGTCTCAGCCTCACCATTTGTAAAATGGCATGTCATTCCTCCTTTGCTGGTTGGTCATGAGGATGAGAGATGAAAATTACAATGCTGTTCCCACCTGTGCTGGCTCCTAGTAGATATTCAACAGCGGAAACCACCATCACCATCACTACCTATCACTATGCTCTTCATCTTCAGCAAGTATTCACTGAATGACCCCTGGGATCCCACCGGTGTGCTGGGCCTTGGGGAGGTACAGAGATCTTTGAGAGAGGACTTTCATGGAGGAGATCGAATTTTTCCCAGCTCATCAGGTAGCAGCATACTTTATTTTCATGCTCAAATAAAGGAGAGAAATAGTCTCTCTTATATTGTATTTTCAGTTGCAGACTCCTTCCTTGAGAGAGCAGGTAATTGTTTTTCTGCATTACACAGCCATCATATAATATTCTGAGAAAACAAAATAAAAGGAAGGAAAACGTGCCCACAGTCCCCCACCCCCAAAATCAAACCATTTCTGATTTCCCAAGTTCAGGCTGAGTGAAATTTCATTAGGCAAAGACAGAGACAGCATTTCATTCAGAAGCAGTGGGGCTCTTTTACCTTATCCAAAAGATGAGGATCTTAGCCCATCCTACGCTTTTGCTGGCAGTGGCCAGTATTTACTGAAAAAAACTCATTCCCAATGTTTGTGTTATTTAAAAGTGCATACTCCAACTAGACCTCCCTAAGCATGCAAACAGAACAGTTTCCTTAAGTAGAAAATAAGCGAGCAGGCCCAGAGAGTCTCAACACCTCTCCCAACCTCAGGCTGTCCTTTGTCATGACAACATTCTTTCATATTGTGTCAGTTACAGAATGCATGGGACTGCGTGTCCCTGCTCCTCTGTAAGGACGACAGTGTGAACTGCCCTGATGGATGCTCGTTCTGTCATTTAAGATGGCTGTTTGCAAAATCACTCACAGTTTCGAATGCTAACCACCGAGACCTTGTTCCTCACTGACCCCCTCAAAATACCAAACTCCCAGGCTGCCTCATGGTCCCGATTACTATTCACCAGGCCTATCTGTCTGTCTGCTGCTGTGCACCAGGCCCATGCAGCCCTGCAGCCCTGTTGAGAGCCGGGATTCAGGGTAGAAGATGTCAGGGCCATCAGCAGCTCACAGAGGTGCCCAGGGCTATGCCACGCACCCCATGGGCACCCAGGAAACACTGGCTGGCTGGCTACAGCAGCACCTAGCTCATGCATGCCAGGCTTTTTATCTGTCCTCAGAAATGTGAAAACAGATGGGGGAAGGGGTCAGAAAAGGAAAACAGCCTCACACCAAAGTCCAAATAGCATCGCACTAGCACATTCATCAGACATAAAGGATTTTGATTTCAGCAAAGATAAAAGGGTCAGTAAGCACCCCATACGAGTGGCAAGTAGGTTAAAAAAGGATTTCAGTCTGATTCTGCTTTTCTCACATCAAAGGGAAGATGAACTGTGTTTCAAAAAACTTCCCCAGAGACCTAAATTTATATATATATATATATAAATAATTATATATTATAAATAATTAAATATATATAATTATATATATATATAATTATTTAAGATTAGGACTAGTTAATTGCCTAAAATGTGTGTCTTTCCCATAGATGCACAGGATTGCTCAGGGGACTTGTCCAGACCTGCATGGCACCTCCAGGCAGCAGGCTTGTCCTCACAGCACATCTCAGGCACTGATAGTACTTAGTGGCCACTCACATCCTTGGGTTTTGGATTTTTTTTTTTTTTTTTGACAGAAAGACAGCACAAGCAGGGGGAGTGGCAGGCAGAGGGAGAGAGAGAAGCAGGCTCCCCACTGGACAGGGAGTCTGATGTGGGGCTCCATCCCAGGACCCTGAGATCATGACCTGAGCCAAAGGCAGGTGCTTACTAAATCCACCCTGTTCTTAAACCTCTTGGGATCAATTTCATGGCTTATCCTACAATTTTATCCCGATTCTCACCCTTTAGACTTGACGTCGGGCACAAATTTTTCAGTGACCTTGATTTCCCCATCATAGTTCAGGTTCTGCCACCAAAGACATGCCCAGATGTGACTCATCCCCAGCATTCTCTTTTCACCAGACTGGCTGATGGGCTACTTTCCCACTTGACCCAGTCCCAGAAGTGAGAACCAGGCAGCATCTTGAATGAAAGCTGAGCTGGTATTGTCAATCAAATTATGTTTTTTTCAATCAACTAGCCACTCTTGGTCTCAACAGAAGGGGAATGAACTTCAGAAAGACCCTATATCTCATAGATGGTGGTATGAGAAGGGGTTGGGGTGGGGTTAAGCACTAGAGTTATTAAAAACAAAAAATCTGCATTTGAGACCTAACAGATATAACCCAAGAGGAAAGTACCAAACTAAGAATCAAGACAAATAGGTTTCAGTCCCAGATATACCAATGACTGTGTAGCCTCAGGCAAGTCTCTTCCTCATCCAGGATTCATTTTCCAATCAGAAAATGCCAGGATTGTGCCATGTGATCTCCAAGGCACCTCCGGCTTGAATATGCTTTGATTCTTTTATTACAAGCCTTTCTGAAATTCCATTTTTCTCATTCGGAAAATAGTGATAATTTGTCTAGTTCAAACTTCCTCCCAAGGCTATTATAAATGTCACATAAGAGAATATATGAAAGTCCATGGCACACTAATTGTGGTAAGAGAGCCAGGAGACGGGAAGGCCTGAAGCCATCCCAGAGCCTAAAGGTTAGTAGAGTCACTTACATGGACTGGGGCTATGAAGTATTTCCCTCTTCCTCATTTCTTCAACTTAATTTTCAAGCCACACAAAATAGACATGGATTAAAAGGACACCCACATCTGTCCTATTGAAAAGATGCTTGTTAGGAGTAAAATGTCACACATCCACATAGTAGGCATAGACCTTGTTATTGGAACGAAAAGTGGGACTAGTGGAATCAGGCCAAATCAGTGAAGGGGTTGGGGAAGGCATGAGCAAAAACAAGCATTCATATAATGTCTTTTGTGTCCTGGTCCCTGGTGCATGATTAACTCAGTCTTTGAAATGATGCTTTGAAAGTATAATTGGTTATAATAATAATAATTATTATTATTATTAGAGCTATTAAAATCATTATTATTATTATTACTATTACCACCTCAATGGTAGAAAGCAAGGCTCAGAGTTTAGATGCCTATTACATTTCAGAGCTGAGAACCAAATTCTAGCCTATCTGATCTCCAGGCCCACCTCATTGCCTCATTTAAAGCTGGAAGACCCACGTTTATTCATCTGTGCATACTTAACCCATTAAATCATCAGGAAAGACATCCACTGATGGGTCTTAACTCCTCTTAGAGCCAGATTTCCTCCCCTTTTAGAAACATGCAAACAACACTTAATGAGTCCTACCATGTCCCAATCCTATATTGGATGCTGGGGCCATAGGGGCAAATGCAACATGCACCTTGCCTTCAAATCCCCAATGGCTTGACTTCCCAGTCTGCTTTTCAGCAATAGGCTGAGTTCATGTGTCATCTAAGTTCAACAGTGAGTGATGCAGTTCTTGCACAAGTTTTGTGAAGACAAGCTGAAAAGAAACAGAGGGGGAGCCATCTGGGAGTTTAAATTTTCATGCCTTCATGCCTCAGTTTGCAGGCAATGTCATGCATCATTTATGTGGGGGGTTTGGTAGCATTTATTTTATTCAAAGCCCATTTATCCTGGACTTTCTCCAGTACTGTATAACATTTTATGATTCATCAAATCCTTTTTCTTTATAATGTACTTTTGCACACACGCTGATGTGTGGTATGCTCAAATGAGATCTCAGAAGGGAATGAGGGACTGGGGTAAGGTCAGAGGAAAAGCTGTGGCCATTTTTGACAACGCTCACTGCTTACATGTACAACGCTATGGTGTAAAAGGAGGTACAGAAGACTACCTCAAAGAAGTAGGTTTCCAAAGACAGAAGCAACCTGTTTCACAGGTTACTCAAACAATTCTATAATTCATTTCTCCACATCCCCACCGTACTTGGGATCCAATTGCCTGCAAAGCCCCAAAAACCATAAACTTGATGAGCAAATGCTGGCTCTCCCATGAACCTGGCAAACCCTGGGCTTTCTGTTGAATGCAAACCAAGTTTTTCAGTAGCACGCTTTCAGGTTGAAGGGTCTGTAAGGGAAACAATTCAATTCAGCATTTACTAAGGCCTACAGTTCAGTTGGGGAGGCAAGCATGTGCTTGAATAATACTCCTACCAGATAATATGGAGGGAGGTTCAGCTGAGAGTGGCTAAATTGAGTCCCCAGGTTTATCCATTTAGTTAAGTATTGAGGCACTATATAGGCCACAATGCTGACATCACCTGAGGGGCCAGCGCTGCTACTTTACTGCAGCCTGGGATCAATCCTGAAGGAATGAGGGGCAGTAGGAAGCACAGGGAAGGGAGCCAATTAATGAACATCCTGACTTTTTTTTAAATATATGAATAAATGTCACTTTTTGAGGTAAAAAGTGAACTGTGAACATTTTAGACATTCTTTTCTTTAAGATAGTTTCTTACCCCTCGAACATTTTAGACATTCTTTTATTTAAGATAGTTTCTTACCCCTCATGCATTTCTTCTCCCCCAAATGTACTAATTAATCCATCTCCCTAATTTGGTTACTTCCTACCCCAACCAGATTTCCCTGAAAATGATTTAAGGGGCCATAATGTGTCATTCAGCTTCATTTGCTGGCTCACGTCTGGAGAGCCCCTGAGTGAGGTGGTTCAGGGGACTGTCCTTAGGAGGAGAGCAGGAATAGAAAAACATCGTAGCCATTTTACATTGTTGTGTGCAGTATTTATTGATTGAGAAAAACAAAATCCTCAATACAATTACTTGGAAACTGCTCCCCTCAAAACATTGAAAACATTGTTTTGTACCTCCTGCCATCACTTTGTTCTTTATAATTCATTATAATATAAAAGTGTGCACTGTAAGAACTATGATTACTGAGAAGCCAGAACTCATGAAATAGAATTTAAGGGAAGGTCACTGTGCTGACAGGCTACGCTGTTTTTCATTCTCTGGATATCAAGGACCTGTGTCACCAGGATCACACGTTGAGAAAAGGAACCCATGAGTCCTCATTTCTCCCTGTGTCCTGGTCTTGGTGCATGATTAACTCAGTCTTTGAAATGATGCTTTGAAAGTATAATTGGTTATAATAATAATAATTATTATTATTATTAGAGCTATTAAAATCATTATTATTATTATTACTATTACCACCTCAGTGGTAGAAAGCAAGGCTGTCCCAGGCTCCTAACGGAAACTGCCCCACAGAGATAGAGATGAAAAACCTGCTGTCTGCAGATTTCTTCCATCTGTAGACTTCTCTCTCCACCTGAGCACAGTCTTGCTTACATCTAAACTGAGCTTCTCCCATCATCAGTTAGTTAACAGGGGCCCGTATCGCCCTTTCAATTGTATCTCCTGTGTTTGAAACCACAGAGTCTCTAACTCATACCCCTGAGTGTGGTCTCATCAAGTGTCCCAAGAAGGCCCAGCATTGCAAAATAACCTTGGTGACAAAGATCCCAAGCCACCTCCCAGAGAGCTCCAAGGACAGAGGGAATTACTTGTTCTAGAGAAAGTCACAATATTTGGTTGTTTATATACATTTCCTTATTTTATTCTCACACAACCTGTGAAAAGATAGCATTGTCCCTATTTTATAGTTCGGGAAAGTAATAGGATATATAACCCAGGTTTGCCCAGGGTTACACAAATTGCAAATGGTGGAACTGGCAGTCAAAGCCAGTTTTCAAGGCCAATTTTCTTTGATTGCAAAGAAAACTGTACTCTTTCCACCATGAGACTATGCTTCTTTAAGACAGACGGATGGTAACACATAGTATCACACCTCACCTCTCAGACTGACAAGGCCTAGAGTAAAGTTTACAGAGGCCTAACTGACTGTTGTCAGTGCTTACACCATTGCATGTATACACATATGCAGAGAGAACAAGAGACACAAAGAGAGACTGACATTTCTCTCTTTAGGAACACCATGGGCCTCTATACTCAATGTTCCTTGGTTATAAGCAGCAGAAAGGCCATTCAAACTAATTCAAGGATTAAATTTATTTTTTAAGTGATACCAGGTATCTCATAGATAAACAGGCCACAAGAAGGTCAGGAACATCAGATCAGCACCAAGGATTACAGACTGACTCTGGTAATGCCATCAAATAGTCAATCATCTTCCATCCATATTTCATTCCACTATAATTCAAATTCCCATGAGATTAGATCTGGCCTAAATTGTGTGATCATAGACCCACCCAGGAGGAGGGTTCCAGGATTGGCATTTCCCCAGTAGACATATGGAATGAAGTAGGGATAGTTCTCCTAAGGAAAGAAAGGATCTATTATCAAGAAAACGGGGAATAGATAGATTCTGGGCAGGAAAACAGTGAATGCTCATTACCCATTCTCCATTGTTTGCTCTAACCTAAGTAAGCCTAGTGGTCAGGGAATCTTGCCTTTGGTTCTAGGCTTAAGTGATAGCTAGAGAGCCATATTCAGAAAGAGACAGAACTGAAATTTATATTCTTTCAGATTCTTCTCTTACATAACTTACCATCACCAATGACTTCAGGTGCCCCAGCTTGTCCCCATCTTTGATGGGTTCATTTTTGATGGACATCTTAGACAGGTTCAGTCAATGCAGGATTCTAATTGCCTTTTACACCTAGCTGTTTCTATCATTATCAAGACAATAAATGGCCAGCCATTCCTCCTTCTGACTATGTATAAAGTCCAGCTATTAGTCCAGTCCCTTAGTCAATGAGGAGAAGAACAATGTTCAGACCTTCAGAGAGTATGAGGAAAGGTCATGTTGAGTAGCAGCTCCCAATTCTCCGAAGTAACTCAGTTGGACAACTGAAGTCTTCATGCTCCCAAATAATTAAAATATGATCTCTGATTTATTGTTTGGGTGAGTCTCTGATGATGACCCTCATTCTGAACCAACGAACAGCAGGGACAGGAAAGAAGAGTCTGTAGAGGCCAAAATAGGTCACCAGACAGACAGCTGGCACACCAAGGCACAGAGTGCCTACATTACCATGCCCTACCCTGACAAGCCAACTCACTCTCCCTTTGCATTCTTAACTGGTGGTAGGGAGAATTTTGGCAACCCAAAAAATAAGTAATGCCACATAGTCTGAAAAGGAGTAGTAGGGCAGCCCGGGTGGCTCAGCGGTTTAGTGCCTGCCTTCAACCCAGGGTGTGATCCTGGAGACCGGGGATCGAGTCCCACATCAAGTTACATGGAGTTGCATGGAGCCTGCTTCTCCCTCTGCCTGTGTCTCTGCCTCTCTCTCTCTCTCTTTGGTCTCTCATGAATAAATAAATAAAATCTTTTTTAAAAAATGAAAAGGAGCAGTAAGTGTTGTGCATTTATAAATGGCCAACACAAGGGAAACTCATGTTTTACTTACAACTCACAATTTCTCTAGTTAAGAAGATTTCAGAGCCTGAGCTGCAAAGGAGGTTGGGAAAGAAAACAATGAGACACTTGTTGTAGGTCTACCTCACTTTATGTAGTGAGTTCATTCTAAAAGTGTGTTCTGTGGATCAATATCAATTCATGTGCCTATTAACTTACAGCATGGCTCCAGTGTTGTTTTATCTCTCCAGCCTCTCCACCAAAGGACAGCGTTTTGTGAGAAAAAGTCGAATTACTAAACATTTTCTTGTGCCATTTCTCTTAATCCCCATGAGAGCCCCGTGCAGTTGTATTATCCCTGTTTTAAAGATTCGACAACTGAAGTCCAAAACCACATACCTAATGACAAGCTACACTAGGGCTCCAACCTATATATCCTTATAAGACTGAACCTCAAGTAGTATATTATTGTTTTATCTCCAATGGGTGTTTGTGAAATGTCTAGAAAGGGCATGAAAACTGCTCCATCTCCAGTTGACACTGTAAACGATCTGTTCACCATTGATTTAATGCACTGACTCATTCATATGCTCAGAGTATCTGGAGCCTGGTGCAGCTCACACTTTAGAATGGGCTTGTTCATCAAAGGAACTTTCAGCCCTGCCCTTACCTAAGATCATCCAGTGATTCCTACTAGGTAGAAGTTCCCTGGTCCAGTAGAGTAGACCTCCTGCCCACATCCCATCTGGTAGCCACTGTGTTTATACTCCAGTAACTGTGACTTTGTCATATCACACCTAACAGCTGTCCCTTTTCCCTGGGGAATTAACTTCTGCTATTGCCCATGAGACCACACCCCAACACTCCCACCTGTCTCCAGCAGAAGCCCATAGTCAGTGCCTGATGTATATAGGGCATAATGAGATGACCTCCTTGACTTCGGTGGTACTAATTTTGTTATGTAATCCATACTCCAACACTTCCTTAAGAGTTCAGACTGAAACAATCTCCATCTGAGTCAACATCCTTACTTAGATGTTTGCTTTGCTCTGTCCTGCTCCCCCACTCCAACTTGTCTGGGGAACACATCCTCAATAAATGTCCTGAACTAGACCCCCCCGTCCCAGGCTTTGTCTAAGTGTACCCAACCAAAGACATCAACTTTGACTTCATTTGGTAGCAAAAGAGTTCACAAAATACAGGTCTTTGAAAAGAATATGCATGCCATGTTCATGCATTCAGACTGGGCCTTCTTCTACATGAAACAAAATTAGCAAGATCTGGTTGTGTTTTCGTGGTTTTATTTATATGGAAGGTGAGGGAACACCAGTCTCTTACAATATGCAAGACTTTTGAAAAACCACATGGTCATTACCAATTTCCCAATAGCCTATGCCTGAACCAGTTCTTTTTGAGAACATCACACCCACTGGTAGGAATCATGAGTTTTTACTTTTGAGCACTGGTGCTAACATAAGTGTGAGCTGCAATGAAAATTAAATCACTGCCTGATCGTTTCCGCAGAGCCTTTGGTGAGGTTGATGTTGAGCTTGTTGGATAATTATCTGTTTTTTAAAAATCTAAGCATCCTTTTATACATTGCGATTTCTGTTTGCAAGTTTAGCTTCAAGTTTACTGAACCATTTAATTAACTTAAGTGTTTAAACTTCTAGAGGTGTTGATTGATTCTAATCAGTATTTTCTGCTACTCTAATTGAAGGCTTCCTCTCTTGGACTATTGTCAGTGAAGCAAAAAATAAAAAATAAAGCAAAATGTTGTTTAGTCTTTGGCATAATCTAACACAAATTTAGTTGAGCCCATAATTGCATGAACTTCAGGAGGACAGAATGGAGCCAATTTCTGTTTCCTTTGAAGTTGGAGAGCCAGCCCAGGGAGAGAGACCATGCAGCAGGCACAGGGAGGAGACTCTTGCAACCTCTCACCAGGACTTAGACTTCAAGCCAAGTCACTTTCAGGTTTGGCAGATTTCACTCATCATGGAAGCTCAGTGGGGGCATGTTTGCAGGGACACGTGCCATCCAGAGAAAGCACTCTTCTCTTTTAACAGTTCTTCTTGTCTCAGAAAAAAAAAAAAAAAAAAAAACTCACCCCAACCTCCCACCTCCTGCAGTAACACCCCAAACAAATGCAGTCCTGACCCTAGGATAAGAGCTGCCCCACATTGAGGAGATCTTTTCTGTTGGTGGTGAGGATGGAAGCCAGGATGTTGTGTTTGTGTGCCCTTTGGATGCCCCCCTAGAGGAGAGAGAGGCATGTCAGGATAGCTCGGGAGAGCGTCTCAGACCTGCAGGCACCTGAGATAGTGGCCTCCAAGACCACTCCCCAACTTCAGCTTTTGAAGACCCAGCTTCCTGTTGCTTTCAAAATGATTTTCTGGCAAGCTGCCGTGGTCTCTCCTGAGACAATTCTGTTCTAGTTGACTTCTCTTCGGCGCAAAATAATGTATTATGGATATTGCATTTTTCTGCTAAGAAAATGTCGGCTGCTGAACTAGATCAAACCGCCCTCCAGTCCTTCGGTGCTGACTCGTTTTAATTATTGAACTTCTCTCCCTGGAAAGTATGCTCTGTGCTGTTTGGCGAAAAACTGGCAGTTTTAACACAATTTGGAAACTTTTCATAGATTGATCACCCCAGGAAAACAGGCAACTGATCACCAGAGAAATTCTGCAGTTAAGATTAGTTTGCTGTTTGATGACACTGAAGAAGTGAAATGTGTCCCTGGGATGCACTGCACTCCCTACCATCCATCCTGCCTCCCTGGCTGCCTTCAGAACAATACCTTCCTCTGCATGGAGCCAGGAACCCTTTGTTTCCTCTGTACTTCAGGGGTCCAGTTCAAAAGCCATGGCAAGCTTACCAGCTCACCCTGGCCAATAGGATCCCTGCTTCCTCCAATTCCATCTCTTAACCTTTGTCTGCATCAGTCATTCCCTTCCAGCCACACTCAGCTCTCTGCTTCAGGAACACTCCTAGCTCTTCCCCACCTCAGAGCCTTTGCACCTGCTATTCTACCTAGTAAGTTTTTCTCCTATCTATATACATGGTTTGCAACCTTGGGTACATATTAGAATAACCCTGGGTTTCACATGCAGATCAATTACATGAGAAGCTCTGGAGATAGGCTCTACCACCATCAGTTATTTTCAAAAGCTGCATAGAACCATCACCTTAGATCTTCATGTGACTGGGTCCTCCCCATTGTTCAGGTCTCAGCTCCAACACCCTTTCCCAGCGAAGCATTCCCTGCCTATCCCTTCAAAAGTAGCCTGAACACTAACCCCCAGAATTCCGCATCACACACTGATTTTGTCATCTTTATAATATTCATCACTATCAAAAGTGATCTTTTCCATTTTTTGTGTATTAGTTTATTGTCTTCCCCCACCTTAGTTCAAGCTCTAAGATAGCAAGAGTCTAGTTCATCTTGCTGACTTCTATATCATGAGGACATATACCTGATACATAGCAGGTACTCAAAACATATTTGCTGGGTAAGTGAATAAATTAATGAATAGATATATGAATGGATGGATGGATGAATGAATGAGCTTCTGTCCTTAGAGTCCAGGTTCTTATTTTTGATAGCATACTTCCCTGGATAATTGTCTTATCCACTACACCTGGGGAGAATACATTTATTCTACAGACGACCATCATTTTCTGCTTTGAGGTCCTCTTAACGTGAGGATGTAGAAAATTCTGATGAACAACAACTACCAATTTACATAACCACATTATCATGAGTTATTTATCAATATTAGAAGGTCTGCAAAACTGTAGATTTTTAATGTCCTCTCCTATATGTCCCACACATAGCCATTGCCAGCAAGCCAGTGTTTTATTCTCCCCACCTGCACCCTCCTCACTCCACTCTCAGGCTATAATGGAGGCGTCAGAGTTCCTCCCTTTCCCTCCCTATTTCCTTGCCTTCCCATCTAAGCCTCTAGAGAAGCACTTAGACAATATACTGGTCATCAGTACGGTCTGATTAGAATAACTACTCAAGACCACTTATGATCACCAAAGGACAAGGAATTGTTATGTCTTGGGATTCTCAACTACTTTTAGTGATATCCTGCTCATCACTACTCCCAGATCCCTTCTAGGTTGATGTCCTTTAAACAATGTCCTTTGCCTAATATCTTCCTTGGCAATTGCCATGTCATGAAGTTCCCAGGGCTCATCCTTTGGCCACCATGCATCCCACATGAACAAATCTGATGAGTACTTGTGGGTTCTACCACCAACACAAGTAACCCCTTCTCCAGAGCCACCTCCAGTTTTCCTATAAAAGCTAACCCACTGTTCTCTAAAATGGAAAGTACAGACCCAAATTTAGCCAGCCAGTCTTCCAGAAGGGATTCCATTGTTCTGCTTAAGGATAGGAATATGAGAAATAAGTATATATATTTATCTACTTTCCTTCTCTGCCCACTTATCATCATGCTTGGTGACCAAGATGATAAGCATCAGACTGCTTCTTCTTACTTGGCTATTTACGCACATCAGAATATGTGCTTCTGCTTGAGAGAACCAAGAGATATTTCTGGTAACTTGAGACAACTAATTCACCTTCAGAAGACAAGTGGCTAAATATTTATACCATATCAGAGTCTGACTCATTCTATGCTATTGTGAAAATGTGTCACAATGTGTGAAGCTTGAACTGGTATGAGGGTCATCTAAGGTCCAGGACTGACTCTGCAGCCCAGAAAACTCAGGAACTTGATGATACTAGAACCACCCTGTAAAGAAGAAGCTTAGGGATTCTGACACAACCAGCATATAATCCAAGACAGTTTCTGAGTGTACACAGAAGGCATCCACACCTTAAGAACTGAGCTGACTACTCATTCATTCATATATTCATATAATGACTATTTATTAAGCACCCAGAATGTTGCTTCTATGAGTGCTCATTGGGGCTACAACAGGGAATAAAAAAGAATAAAAGTTCCTTCATAATGGAACTTAGAGGAAAAGGCAGGCAACAGACCAATCTATGAAATGTATAGTACATCAAATGGTTGACAAGTGCAATGCAGAAGATAAAATAGGAGACAAATTATAAGAAAAAGGGTGCTGTGTGGAGGCTGCAGTATTAACTAAGGTGGTCAGGGAAGGCCTTTCTGAGAAGGTGACATGTGAACAAAGGCTGAAGGACATGGGGAGGCCAGTGTGCAGGCTGGCAGGTGGCAAGCTCTCCAGTCCTTGGGCAGGAAAGTGTGCAGTGTGTGGCAACAAGGCCATTGTAGCTGAACCTGTTCGAGAAGGATGAGTAGGATTGTAAAGGTCGGCTAGGGCTGATCAGAAAGGTTCGGGAGGGCAAGGTCTGGATTTGGGTTTCATTCTAAATGTGATGGATGCCATTAGAGGATTTCAAGCAGAGGAGTTGCAGGATCTGATTGAGATTATTTTTTAAGATTTTATTTATTTATTTACTTACTTACTAATTAGAGAGAGAGAGCCCATGCACATGCACGAGCAGGGAGAGAGGCAGAGGGAGAGAGAGAATCTCAAACAGACTCCCCGCTGAGTGCAGAGCCCCACACCAGGCTCCATCTCATGACCTGAACCGAAATCAAGAGCTGGATGCTTCACCTACTGAGCCCCCCACGTGCCCTCTCCCCTGATTGAGATTTTAACAGGCTTGTTCTGCCTTTTGTACCAGGAAATAATGGTTGGGATTAAAGGCACAGGCAGAGGGACCCCTTAGGAGGCCACTACAATCATTGGGTCAAGACATGCTGGCAGCTTAGACCAGAGTGTAGCCATGGATTCTGCAGAAAGTTTGAAAAGAGGGCCAACTCTTGTAGCTGACAGACTTGGTGTGCTGTAGGGAGAAGGAGATGTGTCAGGGTTTGTGATCATGAAAGTAAACAGTTCCCACGGAGCCTACTTCTGGCAAATGGGTCCACTCAAGAATCAGGAGCACCAGATGGACCCGTAAGTGAGCACAGAAACATGATAAAGGGAGTAACTGATCTTATTGGTAACAGCCTACATTTACAGAGCACCAAATTCAAGCCAGGCCCTGTATGAACCACAAGCCTACATAAGTCCATTCCTACTTCCAACAACCTGGTAACTAAATGTAACATTGTCCTCAGGGATGAGGAAATTGAGGCTGGGCGCAGAGCAACTTGCCCAGCTCTAGAACCATGACTCCAGCTAGACTTCCAGACTCATGCTCTCAACCACTGATGATGCTATGCAGAATCACATTTGAAATATTTTATAAGGAAGCCCAAGAAAAATTATGAATTGTCTTTCTTCCTTTAAAGGTTTTTTAAACTACTGAGCCAGTTTTCCAGACTGAGAGCAGCCCCCGCCTTACTTCTTAGAGACCTCTTGTCAACATTTTACCAGCTGGTATGACATCCATTGTGGTTCAGAGGAGTCCTCTCCCTGGAAATTTGACAGACACTCTTAATCATTTGATGGAGTAGAGTGAGCACCTTGCTTCAATCTGCAGCAAGTGTATAACATATGGGTAGCTTTCTTTTGAGGTCGTTTTTTTCCCGGGTGAACTAACTCAGTGAAGATACCATTTCCCACTCTCATTTCCAGGTGTGGCAGGATTCATATTTACCAACCTATGACACTAACTATATTCTCTTTATTATTCAGGAAAAAAATGGGTATTGAGCTTCCTCTATGTATGTATGTTTCAGGGAATGCCATGATGAGCAAGCTAGACCCAGTCTCTGTTCTCATGGAGCTAAAGGCTCTTAAGGGGCCAAACATTAAAACCAAGAAAACCCTTTGAGTTTAGAGCAGGAGTAGGCTTTGTGCTCTAAAGGAAAGAGACACATTTCTATGTGTGCATATGACAAAGGAGCCGGGCCTGAGAGGTAAGAGAAGAGTGTCCTTGAAGAAAAGGTGAGTAGGCTGCTATCTGAAGGATAGGTAATTCTCCTTGGGCGGAGGATGGAGGGGAAGAGTGGTCCAGACAGAGGCCTTGTAGAAAGAGAAACTATGATGAGTGTAAAGGGCAAAGAAAGTAAGTTGAGTTGAAGCTTGATGCAAAATGAGGTGAAGGGTTAAGCAAGGCCAACAAAGAACATTGATCTTTAGCCTGAGAGTACAGGAATCCACCCTTAGGAGGATAAATAAAAAGAGAAATAGGATATTTACTTTAGCAAGGACCCTTCTGCCTACATTACAGGAGACACACTGCAGGGGTGAGGTGAACAGAGGAGCCTTACTAGATAATTGCAATATACACTTGAGATAATCTGTTCTACACTGAATTTGCCTGGACATAGAATCTTAGCATGTCTGACCTGGAAGAAGTCTTAGAGTGCATTTCTCTAATCCAGCTGCATTAGTTTTTGGAAGAGAAACTTGACCTAGAGAGAAGTAACTTGCCAAGATCACGTGGCCGTTTAACTCAGAGTCAATACTCAAACCCAGGTCTTCTGACTCAGAGCCTTGAGCCTACAACCACTGTTTTAGTTAACAGTGTTTGCATAAAGACTGAGCTCATTCAAAGCATGAACTGTGTTATAGTTAGTATTGTATCTCCAGTGTTTGAGGGGAGTAAAGTGTATGTTGGGTGGATGAACAGAGAGGTAGATGTATGGAAATATGGAAGGATGGATGGTTGGGTGATTTGGAAGGATGCTGTTCTTTATAGACTCCATAAACTTCCATAGCAATAGTTGAAAGATATTTTGTACCATTCTCAGCCTATCAGTAACCAATGCTGTGACTGGGTCAGCCCTTGTGGTTCAATAATAACCATTAGGAAACTTTGAAAAGACACAGGTTTATTACTTACAGGCCCTGGAAATTACACAGTACACCTGGGGCCACACAGCCAGATGGCAGGTAGAGAGAGAACACACATAGGACTGGTTTTATTAGGGTTGAGGGTGGGAGCCTAGGTTTCACAGGCTTACTCTTTATTGGTGAATTTAAAACTTAAGAGCGGGAATTTACTGCATAGGAGGAGAAATGACAAGTGCCCAAAATAGTCAGTTATTGAAATCAACCAAGATCTCTAAAACAAAGGAGACTCGATGGAGACAGGTGGCCTGGCTCTTATCTAGTGGAGTGTTTATTTGAGATAGCCCTTTTTGAACAGATGCGTCACCAATCAGAGCTTAACTGAGGCACTTGCATCACACAAAAGAGAAAAAACAACTGTCAGGGTTTACAAAAGAGAAATCACTTTTCCCTTGGTGAGAACCATACACCATGACTCTCCTCCCCCAAAAGCCCTCCTCTAAGTCATGGCAGCCACTTGGACCATGACCTCAGTGTGATCCCACAGGACACCTTCTTTACCCAAGACTGTTCCTGGGCAGCCTGGGTCCCTGCAAGAACTCTATAAACACACTCTGTTGCTTGAGATGGCAGGCAGCCCGGGATCTGTTAGGTCATTGCACTGAGTCCTTATTCCTCCTGGAGAGGAGCCTAGCTTGCTAACTGTCCAAATTGAATTTTAAAAACTTTAATTAGGTCACCACAAAGATCTGTCTATTTTAATGGCAGAAAGCCCAGTTTCCTAAGTGTTTCCTCAGGAGCTCATTCTTTGCCACCCCACTACTCTTGTTCATCATGCACCCAATTAAGGACACTGAGTGAAATGCTGAAGAAATATTATCATGAGTGACAATAAGCACGGGGGTGCTTGGAAGGACTCGGGGGTATTGCCAAAACATGGCCCTGACAGGTATCTTTGTATTGGATGCTCATAGCAATGCTGGAGAATGAAGCCTGTCTCTGCTACAGATGAGGAGCATGAGAGTAAAGGGTCTCAGTGCCTTGCCCTCCACAGGCCAATATTTGGACTTATATCTACTAGGGACAGTCCCAGTTTCCTTTCCATGATACTAATATTCCAAATGGGCTGACTTCCTACTTGTGGTTATTTGGAATGTAATCATCATAACTAATGAACACAGAATACTTTGTCATCAGCCAACATTTACATATCACCTACTGCATACAGGGATATAACAAGAACCACCTGTCAACAGGTGTGCTTGGTATGCTACCAGGAGGTTTATCTCAGGCCAATTGGACATTCCTCTTGGACCACAGAGCACTACACTAGGGACTTCATTCCAGCCCCCAGGCAGCTGCTTTTTCCACATATGACCTGGGGGAAGACATTTAGCCTTCTAAGCCTTGAGGTCCTGCCCTACCACTTGGACACAGCTATTTGTATGCAGCAGATTCACAGCAGGATACAAATGGCACCCCCCAATTGGATAATATGAGAAAAGTGTATTACAAAAGTGTGAATATGAGAGAACCAGTGGGGTAAGACACTAACCCAGAGATGCTAACATAATAGTGTGTGTGTTACTACTCTGAGGCCCAAAAGGGCAAAGGCAAGAGAAGTTACCAGAAGCTGAAAGGAGGGTTGGCAGCCCTGAAAGGGGCAGTGATTTTTAGGACATGGCCAGCCCAAGACAGCCTGCAGGGCAGGAACCAGGTGCAGAAGGACCTGGATCTCCCTGGCCTCCTCCAAGAGGCTGCCATTGACAGAAGCCTATGAGAGCCAGTCAGAACAGAGTACACAGTCTCCCAGACAGAGAGGAGGAGGAGGAGGGAGAGGGAGTCTGAAGGCACGCATGGAAGCCACTGGCACACAGTACCTTATCGACCAGCACCAAAGTGATCTTAGGAAAATGAGATTTAAAAAGAGTTGTTTACTAAGCCGAGAATAAGAACTACCTGGCACCAGCTCTCTATGAGCTATTTAGTGTGTCACCAAGAAGGGGATGAGAATCATCTATAATCTAAAAGAAGAGCAGAATAGAATCTGTGTCTCTCCCCCTTTGAACAGAATGCTGAAGAGCTGGGTTACAAGACACTGTCATTCAAAGGGCTTCAAACCCAAGCATCCTGGGTTTGGGTCTGGATCTGCCACCTATCAGCTGGGTAATCTCAAGTGAGTCCTTACCATCTCTCTGCCTCTGTGCTCTTACCTGTAGGGCAGGGACCCTACAGCCCACCTCATAGGATGCTATGAGGCTTAAAGGGGACATAAAGGGAATAATGTCTGGCACTTAGGAGGTGCTCAAGAAATATATCATGGAGCAAGCAAATGAATGAATGATTTCTAGAATCCCTTCTGGCTCTCAGATGACACGGTTCTGATTCTCTGGACTAGTTGCCATATTCTAAGGAAGGGCTTGTGAAATCTGGGCGAGGTGCCAAACTTTGGGCGAGGCCTAAGGTAGGATGGGTGGTTGGAGGGCAGGTGATGCAGGGTCTGCCGAAGGAAGGAGATCTCAGTGGAAACAATTCATTTAAGACTTCTATAGGCTAAGACAAGTCATTACCTTCTGTAGGCTGTGGCAGCCTTTATGTAAATGGAATTTGAATATGAGCTAGCAATTTTGATAGAATGCCCAATTTGTCAAAGGTGGGTTCTTCTGGCAATACATTAGAAATGATCTGTGAAAGTACCTTTCTTGGCCAGTTCCCAAGTATGGGTGGATAATTGAGAATTAACTACATGAGACTTTCATTTGGGGATATAAATAATACTTAAAGGATGAAGACCTTGAGGGAAGGAAGCTGACATTCGTTGAGTATCTTCGGATCTAACCAGTCCATGTAACAAAGGCCCCAATCTTCACAGAGGGAAGCAGACCATAACCAAGAAACATAATAAAATATTAAATTTACAGTGTTGGGGATTGATTTCTGTCTCCCAAAAAGATATGTTCAAGTCCTAAACCCAGGTGCCTGTGGATGTGACCTTATCTGGAAATAGTCTTTAAAGATATCATTGGTTGAATCAAGATGAGATTATTAGGGTGGGCCCTATCCAATGATGGGTATCTTTATAAGAAGAGGGAATTGTGGACACAGCCACCCGCAGAAGACAGCCACATGAACATAGAGGCAGAGATTGGAGTCATGCTGCGATAAGCCAAGAAACTCCAAAGATTGGTGGCAGCACCCAGAAGCTAAGGAGAGTGGCATGGGACAGATTTTTCCCTCAGATCCACTGTTAGAAGGAACTAACTCGGCCCATAACTTGATTTTGGACTTTCTAGCTTCCAGAACTGTGAGGAAATATATACCTCTGTATTTTGTGGTAATTTGTCATGGCCACCTGGGGAAGTTGATATATATAATAGAAGCTTAGAGTCTCGGAAAAAGCAATACATGGAGCAAGGCAAGAGGGATAAGGAAAGAAAAAGTAGGGTAGGCAGGCAAGGGGAGGTCTGGAGAAACTGAGACAGGCACCATTGAGAAGGTGAGGTATGAGCCAAGCAAAGATGGGGAAGAATGTGGAAGACAGAGAAAGCACGAAGGAAGAAACACCAAGGAGGCCAATGTGGCAGGAGTGTGAACAGCAGAGGTGGGAGTGGGGAGATGAGGGTAGTGGGGCCAGGCTATGGGTGGAGGGCCTTGTCAGCCATTGTCAAGCCTTCCACCTTCACTGGGAGTGGGGGCAGTGGGGGCACTCCAGTGACACAGTCTGAAATGGGATTTCAGATGTCCCTTTGGCTGCCGCATTGAGAACAGATAGAAGCAGGGCAAGGATAGAGATGGGGAGACTTGGTGAGGGATCCCTGTAACATCCCAGCTAAGAGTACCACCTTTACAGGGACCTTGGCCGGGTCCCCAAACACACCCCTATAGGGGAGGAGGCAGGGCTGGGATTCCTGTTCTGCTTCTCCCTGCAGCATTTCATGGCCTGCAGGCTCACCACCCTAAGACCAGACTTCCAACCACAGCAGACATGAGGCAGACTTATTCTGAGACCTTGCCAGGAAGGAATGAAATTTGCCTGCCTTCCTGGGTTCACTGCCCTCAATCTAATGCCTTCCTCATAGACATATATTGCAAGAAGCAAATGAGGGAACAGCTGTGGAAGCATTTTTGAAAAAGCATAAAGCACTAGATAAATGCAAGTGATTGCAATTAATATTAATATCAGTCACCCCTCTCTTCACCCTGCAACCATCAGCCTATAAATACCACCAAAGCAATGTCTTCGTGAAGAGATGGATTCCCATGTGGGTATAAAACTGGTGTGCACACCTGCTGGGGAGAATTTCTCATTTAATGGATTTTGCTGTAACAAGAGCAGTGCTGCTCTGATACTGTGGGCCATCTGTTGGGCTGTGACAGTAGCCTTGTCATGCATAACCGGACCTTTGTAGGGACCGGCAGTCTACTACAACATGCAGTAATTTAAGGCATTGTGTTCTTCTGCAATGCTGCTTGATTGATTGATTGATTGATTGATTTTGTAATTTCATCTTAACCATGACTGGTTTTGTTTTTGATGCTCTGGAGGGACATCTTGGCTGAAGCTAAGCAAAGATGGGGTGTGAAGTCAGAGGATAGCTGCCAGCCGACAGGCATTTGCATGAATCAGCAGGTGTGGGGGCCATGCATGTCTCTGGGTGAAGGAAAAGGAAGGAGGTTGGTTCAAAGGAAGCTTGGAGCAAAGACAAGAGCATGATAATGGAGAGCGAGTTGGTGTCTCTTTGTTAGGTGCTAGGCCTGAGTAAAAACTAGAGGGGAATTATCTTGTCCAACAGCAATCTTGAGCAGCTAGGAACACAAGTTGTTTTGCTTCAGGATCCAGGTGAGCCATCGGAACAGAGATAGAGGGGGAACATTTTCTCCAATTCCAGGGAGCACACAGCAATAGTGCTCAGAGCCTCTGGTAGAGCAGCAGTAGTGGCATTTGCTGTGCTAGAGTGATGTGTGGGGCGGGTGGGCAGGGGAGCAGCATAGAGCACAATAAAAGCAGCTCCAGAGTCTGCTGGGTCCAGAGGGAGGCAGGAAAGCAGAATCCTACAGAGGGTTAGGACAGATGAAGGGACTACCTCCACGTGACCAAGAATCGCACACCACTGCGAGTGAGGAGCTGGACAGCTAAAGCAGACTGGTTACCTGGGCCCCTGTGGAGTCTTAGAGATGACTGGAAGGCATGGGAGTGGCAGGGAAGAGGGATGGGGTCCTGCAGTGCTGCAGAGGTGATAGGTAGTAAAATTGAGGCATTTAAAATTATTCATGACTCCACAATGAAGAAGACGAGGGATATCCAGGTCACAATAATAACAGATAACTCTAGTGGATAATATGCCAGGCACTGCACTGAGTGATTTCATTCATGTATTTATTCATGTACTTATTCATTCGTTCATTCAGTAGATATTCATGGTGTGTCTACTATGTACCAGGCTCTGTTCTGCTTGCTGGGGACACGTCAGTGTGTAAAGCACAAAGATCATGGCCCTCACGTAGTTTATATTCTAGCAATAGAAGATGGATTGCAAATAATAAATAAATACATTGTTTTGCATATAAAGAGGTGGTAAATGCTATGGAAAGAAAAGAAATCAAAGCAGGGGGTCGCTGGAGCAGCTGGAGGAGGGTGCAGAACTAATTAGGGTAGTCAAAAGAGAGCTCATGGAAGAGAGGACGTGGAAGCCAAGACTTGCAGCGGTGAGCCATTGGGCATCTGGAGGGGAGTAGTGGAAGCAAAGAAAAGAGCTGGTGCAAAGGCCCTGTGGTGGACACTTGCTTGATGAATTTAAGGAATGGCCAGGAGGTTGACGTAGCTGAAAAAGGAGTACGCAGGGGGATGGTATCATAGGATATAAGCTCAGAGAAGAATGGGAGGCCCAGATCATGTAAGACTTAATATATGCTTAATCCTCACAATAGAACTGAACTAGATGATGGGGATCCCTGGGTGGCTCAGCAGTTTAATGCCTGCCTTTGGCCCAGGGTGTGATCCTGGAGTCCCAGGATTGAGTCCCACATCAGGCTCCCTGCATGGAGCTTGCTTCTCCCTCTGCCTTTGTCTCTGCCTCTCTCTCTCTCTCTCTCTCTCATGAATAAATAAAATCTCAAAAAAAAATAAAAAAGAACTGAACTAGATGTTACTATCCCCATTTTACAGATAAGAAGATGGAGGTTCAGAGAATAAGTAATCTACTCACATGTATATAGCACATAGGTGAAGCAGATCTAACATGATGCATTTTCCAGTACGTTGCATGATTACCTCTTCGAGGCCCCAGTTGTATATCTATCCATATGCACAATTTAAAATTAATATCTTATGGTTTACTGAACTATTCTGCATAACCAAAACACATAAACATTACACACACTCTCTTAGATCAAATTTCCAGAGCCACATTTCATTTATAAGCACTCCTAGTGGTCAGGATTTTTTTTTTTCTCAGAAAACTCTGAAAGTGACTCAAGCCAGTATGAAAGCAAGAGCATATTCTCTGCACCACAGGACATATGGAGAGTGGGGACAGATCCGAATGTACAGGATGTCAGCCTGTATAACAGAAATTGTCACTGGCAACCACCAGGTCACGTGAAACAAAAAGCTGTCCAGTAAAAAGCCAAAATTCTACTTCCTGTGACATCGTTTCATCATGTAATTGTATATATCTCAAAGTAGAAATGAGCGCACACAAATCATCCACCTTCTCCTCTGCTGTTTGTATAACAAATGATACTGCATCACATATTCATTCATTCAAAGATTACCGAGTACACTCTGATGTCCTGAAAAGAGAATGGCCTTTGGAATTGAATCGCCCTGGCCTGGAATCCTGGCTGCTCCCACCAGCACTAGGGCCCTTACATGAGGTTATTCAGCCTCTCAAGACTTAGATTTCTCATTTGTAAACAGAGACTTAAAAATCTCTGCTTTGTAAAGTCCCCAGCATAGTATGTTATGTAGCATATGATAAATGGCTGCTGCTATTTTGATTACATGCTTCTGGAAGAAGGAATGGTTCTGCAGGTAGATGGGGGAAAGGATGCAGATCACGCAGAGAAAATAGTGCTACGAATTGATGAAGGCATGAAACAGCCCATAACTATAATAAAAACCAAGAATAATGATAACAAATATTACTACCAATTGTAGCTCCGAACACAGGCATCTTGTCTTCGAATCTTCCACAGCAACCTAAGAGGTAGGGATGAATATTATTCCCATTTTATAGACAAGAAAGCTGAAGTTTAAAGATGCTTAGTGATAAAACTGGTCACTAGTACAAACTGTGGTTCAGAATAGTTTAGGGCAATGCAGAGGTCTCCACACTCTCAGATTTTTTATGAATCAACTTATTAGTTATCCATTGCTACTTAACAAATTATCCCAAAACTTAGTGGCTTGAAACAGTAAACATTATCTCACACAGTTTCCATGGGTCAAGAATCTGGGAAGCTCTGCTAGAAGTCTCATAAGTGGTTACAGACAGATGTCAGCAGGTATTTCCATCATTTGTGAACGAACATTCTTGAGGGCTTGACGAGACTGGGGGATCCAGTTCCAAGATGGTGCACTGATGTGGATCGGGGGAGTTGGCACTGACTGGTGGCTGGAGACCTCAGGTCTTCACCACACACACTTCTCCATAGGGCTGCTTGCCGTGTCCTCACGACATTGCAGCTGTCTTTTCCCAGAGCGAATGACCCAAGAGAACATAAGAGGATGTTGTGATGTTTTATTATATAGCCTTGGAAGTCATACACTGTCATCTACTGAATATCCTGTTGATTTCACAAAATAAGGCTTCAGAAGTTGGGATAATTAGCTTGGATTTTATTCTACATGGGAGGGAGGCCATCAAAGTCTTTTAAACAAGAAATGAAGGCAGCCTGGGTGGCTCAGGGGTTTAGCGCCACCTTCAACCCAGGGCGTGATCCTGGAGACCTGGGATCGAGTCCCACATTGGGTTTCCTGCATGGAGCCTGCTTCTCCCTCTGCCTCTGTGTGTGTGTGTGTGTGTGTGTCTCATGAATAAATAAATAAAATTTTAAAAAAAATAAACAAATAAAATAAATAAACAAGGAATGATATGGTCTGCTCATAGTTTTAAGATCATCCTGGATACCAAAGGGAGAATGGATTGAAGTCAAATGTAAGCAAAAGCTGCAGTATTTAAGTTTAGATTTAATGGCAGGATGGTGTTGGATGTTTTCAAGTTAGTGTTGAAGAATTTGCTGGTGGATTAGATGTAGATACTTAGAGAAAGTAAAAAAAAATAGAATAAAGCTTAGATTTGGGGCTTGAGCAATCGGTAGATGGTATGGACTCAAGAGAACTAGGTGTGGAGTGGAGACAATAATCAAGTTTATTGGCCATATTAAGTTTTTATACATCCAAGAAGAGAAATTAAGTAGGCAGTTGGGTAAAGAAGTCTAGCGTGGGGTTCTCAATCACTTGTAGAGTAAAAACTGGTGCCTGAGTCCCACCCCAGAGCTTCTGACTGATTGCTCTAGGGTGTGGTCTGGATATCGGGATTCTTAAAAATATCCCTCAGATGATTCTCATGTGTAGGAACCTTGGAGACCCACTGACCTAGAGTTTTGGGGAGACGTCAGTTGAACTTGGGCTGTCTTCAGAGTGTAGGTGCTACCTAAAGTCAAGGACCTGATTGAGATTCTTTGGAGAGATAGAAACTAGAGAAGAGAAGGCCAAGGTCCAAACCCAGGGGCACCCTGAAACCTCAACATTTGGAGGCTGAGTAGGAGCCTGAGACGCAGCCACCAGCATCTAACTCGGGCATTGGGTACCTATAAGGCAGGTGCTAACCTGGTCATTCTCCTCCCTCTGACTTTTCTGGGGTTCTTGTCCAGCAATAGACAGTATTCTCTACAGCCTTTCCCTCTGTCAACTCTTTGGCTGCTGCAAAGGGCCACTTCAAGTCCCTGGTCAGTGTATGCAAAGCGATTCATTTAGCAGCTGTTCCTCCTTCTGATGGTTTGTTGCAAGACATATTATTCCACATTTGTCTGCATTAAACTGCATTTTATCACCCATTATCCCAAGTCCTTCAATGATCTGGGCCCCTTTGCGTTTGATTGCGAGGCTCCATGATTTGTGGTGCCTGCAAAAGCTGTCATTTGCAAATTTGAAATCCTTCCTGCAGGGCCATTAGGTGGGTCATTAGCATCAATAACACAGAGAAGCTGTACCTGGCGGTTTTGCAGAAACAGGAAGAGACACAATGGACTGCATGTGGGTTTGTTTGTTTTCTTTGCCTGAAAGACACAGTGATGCCCTAGCATCCTCTCCCCACCCCCACCCCAGAGCTTCCTCTCCTGTCCTGCCACTGACAGGAGAGGATCTCCAGTGATTTGTAAACTCCAACTCTGACTCTTCGCATCATCCTCTCTGGCATCTGTAGCCTCCAGACATCTCAATAATTTAATAAACCGCTCACAACAGCACGCCTCTGGCTATCTCTAATCAAGCTGGGCGTGTTTTCCAACCATCTCTTGCCTAATTATAAGGGACGTTTTTGGAGATCAAACATACATTTGCATTTTCAGTTGTGCAAGTCTCCACTGGGCCATATCTGGTAAACATGTCACTCCTCATACCCTTCTTGGATTCACCTTTGACCTCCACCCGAGACCCAAAGGGGTTTTTAAGTGGGTGTTGCCCATCTAACTTGCAGAGAAATTCAAGGCCAAAGGTGGTATTCAGACACAGGAACCCAACCCTCCCTACATCCCACCTACCTCCCATCCCAGATGCCTAGACATCTCTTTCTGTGCTCCTTTTAATGAGATTTTATTTCATTATTTTCAGGTTACACATTTTAATATTTTAAGGCATCATAAATCCTTCTTGGAGACCTGAGAAATAATTAATCAAAGATCCCATTTATTTTCTTCACAAACACTTAGAGCACACCTACTCTGGGCCAGGCAGTGGGCCCTAAAGAGCAGGGGACACAGAGGCATGAAGAGGAGTTCGCAGTCCAGTGGTGAGCCAGTAATGCTAATGAAGACCATTGAGCTTTACATGTGTTTCTAAAATTCTATTTTTCTGAGGCCCACTCGAACATGTATCTTTCTTCCCCAGGTGTCTCAGCCATTTAAGCTGTTCTTCTCAACCCGATCAGTACCAGCTCCCATCACGGGGCCTTAAAGAACACATGGGCATGTACGAGTGGTCCCAAAGACTTGGGAAGGAGGCTAGCATTTAGTGCCAGCAGGCCTCTGATTGCCCTGCAGTGCTTGGGACCAGCCTTCACTAGCATGCTGTTCTGCACCCCACTGCTAAACCCTGAAAGAGGAGGTGCGTTCCTTTCCTGGGGCTGCTCTAACACATTATCACAAACTTCCTGGCTTAGAACAACACTAATTTATTGTCTTACAGTTCTAGGGGTCAGCAGTCCAAACTGGCTGGGGCGCCTAGGTGGCACAGTCAGTTGAGCATCCAACTCTTGGTTTGGGCTCAGGTGGTAATCTCAGGGTCATGAGATTGAGCCCCGAGTTGGGCTCCAAGCTCACCACAGATTCTGCTTGAGATTGTCTCTTCCTCATCCTCTGCCCCTCCCATTCCTGCTTTCTTTCTCCCTCTAAAATAAATAAATAAAAATATTTAAAACAAAAAAAAGAAGTCCAAATTGATTTCACTGGGTAAAATAAAGGTCTTGGTCGGGCTACATGCCTTCTGGAGGCTCTGGGGGAAGAATGTATCTTCAAAGCCAGCAATGGCCTGTTGAATCATTCTCGCACTGGATGGCTCCAGCCCCTGCTTCCCACATCCCATCCCCTCTTTTCTTCTCCCTCATCCCTCTTTCACTTACAAGGACCCATGTGGTTACATTGATCTTACCTGGATAATCCAAGATACTGTGCTCATCTCAAAATCCTTCAGTTAATTACATCTGCTGAGTCTCTTTTTCCATGTAAGGTAACATATTTGAAGATTTCAGGGATCAGAACATGGACATCTCTGGGAGCATCTAGTCTCCCTGCAACAGGCTGGGTGGGGGGAACCCATGTTTAGGTGTCTCTAGGTGCATTGACCACCGCAGCCACTAGGGGATGACCTCACATGATGTAGGCAACACAACTATCCCCGCTAAAGGGGTGGCCTGCTTAATACTCTGCTATCCAGGTGAATCCCATGGCCCGATTGCTGCCGTATAGCAGGAGTACACAATATATGTACACATCCCCTTAGAGGGCAGCCTCCACTGATGCGCACCCTTGTGCGTTAATCTGTCAATTCAGGTGTGAATCCCTTGTCCTCATGTTGACCACACCATGGGGAGTGATCCTAAGATGAGGAGAAAAGATCCAGACTTTTACAAAGGCTTTACACAAAATAGGAACTGGTGAGGCGGATAATCGGGCATCCACTTAATCAGAACTCCATCACAGTAAGATCTCACAGACGGCTTTTCCGTTTCACATCTGGTACCTCATTCGATCCACGTAGTGATTCTCAGGGCAGTTGGAGCAAGTATTACTTTTTATCACCATTTTACAGATGAAAAAACTGTGACCAGGAGAGCTTTAGTAACTTGCCCGAGGTCACAACTAATAAACTGCAATGCAGTAGCTTAGGTCCTCTGACACCAGTCACAGGCTTTGTCCTCCTCACTACACCAGCTCTCAAAGCTCTAAGGAACCAATATGCAAAGCAGAGACAAATTTTAAGCCTGTCTTGTCTGAGTCCTAATTGAATTTGTCATTTCCAAGGAGGCAGCACGAAGCCACAAAAAGTCTTTAGAATTGGGGTCAGACAAAGCCTGGTTTCCATATCTCTAACTTTGAGATGATAAATGACAGTGTTCCCCAAACTAACCTAATCATTTGGAAACCCCCTATCATTAGAAGATGCTGTTTAAAAATACAGATTTCCTTCTTTTCCCAGAGAGTCAGATTCAGAAGGCCTAAGGGTGAGACTCACATCGCAGGATTTGTAATAAGCATAACTGGTGGTTCTTACAAGCAAACAAGCTTGGAAGTAATCATTCCAAAGGATTTCTATGTGAATTAAATGAGATGTGTGTGACAATATCAAGCACCTGGCACAGAGTTGCCCTTCATAAACATTAGGTTTCCTCTCTTCTCCCAAACCGCATCAGGGATTCTTTCCATTTCTTTACTTTTTGATTATTGGTGTCAAGAAGACAAGATCCCATGGGGCGCCTGGATGGCTCAGTTGGTTAAGTGTCTAACACTTAATTTCAGCTCAGGTCATGATTTCAGGGTCGTGAGATTGAGCCCCATGCCCAGCGTGGAGCCTGCTTAAGATTCTCTCCCTCTCCTTCTTCCCCTGTCCCTCCTCCCCCCAGAAAGAAAGAAAAAAAACAAGATCCTGCTTCCATTGCAAATATTCTAGAATTTTCTTAGAGAATATGGCCTTGGGGGCAGCAGGGGGAGTCTTTGGGTGGTGGTAATAACTGATCATTTAAGCGAGAACCCACTAAGTTTATTGAATTCCCTTGAATAAGTGTATTTCACCATCCCCTTTCACCTTAATCCAGACAGCGGAAGTATCTAACCCAATGCATTTATTTTACTTATCTGCTGATTTATAAATCCCACCTTCTGCCTTGAGCCCTGAGTACATTACACTCATATAAACAGTGCACCCCACATAATCAGTCTTGTCACCAAACCATATCCCCTGAGATAAATCCGGCCTCCCCACAGTGGCAAGGGTTCATTTTGCCAGCAGGTTTAACCTGTGCCTTGGTCCAATTCTCAGAATAAGCACCAGCATAAATCCCCCCAGCCTCGCATCTTATCAGTTCAGCTGCCCGACCACATGTTTCCCAGAGACCCAATGGCAGGCCCTGTCTAGAAAATGAATGACTGCTTGGTGGTCAGAGTTTCAAGAACCTTCTTCCCCAGATGAGATTCTGCAAAACAAGTTGTACAGGCCTGGGAAACAGGCACTGTGCCTCGTTTCTGTCTGTCTCCAGGACCTGGTGCATTGAGTGAAAACATACTGTGATTGGCATTTATAAACTATAGGGTTTGGAGGTTTATGGTCAGAATTTTCACTTAGACACCAAAACAAAGCAATCCCACATTTCTCCCTTCATCCAAAATAGCCACTATTTCTTTTTCCCCCTCCTTAAATCAGTGATTCTCAAACCAAGGGCAGTTTCGCCTCCCTGGGAACATTTGGCAATGCCTGGAGATAATTTTGGTTGTCTGGGTAGGAGATGCTACTGATATCTAGTGCATAGATGCCAGGGATGCTGAGAAACAGCCTACCATGCACAAGATGGCCCCCACGACAAAAAATTATTGAGCCCAAAACCTCAGTAGTGCTGACGGTGAGAAATCTGCTTTATACCTATAAATGACATTCTTGGCTAAAACTGTTTCTTTGATTTTGCCAACTGGCCAATAGTGGCACCATTAGCAACAGAAATCGGTGTTCGCTCATCGAAACAGAGAGAGAAGGAAACACAGTTCCTAGGCACTGCTGCAGCCCCCAGTATTATACTAAGCCTGCCCCATGGAATATCTTCATCAACTTTTACAAAACTCCTTCACCATATTCATTTTGCAAGTCAGGTAACTAAGGCTTAGAAAATTGAAATAACTTGCCCAGGATCACCAGCCAAGAAGAGGAAGCAGAAATCATACCCAGCTCTTCCTGACTCCAAACCCAGCAATCTGGCCACCATGCAGATGATGGCTGAAAGAGAGTGGTGATGGATAAATGGTCTTGAAAGAAAGACCTCTTTCCCTACACATAGATTCTCTTGGAATTTAATTTGTACATTAGACTGGCATTCTGGCTCTTCTGGAGTGCGGGGAGGGTAGGGGGTGGGTATGGAAGACTTCCACTCCAATGGCCAAGCATTAGCATCAGAATACTCTCCAGCCTGATCTCCATTCACCAGCGTCCAAGCAGGATGCATTCTCTTTATTCCATCTTTTCATTCCTCAACCCTTGGCCATTCTGCACCACAGAAGAGTCCCCAGCCTAACTCTGTTAATGGGGTGCTTTCAGCATTTAGGAGAAATCAGTTCGACATTGCCAAGAACTACTATCCTCTGCATCTCACTGAAAATCTGTTTAGTTTCCCTGGCCCTGGACAGTAAATGTCAGTAAATATTCACCAATTATTATGACAACCCAAAACACCTGGATACATTTCTGAACACTCCCTGAAGGAGAGTGTCCCTCCTCGACTTTGGGAACTACTAGGTGCCAAATCCTCACATTTAATTCATATTATGCTTAGCCTTTATTGTTGTTCACACATACACACACACAGAGTTCACCAGATGCTTGCCTGGCCTCTATCTTCCCAGAGTTGGGAATGGGTTTCTTTGTACCAGGCCATGTTTCTTTCCCATTCAGAGGGTAAGCTTTAAGGATGTTTCCACATTGGTTGCCCGGACAGTAGCCTGGTTTATTCCTGGTTTTAACACTGACCTGCTATCACACGCCCTGTGTTTCCCACTTCCAGGATTTTGTATCTAGTGGATTTTTTTTTTCTTCCCAAAAGGCTGCCATTCAGATTCTGGCCAAGACACTCAAATGCCCTTCCTCCTTAAAACTTCTCTCAAAAAAAAAACAAAAACAAAAAAAAAACCAAAAAAAAAAAAACTTCTCTCAATGGATCCAGCAGGAAATAGTCAGTCTCTTCCTCTCTCTTGAAATCCCTTATTATTTTATGATAGGGATAAACAAACTTCCCATAAAAGGCCAGAGAGTGAATATTTTAGGTTTTGTGGGCCATATGTTTTCAGTTGCAAATACTCGACTCTGTCATTGTAGTAAGAAAGCAGTCATAGACAATAAGTAAAGGAATGGGAGCATCTGTGTTCCAATGAAACATGATTTATGGGCACTAAAATTTGTATTTTATATAATTTTCAGATGTCATAAAAGTGCATTCTTCCTTTACTTTCCATTTAAAAGTGTATAACCTTCCTTAATTCATGGGCCATGCAAAAACAGGCAGCCAACCAGATGGGGCCCACAGGCCCTAGTTTGCTGAACCCCACTTTATACCATCACTCTGTTATCATAGTCTAGCTCCTTGCTGTGTCAAGCGGGGGTCCTCAGACCAGAAGTGTGGATTTCACCTCATTACTCTGAGAAATGCAGAATCTCAGGCCCTGCCCCAGACACAGTGAATCAGATCTGCATTTTAACAAGATCCAAGTGATCCATGTTCACAATACAGTCTGACACGCGCCACTCTGGCTTGTTTAATAATTGTTTGTGTCTTCATCTCCCCTTCAATCCTCAACAGATAGTAAATTCTTTGAGGGGGGGAGAGTGACTAGGTCACGTATATCTTTGATTCCTTACAGTACACAAAAAAAGAGTGCAATTGTTTTTGAAGGTGAATGAATTCGTATGTGAATTAATGGATTGGGAGTCACCTCCCAGCACATAGCTCTTAGTCTGTAGACTGTCCTGTCCCTCTTTCCTTCATTCCTTGATTATGAGACTCTCCCAAAAGCTCAGTTTCCTATTTTCTAACTAATCCATTAGGGAAGAAGAGGGCTTATTGTACCTAAGACTTTGCTTTGCTAATTAAGATAAAGAGAGAGACAGGAACTTGGAGGAGACTTCAGATCATCCCAAATTGTTTAATGGAGAAAAACTGCCAATTTTATGCTCCTGAATCTTTCTCTCAGGAGGGCTTGCCTACATGCATTTCCTTCACATTTTTCTCCTGACTGCACTAAACCTTGCCCATGGCCCTGTCTTAGATGCTCACCTGTCTTGGAAACAGCTGAGTTGTTAACAGCTTTCACAGTTCCTGATTCTTACCTGAAATCCTTGCACCAGCAAGGCCAAATTTATGGCCATGTACACCTGCCAGAGAGCCATACATCCCTCACTGGAGTTCCCTGCACAGACTGAGGGATTTTTAGCTATAGCAAGGAGCAACAGAAATAAAATATCTTTCTAAAAAAAAAGGGTATTTTTCCATCCTTTTGTGCTTTCAGGAATACCTAAACCAACTATTCAAGCTCAACCTTTCATTTTCTTATTGTTTTTTAAATGTCTAGATGTATTTTTTATTCATTTTTTAATTTCAGTATCATTAAATTAACCATTTTAAAGTGGACAATTCTGTGGCTTTCAGTACAACAAAATTGTGCAGCCACCACCTTCATCTAGTTCCAAAACATTTTGTCATCCCCCCCCCCAAAAAAATATCATACTTATTAAAATAGTCACTTCTCATGTTTACCCCCATCCCCAGCCGCTGGCTACCACCCATCTGCTTTCTATCTATGGGTCTGCCTATTTTGGATATTGCACATAAAAGGAATTGTACAATATATAACTATTGGTGTCTGGCTTCTTTCACTCAGCATAAGGTTTTTGAGGCCCATTCCTGTTGTAGCATGTATGGGTGTTTTATTCCTTTTTATGACTGATTGATACTCCACTGTAGGGGTAGACCATAATTTCTTTATCCATTCGTCCATTGACAGACATGTGGATCATCTCCACCTTTTGTCTGTTGTGAATAGTGTGGCTATAAATATGCATGCACAAGTTTTTGTTTGAGTACCTATTTTCAGTTCTTTTGGATCTATACTTAGGAGTAGAATTGCTGAGTTAAATGATAATTGTATGTTTAACTTTTTAAGGAACAACCAAACTGTCTTTTCTATATTTTTAAATTGAGCACTTACCCTTACCAGGCACTGAATTTAAGAGCTCACAAGAGAGTGCACTTGAACAAAAACCATCTAGAGACAGGAAATGTCCAGAGGGTTGCAGTACTTCCAGAAGCTTTTAGGGATCCATGACAGGTGCTTCTCTCTCGTTCTCTCTACCCTACCATAACCATCTGCCTCTCTCTATGTATTTCCTTTTTATTATTATTAAAAGGAGAGGTAGAGAAGGAGGACAGAAGCACCATGGAGAGTTCCCACATATACCATCAGCAAGATCAATTACAATAATACACTCTATTTATCAGATGCATATTCCAGGTAGTAGAGATTATTAACCCATTTTGCAGGCAATATGTTGACAACTTCAAGAATTAAGAAACAGGTTCAAGTTCAAGTGGAAGTTTTGAATCCTGGTCTGTCTGACGATAAAATGCATGGTCTCAACACTCCACTACATTGCCACTTCTTGATCAGCAGAGATGTGAAGGGCTTAACACAAACACCAAATATCACACATCAGTGCTGCCATTGGCTATCAGGGAATCACAGAGGGCTAACCCGGGGCATTTGACTCCTCTGTAGACCAATCATCACACTTGCAGGTTGGCATGGGCACTGAAGAAGAGCACAGTGTCTGGAATTTTTTTTAAGACTTTATTTATTTATTATTCGTGAGAGACACACAGAGAAAGAGGCAGAGACATAGGCAGAGGGAGAAAGGAGGCTTCCTGCGGGGAACTTGATGCAGGACCCAATCCCAAGACCCCAGGAGCATGACCTGAGCCAAAGGCAGGGCTTTGGCTTTGGCACTGAGGTGCCCCATCTCTAGAATTATTAAGAAGAGCCTGGCTTATTTCTGCAGAGGCCAATTGACAGTCACTGGTAACATGGGGCCAAGGTGGATTCCATGCAGCACTGCCCAGAATAATCTAGTAGTATTATTGTAAATGAAGTGGTGTACACACAATCTACTCAAAGTGGAGAGGATTACAAATGATTGATCTTATATAAATTAGAGCAGACTCAAAACTGTCCCTAAAGCAGTATCTCCCTCACTCACTTTGCTGCCGGAAGGTTTTCCAATGTGAGAGGAAAGAGGGTGGCTGGAAGTCTGCACCTAGCTCTGTCTCAGCATTTCTCAAACCTGAGAAATCATAAGAATAACCCAGACAGCTTCTTCAGTACAGATGCCTGGGTTATACTCCTCAAGATGCTGATACAGTATAGTCTGGGCAGGGTCCCAGGTTCTGCATTTCCAACAAGCTCCTAGGTGATGAGAATGCTGGATGAGGCCGCTTGTGGCATATGGTTAAGGTGGGAGAGAGAGTAAGAGCAAAGGAGAGAGTGAGAAGGACAATGTGACAGATCCATAAAGACTGCTTGGATTCCTCCAGCCCCTCTGGTATCCTGTCTCTAGAGATTTATTGTCCAAGTGCACTGTGCAAGATCAACCCCAAATGATCTCACTCAATGCCAGGAACAGGTAAGTGCTGTTTAAAAATGTAGGAAAACAATTTGGCAGGCCCTCAAAAGGATCAACATAAAATTGCCATATAACCCAGAAATTCCACTTCTAGGTATATATCTAGAACTGAAAATGGTACTCAAACAAACATGAAGAGTACATGTTCATAGATTCCACCTTAAGTAGCACTGGTGAAACTTATTTGTGCCAAAACCCCAATAACCAGCCTTCATTACTCACTTACCATTACTAGTTAGGGGAGCTGAAAGTGATTGTGGTTTTTATGTCCTGACAAGATATCTGTGGGTCTTTCTCCAAAGGCAGAGCATTCCCATGGGAGTGTGTATCACAGGTGAATGCCATGCATGTGTCCAAGGAAGAGAAAATTTTAGAACCCCTGATCCAGAGAACTGGTAGATTTTAGAGAGTCCCGGATCCCATTTACATTGCTCAGGCCACACAGGAATAACAACAATTATGCTAATTACGTGAACCATACTCCTGCAAACCCCATGGCAAGTCAGGAGTATGTGCTTACAATACAGGGGTCCGCCAGGTATCCCTCCCCGGCATCCGCCTCCATAATGGGCTCCTCTGCAAAGCTACACACTTCCTCTCCTTGCCTATTCAGAGCATGTCTCATAAAGGAGCACACAGCCTCCTTGAGATGGTTCTCTGTTTATTTAAGGCAACTGGGGGGCAAGAGACTGTGTGCTAAAGATGAAATGGGAGCCGTTTTAATTCTGTGTTAATGACAGCAGAGCAATTTTCTTACAGGAAATAACTAGTTACCTTAATCATTTTAAGTAGTTATTAGCAGCAGCCTAAAAAGGATGGCTATGCTTATCAGAATACACACACAAAGGGAATGAAGACATGAATAACGAGACCTTAAACAGATTTCTGGCATCTTCCTTCTGGGTGGTATTAAATGGTATTAATCTTTTTAACTGACTTCAATCCTGAGACCACAACCGTGTGATAAAATGTTAAGTGAAGTGCTGGAAATAGAGGTGGTCCCACCAGATTTATTGTGCCAATTTACCAACAGCAGAGTGTGCACCACTGCTGTGAGGAAGGCCATAGAAAAGAAAGAATGACAGGTAGATGTATGGATTAATTAATAAAATGCAGATAATAGCATCTTTCTCAATATTAATACTTCTTCAGAGGCTGCTCTATATATGTCTCTGAAAAAGAAAAAAGCTACAATATATTGTTTGTTGTTTCATCCCACCCCACCCCCCAAGATAACCATCAGAGTTTGGAAAATGAATAAAACTCAGGCAACTTATCCAGACTATAGCCATGCAATAAAAAAGAAAAAGTAACTGCAAAAAGAAGGATAAAGTGCTTGTTCATGGGTTTTACAGTTTTAAGACATGTCAAGTAATTCTTTTTTCCTAAGTAAGAGGATGATTTTTCTTCCCTGCGGTGGTTGTACTTGGTGAGAGGAATCAGCTTGATCAATTTGGGAAAATCATCCATATCAACAAAGTGTATTTAGTGCCTATGATACAACGGACTGTGCTAGATCCTGGGCAGTCGCTTTCTAGAAAACTTGGGGGATGTTCCGATGAACAATCATTGTAATGTGAAGCAGTAAAAGCTTACTAGCGGTAGGTTGTAGGTATGAAGGTGGCTCAGAAGCACATGGGAGCATTGCTACCTGGAAGGTGAAGCCTCAGTAGGGTTTCAAGGGATGAGTAAGAGTCTGCCAGATGAACACAGGAGTGAAGGACATTTAGGTGGAGGGAAAGGCATAGTTAAAGATACACATGTGCAAATAGTTGGGTCTGTCCATGAAGCTTCAGTGACTTGGGGTGACTGACGTGCGTGGTTTGACAAGAAAGTGAAATCTGGAGGTCATGAAGTGCCTCTCAGGTCATAGAAAAGGGCTTGGATGCACAGAAGAGTTTTCTAAGCAGGGAAGTTAAGGGTCTACACTTGGAGCCATCACAGGGGCCCTGTGCAGAGACTGGATTGGAAGCCACAAGGCCACTTAGGAGGTTGTGGAACATTCCAGGTAAGATTAGGTGAGACCCTGAACTGTGGTAGTGGCACTGAGACTGGGGATGGGGACAGTTGCCAGAAGTATTAGAAAGATCTCTGAAATGCAAAGGATGTGGTGACTAACAGGCTCCCGGGAGTAAGGAACACAGTAGAGTCTTCCTGGGCATCCAAGTTCATAAACGCAGTGCTGGGTAGATGGTGACATTGTTAGAGTGGATTCAGGAGAGGCAGATCCAGAAGGAGGTTTGGTGGCAGGACCCCAAATGTGGCTGAGATTTGGAGTATAAAATTCGTTGTGAAAGCTTGATGTCTCCCTTGCTGAGACACCACAATTGGCCACCACTATTTGGGGCAGCTCTATGTATGGGAGTATATGTATGGGACTGCTTTGAGTTAGCTTTGGATCTCGGCCATCTGGTCTTCAGGGATCCTGCTTTCCAAATACCAAATAAGGGAAATGAGTATGTGAGACTCCAGGGCAGTGCCTGGGAAGCTAAGTTCATTTATCCCTGCTCTATGCAGCTCTGTATCCAAGGTCCCAGAAAGCCACGAATGGCCCTTTCTGGCACCCACACAATTCAATAGGCCTTAGGGCCAACCACAAGCCTGTCGACCTCAGAATGACCAGCGAGAAAGATACGTGTTTTGTGTCAGCCCAAGACAGAGTTAAGAGTCTCCAGCTCCAGCAGGCCTGAGGGCAGGCCTCCTCTCCTGCAAAGCTTTCAGGAATTCCTCACCAGAAAGTAGCCAGCCCTTGGGGAGCTTATTCCAGCTATTGAGGGAGGAGACTGGGAGGGCAAGGGGTCTGGCCACTGGAATTCATTTCTGTTCAATTCAGCCTCACTGAGCAGAGTTGGGTAAATAACCCTGGCAGAGGAATTGGAAAATGAGCTTTCTTTGAATTGCTGTGGCCCTTCCTGAGGCTGAGGAGAGGACTTTGGGAAAAATACAGGATATCTGGGGTCCACTTAGGCTGTGATCCCATGTACACTAGCAATGAGCCATGATAATGGTAGCAGTTGTAGCAGGGTGTGTAGGTGTGTGCATGTGAGTACATGTATTGGGGGGGGAAGAGTCAGTAAGGAAAGTGAGGTGGGAGGATAAATTAGAATTCTCCAGTGCCCATTGCCTGTCTGGCATGCATAAGTGTTTTACATGCATTAACTTATATAATCCTTAAAATGATTAGAAAAATAAGTAGTATTATTCCCATCTTAAATTTAGGTGAAGAAATTCAAGTTCAGGGCAGCCCAGGTGGCTCAGCAGTTTAGCGCTGCCTTCAGCCCAGGGCCTGATCCTGGAGACCTGGGATCGAGTCCCGCATCGGGGTCCCTGCGTGGAGCCTGCTTCTCCCTCTGCCTGTGTCTCTGATTATCTCTCTCTCTCTGTGTCTCTCATGAATAAATAAATTTTTAAAATTTAAAAAAGAAAGTCACAGAGTTAGTGCCAGGGCCAGGGTCAGATTTCCAGCTCTTTCCACTACATAGAGGCTAAGGAGGAATTGCCACAAGGACACAAAAATTTATTACTTAAAGCAGAGAAGAATCCACTTTTAGTACTATGAAAATTCCAAAAAAACAAAGAGAACAAATCCAGAGAGGAAAATTCAGAAAGCCAGCACGGAGAAGATGGCAATTAGGAGGGGCTTTCACTCTCTAGAAAACAGGAAAAAAAGAAAAAAAGCCATTCCAGGAGGGGACAGACAGCTTGAGCACAGTCCAAACACTGTGGAACTATAAGGCCCATGCTTATGCCTTCTTTCAAAGAAGAAGGGACCCCTTAAACTAGAAGTTGAGTGTCATAGAGAAGTAGGCAAGCCAAAGCCAGACACTCAGGATCTGGCGGTGAAGGGCACTGAGGGCCAACCAAGGGTGAGGCGGTGGGGGGGTCCAGAGGTGGGGAGGAGGAGGCAGCCTCCAAGAGGCTGGAAGCCAGAACTTACAGAGGAAGGGTTAGTGGTGTGCCTGGGGTGGCTCCTACTTCCTGCTCGCAGCTGACTAACGCACCAAGACAGCTCCTGTGCCAGCCAGTTCACATGCATGGCCTCACCTCAGCCAGCAGGGAGAGGAGCATGGGGGAGAACAGACTCCTGTGCCTCTTTCTCAGCAGCCAGCCCTAGGTGAAACCCTCCAGTGCTCGAGGCCTTCACTCCAAAGGGATCCATTTCTTCAGCCAGTCCCTCAGTCTGCTTGACCATCCAAGTCCCAAGGCATTTTCATCCACCTAGGGGCCATAGAGCTGAGTCGGCTGCATGTAGTCTTTGGCATCAGGCACCAGCCCTTATTCTATCCATGAAAAGCTGAGCATCCTGCACATATTCCTTAACATCTCTCTGACTTACCTGTAATTTGGAGGTAATGGTGAGGTCCTCACGCATGACATCTTTGTGCAGATTGAAAGAGGCCATGCATGTGAACTGGCTGGCACAGGCCTGGTTCCCACAGAGCTCGATAATATTCACTGGTGTTGTGTTTGTAGCTGCTGTTACTCGTTGTGGTTGTAAAACATGGAAGCCTGGGGGTAGCGCGGACACAACAGGTAGAGCCAAAGAAAAGCAGAGCTGGGATGGAGCTCAGAAATCATTCAGCCCCTCACCAAGGCCCAGCAGAAGAAGGAGACTTCCCCAGGTTCACACATGAGTTGGGGTCCCAGAGGTTCAGCCAGGGAGGCCCTAAGCAGGCAAAGCAACTGTGCTAGTCAATCCCAGAGAAGCAGAGGCTGCTCCTGTGGCCCACAGGCCAGGTTTGACTCACAGCTCCACCACTTACCACCAAGGGGGCCTCAAGCAAGTCATTCTGCCTCCCAGACCTCAGTCTCCATGTCTGTTAAGTGGGAACAGCTGTTCCTGCCACTACATCTGTTACAGGAATTGAATGAGATAATATCTATAGGGCATTCCAGACCCTGCTAGCCTGTGGAAAATGCTCGCATGTGGTGGCTCCTTTAATTTTTTTTACCTGATAATTAGGCAAGATGGGGATGGGTGGAGACAATTAGAGAGGCTATTGTAGATGAAAGAGCAACTTGAGCAAAAGTCTAGGGATGGGAAATAGACTGTGTTTGGGAAATAAGAAACCTGGATTCAAGTCTAGGATCTACCAGTTGCCAGCTGAGTGGCTTTGGGTCCATAGTAGGCTTCAAGGCTTCCTGACCTAATTCACAGCAGGGCTCTTATAGGAGTCCAATGAGGAAATGTACATGAAGATCCGTTGTAAATTATAAAGCTCTCCATGGACTGGGAACTGCTTGAGGCCATGACTTGGTTTCCATCTTGGAATCCCCAGCCCAGCACAGTTCCTGGCACAGAGTGGGTGCTATGTCTCTGAGGATGTAAACTGCACTGACCCCATTCCCCCTTGGGAATGTCCCAGACCCTAGTCATACAAGGGAATCAAACTTTCCCTTCTGGCTGACCTGATTCTGCTGGAAACAGTCTTTGCCCTGGCAAATGATAGAGATCCCAGATGGAGCCACAATTTGGGGCCAAACCCTTTGTAGAATGGTTGGACCTGGCTTACAGAATGGGAGGAAGAGGATGAAATGTGATCTGCCCCAGAGATATTAGGCCCATGATTTGCAAGTAAAGCCAAGGTATTCTCACATGCACAAAGATACTCTTGGAATGGATGTCGAAAGCTTAATATAGACTGCCCACGTGCCTCTTCCCAAACACCATCAGCAAAATGCTATCTCTGTTCCCCTCCAAGAGTATATTTTGGGAGCCTAGGACAAGGGCACCATCTGGGTTCCCTAGTCATATGGTGAGGGTTATTCTGCTTCCCTTCTTCTGTCTCCTCTTCCCCATGGTCAGCCCAAAGCCACCCCTCAGCAGCTGAATCAAAGGATCCTTCTATAAAACAAGACCCATCAGGAGAGGATGGAACTATCTGCACTCTGCAAAGAATTGACATTGATGACAATCAGACCATATAGGGGTGCGGCAAGAAGGGTATTGTGACCCAAAGTCATTTTGGCTTCACCCCTGAGACCCTGCCACCTTCATGGAGACATATAGCACAGACATGTACATGAGAACACCAAAATTACCGCTAATTTACAGATAAGGAAGCTGACTTTCCCAGCCATGACTCTCAGGGTGAGCAGTACCACCAATCCATACCCACCCTCCACACAACAAGTGTTTGTCCTGAAGGGGTCGTTTGAAAATGTGTGGGAGGCAATTAGGATTGTCACTATGGTTAGGCAGTACTACAAGCAATTAGCGGGAGGGGTACAAGTATTCTAACGGCCTTGGGATACATGGGGTGGTCACATACAATGAAGACTTGTCCAGAGCCAGTTGTCCACAGCTCTCTGACTATAAAACACTGCCTGGGTAGCAGAGGGAGGGCTGGATTCTAGGACTAGGTCACTCTGGCCAGTGAATCCATCAGCATCCATAATTTCTTCCTTCTTTTTCAATGTGGTATGTCTCTGTGGCTCCCTCCTCCCCGTGTGGCATGCAAGAACCCTCAAAACAGATCCCGCTGTCCTCTGGCATTTAGCTTCTTGTAAATTGCAGCAATAGCCTGGAATCAACATGGCCATCCATGCATCATTCAGATTAGATCCTGAATTATTGCTTTTGTACTTTTTCTTATAAGTAGTATTAGCTTTATTGGTTGTTAGGGTTTGGGGGATTGGGTAGTTTTTTTGTTTTTTGTTTTGTTTTTTGTTTTTTTTTCTATTTGTTTTACAGTGATTGACTGACCTTATTTCTTGGAATAAGCTAATACTTCTCTGCATCTGCCAAAAGTTGTTTTGTACTCATTACTCATCTTTTATAATCTTTCTGAATACTTTTCCTGATTTTTCAGAAGCTTGTCTAAGGGTGTCCTATTCCCTGTAATCTGAATTTTATATTGTTCTTTTAATTCTCTTTTTGTTTAGAAAAAAAAAATCACGAAATAATTTCCAGCATCCTTGAAGGTTAAAAAATTTAAGCAGGTATTCCAATTATTTTTAACTATCAAGCACCATGACGTGAGTTATGCTATTAAATTGGGGTGATCTGATTCCAGGGTTGGGAATGCCTGTCTTACTGAGAACCTAGAAGAGCCCAACACCATAGTGAGGAAAAGGGCAAACATTATATGGTCTCATTCATTTGGGGAATATAAATAATAGTGAAAGGGAATAGAAGGGAAGGGAGAAGAAATGGGTAGGAAATATCAGAAAGGGAGACAGAACATGAAGACTCCTAACTCTGGGAAACAAACTAGGGGTGGTGGAAGGGGAGGAGGGCTGGGGGTGGGGGTGACTGGGTGACGGGCACTGAGGGGGGCACTTGACGGGATGAGCACTGGGTGTTATTCTGTATGTTGGCAAACTGAACACCAGTAGAAAATAAATTTACTATTTAAAAATAAAGAAAAGTGCTATAGTGAAGAGTTTCCTATATTTACAGATTTCTCTTCATAGTTTTTGGTTCAGTGTTCCATGAGAAAAACAAATCTGATATTATCACCATTCTCTATCACTTCATACATAACCTTTCCTTGATCTTAAAACTTCTGATTACTTTCCATCTTTCTTAGGATAAAGGCAAAGTTCTTACTAGGATCTCCAAGACTGGGTATGAGTGCAGTCCCTACCTTTTTCTCCTAGGTCATCTTTCCTTCTAGGCTCCAGCCATTTCTACTTATGGCTGTGCCCCAGCCACAAAACCTTTGTACATGTGCTTCCTTCTGCCTCTGTTTTCATCTATCATCTCATGTCCAACACAATGCCTGATCCATGGAAGGTACAAATAAGTATTCACTGAAGGAACAAATGAATGAAAACATGGGAGTCCGTTCTTGGGTTTGGGATATTTTGTTTTGTGTGGGTTTGATTTGGTTTGGCTTAAACACTATCAAACCAGAGGTCACAGTTTGGCAGCCAGGAAGCCCAGAGATGGTTCCTGACTTGCACATAGGTATTCCTTGGCCCCCTTCTCTTATCAACCTCCCTGGCCCCCATTTGCAACCACAGGCTTACGCATGCTGCCTACTGCAACTTTCACTTCAACAGTTCACATAAGCTTTCATTTCAACATTTCAAATAAAAATATTTGGTTTCAGTTTTATGTGACTTAATTGATCTTGACAGAAGCTCAGGAGGCAACAGCCCACACCTCCCACCCATGCGCATTTTTTAGAAAAATCACAAAACCCTATCCTTGAAATCTCCATGTTTTCCAGATAAAGACCCTGGGGCTCAAAAGGAGCAGAAACCCACCCAACTACTGAGTGATGAACTGTCCTTTAAAATCCAGCCCCCTTGACTGTCAGCTGGGGGCTCTTTCTACTCTTCATCCCCAGAGTCAATCCACTGTGGATGGTGTTTATGTGTATTTAATGGTTTTGAAAGTGTGCATATCTAGTTAAGCATTACACTTTATGCAATTAATGTGTACAAAATAAAGCCGAGGCTTAGGAACATTTTATCCAAATTGCTCCACAGCTTGATTTACAAGAGGAGAAAAAAACACTCCTCTCTTATCAAATAGAGGTTGTGTTTCGATTTCCATTAATACGACAGGCAGGAGAGTACTTATCAAAAGTAACTCTTCTGAATTAACACTGACTGAATATGGGGGTTTGCAAGAGGTCTGTGAGTATCTCGTCTTTCCTCCTTCCATGATGGCTTGTTTACAGACTGCAGAAACCAGATGTAGCTAAATAATGTGTCATCAAATTCTTGATAGAGTTACTTGCTTATAGAATCGGAATCTGAGAAAAAAATGAGGGCTTTACTCTTGGCCCAGTGGTTCCTTTGCTCTGGTCCGAGAACCTGGAGCAACAAGTTCTGCCTCTGTAATGTGTCCTAATTTAACCTCTGCTATTGCCCCTAGAAGAATCTCACTATTCTCCAGATGAGTGGTTTTCTTTCTCCACTAAAGACTCATCCAAGGAGCCCCCACTCCCCACCGCAGCTGCTACTACCACCAGGATACCTGTATGAATTATTTATTGGGCTCCTGAGAAGACTGAGTCCCCCAGCATTAAGAATAAAAAGGAAATTTTGTATATGAAGGATTTTCATACGTGCATTTCTCCGTTCAATATCTAAGTACATAGAATACGCCAGGCACCGTGCCGCACGCTGAAAATACACCCAGATATGTAATCCATTGTCTTTTCAAAACCTTCCCAAAAGCCTAGAAGGCCCAAGTGGCTATCCTCATGATACAGATCAGGAAACTGAGACAGAAAAATATTAGGTGATAACCTGAGGTCACAAAGCAAGTAAGGCTAGAGCTTGGACTCTGTACAAGAATTTGAGATTCTGAGGCCCTCACATCATCCAGTACCACCACACAGCTGCCTCTAATTACCAAGGAGAGTTGGGCTGCTCCTCTGTGTGGTTGGCTAATCCCAGAACCAACTGCAAAGTGGAGCTCAGAAGTGTTTTGGGTCAAGCCCTTGGGGTGCACCTGCTACAGAGGACCTAGTAATGGTCATTGCCTGTAGATATTTAACAGAGCGTGTGTCTCTTCTGTTCAATTATATCTAAACTAGTGAGTCCATAAACATCTACAAATAACTGTGGAAGGATAGAAACCTTACACCATGGTCCCCTGGAACATCATTCACATTGCACTGTGGGTGGTGGCCCCAAGCAATAGAGAAGGAAGTTTTCAGAGTGTGACTCAGTCTCCCGTGAACATGCTTTGGCCCATGCCATCATGTCGTTATTTGGAGGCTGCTTTCCTTGTCTACATCCAGAGGTCAGACCTCAGGCAAAGATATCCTGGCCACCAGGTTGAAGCACTGGACTCTTCTTTTGTAAGTTCAAACCTGAAGTCATTTTCTGCAGGACAAAAAACAGAAGTAAATTAATATTTTCTATGATGTCTAAGACACGCAAGACCAGCTATCGCATCAGTTAAGTCAAAAGACTCAACTGTTAAAGCTATGTTCTTGGGCTGAGATGAGAAATAATTCCACTACAATGGATATTAATTTGGTGTAGGTGTGACTTAAATGTAGGTCATCCCTCCTGAAATGTTCATGGTTCTCCCCCACCTCACTTCATTCAACCAAGTTACCTCTGAATTTATATAATAATAAAGTACATAAGATAAAAATATAAAGTAGAATAATAATAAAAATCATTGTTAACATAATATTGGTTTTTTATTTAAGATTTTATTTATTCATGAGAGACACACAGAGAGAGAGAGAGAGAGAGACAGAGACAGAGACACAGGCAGAGGGAGAAGCAGGCTCCATTCAGGGAGCCTGATGTAGGACTCGATCCCGGGTCCCCAGGATCACGCCCTGGGCTGCAGGAGGCGCTAAACCACTGAGCCACCCGGGCTTCCCCATAATATTGGTTTTCATTGGCTAATATTTGTTTAGGCTTCTTATATATATAGTTGTAAGAGACAGTGGCCTAGCTGCCCCTTAAAAGCCTTATGAAACATACTTAAAAACCCATTTGGGGCAAGGCTTTTCTGTGGGTACCAGAAGTAGAAAAATGATTCTTATCTTAACCAAAGGAACCATAAAACATGTCCCTACAATAATTAGAACAAAGGGAGCCTTCATTAACACTGCTGATGTGGGCTCTGGAGTTCCTTATTCAATAAGCATTGAACAAAAATGAGCTGAAAGTACCAGAACATGGATTTTTCACCCTGAGGTGAAAGCTCTTCCCTAAGGATGACCGTGAGGCTAGCAATGGGAGACGATGTGTCCAGCACATCTATAGTTTTCATAATATAAACTACGGAAAGAAAAAACTGGCAGAATTTTCTGGCGGCAGATGACAGTAAGATAAAGATATTAACATGAATAATAGACCAACCATGTCCTCAAGAAATACAGTCTCCGGGCAGCCCGGGTGGCTCAGCGGGCGCTGACTGTTACCTATGGAATGTAAGAGGTTCCTTCATCCTTCTGGGCTTCTCGGGCCCCTTATCTAGGCCCCAGCAGCCATAGATGTCTAATAGTAATAACCAAACCCCCCATTTGAGGAGTTGCTTTGTGCCAGACACAGCTTCTAAAGTCTACTTTATCTCATTTATACACTTTAGCTTGTTTACATTTTTTTAAGATTTTATTTATTTATTCATGAGAGAACAGAAAGGGAGGAAGAGACACAGGCCGAGGGAGAAGCAGACTCCCTTGTGGGGAGCCTGATGCAGGACTCGATCCCAGGACCCTGGGAATATGACCGGAGCCAAAGGCAGATGCTCAATCATTGAGCCACTCAGGTGCCCTGCTTGTTTACATGCTTTAACTCATCTCTTCATCCCGACTATTTGCGAGGTTATGTTGGAGTCACATTTTTGCATGAGAAGAAATCGAGGCTCAAAGAGACTAAATAAATAAGCCAGGGCTTCAACCCAGAACATTTAACTCCAGAGCCAGTGAATGAGCCTCCTCTGTGCCCTTTGCTGGGATGCATTTGAGGTCATGGGAGCATAGGCAGCAAGTAGCTGGATGCAGATGAAGAGGACAGAAGCAGTGAAGTGTGGGTAGCAGGATGCAAAGCATTAATTAAAATCAGCCAAGGTTCAAAACATATCTGCAGACCTCACCTTTCCATCCTAACAGGCAGCAGCTACTGCCTAAAGCCACTTCCGGGAGGATCCAGAGCTCATTACAGGAGAGCAACCTGCTCTGGCTTTCTGCAGCTTCTTTCATGAGAGTGGGAAAGGTTACAGATGCTTTGAAGAAAGGATCATAGGAAGAGAGTTTGGCTTCTAGAATCAGCTATTTCAGAATGTTTCAGGGGAAGAAAAAAAAAACATCAGGGAATAGCCTAACTTAGTGGTTCTTGGTAAACGTGTGAGAAATATGTATCTTCAGAAGAGAGAACGCTCCAGAAGATCCTTGGCATGCGGTTTGTTTTGTGACAACAGATTTCAAGTTCAGAAAACTAGTAAGAAGGAAAGTGTGTTCAATCTTTGCATTGTGGAAGGAAAAAGAAGGAACATTGGAACTGCCTTTCATCTGTGTGGTGGTTTGTACGTGTCACCTCATTTATTCTGCATGTTTGCCTATACCCTGCCTATTTCCTGAAAGACTGTGTAGTGGATGTTTTTGTTTTATCCTCATGACAGTCCCTAGGCGCATCCCCATATTACAGATGAAGAAACTAAAGTAGAGAAGTGCTAGACAACCAGCCTGCGGTTATTTGAACAGAAGAGGCATCTGGCTGGATTCAAAGCAGTGCCTTTTCCAGCAGTCTCCTGCACACCAGTGTACATCTACACTTGCACCAACTGTCATACAACTCAGTGAAAAACACCATGCTTTAAAAATTCAGGTTTTGTTATCTTCTGGGGGTGGGGGGGAAATACCATATCTCACTCTGGCTTTATAGGTTGCTATGATAGCTGGACCACATTTGGGGGTCCTTAGTCAATGAAATTATAAGCACTTCTTTTGTCTGTAGCTATAATTGCATTCTGCATCTTAAAATGGAGGCGATGATCAGTCGCCAGGCAAACTGGTGATAATTGCCAAACCTTAGGGCGAGAATGTGGCAGTTGGCCAATATCAAACTACCTTCTCCTCCATAGACTGTGTGTGCTCTTCCACGCAAAGACAAACTTGATAATGACCCACTATGAATAAGTTCTAGCTTATGATTGTTGTTCCAGCAACAGCTGTTGAAATGTGATCTGCCCTCAAATATAAAGCACCTTTCTTTTTTTTTTTTTAAGATTTTATTTATTTATTAATGAGAGACACACAGAGAGAGGCAGAGATACAGGCAGAGGGAGAAGCAGGCTCCCTGCAAGGAACCCAGTGTGTGACTTGACCCCAGGATCGTGGGATCACTCAACCACTGAGCCACCCAGGTGCCCTTCCTCTTTCCTTTCTTGTGGAAGGAAAATATGCATACACTCAAAAGCAGAGTGTCCCAGGGGCACTTGGCTGTGTGACCACGGAAGAGTAGTTTAACCTCGCTGTGCCTTTGTTTCATCGTTTGCTTATTTCAGGAACAAATGGGATAATATGGACGAGCTCCTGGAGGAAATTGAATATCTGGCGCTCATTTCTGGATACCTGGGGCCTGGCATACGAGATGATGGGTGGGACTTGTGTCTTGACTGGAATCAAACACTCCTGAGTTGGATCTGCCCTTAAAAAGTTTAAAGGGCTATAGAAATGTGACAGTGGGAGTCATCATTTAAAGAGAAGGAAGAGGTTGCTATTGGTATTCCTTCAATATGTATTTCCTTCCTATCTCCATAGAACACTTACTGGGTAATGTATGCTCTTGATGTTTTGTATTCATCTCTCAAATTTAAACTGGCAGGGCTGGCAAACCACTGCCTGCCACCCATTTTTGTAGATAGAGTTTTGTGGGAACCCAGAGACGCCCATTCTTTTATATGTTGTCTGTGGTGCCTTTTATACCAAAGCAGACTTGAAGAGTTGTGACAGAGAGCATATAACCCACATAGCTGAATTTATTTACTATCTGACTCTATGGAAAGCCTGCCAACCTCTCAATTAGAGTATGAGCCACCAGGGATACGTTTCTCTTTAAAAGCTCCCACCTTGTCTGGTGCCTGGAACATGGGATGCTCTATACGTGTCTGAATAGGACAAGATCAATTGGAAAATGATCCAGGTTCTGAATAGGCGGCATCTTGCTCCTGCTTCCTGGAGAGAACAGGCTCAAAGTGAGGATCCAGAAGAGGGGGCTGCACACACCTACCCTCTATTTCTGCAGAAGCCGAAAGCTCTATTATCGATTGTTTGTTTAGTAATTCTGAACAGCTAATTATTGAGTGCATATGAGATGCCAGGCCCTGGGCTAAATGCTTTATATATTTTGTCTCAGGAAATCATCACCACAGTTCTGTGAAGTAGTTAATATTATTATCCCTGTTTATAAATGAGAGGCCTGCCTTGCCCAAGGGTGCCCAGGGGCGAGTTTCCATTAGAGATACTCTCTTTAGGATTCCAGGCTGTTCCTTTACCAGCTCAGCCAAGCACCTTGCTCTCCTTGTCCCTCAGGACATCACATTTTATTGTATTACTGCCAGCCTGCGTAGCTTCATTCATTTAACAATTGTTTCTACATGGCTCATCTGTGCCAGGTTCTGTACTGGGCATGGGGACATCACAAGGACCCATCCTTGCCTGAATGAAGCTCTAAGTCACCATAGTGAAAGTGGCATGTGATTAACTAATTGCACTATAAATTGAAAGAAAACTGTGCTGTGTTTCAAAGAGGAAAGGCACAGGATGCTATGAGCGTGGGTTATGAGGATCTCTCTCGAGAGGTGACCCTTGAGCTCAGATCTAAAGGAGTTTGTAAAGAAAAGGCAGGCACAGTGGGGAGGGAAGGGCGTCCTAGGTAGAAGGAACAGTATATGCACAGGCACTAGGGAATGAGGGAGCACAGTGTACAAGGAAACTAAAAGGTCACTTTTAGTGACCAAGGCCAAAGCGCAAGGCTTGTGCTCAGATTTGGGTCTTTATCTCTGTCTCAGAAGCAATGAAAAGCCACTGAGGTGTTTAAGCAGGGGTAATTAAGGTGGAGGTGTCATCACTCTGAATGCCATGTCAGTACTCTTCCACTACAAGGCAGCTCTTTCCTGAGTTCACTAAGGAGCTCCTGCTAATGGAGCATCACGCTGGGAAAGACTAAGGTGTCTACATCAGGGTCTGAGAACACAGCTGGTCGCTCTGCTGAGGCGTGAAGGGTGAGCGAGCAGCAGCCTGGCATGCACCCGTGAATCACCTTGTTGCTGCAAAGTGTGAATTCCGTTTGAGACCTTTACACAGCACGGGCTGCTCTCAGCCTAACCAATGACAAGGATAGCTTGCTATTGACTTGCAAGCTTGCTTTCAGGAGTTCTGCTTGTTTGGTAAAGATGGGGACTTCTCTATCAGCTTGGAAGCTGATAGTTGCCATCCAAGACCAATGTCTGTCAGGCTCCTCACTTCCACGACGGAGCACAGAAGCTTTGCCTGTAGTCTTAGGAGTATAGTCATAAACACAATTCTCCATCACCCTTAAAATAAAATCCAGACCCCTTAGCTTGGCCTGCCAGGCTATTCGTGCTCTGGCCCCACCTCCCTATTGGACTTCAACTTGCACTACTCTCCCTCATCTAATAGTTGGTCGATAAACGCTTGTTGAATGAATGATTGTATGATTGACTATAGGATCTTGGGCAAGCTCCTCTCTGGTTTCAATCTCTTCATTTTTAAAAGAAGTGGCTGAGGGGCACCTGGCACCTGGGTGGCTCAGTGGTTGAGCGTCTGCCTTTGGCTGAGGTCATGATCCTGAGGTCCTGGGATTGAGTCCGCATCGGGCTCACAGGGAGCCTTCTTCTCCCTCTGCCTGTGTCTCTGCCTCTCTCTGTATGTCTCTCATGAATAAATAAATAAAATCTTAAAAATAAAAAAGAAGTGGCTGGCCTGGGTTTCCTCTGAGGCCCCTTCCAGGAAAAATAAGTTCCAGGATGCAGAATTAGGACTCGTTCAGCAAACATTGCCAATATCTCCTCCAAGCAAGTCTTGTAACAGGCATAGGGGATATCATATGATAAATGATATACCTGCCCTTGAGATATTTATTCAAAGGTAGAGAGAGGAATAATTTCTAAATAACATGGTGCGTGAGTGTGAGTAGAGTGTAAACTCTGCAGGCATAGTGCAATCCCAACTCTTTCTACTCCCTTGAGCAAAGCATCCCTTGGAGGCCCAGTGTCCCCATGACTCAGATGGACAGAATGGCACAACTTGTGGACTTTTGTGAGGGTTAAATGAGGTGATGATACTGCTGCATTTTGTCTGGCACAAAAGTGCCAGCAAGTGTTGGTGATCATTGTCAACAAATGATGATGGTGACTAATGTCAACAATGACGCTCAGCACCCATGTGATTGTACCAGTTGTCTACAGTTTACATCTGTTCTGAACACTCAGTACTCATGCCATCCCAGCAGTAAAATATTTTGAAACTGCCCCCTGGACAATAGGAGCAAAGAGGAGCTACCTTTGATGTTCAAGGTCAGTGATTCATGAAAGATATCCTACAGAAGATGAGACCAAACATATAATGTTTGTCCTTCTCCGATTGACTCACTTCACTCAGCATAATACCCTCCAGTTCCATCCACGTTGAAGCAAATGGTGGGTATTTGTCATTTCTAATGGCTGAGTAATATTCCATTGTATACATAAACCACATCTTCTTTATCTATTCATCTTTCGATGGACACCGACGCTCCTTCCACAGTTTGGCTATTGTGGCCATTGCTGCTAGAAACATTGGGGTGCAGGTGTCCCGGCATTTCATTGCATTAAAACAGTACTTTTCAAAGTTTGACATGCATTCAAATCACTAGGGTTTTTTTTAATACAGATTTTCATTCAGGAGATCTAGGGGAGGGCTCAAGATTCTACATTTCTAACAAGCACAGTGCATTGAGTAGAAAAGCACTATGGGTCTTTTTAACATCTAATTTATGTGCCTTGGGAGAGGGAAGACATTTTAAGATTATATTGACTCTATAAAATCACCATGAGTCAATTTCATATGGTCCAACCTAATGTAAGAAGCAGGCCACCAGTAGCTCCTAATAGAAACCGAAACTCATGGTATCAATCCTAGCCAAGTTACCTTGGAACAATGAGGAGGCAAGACATCAGATCAAAATTCTAAATGTGTCAATTTAAGCTTAGAGCAGAGCACAGCCCCACCCTTATACTTGCCAGCCCCTTTCTCACAGTCCCTGACCCCTGCAGAATGCCACCCTGCAGGTCACCCAATGGCTCAAGGGACTTCTTCCTGCATTTTTCAGTCATGTGAGTTGGAGAGAAGAACCATTCCACTGGACCACCTTCCAATTCCCAACTCTCCAATGCCTGATTCTCAGAATATGCTAAAATTTCAAGGCATGCCTTAAAGCACTGGCACATCCCCAGGTGGTTTTGTAGGTCACCTGGTGGGAAGATTTTAGCAGATGGCAGGATGTGTTTTGATTCTCATTAAGAAGCTTATTCAACACTGAAGGGAGGTATGGTAGGTCCCCCACAGCTCCTGGTTCTTCCACATGGCAACGCTTCTCCACCTGCACAAAATCCTGCCTGGAAGTGGGGGCAGTGAGGGAGATGAGAGGGAAGCAAATGATAAGCATAGGGCTGAAAACCCTTCCTGACAAACTCTGCACAGGCAAAGCATATTTGCCAGCCCCTGCCCATGGTTGCCTTTCTGATTGCAGAATAGCTGCTGTAGGACCATCTGCCACCATTGGCAAAATGCACAAGAAGTGAAAAAGCAATAAGCAAATAGGATATTTCAAGAGCAGCAAAACCATGCTCTCTCCATGAAAAGCTCTAATGACTCAAGATGTTCAGGGTATTCTCAGATCCAAGGTTCCATCCACCTGATTGGGCATTGATGGGATATGGATGATCATTGATTCTGTTGCACTGGTTCTCCACTCCAGCTGCCCGCTAGCTGGAGAGCATTTAACAAATCTCAGTTCCCTGTTCCCACTCCAAATCAATTAAATCAGAATTGGGGGAGCAGGCACAGGTAGGTATTAAAAGCATCCCGGTGATTTCAATGCACAGTGAAGGTTGCAGACCGCTGTTAGAGGTGGTTTTTCCAAAGATCAAAGAAAAGCCTTTTTTTTTTTTTTTTATCATGGTCTGTCTCAACTTCTGGAACCTCACCTCCTTTTTTTAATGCAATACACGATATTGGTAATAATGTACACTTAGACTTTTTCAGAGTCACAAATCACTTTTACATGCACTATCTTATTAGATTTTCAAATAAGCCTGTGGAAAATGTTCACACCGCTACAGAAAGATATGTGCTGAGCTTGCTGTGACATTGTTTACAAGACAGAAGAAAAAATGGAAACAACCTGAAAGCCAGCGAGAGGATGGTTAAATGTGTCATGGAGCATTCAAGCAATAGAAAATTCTATAGATATTATAAAAACTTGGGTAGCTCTATACACACTGACTTATAAAGATAGCCACAAACTATTTTTAAATTTAAAAATCATCAAGTTCAAAATCATAATTGGAAATGATTCCATTGTTATTGGGTTTTTCATTTTTTATTTTTAATAACTTTGAGATTTCTTTTACATATAAAAATTGTATATGTTAAAGGATACAATTTGATGTTTTGATATATTAATATATGGAGAAAAGATTACCAAACTAAATAACATATCCATCAACTCTACATAGTTACTATTGTGTGTGTGTGTGTAAAGATTTCATTTAAGATCTATATTCTTAGCAAATTTCAAGTATACAATATTGCTAACTATCATCACCAGGCTGTACTCAGAACCCTTGAACTCCTGTATCTCGCATAACTGAAACTTTGACCAACATCTCATTACTGTTTCCCCCAGCCCCTGAAAATCGCCAAGCTATTCTATTTCTATGAGCTTAACTATTTGAGATTCTATACATAAGTGAAATCATATGGTACCTGTCTTTCTGGGTCTGGCTTATTTCACTTAGCATGATGTTCTCCTGATTCATCCATGTTGTCGCAAATAGCAGGATTTCCTTCATTTTTATGGATAAATAATATTCCATCTTATTTTTCTTTACAGATTTTCTTTATCCATTCATTCATCAATAAAAACGGGTTATTTCCATATCTTGGCTGTTGTGAATAATGCTGTAGTTAACATGGGACTGCAGATGTCTCTTTGAGATCCAGATTTCATTTGCTTTGGATACATACCCAGAAGTGGGATCACTGGATCATATGGCAATTCTGTTTTTAATTTTTTGAGGAACCTCATATTGTTTTCCACAATAGTGATATGCCAGTGTACCTTCTTACCAACAATGTACAAGGGTTCCCTTTTCTCCACATCCTCGCCAACACTTGTAATCTCTTATCTTTTCGATAATAGCCATTCTAATAAGTGTGTGGTAATATTTCATTGTGGTTTTGATTTGCATTTTCCTAATGGCTGGTGATGTTGAGCACCATTCCATGTACCTATTGGCCATGTATATATCTCATTTTGAGAAATGTCAATTCAAGTCCTTTGCCCATGTTTAACCAGGTTATTTGGTCTTTTTGCTATTGAGTTGTATAATATGCATATCAACGTCTTATCGGATACTTGGTTTGCAGATATTTTCTCCTACTCTGTAGGTTGCCTGCTCACTGTTTTGATTATTTCCTTTGCTGTGCAGAAGCTTCTTAATTGGATACAGTCCACTTGTCTACTTTTGCTTTTGGGCCAGTACTTTTTGGTGTCATGACCAAAAAATCATTGCCAAGACCAATGAATGTCAAGAAGCTTTTTCCCTATTTTTTTTTTCTACTAGTTTTCTATTTTTTGGGGGGGGGTCTGATATATAAATCTTTAATCTAGCTTAAGTTAATTTTTTATATGATATGAGATAACAGTTCAGTTTCATTCTTCTTCAGGGGATATCCAGTTTTCCCCCACAACCTTTATTAAAGAGACTATCTTCTGCCCATTGCATATTCTTGGCATCCTTGTCAAAGATTAGTTGACTCTAAGTATGTGGATTTATCTCTGAGCCCTCTACTCTGTTCCACTGGTCTATGTGTATGTTTTTATATCAGATCATGCTTTTTTTATTACTATAGCTTTGAAGTATATTGTGGAATCAGAAAGCTTTGTTCTTATTCAAGATTGCTTTGACTATTCGGAGTCTTTTGCAGTTCCATATTAATTTAGGATTTTTTTCTATTTCTGTAAAGAATACTATTGGAATTTTGATAGAGATTGAACAGAATAATAATATGAACATTTTAACAATATTAATTTTTCCAACCCATAAACACGAGATGTCTTTCCACTTATCTATGTCTTCTTTAATTTCCTACATCACTATTTTCTAGTTTTCATTGTACAAATCTTTCACTTCTTTGATTAAGCTTATTCCTAAGTACAGCTGACCCATTTGAACAATGGGAGGGTTAGGGGTCCCAACCCCCCATGCAGTCAGAAATCCCTGTAGACCTTTTGATTTCATGAAAACTTAATTACTGATAGCTTATTGTTGATTGAAAGGCTTACTGATAACATAGAGCCGATTAACACATATTTTGTACATTACTGTATTCTTACAATAAAGTAAGCTAGAGAAAAGAAAATTCAATTAAGAAAATCATAAGAGAAAATATATTTACAATATTTTACTGTATTTATCCAAAAAAAATGCATGTAAGTGGACCAGCTCAGTTCAAACCCATGTTGTTTAAGGTCAGTTGTACTTTATTATTTTTGTTGCTATTGTAAATGGGATTGGCTTTATTAATTTCCTTTTCAGATAGTTCATTGTTAGTCTATAGAAATGACATGAATTTTTGTATACTGAATGTGTATCGGGCAACTTCACTGAACTCATTTATTAGTGGCAACAGTTTTTTGTTGTGGGCAAATCTTCAGTGTATTCTACATACATAACTGTTTCATCTGCAGAGACCATTTTCCTTCCTCCTTTCTGTTTTGGATGCCTTTTATTTCTTTTTCTTATCTAATTGCTCTACCCAGGACTTAGCACTAGAAGTGGCAAGAGTGGGTATTCCTGTCTAAAAGGAAAAATTTTCAGTCTTTCCCCATGGATTATTATGTAAACTATGGGCTTTTCAGGTATGGCCTTTATTGCATTGAGGTTAAGTTCCTTCTATATCTGTTTTGTTGAGAGTTTTCATCATGAAGGATGGTGAATTTTTCAGATGCTTTTTCTGAATCTATTGAGATGGGCATGTGGTTTTTATCTTTCATTCTGGTAATGCAGTGTACCACCCTGGTTGATTTACATACATTAAACCATCCTTGCATCCCAGGAATCAATCCTACTTGGTCATGACGTATAATCTTTTTTTAAAAAATATATATATATATTTTATTCATTCATGAGAGACACACAGAGAGAGCCAGAGACATGGGAAGAAAGAGGAGAAGCAGGCTTCATACAGACAGCCTAATGCGGAACTTGATCCCAGGACTCAGGAATCACGGCCTGAGCCAAAGGTAGACAGACACTCAACCGCTGAGCCACCCAGGCGTCCCAATGTATAATCCTTTCAATGTGCTGTTGAATTCAGCTTGCAAGTGTTCCACTGAAGTTTTTTGCATCTATGCTCATTAGGGATATTGTCCTGTAGTTCTCTTTTCGTAAAGCATCGGGCTTTGTTTGGTATCAGGATGATGCTGGCCTCATAAGTTTGGAAGTATTCTCTCTTCTTCCCTTTTTTGGAAGAGTTTCAGAAGGATCCCTATGAATTCTTTGAATGATTGGTAGAATTCACCCCACAAGCCATCTGGTCCAGGGCTTTTCTTTGTTGAAGGTACAGGAGTTGATTACTACTTCAATCTCTTTATATGTATTCATATGTTAAGGTTTTTATTTCTTCTTGATTCAGTGTCGGTAGGTTGTATGTTTCTAGGAAGTTATCTATCCTAGATAATTTCTAGGATCCTAGATCCTAGGAATTTATAGATCCTAAATCCTTTATTATTTCTTAAACCCTCCACATATATGTGTGTGATCTATAAACACAAAAAAATATCTGGAAGGATATATGCTAACTGTTAATAGTTGTATTGCCTGGGCTGGGATTACACAGGCTTGGGGGGAGGAAATATCACTTTTTTTTAGTTTGTTACAAAACTTATACTTCCATACTGTTTTTTTTAAAAAAAAAAAAAAAAACTATTTTAAAACCACAGCCTGCAATGAATTCTAAGGAGAGACGATCACACCTGTTTTTCAGAGGAAGCAATCAAGTCTCAGTGAGATGGAGTAAATTATTCATGTGGCTAAATATTGGTGGGGCACTAGTTTGAGCACGTATGAATGCTGTGTTTCACAATTTCTTAAACAGGCATTTTTTAAAAATTAGGTGAAAGAGGGAAAACCTAGTTTAGTGGAGCCCAGATCCAAGACTCCCACACTAACTATGCACAAAGGCTCAACAAGCAGAATGCTAATCTTTGCTGCTCAAGGAGGAAGTTGAGTCCTGCACAATCAGATGATCTTGGCAGGCTGGGGGCATCAGAAGCCTGAGCCATCACTCTCTCTTTATCAGAAATGCTGAATCTCACAGACTGGCCACGGTCCTCTCAGAATTCCTGGGCTGACTCAGAACCTAACCATTCCCTGCTCACCCAGGGCCGGGAGGAAGATTCGCTCAGTGCCAGCAGCAGCTGTTGACGCAGCCAGGAAAGCACGTCCGCCCCTACAGGGCAGTTCCACTCTTAATAAGAGAAATTCACTTTACACACACTTTAGGGGAAATGTCCTGGGATGGAGCCAGAGCCAGATGGGCACTGAGCTTATTAAAGGCATGATTGTTAGCAGAAAACATTTGCAAATATGTATGGGTACTTTTGTATATGCATACACTGTGGGTGTATGCATTTTATCCACCCTCCACACACACACACACACACACACACACATACATACAGACACGCAAACCTCCCTGAATCCCTTTCGATTACAAGATTGCCTTTACAATTGTTCCACAACATACCTTATAGTTAACCCGTCTGTAGAGTGGATATGCTGTGCCTCACACCTCTTCATGCCAGGGTACTGTTTCTCACTCTTGTTTTTTCCCTCCTGCCAGGTGCAGCTCATCCACTATAATCATGAGTTGTATACAAATGTCACAGAAGCTGCAAAGAGCCCTAATGGATTGGTGGTAGTTTCTATATTTATAAAAGTAAGTGTCTTGCATTCTTCCATTATTTTCTTGCTGTTCCCAGCCCAGTCAGAATACTGGCTTAGGTTCCGTTGGATCTCAGAAATAAAAGGGGATGATGTCCCGGCCCAAGAAGACCTGCAGGTTGGTGACTTTCATATCCATGAGATTTATGACAAATGAGGTCCCTTTCATGAAGATGTAGAAATGATGATTCCATTTCAAAGCTTCAGGGCCTGAGGATTCAGCAGCCTTTGTTCTAGAGAGAAGAGAGGTGCTGGAACCAGGAACAGGCTTCAGGTCCCACATCATGCAAAAGAATGCAATAGAAGGGGAGGGGTGCCTCGTGGACTGCCTCCCACCCAGATTAAACTCCTTTCTATCAGTTGTCCCTTGGAAACAGAGATAGAAGGGAAATGTGAGATATCCCTCCTCTCCAAGCACTGCCCTGAACAGCTACCTCCAGCTTCCCTGAAGTTGCTTTGAATGTCACCTCCCACCTTCCTCTCCCTTTCCCTCATAAGCACCCCAGGTAGAAATTAAGCAAAGATCACCCAGGCAGACTTTATGACATTCTTAGGAGGCTCCACATCTCCCCAGCAGTCAACAACAACAACAACAGATCTCCAACCAAGAAAATCCTAATTTGTCAAAATAACAATAATAGTCACCTTTAACATTTTGACAAATATGGAGAGAAATGAGTATGCAAATTTAAAGAAAACGAAAAAAGAAGAAATGTCTTTCCAATGGGGGAAAAAAGAGAGAGAGAGAGAAAACAAAAGGAATGTGTGACAGTTTCAAAAGTTGGCAGCCACTGTGCTAGCTCCTTGGGAAGTTTTGGCCAGACCATGAGAGGAGGTGCCCCAATAAGAACTTAGAATCTAGTGAATGTGATCAGTAGATATCCAGCATTTGCCACCGGGGGCTTTTAGCAGAGTTCTTGTGGTGACATCATCACTGCTCAGGAGAATGGGCATGGGGGCACCCCAGGGACTACCCCCTTTCCCTCCCCAAAAGCATAACCCTTTGCAAAAAAGCACTTTGCCCTGCCTGGCCATCCCTGTCCAGAGTCCATGCCACCTCCAGAGTTCCTCCCTCACAGAGGTCCCATCGGGCCTTTCTGTAGCCTGGGCAGAGCTGTACATTGGGCAGAGGCATTTGTGACATGTTGGCCACCAAACTCCTCTAACTTGTCATTAGCAAAGATAGGAAGGGGCTTTTGGCCAGGAAAGCATATTTTGGAACTGTCACACCTTCTGAATACCTGATGTGACACCCCAAAGGAAATTGGTCCTGGCATAAATCCTGCTGGTCCCTGCTCTACATCTCTTGGCATCATCACAGGCCCTGTTATAATGAACAGCAGATTCCTGAATTCCGGGCACTGAGATATGTACTTTACATATATTTTATTACTTAACCCTAATAATAAACCTCTGAGGCAGGCGCTAGTACCCTTACCTCGCAGATGAGGAAAGTGACTCAGAATCTTCAGCATTCCACCCAAGCACATGTAGCTCTTAGCAGCCCATCCAGGAAAAGAGCTCAGGTCTGGCTTGACTTTAATACTAATGACCTTATTCACACTATATGCCTCCCCAGAAGAACGTGGAGAAAGCAATTGAGATGAAGAAGAGAAAACCTGACATTTACGAACATCTGCCCCATACCCTTCTGCCACTTGCAAGTGCAGGGCAAATCCTATATCCCTGGACCAGCCTCAGTTATGATGTTGATACAACTGGTACATTCGCCCCGGGCCATGCTCATTGCTGGGAAGCCTGCAGATATGTCCCACTATTGCCTCCTGCATGTCCAGGAGCTCACCTCCCATGGCCTTCCCATCACCAGGGTTCCATGTCAGCCAACCTGGGCTGCCCAGTACCGCCTGGCCTTTGATGGGTGCCTCAGCCTTGGCCCCAGCTGTGCCTCACTTTGCTCAAAGCCCTTGAGTCAGTGGATGTCATTCTGGAAGCTCAGGCATGTTAGAGCTGACAAGGTGATTGATGTGCCAGGTCAGCCTCCTCCGTAGCAGATGATGGGCATGTATCACAGGAGCTCACTCTGCACCAAGATTACTGACGCAAGTCCCAGTTGCATGCGTGCCTCAGGGGGATGTAGTCAGTGAAAGGATGGGGACTAGCTCCTCCTGCATCTTCTCAGGCCAGTGTGGCCCCTGAGCAAACCTGATGCTTTCTCACTGGATCTCAAAATAAGCCACAGCATTTCTATATTTGCCCAACATAATCAACTCCCAGATGTTCCACAGCCAAGACTTGTCACTCAGTCATCCTAAGCACTGAGTGTGGGACACAGGCTGGTCCTGTACTAGGCACGTGCCTAGAAATGAGCCCTTGGCTCCAAGGGCACACAACCTCTGGCAGTCCTCCTCCCTTCTGAACTATCTGCCCCCTCTTCCCAGATCACTGCCCAGTAGGCAGGCACAGAAAATAAGAGGCCCCTCATCTAGGTCAGCTGATCCCTAGAGATGGCACCCTAGTCAAAAACTGAGCCATAGAAGGTTGGAGTTGTTGGCTAAAATCAGAGAATTGTTTATCTGTGGATTTTATTTATCTCTGTCCCCTCCTAATCCTCCATCCTTCTCATGACCACAGGGAACTGAGATTTGGCTGTAATTACTGCTCAATCACACACCATTAACTTCCCACTGAAGCTCACTTATACCAAGTACATACTTTATCCTCCCTCCCACACCACCAACACACTGGAGCCCACAAATCATCTGTGCACACTCTAGAAATTTTTCAGTTATTTTTAATCAGCTCAAAAGGGTCCAGTCCCAACATTAGTGCTGTACAGGCTCACTGGGTCACCCAAGGCACCCAATTAAGGGGCATGGTGGATTCCTTACCTTCCATGACAATATATTTTCATCTCTCCTTTCATGTGAATTGGCACAAAAAGGCGGCATCAAGCCATGTTTTAAATGGCCCAAGAGGATGTCAAAGGAGAAGCTAAATTTGGCACTAAAGCTTCTGGGGAGCAGCCGTGTTTGCTTTGGGATGTTTCTCCCTTTAGGAGTGGCTCTGATAAACCCCATTGAGCACTGTCACTCACCAAGCTTCCCCCCTCAGTGTGTGTCTCACCATAACACATCCAGGAAACTGTGTGGGAAAGGAGAGACAGATGGAAGGAAAATAAACAGTCTGTGCTTTCTCCAAACTAAAAATTACCTGTTGCTTATCTAATAATAATAATCATCTGCCGCAATTTTTCCAACCCTCAGAATAAATCAGATTTAAAATGCTGATGTGTCACAGCATCGGATTAGCAGCTGAAGCGTAAATTACAGAGCAGAGCTGAGGCAGGTAGGAGAGAAATGACTGAGATGAACCCCTGTGCCTTGGAAAAGACTGAGCAGAAGGGAGGCTGTTAAGAAAACAGGGTACACAGTTATGTGGGAGTACATCACAGTCTCCAAATGGTGATCCCCTGGCTTGAGCCCCTTGAAGCTTGCCTTGTTCTCCCAAAGAAGGAATTTAGAAACCTGAGGGCATGGGCGTGAAATAGGAACTGATTCCTGGACACCCAGTACAATATTTAACCCATAACAGACACTTGGTAAATATTTATTGGATGTATAGGCACATGGATAGCTGCACAGGAGGATGGATGGATGGATGGATGGATGGATGGATGATTGAATGGATGATTGGTTGACTGAATTGCATGGCTTATGATATATTTGATTCATGTGATAATAAGCAGTGATATAAAGTTCCATATTATTTCTTAGAGATTTTTTTTCATCTTTTGATACTTCTATTCTGACTGTTCTTTCTCTCTCACTGTCTAACTGCCCTCTTCCTAAAATGTCACTCCTTACTTCTACTTAAAACTCTTTGATGCTTCCCCATTCCTACAGAATAAAGCTTAAATACCCTCCCATGACATTTAAAGCCTGATAGGAGCTAGCTCCTGCCTACCTCTCTAGCTTTGCCCTCCATCATTTCCCCATACCCTCAGCAACAACTGCATGGAAATACATGCCTGAGTATAACTAGTTCTCACTCTCTCATGTCCGTATGCACAGATCATCTGTATATAATTATTTTCTTACCCTTCCTCCTTTACATACTCTACCAGCAAAGCACCTTGTAACTTCCATTGATCCTTCAAGACCCAGCTCACTCTTTAGCTCCCCAGATTCCCCAAGTGGGTAGTCTTCCTGTAATATCATTACGCCTGTGACTCTATCATAGCAATCTTCACACTGCACTATAACCATTCATTTACTCACCTGCCTTCTTCCTCTAGATTGGATGTCTGAGAGTAGAGTGTATGTATTTAATGCTGAATTTCCAGCCACCATGGTATTTGGCACATGGCAGGCACTCAATGGCTTTGAATGAATAAATGAACGTATGGAGGCAGTGTTTATTCTGGAATAGAACTGCCCAGTCGTTAATATTTTCTTTTCTCTCCTAGGTTTCTGATTCATCAAACCCATTTCTTAATCGAATGCTCAACAGAGATACTATCACAAGAATAACATATAAAAGTAAGTTTGGTTCGATTTCCTGTACAGCAACTATTCTATAAAGGTTAGTCCTGTCTGAAGGCAGAAAGCCAGAACTGATGATCTCCGAGGGCCTCTTTCAGCTTCATGATCCTTTAATTCTCTAGAAAGTCACTCTGGAGAGTCAGAGTTGGCTAAGAAGCGGCTCATTTCAAAAGGACATCCCCGGGGTGCCTTTGTCATCCACGCCTGTCTAAGGCGATAATGATTATTATGATGATGGTCATCGTTATCCCATGGATTTGTAATGAGCTGGGGGACTTGATGAGCTGACAAGCTCCACCATGTCAGCTGGCCACATTTGGGGCTTTGCCAATTACGTGATTGAGAAAGCACTCACCAGGTAGTTTGGATCCAACCTTAACGTTTCCAGAGCTGGACCAGATCTCCCTCTCTGTGTCACTGGGTCTCTTTTCAGGCTTAGGCACTTTTCTCCATTGCTATATGTGATCCACTGTTCTAGAGGACTCTGTCCATTTCCTGGGGTTTCCAGAGTGTTTTATGTCCAGAATCCGTAAGCAGATAAGGGAGAAAAGTGCAAAGTTGAAAGGAGAATAAGGAAAAAGGTGTTACTTCTCCCAAAGCAATCCCAGAAGTTGGGAAAAGTTAAGAGCTCACGCCAAGAGATGAAAGTAGTACAGAAAAAAAAAATTTTTTTTAAACTAATGAGGAGGAAGCAGGAAAGTGGGATTCAAGTCCCAACTTTGTCCTTGAGCAAAAAGCTTCATCAATGTTAACTCTGTTTCTTCATCTGTTAAGTGAATAAATTGAACTTCCAATTTCCAGGGTCATTCTGGGTCTGGGATTTTGAATTAAACAATAGGTAAATAATGACTTCATCCCAGTAAAAAGTGGTACGTCAATATTCTTACACCCACATCCCCGCGGAGTGTCCTTCTGCCAAATGAGGAGCTCAGCTGTATCTGCTGCTTCTGCTGCCTGTGGTGATCGGGAAAAGAAAGAGTGAATGTGTTTCAGGTGTCCCCTGGGACTGCTGGAGGAAGAGTGTGGAGAACCCTTCCCTTGTTCATGTATCCATTCATTTGGAAGACATTTTCTGTACACCTGCCCATGGAAGACACCAGGCAGGGCCCCCAGAACATAAATGGCATACCACCAGCCCTGCCCACAAGGTGCCCACTACAAAGTCACTTCTGTATGGAAAGGTTGGGGTGCAGAGCAGCGGGGTGGTGAATGAACATGGAGAACCAGCGCACTAGATGGACATCTCCTAAAGGATGGGGTTGTCTCTAAAACCATTCTATCCTTCCTCATTAGAGCCCCAGTGGAGTCCTCTCTAAGTGCACACTTAGGTTGCTCATCTAAGGAAGGCATTTCTGTCTCGTGTGCAAACTGCACATTTTATAATTGTCCATAAAATATTATTAGCCTTTTAACTTTTTTGATTAAAAAAGCATGAAAATTAAATAAAATGTTTTCAACTCATCTTGAATTTGCAGGTTAGAGACCATGAAAAGCCATGAACCTGCACATTAAGCCCCACCACACAATCTAACAGATTGCCAGCTGCAGAGCCGATTATCAGTGGGACTTTCATCCCCTCCCCACCCCCAACAGGGAGCTGATTAATATTAAGCGATGTGGCTGCTGTGGAACATGAAAGGCCCGATGGAGGTCCAGGCTGTGGAAAGATGGCCTTCCTCAGGGATGGGTACCCATTCTGGGGCAAACAAGGGGCTAGAGAGCCAGCCTAACAGGACTCATTGGGACCAACTGTGGATGGCCATTTTGTGGCTGAGAGAAATTTCAGCTTCATCTATTTTGAATGAAGCATCCCTGCTGACTGCTGCCCCATCAGCTCAGTGGGAAGAGAAGGACGCCCTCTGGCAATGGCTAAAGTGGGCAGCTGCGTGAAAACCCAAGACCTTCATTCAGCTGTTCGCTTGCTCACTCCACAAATATTTATTGAGTGGCTCCTAGGTGCCATGAAATAGATCAGTCGAACACATTTTCTCTTCCCAAGGTCCTCACTTTCTGAGTGGGGAGACAGGCCTATCGTAGTACATTATAGAGATTTATGTAACGAGCACAATGTGGAAAGTCTAAAGAGAGTTCTTTGGAATCCAGAAAATCTGCTTAGAATGCATGGCAAGGTTGCAAAGAGCAGGTGCCATTTAAATAAGGACTGAATAGATGAGTACCTATTTGCTGGCAAAAGAGAGGCGTGAGGGGAAGAGGAGGCAGGGAAGAAAGGGAGAGAGGATAGGAAGGCAGGCAGGGCGGAGGGGAAAAGAGAGGGAAGCAGGGAGGACATTTCAAGCACAAAGAGGAGCATCCTAAGCAAGGAGAGCATCCCAGGGACTGGGAAGAGTTCAGAGGGAGGAGCTCTGCCTTGGGCGGCAGTTCATTGCAGTGCCCACAGTATACACAGTAAACATGGGTAGGGCCTGAATTAATGCAGGTGGGAGTGGCCCCTTCAAGTAGCAGTAACAAGGGCAGAAGGGGTGACAGGAAAGGTGGTCTGGGTTCAGATCTTGAAGGGTCTTGACACCTTCTGAGGAGTTGAGGCAGAAGACTCATTTAAAGAAATGCCCTTAGGAATGCAAATGGAAGGGAGTGTGAGCACCTCTTCCCCTTCTGTCCCTCATAATCTATCTGTCCTGGCCAAGGAAGAAGAAAAGGAATGAAAGCAAGATAAAGGGACCCCACATGGGGAGAGGTAACCGCTTTTGGCCTCCTAATCACAGGTATTTGTGCTCTTACACTCTGGGCAATAATGGAGGTGTTCCCGTTAGTACCTTTATCACATGCCGCAGCGATAATGAAGGCCCTACCTGTGGGAATGGCCTCGACACAGCTATGCCCAGGACACTGTGGCCGAAAGGGATTGATTTGCTCAGCAGGAGAGCGCCAGCACTCTTCCATCCACTAAACTGCCTGAAGCAGCCAGTCTGTGGAAGATTGGTCTGGTGGCAAGTAGGGGATGTTCTGAAACAGGAATCATTCACTAGGAAGCCGCCAGTGGGTGGGAAACACAAGCCTGGAAGCCTCCCCAGAGGCTCTGTAGACATGCTAGCATTAGCGCCTGAGTTCCAGTGGAGACAACACTACCTGCTTAGGGGCATCTATCAGATACCCTGCTTCCATACTTCTAAGTAAGATTGAAAGAAACCAATCCCTGCCGCCACTGCCACCCAACCACATTACCCAGGGATACCTGACCTTGACCTCCACCCACTCTCCCAGCCCATTCTTCTACTGTTACCCAGAATTACACCCCAGCATAGCTTCAACATGGTACCCACTCTACAATGGGCTCAGCATCAGGATTAAAGAAACAACACTAATGAGCACTTTCCACATCTCAGGCTCTGTGCTAATAGCTTTACATGCAGCTCCTGAGCTAGTGTTCATGAAGTACCCACCTTCGGAGTGGTATGACTGCTATCCCAATTTACCAAGGCTGGAAGAAGTGAAGCAATTTGACAAGGGCACACATCTAGTAAGTGGCTGTGTAAGTCAGCAACTTCTGCCTAATGAGCAAGCATTCAAGAAGAAACACTGGTTTCTCCTGCTGCAGCTGTGAGTCAGTGGGGGGACTCTGCTTCCAGCTGCAGGTCTACAGATCAGCTAGTGTGGATTGGCTTCACAGGACAGTCACTTTTCTGGGATCAGATAAATACCCACGGCAAGTACTTCTCATGGCAGAGATCAGAAATATGGGATGTCACTTAAGGCTTAGGCTTGAAACTCATAAACCGTTACTTTTGCCCACTTTTAACTGGCCAAAGCAAGAGAAATGGCCGAGCCCCACAGCAAAATCCTCCTGTGGAGGTGGGGATGGGAAGGAAGTGAACACTTCCTGAGTGATAATCTAGCCTTCCATAGTGAGAAAGCAAGGATTCAATCACAAGTGCTCCCAGGAACTTTTCTATACCTTCATTTTTCCATCATGTTTCCTCTCTAAGGATAGGGAAAACCTTAGCTCTGAGGTCTTAAAACTCATTGTAATGCTGATACTTTCGCATTGCATGAAACTTGGCAGCATGTTTTTTTCTAAATTTAACTTTGGTTCAGTTTCAAGATCTGTCTCCTCTCTTTTTGCATTTGTTTCCACTAGGAAGGGACAGAAACTAACCACGGAACTTGTGGGCACATTGAAAGTTCGGGTTCATCCCATCCCATCCCCAGGTCTCTGCAACTCCTGCCTGTATCTTGGCAGGGGACCACCAGTGGAAATCAGCATCATCCAGGCTATGGTAGCACTGCCTTTGTTAGCACACAGTTACCTGAGAAGGCGTAGACATTTATTTCAGATGGGGTCAATCCTCCCCATCAGTCTTTCTCTTGGAAGCCATTGTAATGAGAAATCAGTCTAAGACTTTGAGCAGAAAGTGACATGATTTACTGACAAGGATCACTCTGGTTGCATATTTGGAAAGAGACTGTAGAGGGGCAAGTGTCAATACTAGGAGATAATTGCAACCATCCCAATGACATGACAATGTCAATCATGGTCCCAGTTGAATGTGAAGGGGGCGGCAAGAAATGATTGGGTTCTTTGTTCAAAAACCAAACAAAGAACAAAGAACCATGAGATTCTTGATAGATCAGATTTATGATGTGAGAGAAAGAGAGGAGTCAAGGATGACTGTAGCCTTTAGCCTGAACACCTGGAGGGAAGACATTCCCATCAGTGGAGCTAGGTAAGGCTGTGATGAAGCGTATTCATGAGTGGGGAAGGGAATCAGAAGTTTCGAACATGGTAAGCTTGAGATGTCTATTGGGCATCCAAGAAGAGGTGAGGAGTGGGCAGTTGAGTATATGAGTCTGGATTTCAGGAGAGAGAACTGTAGATATAAATGTGGAAGTCATTGGGATCCAGATGGCATTTAAACCTGGGTGAAATCATGAGTGAGAATAAATAGAGGAGAGAGGCGGGACATGTCCTCATTTTTTGAAAGAGCAGCTCAAATCCCCATGACTTAGGATTGCAAATCATTTCTAAAGATATATTTTAAATCCCACCCTGGAAGAGGCTCTTGCATGTCTGTCTTATTAACTAGGCAGAGAGGGGCAGGTGAGTGGGAGCAAGCATGGACCTATGGTCTGGGGGAATCACCATAAAATGGCAACTAGTAGGTACATAGTCCATTTGCTTGAGTTGGTCACAGATTAGAGGACTAGGAGGAAAAGGAACTGTGCAAAAACATTCTATTGAGCCAGTTAAGAAAAATCAATGCCAAGGAATCGGTAAAAGAAAACAAGCAGGAGAATCTCGCCAAAAAGACTGGAAATTTTGGAAGCCAGATACCATGGTGGTGAAACCACCATACTTATAGAAAGCAATGTGCTCTAGCCAAGAGAGATGGAATGAAGCAGCCCTGGGCTCCCAGCCCTACCCCTTCCTTGGCTGTATGACTTCAGTCAAGTTTCTTAATGATTCTGAAATTATAATTTCCTCATCAGTAAAATGAGGATAGTAACATTGATCTTGAGAAGGCTGGGGTCAGGATTAAGCCAGGTAATCAGTGAGTTGCCTAGGCAATGACTGGTATAAATGAGACACATTATCTTGTGCATTCCTTAATTGTCCAAAGGTGGTGGTCACATCCAGTTTCCTGAAGGGTGGGAGACAAGTCACTATAATGTCAGATAAAAACAATGTTCACGGTGAATACTATGCTGGGCGCATAATACGGCTCACTTTAAATGAAGCACAGCTCCTGTGTATGAACCCATGCACCGGATAGTAATGGCCTGGTGAGGTTCACTTTCCTTGGAAGCTTAGATTTCATATGTCTGAGCAAATCTTATAAAACACTCTCACAAACCCAGACCGACAATGGAAAAGACCAGCCAGAATTAATTTCAGGCTGAATTTAGAAAATCTTCCAAAGAAAATCCATTTTATTAAAGTTAAATTCCCCTTCAATAGACTGAGGGTCGAGACTGAAATCAGGACATTGAAAAATGGATTTCCTGAATGGATTTCCTGGAGGAGATATCAGTAATTTACTCAAAGTATTTTAATTTTTTAATGTGGTATATTGTAAGAATGCCAATATCCCTCCATCTTCCACGTGTTCATTAATTAGCAGCCACAGAGCTCCAATTACATAAAAGGTACCATTCTTATCATTTTAGTATCCACCTGATTTCATCAAGCTGGTGTTATTTTTTTAAAAGAGATTTTATGATATTTTCAAGGGTGAAACCAGTAACTAATGGAGTGCAAAGAGCCTTCGTAAATGGGGAACAGGGAGTAGCTATTAGAACATTACATATAAATGAAGGCTTTCTTCCCATGTCCTAGAACAGTGTAACATTTCAGTGGCTTCATTCTCTTTCAATTTCACATATTCCATTCATTTCATAGATTGAAAATACAGTGGTGAACCTCAGTCCAGTAAGGATCCAAAAGATCCCAGATTCCAAATTTAAAAAGATCTGGCTCTTGTCTTAATATATTCCCACTAAGGAAACAAGGACACACAACCGAAGGCACTCCGAGAAGAAATTTTAAATGTGCTTTTGGAGCACAGTACGAGCCCCTTAAAAGATTTTTTTCTGTCTCGCTTCTTTACAGCTTTGCTTTGGCCCCCCTTCCCTGATTCCAACTGAAAGATGATTGCATAGGCAAGGACAGAGCATCTTGTAACTCTCTTATACGTCTCGGGTCCTTGGGAAGTGTTCTGGGCACATGCTCCTTAGAGGGATGCAGCATTAAATGTGACGGAGTATCACTGGGGAGTTTGAGCATATTGCTTCTGGTGCCTTTCTCTGTGCTTAATTGAACTTGTACTTTCATTTCAAAAGAATGGCTTTGGAAATGTTTTCACAGAATGAGAAATGCAGCAATCACTTGCCATGTTGCAATCTAAGTAGTAACTCCAGGAAGCAAGGGACAGGAAAGGAGGGGCTTTACCTCTATGAATACAATTCTCAGAGGCCCTGTTTTTCACCGATTGTTTGTATAAAACACAAAACAAATCATATGACTTTATTCTTTGGTAATTGCCTTTCTTCAGTTCACTCCGATTTGCCTCAGATTACAAGAGGAAATGTCATTCCGTATGAGAAAATTGCCAAATAGTTCCTTATTGATCAGAACCAAGCCCGGTATCGATCTCTGGAACCACCGTGTCTTTTTCTCATTGGTACCGCTCTCTGAATGGGAACTTCATAAGCAGGGAGCCCGGCAATGTTAAATCTCTCAGTTGTCCACATAAGTGAACACAACACTTTTAACAGCGGCTGCCATTGAAGCTCAGACGAAGGGAAAGATTCCTCCCACTATGCAGTCCTAGGCATATCATCATAGTACATTTTTTCTTATTTAAAAAAAGAAGAAGAAAATGTCAGCTTGAGAGTTGTATCCATCACTGAGAACTCAGTCTAAGATAAATCACAGATTCAGCAAGAGCATGTCATAAAATTAAAAGCACATCTGTCAACTTCTCCAGTCATTTGAAAGAATAAAATTGGGCTGCTAACTGCATGGAGCTTTTCTATCTCTATCGATTATCCCAGGCGTCTCCCCTACTACAAAGATGTAGCCGACACATAAAGAATTACAGAAGTTGGACCTACTGAGGATAAATTTATCTACATAAGCTTGTTTATGTTGAAGGCTATTTGGGAGTCCATAGATTTTTTTTTTCACCTGAAGATGACTTTAGCAATTATCCAGAATAATCTGGTGCCCACAGTAAGAGGTTATGGGACTTAGCCATGAAGGAAGAGGAAATTCCTGGCAAACCACAAACTGAAACTTAGACTTGGATTAAGATTCATGCTTGAAGTCCAGGGCTTTGCCCTCTATAAACTACATTCTCATATGACAGGTAGATAGATAGAGGAGAGGTGGCTGGAAAGATGATAAAAGAGAAATACGGAAGAAAAGAATTAGAAATAAAGAAAACTTCTCTTTAAACATGAAATTTTGTTTGAACTTCTCTGTCACTTCCTTTCAATAAATATCCTTAAAGCAAACAGACTACCCCACTGGCCTCTGAGCTTCCCCTCAAATCTGTACGTCTCTACTAACAAACAACTCTAACCTCTAGATCTTCGCCCTCCTTACTAATGAATAAATAGATCCATGAGAGTCTGGTAAGCACAACCCATCACCTAGAGCTTTCGTTCTTAGACACCTTGCTGTCTCAGGGCCCAGAGGATAACTGTGACGGGTTACACACTGGTGGTTTTCTGCTGGCTGCTGCATAGACAGCGGAAGTGGGGGATACTTCGTTCCTGATCTGGTCAGCCATGGAACGCACCCCCAGTGTTCCTTGACACCAGGGCTGGAAATTTCTGAATTTGCCCATATTCTTTTCTTGGCTTCCATGGCCTTTGTCCCACCAAGTATACCAAACAAGTCTCCATGGGGAGAAAAGAAGATGTAAAAAGATCGCCTGTGGTTCTCAAATGCCAATCCCTAAAAGCTCGAACACTGACTTAATGGCAGCCTGAGGCAGAGTAGGGGGAGTCATGAGAAGAAACACTACATGTTAAATGCCCACCGATTTCAGCAATGTGAATACGGCAGTGTAAATAGATGCATTTAGCTTAGAAACTCGGTAATGCCAGATAGAGACAGGCACCAATCTCACACCTACCCTGATGTCTTGACGAGTGATATATATGGGGGGAGTAGCCGGCAGCATGTATTTCAGCCAGTGGTATGGACTGGAGTCTCAGAGATCTCTTCCCCATTATCTGACAAAGGATGTTACCTCTTCTTCCTTTAGTTTCTGCCCAGCGCCATCACCAGGAGGAGCTGCTGGGCAGAAACTGGTTTACTGATTCATCCAATCAGTGTTCCTTGAGCACCCGCCATGTGGTGGGCCCGTGCCTGGGCCTGGGGATTCACAGATAAGAGACAGAAGCCCTTCTCCCAAAGGTTGACAGGATGGTGGGGACTAAGTTATTTAAATACTAAGTTTAAATACTAAGTTATTATTGGCAAGCTGATTCAATAAATATGGTGACAAAGAAAGGCACTAACCCAGCTGGGGATAGCCAGGAGAGCTCAGGGAAGTCAAGCAGTGCTTATCCCAAGAAAGTGGTCATCCTGAGCAAGGAAATAGGAGGTGACATAAATGCTACCCAGGGCCGTATGCCAGGCCCTGTGCCAAGTACAGATCTTCCTCAACCATGGGGTGATGTTTGATAAACTCATCAGAAATTGAAAATACCCTAGGTCAACAATGCATTTACTATACCTAACCTACTGAACATCATAACTCTGCCTAGTTGACTTTGAACATGTTCAGAACACTTACATTAGCCCACAGTCGGGCAAAACCATCTAACACAAAGCCTATTTTATAATGAAGTGTTGGTTATCTCATGTAATTTATTGAATACTGCACTGAAAGTGAAAAACAGAATGTAAATGGTTGTGTATGGGTATAGAATGGGTGGAGGTTACTGGTTGTTTACCCTCAGGATCCAGGGGCTGATAGGGAGCTTTGGCTGGTGGCCCAGCATCACGGGAGATGATCCTACCGCGTATCCCTGGCCTGGGAAAAGATCCAAATTCACAATTTGACGTATGATTTCTACTGAACGAGTATTGCTTTCACACCAATATAAAGTTGAAAAATCGTAAACTGAACCATCCTAAATTGGGGACCATCTGTACTTGAAAAGTGTGATCTTATTTGTTCTTCAAACAACTCTGAGGCATGTACTCTGTCTCAGTTAGTTTGGGCTGCTGTCATAAACTACCATCAATGGGTGGCTTGCAAACTATAGAAATTTACTTCTGACAGTTCCGGAGGCTGAAATTCTGAGATCAGGATGCCAGCATGGCTGGGTTAAGGCGAAGTCCCTCTGCTGGGTTGCAGAAATCTTGTTGCATCTTCACATGGATGAAGGGGTGAGAGCATTCTCTGGGGTCCCTTTTATAAGGGTACTAATCCTGTTCGTGACAGCTCCATCCTCACGATCTAATTATCTCCCAAAAGCCCTACCTCCTAACATGGTCACATCAGGGGTTAGGACCTCAACATTTGAATTGGGGAGACGGGAACACATGCATTCAGTCCTGTGGTTACCCCAACCGTCTGCATACTACAGATGTGGAAATTGAGGCTCACATGGCTACCTGCACGTCCAAGGTCACACAGGTGAGCAGCAATGCCAGCATTAGAACTCAGGTCACACTCTTCACACTGGGTCTTTCCAAGTTCTGTAGTGTGAGGAAGTAAAAAAGGCAACACGTGTGGCACCTGGCTGGCTCAGACAGTGGAGCGTGCGACTCTTGATCTCAGGGTTGTGAGTTCAGCCCCGTGTCCAGTGTAGAAGTGACTTAAAAATAAAATCTTTAAAAAAAAAAAAAAAAAGGCAAAAGGTGAAGTGTGAATATTCACAGGATTCATGAAAAGAACCAAGTGGCGATGAGGATTGATGGTGGGAGGGTGGAACTGCCCGCAAGTTCTCTGATGGAGTGTTGCATCCCTCAGGGGACGTGGGCGAAGAGGAACCTCCTGGCAGGATCCCAGCAGGTGGAGTCTGGGATCCGGGCACAACAGTGTTTCGGAAGCACGCTGTTACCCTGCTGTGTGGGTTAACTCCCCGAACGTAGCGTCTTGCTCCTCGCCTGCCCCCCCACCGCCCACACGTACCAACACTTTCCTCAAATATGGGTGCAACACAGAGGCTGCTGATGGTTTCGGAGAAACATAAATGCTCGTTTCCTTTATTCCGGTCATGCCTGGAATGTCCCTCGTTCCACGGCCCTCTTCGTTCCCTCCTCCCCGCCGCCCCAAATAAATAAAATACAATAATAGCAGCATGCTAGAGTACCCAATATGCTCTGCGTGCAAGCTTGGTTAAACAAATCACATTGACCTTTAATAAAGATGTGCCGGATGCTTCCTTCTCTCATTCAATATGTTAATCTTCGGGCCAAACCGCCATCAGAGCAAGCACCATTAAGTGCAGAGCTGATCTCGCTACTCCCCTGCTTTAAACCCTTCAGTGGCTCCACATCGCCAGCGGGATGAAGCCCGAACTCCCAACAGCGCAGAGAAGGGCCTCCCGGGTGTGGCCTGTGCCCAGCACCAGCTTCATGTCACGCACACCGCTCCCTCCCCCTGCGGCCCACCAGCACTCCGGCCCTCAGCCTTGGTGCATCTCTCTCTCCATCCTCAGTTCTTTCCCTGGCGGAAATGTCGACGGTGCCCTTGACAGCCACCCTGCTGCCAGCTACACACTGATTAACTCCTGTCGTTCAAAATGCAGTTCAGGTCAGCTCCTCGATTAATACTCTCCTGAGTCCCACCCCCAGGCAGAACTGACAACCTCTCAACGCACCCAGTACAGCTCTATGTCACCATCTCTGTGGCTCCTTGCTGCATTTACTTAGTTGCATCCTGCTCACCTACACCTAGCTTAGTGCTTGACACAAAATAGGGGCTTAAGAGGTGGAGCCAAATGATGGCAATTCGACAAGCTTATTGTGCCGACGCCTGATGTGACGCCCAAGGAGCATCACGTTGGTGTGAGCTCTGGACACCGTGGCTTTGTCATGGAAGCACCTGACCACATAGGCCAGAGTGCAGACCCAGTCTAGCCATATTCCAATCACAGTATCTCTCCTGGGCTTGTCTTGATCCCCTCATGTTTGGATGGGAGGATAGACACATTAAAATGTAAATTGAAAGAAAGTCCTTTCTCCTAGGGTTGGCCTCCAAATCCAGCTTGAATACTCTATCTGTCCTGTGGTCATTTTGCGGACAAGGGTCCGGAGATGTTCAGTTCTCCCCCACTCAGGGTAATCAGAGGCCAGGAGGAGCAGTTGGGGCTGGAGCAGGCCAACGGTGGTTTTATTTATATCATTCCAAACCACTGGATCAGTTGATTTGTTCTTAATTCAGTTGACAAGTGAAGGAGAACTGAAATTCAAGTTTCCTTGGCAGAGATGACTCTTTTTTATTAGAGAAACTTAAGTGAGCAATTTCTGGAGGGAGAGATGGGAAAGGAAGGAGGCCTTTGCCCAGGAAAATGGATCAAGATCCCTGATGCTCAGGATCAGAAGGTAGGAACAGGCCTGGCCAAGGTACACTTATCACCTGATAGCTGAGCCTGCATGTATTTATTTTGCCATTTGTTGTCTGTCTCTTCAGTAGAATTAGAGGGGGCACTGCATCCATCTTGTTCACTGCTCTCTCTCTAGACCCTACCTAACCCTATGCCCAGCACAAACTGGTGCTTAGTGAACATCTGTTGAGTGAATTAATGACTTTGGTCTGGAAGTCAGGAGAGCTGGCTTTCATTTTCCACCCTATAGTCAGCTAGCTCTGTGACCTTAGGCAGGTTACTGTGCCTCTCTGTTCTTCTCAATGGGGATGTTGTTATCTGCCTAACCAATCTTTTTTTTTTTTTTTTTTAGATTTTATTCATTTATTCATGAGACACACACACACACACACGCACGCAGAGGCAGAGGCAGAGGCATAGGCAGAGAGAGAAGCAGGCTCCATGCAAGGAGCCTGATGTGGGACTTGATCCCAGGACTCCAGGATCATGCCTGGGCCGAAGGCAGGTGCTCAACCGCTGAGCCACCCAGGCGTCCCATGCCTGACCAATCAATCTTATAGGTTATTGTGAGGTTCCAGATGTATGTGAAAATCCTTTTTTACCATTATATGTGCACAGTGCTAAACCTGAAAGATTATGTCAATCACTGAAGAGTTAGTCCTTTTCCATTAGGAGTTAAAAACATGGATGAGAGACTCTAGGAAGACTGGAGAAGCCAGGTAGTTCCCTCCATCTGCCAGGCATTGGGTTCCATGGGCCTCCTGGACCAGCCACAGTAGTGGACACTCATGACAAACTGGAGGTGCAAGACCCCTAGGCACTTAGATCTGGAATCACCAGGATATAGAGGGTCATGGAAGCCGTGGATGTAGAAGGCCTTCTCACTGTACAGTGATGAAGAGAAAAAAAAAAAAAAAAAAACCTTGGACTTGTCCCCAGTAAATGTTAACACTGAGAGAAGCAGGTGGAGATTCAAGAGCCAGCAACAGAACCTGAAGGGAATGTCCAGGAAAAGGAATACCAAGCATGGTGTTTTGGAAGCCAGGAAAAGAGAGTAAGAGTGTGCAGAAAGAAGGGGAGGGATCACAGGGAGAGGAGGAAGGTGAGAGAGGTTCATTGGAATTTGTGGATGTTTTAAAACTTCAGTACATTACAGTGTTACAAAAATACAACCAATGCATTGAATTTAAAAACCGGAATGAGGGGATCCCTGGGTGGCTCTGTAGTTTAGCGCCTGTCATCGGCCCGGGGCATGATCCTGGAGTCCCTGCATGGAGCCTGTTTCTCCCTCCACCTGTGTCTCTCATGAATAAATAAATTTAAAAATCCAAAAAAAAAAAAAAAAAATTGGAATGAAATAAACCAAAATGCTCGTGGCAACTGTTTTAGATGACAGAGATATTTATTATCTTCTTGGTTTATTTTTTCCATATACTCTAATATGCACTTATATAATTTTATAATTGAAAAAGTATATTTGATAGTAAAATACATAGGAGTGTGACTACCTCAAACAGGTGTAAAAAGAGAAAAGGTTATGTGCATAGGCCCTATGAGAGGAGATCCACAAAAATGAAATCAATTGTTGAACTTAACTGTTGAATCTCATGGTAGATTTGATCTAATTTGCTTTTCTTCCTAAAAGTGTTTTCTTAATGTTCTTTTAATTAAGCAATGTTAATAAAGAAAGATGGTGACCAGGCAATGTTGCTGGCTCCAGGCCCTGGAGCCTTTTATGGTATATTTCATTATGACTATAACGCTATGGATCTAGGTCTCAGGGACCATATTCCCTGGTATGGTTCACCTAGAGTGAACATGTATTTGAGCAAGAAATAAGCCTTTGTTGTTTAAAATAACTGAGATTGGGGGGAACACCTGGGTAGCTCAGTGATTGAGCATCTGACTTTGGCTCAAGTCATGATCTCAGGGTTCTGGAATCGAGTCCCATATCAGGTTCCCTATGGGAAGCCTGCTTCTCCCTCTGCCTCTGTCTCTGCCTTTCTCTGTGTCTCTCATGAATAAATAAATTAAAATATTTTAAAAATAAATATATAAAATAAAATAACTGAGATTGGGGCGGGGAGCTGCTAATTACTGTAGCCTTTCCTGCAGATGTGGTCTTCTGAAATTTGAAAAGAAAAAGAAATTATCAGGAATCCCAGCACTTTCTTGAGAAACCTAACCCTTAGGTCTTTCTTATTTCCTTCTCCAGATGATGCATATTTACTACAGGGACTTAATATAGAGGAACTATATCCAGAGACCTCTAGTTTCATTACGTATGATGGGTCGATGACTATCCCACCCTGCTATGAGACAGCAAGTTGGATAATAATGAACAAACCTGTCTATATAACCAGGATGCAGGTGAGCTTTTCTGTGGTCTTTTAGCTAAAGGGGAAAATGATGTAAAGACTGGCTGGGTTTGTGGAGTGCCTGTCGATTAGTTTGCTAGGACTGCTTTGACAAAGTAACATAAACTCAGTGGCTTAAACAGCAGAAAAGTACTGCTTCACAGCTCTGGAGGCTATAAATCCAAGATCAAGGTGTCAGCAGGGTTGACCCCTTCTGAGGGACATAAGGAAGAATCTGTTCCATATCTGTCCTTCTGGTGGGTGGCCAGCAATCTTCGGTGTCCCCTGGCTCATAGAAACATTGCCTTCATCTTTACATTGTGTTTTTCCTCTATGTCTCTGCCCAAATCCCCTTTTTTATAAGGACACCTATGTCCCACTGAATTAGAGCCCACCCTGATGACCTCATCTTAACCAATTACTCCTGCCATGGCCCTATTTCCAAACGAGATCACATTCTGAGGTCCTGAGGGTTAGGACTTCAATTTATGAATTCTGAGGGTGCACAGTTGAATCACTACACCTATGTTTGAAGAACCAGCCTCTGACAAGGCTTAGCATGAACTAATTGTAGGAGCATCCCATATGTCGGAATGAGAAAAGACCACAGAGTCAATTCCCAAAGTGTGCTCTACAGTTATGATGTTCACACAGCAAATGAGAAAAATGGATGATATGTCCAAATATGCTTGAAAAAGCTGATTTTTTTTAAGTTAAATAGGGCTGCCTATTTAAGGCAGTTAAGTGTCCAGCGCTTGATCTCAGCCCAGATCTCAATCTCATGGTTGTGAGTTCAAGCCATAAATTGGGCTCCATACTGAGTATGGTGCCTACATTAAAAAAAAAAAAAAAAGAGTGAAATAGATTTCTTTATTAGGAAACTTCTCAGGGCCTTTAAATTGATAATATTTGTGTCAGTCTCCAAGAGGAAGTGTAGGATGTTTAGCATTTCATAAACTATTGAAATATGAAATATTTTAGAGCATCTCACAAGGCTAGTATGCCCCTGAACCACACAAGAACCAGGTCTGAGCATTGGGTGCCAGCTTTGCTAATGGCTCACTGTGCACACCCAAAGCCATCACCCCCACTTATGTGAAATCAATGCTCGTCCTCTTTATAAGGAGGGGAGTAAATCACATCTGTTCCAGTTCTGGCATTCTGTGACTGTGAGCATCTATAAAAACTCAAAAGGAAGATAAACAAAAAGAAAAGCAGATTCCAATATCCTTGACAGGATATGTACTCACAACCCAACAATCTGAACCATTTTAAGTCTTCAGTCCTACCTGTGTTGATTGCAATTCCTTTGGTGACAAGCCACCTCCTCCAGATAATTTAAACTTAGAAGAAAAAAAAAAAAAGGAGGTATTCAAGAGATATTGGGGCATCTTTACAGAAGTTGAAATCAGAAATTGATATTAGGAATTCATGAGAAGTCTGTCATCTCTGTTCTCTTTTGCTTCTTATTGCACATCTGCTTCCTTCTTCCCTGTTAGAGACAGAAAAATCTTCCTCTGCTTCGTGGTCCTGGGGCAAAACATGGTGGAAAACACTTTAGTCTCGATAGTCACAGAAAATGAACCAAACTGATCCAGCTTGATTTAGCTCTGACCCCTGGACCAGTCACTACAGTTTGGATAACACCCATGCGGGGGATTAATTTCCTGAGTTATTGGAAGTTACGGGACCATGAGGTGTCCAAGTGAGAAGGGAGTCTGGAGAACGAACTAGATAGATTTCCTCCTTTGATAGATGGTGCATCTGAGGATAAGAGAGAGCAAAGGACTTGCTCTGGGCCATGCGTGGCCTGGTGAGATGGAAGTAAGGCTCGCTTCGGGCACAGAGGCATGGAGGGGAGGGGGTGCCCGCAGCACAACTGAGTCACGTGTGCCCTGTCCCACGCAGCCAGTGACACCTGGCCTGGGCACAGTTAGCAGTTGTACTTCTTCCCTAGCGCATTTGGGAAGATGGGTGGGCCTCAGCCATGTCTCTCTTCACAGATGCATTCCTTGCGCCTGCTCAGCCAGAATCAGCCATCTCAGATCTTTCTGAGCATGAGTGACAACTTCAGGCCTGTGCAGCCACTCAACAACCGCTGCATCCGCACCAACATCAACTTCAGTTTACAGGGGAAGGACTGTCCCAACAACCGAGCCCAGAAGCTTCAGTACAGAGGTGGGTGTGGTGGCGCAGAGGGTAGCAGGCCCCCAGGCAGCACTCTGAAGGCTGGGTAGAATTTGATTACAAATGACAGTGAGGGGCACCTGGGTGACTCAGTGGTTGAGCGTCTGCCTTCGGCTCAGGTCGGGGTCCTAGGATTGAGTCTCCCATCGGGCTCCCCACAGAGAGCCTGCTTCTCCCTCTGCCTGTGTCTCTTCTTCTCTCTGTGTGTCTCTCATGAATAAATAAATAAAATCTTAAAAAAAAAAAATGACAGACCACTCCCTTTCCATTCCTGTGGTGCTTTTCCGTTGGCAAAACCTATGTATCATTAGAGAGAGACACAGAGAGAGGTAAGGGGAGGAGTGTCAAACCTTCAGATCCCTTATGGTTCAAGCAAGAAGCATTTGAAAAAAGAAAAAGGAAGGAAGGGAGTTTTACTGGAACCCAAGTGTGGACATCTGCTGAGGTATACAGTCTTCACCAGGAAGAAGAGAGTGGTCCCATGAAAGAACATTTGGTGGAGGGTTTTTTTTTTTTTTTTTTTTTTTTTGTACAAATAGTTACAAATCATTACACTAAGGATGTTTCAGGAAGTTGTATACCTTATCCCGAGCTTCTAGTATATGCAGCGCCATAGGACTTTAAACTGATGGGAAACAGGAAGGTGTTTTCCTTTTCCTTCTTAAGTTTTTATTTAAATTCCAGGTAGTTAACATACAGGGTGATATTCATTTCAGATGTACAATATAGCGATTCCACACTTCATACGTCACCTGGTGCTCATGACAAGTACACTCCTCATCCCCATCACCTAATTCACCCATTCCCACACCCACCTTCCCTCTGGTGACCATCAGTTGTTCTCTGAGTTAAAGAATCAGTTTCTTGGTTTGCCTCTCTCTTTTTTCCCTTTGCTTGTTTATTTTGTTCTTAAATTCCACATCTGCGTGAGATCATATGGTGTTTGTCCTTCTCTGACTGATTTATTTCGCTTAGCATAAGATAGCATTTTTACTGTCATTTTACCCAAGGGCCCAGAGAGGCTAATCCTCCAAATCTGTTAGAACAGGGCAGCTAGAAGTGCTCAAGCTTTTAGTTAAGTGCACAATGTACCCCCACCCTACCTCCTTTCCCCAAAAGGTGAGCAAATACTCTGGATGCCAGGCCATTGGGATCCAATGAGGTAACTTGTGTGAGCACAGCTTTTTCCGATGCTATGTCCCTACAGGTGACTATTATCCCTACTAAAGGAGACATTTAAGATGGCCCCTGCCTCCTGTAACCCTCTTGTCCACATCTGGCCCTCTCTTTTCGGTTATGCATGCTAAGTATCTGTTGATGGCTGTGGTAAACCCATGACACGGAAAGGAAGATAGAGGCAGAACAGAGTCGTGGAGATTTCTTCAGCAAGGAATCCACACACCTGAGTTCCAGGACTGGTTCTGTCATTATCAAGTCGTGTAAACCCAGCCAAGCCTTTTCCCCTCTGGACCTGGCTTCTTTCATGATGGTCTCTATACCATCTATTTCATTACTTGGGAGGAGCAAATGAAAGGCTGGATGGGGAAGCCCTTTGTAGCAGTAATGTGCCACCCAAATATGGGGGTTATGGATGTCACGAGGCAGCTTGTAGAAGCAGCTACCACTGCTGCCCATGTTCCCCCACTTCATCTCTCCTACTTTCCCACATCTCCTTCTTTCTTTTTTCTCTGTCAGACACATGCAGTCTCAAAACTATAATATTCTGTTTCCTTCCAGCCAGAACTACCAGAAAAATAACTCTGTTCATTCATTGAGCCTTCCCTTTATTCAATATGTAGTTAGTATGCACCTACGATGTGCCAGGCACTTAGCTAGGTGTTGGGGAGACAGTAGTGATGAAGACAGATAGGGCCCCATCCGTGCAGAGCTTATGGTCTAGAGGAGGGGTCACAAACTTTCTGTAAGAGCCAATTGGTAAACACTTTATTTAGGCTTTTGAGTCATATAGTCTCTGCTATATGGTAGTGTTGTAGTGTGAAAGCATCCATAGACATATGTAAATGATTAGGTGTGGCCACATTCCAATAAAACTTTATTTACAAAAACAGGTCACAGGCTACATTTGACCTTTGGGCTGTCATTTGCCCACCCTTCATCTAGAGTACTACCATCCACTGGATCTTTCTGTGACCATGGAAATGTTCTATACCTACATCGTCCATTATGGTAGCTACAAGCCACATATGGCTATCAGGCGTTTGAAGTGTGGCTAGTACAACAATGCAACTAAATTTTTTGTTTTAATTTTAATTTTAATTTTAATTTTAATTTATGGGAGCTACATGGGACTGACAACAACCATATTGGACAGCTCAGGCTTCAAGGTTCATGAAGAAGTGGAAGGGGTGGTTGGGATACATAGATACAATTTACAGAACTTTGGAGTAAGCCTCCCAAACTTTGTGTGCATTAATTCAATGATGCTTCATTTTGTGGTGTTTGTGTATGTGTGTGTGTGTTTCTTTCTCTCTCCTTCCAGTAAATGAATGGCTCCTCAAGTAAGGAATGAGGCCAAGAAGAATCTCAAGAAGAAATGCTACAACTGTGAATTGATGTAACCTAGAATGCCCCCTTCTTTCTTCTCTCTCCCTCCCTCCCTCAAGCCTCATTCACTCTTTGGATTGGCCGTTTCTTCATGAAAAGTATCTGCAAAACCATGGCAGAGGAACACATCTGTTACTGACACACAGTCACTGACACACACACACAAGCACTCACACACACATGCAAACATATCTACACACAGACACACTCCCATGGCCTCCAAGATGGGAAGTCAAATTTCAGAAAACAAACAGGTTCATTCATAAGAGATCTTAGAAGAAAATAACCAGTTAACCTGATTACAATTTTGATACCGTTTCCTGAACTAATAAATCTACCCAATGAGACTTTTCAGCCTTTGTACATACAAAATTCTTCCAAAAGAGAGAGAGGAGGAAACGCAGCTCCAACAGCATCGAGTGGACTTTGTTCTTGGCATCAAGTTATCTCGGGTGGTGTCCTGGGATCCTCTGAGGATGCTGGTGGCAGGTGAACCAGGACAAAGTTGGCCAAGGACACTTATTTCTAAGATTATGATTCTTCTGTTTACTCAAAAATTTCAAAAGAAAAGGACAGACATTGAAGAGATACACATTGTATATATATCACTGCAGACTATAAATGGAAATATTTCCCCTCTTTGTCACATATCTGTAGTAGGATTTGCCAAGATCAGAATCGATCCATTTGCTGTTTCTTGTTTTCCAAAGGTCATACATTGTGTTTGGTTATTGTTAACAGCTCAATAAATGTGTTTAACGAGTTGATTTCATTTTTCTGGCTTTGGTCTGTTCTCCTTCCTTACAGGCAAAGCCCTGACTCCATGCAACTGCGTTCTTTGATTTGACTTGTTCCTTCATCTACACGTTCTGTTCATTTGCAGCCAGTTTTTACTCAGTTTGTGGCAATCAGGAATGCATTTGCTAAGCAAGTATAACTTTAATTCCACTCCATGGCTCGATCATTCATACAAGGTGAGCTTCAGCCTGAGGTAGCAGGCGACAGATTTCTTGCATTTCAAAACTGCCATCCCCCCTGTGATGCTCCCTTGAAGGAATGCACTTTGCCTTGTAAATTCCTGGGAAGGGGGTGTCTTTTCTCTCCAGGTGCAGCCGGATCTCACAAAATACAAACGAATGCCTTTCTTTCCTTGTTTATAATGGTCACTCACTGTGTTTGGTTACTGTCAAGAAATCAATAAATGTGTTTAACAAGTTACCCGGTACCCGTGTCTGAGTTTATTGAAGAGGAGGATGCTCCCTGCTGAAGTCTCTTGAGTCCTGCTGCGTCCTCGAGCAATTGCATTGTGGCTGACAGGGCAGCAGAGCCACTGGAGCCACCTGGCTGGCCATTCCCAGAGCTGGGTAATTAATACCCTGTTGAGAAAACATATAGGCTTAACTCCTGGAAGAGAAGATTTGGATGTTCGTTCAGTGGCAAAATTAAAAATAACTTTTGTCTCTTCTTTCCATCACAGTCCCCAGAAAGAGGGAGAGCACAGGCATGCAGGGTCTGTGCAAATGGGAAACTTCACAGGCACCTGGGAAACTTCAGCCAAGTAACACGTTAACCATATTGACAATGAAAAAAAGATCAAATGGCCAAATATTTCATTTATAAAATAATACACTTAATTGAATTGTTTTCACTTTTTGCACCATTGTTAGTTAGATGATGGCCTTAGCTGTGATGACGTATGAGCCAGTTTCTGAGCAATTGTATTTTTTGCAGAAAACCAGATCTGTCTGCAAAGGTTTAGGGTAGACAGGTGACAGTCTTCCTTTGCATGGCTTGCTGCTTTCTTTCTGAGACAGAATCTTCCCTAGCTTGCAAGGGCAGGCAGAGGTGTAGTACAGTGGCTGAAGAAGATTGGTGAATCAACCAAACCTGGCCTCAAATCTTCACTGTGCCACTTGCCCGCTTGCTGTGTGACCCTAGGCAAGTGGCTTGACTTCTCTGATCCATGCATTGGGGATGCATGGATCATAACTGCCTCCATGAGTTGTGAAGCTTAATGCAACACAGCTACTTAAAGCAGCCAGCCCAATACCAGTGACTGTACATAGTACTGTACATGGTACCTGTAGGCCATGTGTGTGGCTCACCTGGCAGGGTTTATGTGGACCATACTATACCTCCCTCTACATGAAGGAGTTAGCACCAATCACAACAAAGCCATCAATTAATATCAAATGAGAGAAATAGACAGCCAGCAGTACCCATGTAGGTAAATGCCTGACTTGTGTTGGAATATGAGCAAGGAGCACTAGTGAGGAAGGAAGGGAGGCAGAAGCCAGGTTTCTAAGCTTTGTTCTGTTACTGGCATCTTCCATCATGCAAATTGGCTCCCCGTGCTGGGGCAGTGTCCTTATCTAGAAATAACTCAGACATGACCTCCCCACTATCATTCCCTAACACTCTCATTCACTTCTCAGTCCAGGGAGAGCAGAAGAAAACCCAAGCTGACACCCCTGGTGTCACTGGGCCCAAGCAGAATTTCACTTTGGCCAAGCAGAACCAGAAATAGAGTGAACTAGCTGGTCTCTCACCTGCTGGGCTGACCCTAAATGTGCCTTCTCCCCATTCCCTGCACTACCCAAACTATAAAATGGAAATAGGGGCACTTTGCCCTCAAACCATGGGGGAGTAAGAAGGATTCACTAGATTTCCACCACTCTAAGAAAAAAAAATTGGGAAGCTTTAAACATATCAAAAAGTCCCTGGGAGTTGACCTGGTAAAGCCATGGAGGAACGAAAATACATTCAGCCATGTGACATGCATGGATGTTCAGAAGGGGGGTGGGCAGCAGTGCTGGTTTTGCCCACAGAGCTGCAGGCTTAAATGGGCAGCCTGCCCACCTACAACATGCAGGGACGTGCATGTCATGTCTCGGGTTCCCTTCTCTGCAAAATGGGAAGGGGAAGTGAAAATATAAGCAGAAAAGATTGCTAGGCAAACTGCATGAGAAAAAGGGAAGACACAGTGTGGAGATCACCAGTGCCCCTCTCAAGGACACATTCTGTGGTTTCCAACACCATTTACAGCCTGGTTCCCACCTCCCTTGGTAGCAGTCTGGTTTCCATGGTGGCACCAGGACAACCACAACTCTGCACTAAATGTGTCTGGAATGTGAGTAATGTGGAGTTCGGGCAGCAGAGCAGCCCTCCATCCCAGCCCATACCTGCCCAGCCCAGCTTAAGCCGAAGGGTCTGACAATCATTGATTGACATATGCCTGCATCCCCACGGTGGACCCGTACCCTGCTGGACCCTAGAGCACAACTAGCTCATGAGAGTAAGTTTTCCTCTTCTAGAAAGCCTGAAAGTAGGACCCCCAGGAGCAGGGACTCACTTGGACATCACTCACCAGCTAGGATGACTGAACATAAGGAAAAAGCATACCAATAAAGGCTACCATGGGTTACACATGTCCTTACCCAAGCCCTGGGTTAAGCAACTTGCAAATATCATCTCACTTTGCCCACACAGAGACCCACAAGATCATCATCATTGCCATCACATGTTATAAATGCAGAAACTGCACTTCTTAAGAGTGGGTTTTGTGTTCAGGGTCCCACAGCTCATTAGTGGCAAAGCCAGACCCAGCTCTTTTAAGTCATTGGTTCTCAAAGTGTGGCCCTGTTGGTGTCACTGGAAAACTGGATAGAAATGCAAATTCTTAAACTGCACTCTGCAGTGGGGCCCAGCCACGTGTGTTTACCAGAGTCCTCCCAGTGATTCTGGTGCTCAGGTGTGAGGACCATCGTACACTAAATGCTTGTTCCTACACCCTCCTACTCTAGAAGTTCCCAAACTGTGCTACACATGAGACTCTCCTGAGATGTTTAGAAACCCCAGTGCCCTAACTGCGCTGCATACCACTAAGGTCAGAATGTCGGGGTGGCAGCCAACTCTCAGTGTTTTGTAAAAAATCCTCAGATGATTCCAACATGCAGCAATGCTGGGAACCACATCCCTGTCTGAAGGACCTGCTCAGAGAATGGCTCCCCATAAGGTGGGTCCATGGGAGCCCAGAGGCCAGCATTATTTACCGGATCTTCTCTTCTCGGAATCACATTCCTATCTCTGCTCACAGCAAATTTTTTGGTCTGAGAATGTTTCCCAGCCCCCTCTTCCTGCTCCAGATTTTCAGTTAACAGGTCTGGAATCTGAATTACAAATCTCCCTGCTTTAAGTGAAAGAAATATCAGTGTTTGAAATAATGTCTTGACACCAACCTTCCAAAACCCACCTCAGGTCATCACTCTGGATTAGTTGGATTGGAGGTAATATTTCTAAGACTTCAGACTGTCAGGAACAAACAGAAACAAGTGGTGAGTCAGGAGACCAGACGTTCAGAAAGATAAGATGGGTGCATAATTAAGCCACGGACAAATTACAGCCCTGTCAGTTCTGACGTCAGGGTGTCTTGTCCATGCAGCACTCCCTCCCTGCAACCTGGCGGCCCCATGACAAGCCCTCATCCTGGCCATAATCATCTCAGCCCAAACCATAGTAATATCCACCCAGCAGGTCCTCCTGCCTCCAGTCTCCAGACAAGTGAAAGATTCTGGGCCAAGATGCACCCAAAACAAATATCTAGACTCTGCTCCCAGATGAGGACAATTTGAGTCTATCCCGAATAAAGGTTCCGGGAAGTTTAGGCTAGATTGGGTGAAGGGTAGGGGTAGCAGTTAATCTAAGACACTTTCTAGAAGAGAGATCAAAACACAAAGCTAAGCAGATAATCCAACAGGGTAGCACTCCAAAACCAATTTGATAAAGAAACAGATTCCAGGAGCGATGCAAAAGGACAGGACCTATATTCAATACCTGGAATAGAGGTTAGAGAGTAGCACCCAGGGAACTAGCCTCAGCTACTCTTCACAGAGTGTCTGCCATGGGCCAGGGTGGGGAAGAAGACATTGAGGGTCTTGTCCCATTACCAACCCATTTTAGGATCAGTGAACCAAAATCTCCAACTGGAGCACATCTCCAAGATGCGAACGTCCGGTAGCCCCCACTCGTTTATAGGCAAAATATTCAAACTCCTTAGCAAAGCAGGGAAACCTTCCCTTAATGGATTTGCAATGGATGCCTACAAATTCATGCCTCGGCCTCCCAGCCTCCATCTGGGTCATCCCTCAGCTTGGAACACCCTTCCTGGTTCTTCTTCACTTGTGGAAATGCACACCTCTTGAGAAACCCAATTCAAATGCCACCCCACCAGAGGCATCCCAAGTTTCTCCAAGGAAGACTGTTTCTTCTCTGCCCTGAGCTCACATAGCCTCTTGACTGAAGAATTTATTTATTTATTTATTTATTTAAAAGAGAAAGTGTGTGCCTGAGTGGGGGGAAGGGCAGAGGAAGAGGGAAAGAATCTCAAGAAGACTCCCTGCCAAGTGTGAAGACTGAAATGGGCCTCGATCTCAAGAACCTGAGATCATGACCTGAGCCAAACCAAGAGTCGGCCGCTTAAACAACTGAGCCACCCAGGTGCCCCACACAGCTGATTGATTTTATCTCTGATTAACATTTACTTCATTCAGGTCTGTATTAGAAATACAGATGCAGAAATAGATGTGTGTTACAGAGCTAGAACTCCCTGTGGGTCCATATTTTTCCATCTGCCCACACCAGTCAGAAGTTCTCTAACGTTAGCCTTCCATGCATCTTTGTAGCTCTCCCTCCTATGCAAAGAAAGAAAAAAAATTAAATCACATCATAATTCTTTGTAAATAGAAGATACTCAAACAAGGTGGTTAGTTGATATGTAGAATTTTCCTATGAGAGGCAGGATAATATTTGATTCTTTTCAATTCAAGGTTGTTGAGCTCCTCCTGTGTACCAGGTATACACCAGGCATGGTCCTAGGTTCTTTTACATATGTTTTACATATATTTTTTCTTTTATTTGGTGCCCATAGAGGTTCTGTCAAGTAGTTCTTGGCTTTATTTTGTAGATAAAATGTTAATCAGAGAGGTATGAAGTTATCCTAGATCACACGGTTGTTGAGTAGCAGAGCCAGCAAAGGCGGATGCTAGAGAAGCACCAGATGAACGTGCTCTCAGCTGGTGCTAGAATGAAACCGTTCTTCCCACTGAGATTACGGTCATTTTTCTTTATACTGTGCCCAAAATACAGAGACCTGCCAATGGTTCCTATCCCCAGGCCAATTAAATCAGAGTCTCTGTGGATGAGTACAGGCCATAGAGAACCGTTCTCGGTGCTGGCTGCCCATCAGAGGCACCTGGGGGGAGCTTATAAAGGTGCCAAGTGTTGGCAGTTCTGAAAGTGCCCCAGGTGAATCTAATGTCAGCCACACCAGAGACCCATCACTTTATATGAAGGCATTTGCCAGACTGTTCCAAATACATATAGGCTGCCTGCCCCTGGAAGAGATACTCAAAAAGAATGAATGAATGGAGAGTGGATGAGAGAAAAGCATGACCCCTTTGGACACCCGTGATGCAGGGTTCTGAGTACATCACTCCAGCGAGCTGTACTCACAGGATTTTGTAGTTGACAGGGATGCTCCATCCTCACACCCAGTCGGCTTCCTGACCTTGGGGCTCACACTTAGTGGGAATTTGAATGATAGTGAATGGTTAACTTCAGGCAAGAGTTAAGAGGATGAAACTAAAGCCAAATGTCACATGCCCTGGTGGTCCATTGAGCTCCCAACACCCGAGCAAGTGAGTGGCAGCATGCCCCCCTTCACCAGATAATGAGATGTCTGCCTCCCCGACGTAAGGCACTTTATGAGTGAAATGGATATAATCATTTCTTTTCTCATATCCTACAAGTTGTGAAAACAAAACCAGAGAAGAGGTGAGAAAAAGCTTGAGAAATGTGTCAACCAAGTGTCAGGCAATGCTAATAGAAGGGATGCAAATGTTCCTGTTGCCGTGAATAGAGGTGCACGGCTGGAAAATGTGTGCAGCCATGGACCCTGCTGGCCACTAATCCAACAGCCACTGAGTGCCAGGCACAAATCCAGTCCTCAAAAACACCCAAGACAAAGTAGAGATGAGGCCCCAGTGTGTTTTGGGGATACATCGCCTAGATGCAAACATTTCAGAAGTGAAAACTTGAACTGCATCCAAAGAAACACTTTTAAGAACAGTTCTCTAGAAAGTTCAGGAGCAGTTCTCTAGAAAGATCGCCTAGGGAACTCTGAGAGGGAGAAGTTGATTTTAGTAGAGGCTTCCGGGAGAGAAGGCTCCCTGAGGAAGTGACATCTGAGCTGACAAAGCTCCAAGTGCATTTGGGTGAATAGGGAAGGAGCCAGCATTCCAGAAAGGCAGGAGCCTGAAGGAAGAGGTTAGGTGTATTCCAGAGCTGAGAAATGGTCCATGTGGTTGGAGTGGGACAGAGTCCCCAAGGTCACCCATAGCTGGCAGTCAAATCTTACTTGCAAGAGTTTTGCTGGGTCCCTTCAGAGCCAAGGGCTAACACTTGCTCTGAGTCACTTTATCAGCTGGACACTAAGGTCTTAGCACCAACTACACAGCTGGCTCTGGACCAAGCACGGTGGGGGAAACAGAAGGATAAATTATGGTTCCTGCCCTCAAAAAGTTTAAAATGTAGTTGTGAGAGACAATGAATGAATGTGGAACTCTTACCTATGTGACTTAGGAAAGTTTAACACTCAGAAGATAATCATTTTTTTACATTGTCAGACAGGCAAGATGGCCAAGTGTGGTTGTACAGTCTGTACATTGCACAAAAGTGCCCAGCTGAGAGGGTGACTGGGGATATCTTTTTGCAATTCAGCAGTTTAGAGAGAATGAATGCCTTCTTGTAATTCACACAAAGGCAATGTGTGCTCGCTGAATCCCTGAAAGGCAGCAACTTTAAGAGTAATAGGAGATTCCAAAATGAAGAACAACATCTTGATTGAAAAGCTCAGTGGAGAACTTTAGTGAAGAAAGAGGGATTTGAATTGGGCCTGCTAGGTGGCAGGATTGGCATAGGTGGGAGGTATGGTATCCTAGAACAGCAGAACAGCTGGAACTAAGATCTGGGGCTAGAACAAGCCTGGCAGGTGCTCTCAGCATGATGAAACTTCACTGGCTTAGTACAGATCAGATGAAAATTGACCAAGGAAAAAGCTGGGTTTGATATCAGGAGGCCAGTGTCTTTGTCAGGGTGCAAACCAGAAGGAGCAGGTGCTCCTGGGCCTGGCTAGCATGTTCATATCTGAGATCTCCAATTCACTCACTGGTGACCCTGACAACTATCTTATGCCTCTGAGTTTAAGATTTCTTATTCAAAAACAAAACAAAACAAAAAACAAAAAACAAACAGAGGACACTCCTTTTGCAAGCAAATATACAGAGATAAAATGGGAAGAGAGCTACCTACTTCATTGGGTTGTGAGAAATAGTGTAATAAGCAATAGTAAGCCACTGTAAGTCTTGAGCAGGAATATGACCAGAAGGGGAAACAATTATGAGAGTCATCTGGCAGCTCTGAGTAAGGGCATCTCCCATAGAGAGAAGACAGTCATATGGGATCTAGGAATACACCAAAGCCATAGAACCAGCAGGTTGTAGGGGGAAGGAAGAAGAAGGCAGATTCAGATTCCCATAAGGAACACGCTGAAAGGCCACTTCTCTGAAGCTTCTTCCTGTTTTCAGACACCTGGTCCTCGAGGGTCCCAAGACTCCCAGGGTTAAAGGGACAGCCCAGTAGCTCAACCACCTTGTCTGGGAAGAAGCTTCAGGCATTGGTGCTCTTTGAGATATATGAGAGACCCTAAATAAAAGAGGATTAAAGAGGAGACACCAAGAAGGAAACAGTGGAGGGAGAGACCAGTGGTGATGCCTGATGTCCACTAAGCACAAACTATGGGCTCTATAGGCACCAGTCCACTTCATCATCACAATCCTGTAAAGGAGAAACTATTGTCACAAATTCATGTTACCGAAGGGAAACCAGAGGTGCAGAGAAGTTAAGCTCTTCACTCAACTAGTAGGTAGCCAAAGAGAAGAGCCTGGCACCAGAGCCCTCACACCTCACCTCTCTGTCATGGTGCCTCACAGAAAATGTGCCAGTAAGAAACACACACCAGAGCTGAATTAAAACAGGTAACCAGTATATACACAAAAAGAACTGAAAACAGACTCAAACAGGTACATGAGCACGCATATTCATAGCAGCACTATTCAAAATAGCCAAAAAGTATATATAGCCCAATTGCCCAGCAATGGATGAATGGATAAACAAAATGTGGTATATCCATACAATGAAATAATGGAATATTACTCATCCTTTAAAAAAAATGAAGTGTCGATACGTGCTACAGTGTGGATGAAACTTGAAAACATTACGCTAAGTGAAAGAAGCCAGACACAAAAAGCTACGTATTTCATTTATATGAAAGATCTAGATGAAGTAAATCCACGTAGATGAAACACAGATTGGTCCTTACCAGGGGCTTGAGTATGGGGGCAGAGGAAATAGGGAGCAACAGCTCAACAGGTACAGGGTTCTTTTTTGGGATGTTCAAAAAGTTTTGGAACTAGAAAGAGGTGTGGTCGTGCAATATTGTGAATATACTAAATGTCCCTGAATTGTTCACTTTAAAATGGTTCACTTTAAGTTATGTCAATTTCGCTTTGAATTCAGAAAAAGAGGAGGAGGAAAAAACCAAAGCCCAAGGCTCAGGATGAACAAGGATAGGGATGGAGGCACCTGCTTGAGTGTGGAGGGAGTAACAGAGAGGTATAGAATTCATAGTCAGCCTCTCATTTGTGCACCAGGCTTATTTAAACCCAACTTTGTGGCAACCTTTGGTTGATGGAAAAACATACTGGATGGCAATGTCTGATGGTCACTGAATACCTCCTCTGCACCAGACATTGTGCCAAGCCCTTAACTGGTATTATCTTAGTCAATCCTCCAATAGTCTTCTGTCATATAAGCATATATTGGCCCCAAGCACAGTGAACCAAACAGAGGCTCAAAACGTGTAAGGAACTTGCTCAATAGCCTACTGTCAATAAGTGGCAGACTCAGGATTCGAACCCAGGTCTCTCAGACAGTTCCACACTCCACCCTAGGTTATTCCTCCCTCTGTCCCTGAAGCTTCAGAATCCCTCCACCCACACAGGACACTCTGGGATTGGGGAGATCACTGCTGTAGACAGCCAGCCACACTTTCCCCCTAGCACGTTACCATCCTCCGGGCAAAGAGAAGTGAGCTCACTGTCCCTGCAGCAGTGTGTCCCAGAGCCCCCAGCCTGAGTTTGAACTAGCAGTGGGCAGCTTGGCCATGTCATTTCCAATTTTCCTTCCTGACCAGAGATGGACAGGAGAAATCATTGGCACTCAGGGCGATTGTTTTGTTTCTACTGAATTAAAACAACTGCCAAACTACCGAGGCCATCTTCCACACTCTTGCTACAGAATTATTCAGAAGAAAAGTTTGTGTGATTAAAAACCTAAACCAATTATAGTGAGAAGCCCAGCAAGAAAGAGAACCCAGACTCCTTCCTGTGGTGTCCAAAAGCATGGAAATAACTAAGGATCTGTCAAACGACCAAGCTGAAGCAGAGGATGAAAAATTGATAATAAATCTTTTCAAGAGGAAACTGGGCACTGACAAAGAGGAAATACTAGAAATGGCCCCATTCCAGGAACTTAGCTTAGCCCTCACTGGAGTGGCAAACAACCCTTGGCTTCCCAGAAAAGCCAGAATTGAGGAGAATTGGTGACACTCAGGGAAGCCTTGTAGGATAGTAGAATTTGGTGAAAAAGAGGAGAAATCTGGTGACCCTGTGCACCAGAAACCTCAAGAAATAACTATACTGCCTCACCACCATCAATGCCCCACACTTCTGCCCATGTTGGTAGGAAAGAAAGACATGTAGCTAGTTGGACTCTCCCTCAACACATCCTATAAAATTGATGACTTTGGGGAAAAAACAATTAGGGTCAATAGTTGCTACCAGCCAGATGCCCTAGACACAGCTCTTCATCTCTGTGAACTCTGCTTTTCTTGTTTGAGACAGGAGGGCATCACCTTCTATTCTCTTGAATGTTTTTCCCTAAGAACACACATGTTCTACTGATGCGTGGTGAAGCTCTCTGAATTCTCTCTCCCAGCTCGTTTGCTCTGGGTCCCCTCTGCATTAACAGATAATGCCTTCCCTCACATTGCCTTGGTCTTCTTCACATGCCATTTTGAAAGTCTTATGTTGTTCCATCTGAGGGTCCCCTCTCTCCCTCCAGATTAATAATAATGATGGCTTCCCAGCTGTGCGATGATAGGAATTATTTAATTTCTTTGAGCCACAGTGTCTTCTCATGCAAAACAGGAATAATGAATACTAAATAATATCTAACTCTCATGATTTTGAAAGGATTAAGTGAATTAACATGTGTGAAAACGCTTAGCATATTTTTTAAGGCCTATAAAAAATGTCACTTTCATCTTTTCCTCAAACTAGAACCCCAAAATCGGGATGATATCTTTCCACACACACAGTAGATATTTCCCTCCTGCGTATCTCCTTTACAGGGCTTATTAATGAGACCACTTAAGAGCATAAAGTTGAACAACAATCAAAATGGCTGCACTAATGATTCCTCAAGGCTTGATTTTAAACAAAGTAGCCTTCTTTCTCTCTTCTGCAAACCTCCCCTCCTCCCTTCTCTTCCTTTTGTTTCAAGAACCTGGTACCACCCTAAAGACAAAAGGAATGAGGCTGGCAGCAGGTACACAATGTCTGTCGAAATCGGCTAAGGCCTGTATTTGCCTGTAAGACACACCCAGCCTCTTCCTAAAGAGGGGTTTGCAGGTTTTTTGAAGGCCTTCTCCTGCTGAGCCTCCCTTGCCCAGCGAAGTAATAAATTATCCTCCTTCTTTATACCCAAACTCTGCCTTTGTGTTACATTTCCTGCCGAGCACAGAGGTCAGTTTTTTACAACATTAACACACATTTGGAGCGTTATCTATAGGTACAGATGAGGGGAAGTCTAGCCAATGACTAGGAGGAGGAAGGTATATTAGGAAGTTTAATTAAAGCTAATTGCTGTAACAATCAACCCCCAAAATCTCAGAGGCTTAACATAATACAGATTTATGTGTCTCTTGCATCACAGTTCAATGCCAACATTCATCTCCTTGGTAGCTCTCCTCCAAGCAGTGAGTGATACAGGGATCCAGGTTCTTCCAATTCAGGCCAGTCCTGGAAGTGACATACATCATTCTCCCCACATCCTATTGGCCAGAACCTAATCACATGGCCCCACTCTAGCTGCAAGGGAAACTGATAAATATAGTCTCCATGTGTGGCCAGAGGCCCATGGAAACTGATATGCATGTGGCTTTCCCCCTGACACAGTCAGTGCAGGGTTATGGAGAGGAGGGCTAGCCCACTCTACCTATTGCCTTAAGAAATACAGCAGCTGTGACAGGAGTCTAGCCAGGGCCCACCCTGCTCCTGAGAAGTTTTGCCCACTCTTGGTCCTACAGCACCTGTTCTGAGAGAGGCTGGGCCTCCCAGGCAGGAGGTGAGGATTTCTCTCAGTGCTGGGTTCCTAGATTCTCCTTGTGCAAGCCCTCGGAGAGGGAGAGTTGACTCACTTTATAAGGGGAAGGGCACCAGTGAAAGCAGGTGTCTCTGCAAAAACAGGTACACTCACCAGGGACACCCTATACAGAAAGCATTTTTTTAAAACTACATCAGCTCTGTTTCCTATTTCAGCAGCCCACCTTCTTTCAATCCTTATGCCCTTGGGAAAGAAAATGGCAAAAACCAATCCAGCGATGTAAAAGATAGCGTATAAGGAATGATATTGTCCAACAATAACAAAGGTCTCCCTCCTAACAGGGCCCCAGGACTGGAAGTAGAAGGACAGGACCTCAGATACTGTGTCCCATACTCCAGACGAGTCCCAGGACACAAGTCCCTCACCTCCCCAGGTGCCATAGAGTCTGCTTTTCAGATCCGCTCTCTGCCTGCCTTCATCCTGCTCTGTGCTACAGGAGGCTGACCTTCTGGACCTATGAGTAGGCTCCTTGACTCTCTCACTTCCATTCAGGTCCTACCGTGGGTGCTGCAACAAAAGGAGACTGGAGGAAGGGAGGAAGGGAGCGGAGGGATATATTCCACAGAGCTCTCCTGGATACCAGGCTGACAGTGTCTGCATGTTTTGTCGAAGGCTGCAGCTCCAGTGACCAGCTCATCCTGGAGCTACAGATCTCAGAGGGCAGCTGCTCTGTCCTCAGCCCCATATTCCACTTGCCTATGACAAGAGTCTCCATGCTCCCCTGGCTAAAGCACTTACATTGTGTGCTGGTTCCATCTTGTCAGGGTACCCGGTGACCTCTGCAGGAAGAGTAGCCACATCCCATCAAAGCCCCAAAGGCTGAAGGAATTGGCTCTGGGCCCCAAGGCTGAAAGACCCAACCAACATGGATCCCTTCCTGCAGCCTCAGGCCCAGGAGGCCACGGGATGTTCTAGAAAGAACCCTGAGTTCTAGACTCATTTGGGTCAGTAATTTGTTTCACAAATAGGGGCAGATTCATTGGCCTGAGACTCATTTTCCTTATCTGTTTAAAATACAGTAATACTATCCCTGTCGTGAGGACTCAGTGAGCAATGTAGATAGAGTGCAATGCCAGCCACAGAGGAGCTTTTGGCATATGTCAACTTCCTTCCTCCCTCCCTCTTCAATTCCTCACTTGGTATAATAAAAGAGGAATTGTTTTCATCAGATATGAAACAACCACCTTAATTAAGCATCCACCATGTGCAAGCAACTCCGTAGTGTTCTGTGAAGGGAATAGTCTGGTGCTTGCTTCTGAGTGCCTGAGGTCTCCGACAAGGGACACAAGTGGATCCCCACAGCCTGCAACCCAGACAAGTGGTGGGGGAAGTGGGGGGAGGGCAGTTCAGAGAACCACACACACAGGAAGCAATGATAAACTTGGGAAGTGGAAAAACACGTCCTGAAGGAGCACAGTTCTGAAGTCTGGGCTTCCCATCCAGCAGTTGGGACCGTTAATTGCCCATTCACACCAAGTACCTCATTTCGCACAGCAACCTGTCACCGTATAGCAGCTTGGGCCTGACGTCCAATTCTGCCCTGGGCAAAAACACTCCTCAGAGTGTAAATGACATTTCCTTCTGGTGTGTCCAAAAAATAAAGAATGCAAAAAGAAACGGAGAACAGCAATGCTCTACACTCTGGGCTTCTGCCTACACTGGTAACAGAGCAGGTTTTTGAAGAATTCTCTAGGAGGCTTCCCTGCAGCTGCTGAGCAGTCTTACCCCCTTATCTGATACACGTGACTCACCACTCCCAGCTGGGATGCTTCGAGGTCCCCCACTGCCCTCAGAATAAGGAGGAAATTCAAGCCACCTAGTCTGGCGCATGAATTCTTTCATTATCTGGCCCTTCCTATCCCCATCCACCCTGTGTTCCTGTCACACGGATTACTTATAAAACCTTAAGCAAATCACAGTATTTCAAGCCATGGTATAGGCTTTCCCCTCTGCTTGGAAAATCCTTCCCCAACTTATCCACCTCTCATCTACTTACTAAAAAATAAATATCTAAGTACCACTTCCTCCCAGAAGTCCCACTGACTTTATCAACTGAGCCACTGGCCCTTCTCTATGTGTGTAGCTGCATGACAAACACACCTGCACTGCACTGGAACTGTTTGCTCTTCTAGATAAGCAACAAGAGGAGCAAGTCCTTGGAGGCAAATGCCATGTCTTATTTATAATCTGAGCACCAGGCATAAAGCCTGCCACATGGCAGATGCCCAATCAGTGCAGAAGAAATGAATGACTAAAATATCAACTGAGTGAAGGCTAAGAGAGTAGTTATTCAGAAATCAAGCCATATCGGTGTTTTCATTCAATAAAATGGTCATGGAAGTTCCCAGAGCTGAGGTGACCATTTGGGGTCATAGGCAAGCTGGAAGATGAGGGAAGTGGCCACTCGACACTCCGGAAATCAAGCAGGTCCTCAGGTGGAGAAGACAGCCCTAGTTAGTCCCCACTGCAGTCTTGTGTCCTACATCAAATTACAGTCTCCATTTTACTCATTAGGCAATCAACTCTCACTTGCCCAGGGTCCCATAGCTAACAAGCAGTAAACGAGGATTCACATCCAGGCCACTTGACTTCAGAATGACACACTCAATCCTGACACAATAGCCTCCTGGCTCAGGGATACCTCCCCATGGTTTGTCACTGCTCCCCAGGTCTGGAAAGACTTGCTTCAGCTTCCTCTCTTTGTCTTGAATTATGTGATACTCCCTGAACTCGTACTCAGTGCCTTGCACCTGGCTGGCAAGGTCTGTGCTTCCTGTCACCCAAAAGACCTGACTGAGGTCCTCTGATAGATGCTTTGAGAAAAACACTTAAGACAGGAGAACAGGCAGGGTGACACATGAAGGGGGAAGCGGGTGTACCAAGGGCAGGGAAGGGCCTGGGAGAGAAGAGACATGCAGGCCACCAGAAGTGCAGGTCACCTGGAACAACATGCCAGAGGCCAGCTGGCTGGCCGGGCATTTTAGAAAGTGAAGCTCCGAAACCACTTAGAACATCGTCCCCAAAGCTTCTCTTTATCTATCCATGTGGCATAACTTTGGATAAGGAATTTGCTCAAGTTGTTTATTGTTTCTCAGAGGAAATTCACCTACGAGCTGTCAGCTTACATCTCAGAAAAGCCTAACTAAAATTCCCAGCAGAATCCAGAGACTCCTAGACTCCTTGAATATTAGAGCTGGAGTAGTAAAAGTTTTGATGGAAGCTGCAGTTACACCTATGCCAGGCCCTGGGATGAGGCTCTGATGTAGATTCATCTCATCCTCACAGCAACATCTCTGCAAGGAACATCATCCTGATTTCTGAGGCAGAGAAAGAATTCATTAACCTGCCTAATGCTACACAGTTGGTGTCCAAGCTGGGATCAAACCCACGTAGGTCTAAGCCTAACATTCAAGCCCTTTCACCTATACGAGGGTCAGCGTGTTGCCTAGTTTTGTAAATAAAGTTTTATTGGAACACAGCCATGTTCACCCATCCTGTGCCTGCTATGGTGCCAGAAGGCCAAGTTGAACAGTTGCCACAGAGACCATATGGGCTGCAAAGCCTAAAATATTTATATTCTCTGGACATTTGCAGGAAAATTTTACTGACCCCTGCCTTCGACTTTGCTGCTTTGGAGAGTTTTTAGTTCAACCTTCATTTTTGAAGATTATCAAAGTGATGGCCAGATATGTGAAGTGATTTGTCTGCAGCCACACTAACTCTCACCTCTTACCTCACTGTTTCCATTCAATAAATATTTACTTTCTTCACTGCGGCTGTTCACTCTGTGGAAAAGGAACTGGTTCCATCTCCAAGGAACTAAAAATATAGTTGTAAAAACAGATGTACATACTAAAAAAAATTTCTGAATGCAAGTCCATATATACAACACACTATCCCCATGAATCTCGCCAGACTCACCTCCTGCTCCCCTCCCCATCTCTCGCCACACTATGGCCTGCCTTCTGTTTTCCAGCAGGTTGCTAAAGATTGACCATGAGCCAGAAAATAAGCCCTGGCAGTAGAAGCCAGGGAATCAACTTGGTGTAGGTAGGAAAGTAAAGTGTGAGCAGGTCAGGCAAGTGATTCGGGATGGAACCTGTGAACAGTGTTAGCATGAACAGATGACTCAGTAGCACAGGACCAAAGCAGACATCCCAAGTCAGGGATGTGACAGGTATGCTATGGACAGAATGTGTCCATAGAAAAAAGATGCTTCGAGCAACATTTGTTACTGGAAACTCAGGCTACTGTTAAGTAACACAGACAGAGAGAAATCAGTAAACAACCCTCTCTTACTTGCCAGCAATTTCCAAGGGCCTTATCTGATAAGAAAGGTTTGTCTGGGTTTCCCCCTTTGGAGAGCTTGAAAATTTGTATGACAGTCAGCTGGTTGACTGTGTTAGCTAAGCCTGTTACCTGGGCCAGGCAAAAACCACTTCCTGGAAATCAAAAGTCATTTTGACAATATGAAATACAAAGACAACAGAGACAAAGGAGGGTCTTCCCCTCAGAGGGGCTGTCATCCAGTAGAGAAGAAAGGATGCACACAAGGAAGCAATGTGATGGCATGTGATGGGTTTAGAAGACACGGTTGGTAGATCTACTCGTCTCAAGCTATGAAGCCCCTTAGACTCAAGTAATTGAATGAACCCCTTAGACCCTTGACTGTGTTTCCAACCAAGGGGAAATCTTATCTATGACATAGGCCTGAGGCTTGTGAGATTATTGTCATTATTAATAGTTACTAACTACCATTTGTTCAGCACTTTACACTTAACAAATCACTTGACACTTAGTGTTTTAATAAACAGCAAACATGTTGCTGTGAGAATTAAATCTTTGTGGAGCACCTGGGTCAGTTGAGCATCTGACTCCTGATTTCGGCTCAAGTCTTGATCTGGGGTCATGAGATTGAGCCCCTCGTCAGGCTCCACACTCAGCAGGGAGTCTGCTAGAGATTCTCTCTCTCTCCTTCTCGCCCTCTGCCTCTCCCCCCTGCTCATACATGCATGCGTGCACTCTCTCTCTAAATATTTGTAGCAACACCTACCTCACACTATGTTAACTATGGAGGACCATACAAAACTGACCTCCCATGAGTCCCTCTGTTTGATCCAAAGAGTCTAGTCCAGGTATTGATGCACGTGGACTTTGGGGGAGGCTCATTCTTCTGGAGGGAAAATGGCAGATGTATTGTCTTATATAGAATCTTGGGCAAGTTATTTCTTCTTGAATTTCAGTTTCCTCATTCATAAAATGGGATTATTACCACTTCGGCTATTGTATCATCAGGGAAGAGTTCCCAAATCCAAGCAGAGGAGAGATACAGGAGAGAAATAGGTTAATAATACCTCTTAACCAAAGGCCAGCCATTTCCTAAGTTAGACCAGAATCCATGATGTCAATTTTCATCACCTATGTGAAGTTCCAGGCCAAACACAACCCATATCAGCTCACAGAGAGCTGATTTTTAAATGTTCAGGAATACTTAAGTTTCTTAAACTGATGGTGATTGAAAATCTGAACATGGTGAAAGTATTGACACCATTTAAACTGGCAAATACTATAAGGCAGGGTTTGATTGTGAAACTTACTGTTTCTCCTCTTGGCACTTTGTTTCTCTGTACAACACTACAATATCACTCACAGAATATTTCACTTCAAAAAAAAAAAAGAATATTTCACTTCTAGTCGCCAGGTGTCTGGGGGTTTCCATCAAGCAATTTTCAGACACCAGCAGGGTGATTCTGACACCATCTACCTAGAGTTAGCGTCAGATCCCACAGGCTGGGGCCTCAGTCCCATAAGACTGTCCACACTGCAGATAATAATGGCAAGTCCAGGTTGTCACCTGTGTTTCTGACCAACTGACTGTAAATCAGAAGTTCCCCTACCCCTCCTTTGGTTCAATAATTTGCTAGGGAAGCTCACAGTACTCAGGAAAACCTTTGATGTACTAGATTACCCGCTTATTACAAAAGGATTATTACAAAAGATGTCACTCAGGAACAGCTAGATGGAAAAGATGCATGGGGCAAACTTGTGGGAAGGGGTACAGAGCTCCTCTGTCCTTTCAGGACACACCCATCTCCCAGCATGCTGATGTGTTCCCCAATCCAGAAGCTGTCAGAAACACCTTTAACTAGAATCTTTATGTTTTTTAAAGATTTTATTTATTTATTTATTCATGAGAGACACACACAGAGTGAGAGAGAGAGGCAGAGACATAGGCAGAGGGAGAAGCAGGCTCCATGAAGGGAGCCCAATGTGGGACTCGATTCCAGGTCTCCAGGACCAGGCCCTGGGCTGAAGGCGGCACTAAAGTGCTGAGCCACTGGGGCTGCCCAGCTAGAGTCTTTATGAAGGCTTCATTCCAGAGGCATCATTGATTGACTCATTGGCCATTGGTGATGAACTCAACCTTCAGCTCCTAGAGGTTTGGGGATGGGGGACAGGATCTGAAAATTCCAGCCCTCTAATCACGGTGGGCTGTCCTGGAAACCAGTGGCCCTCCAAAGTGCTTCTGAAAAGTCACCTCATTAACATAAACTCAGGTGTGGTTGAAAGAAGCTTGTTATGAATAACAGAAGACACTCATCTTACATTTATAGCTCTATTGCTGAAGAAATTCCAAGGGTTTTTAGGAGCTCTGTGCCACAAAAGGACAAAGACCAAATATATATTTAATATATATCACAATATTACAGTTCTGTTGCTGTTGCTCCCAGAATTTTAGTTTACCAGCACACCACTGGCTAGGTTAGTAACCCCACATTCAGGGTCCTGGTTAGTTCCAAGAATGCCATTCCCTGAGAATAGCATGAATGGAGGGTAAGCTGTTTGTCAGCACCACTCAATTCTGTGGCATTTTAAATCTCAGAGGGTCCATTTCCCTTTGGTTAAGAAAGAGGTTCTTTAAACTTTCTCCTATTCCAAAACACCTGTCAGAGGTAAGACACATTCCTCTGAGTGTCCTGGCCTCAGCCGGATTTCTAATCACTCTGCCTGTACCCAATCCCTTCTCTCCACTGAAGAAAGCACAATGCCATGAGTGGGGCGGCACTTTTACAGGCAAGATCCCACTGTTACCCCTCACGATATGGAACATAAAATATTTGCCTCCTGACTTGTATCTAGTCCAGTTTCATTTTTCAAGCTACCTAAAAGCCACTCATAACATTATCTGAATTGACTTGGAAAAGGACAAAAAAAAAAAAAATCTGAGTTGGCATTTGTGATCTCACACTCAGGCTTCTCCATAAGAAATCAGTCATTTCCTCAGCTGTCTGTCTAATGAACATGTGCTGGGCACCCGTCATGTCCTCATCTTCTAGCTGCTGCCAGGGACAACCATCAGAAATACTCATCTGATCCCCTTTCTTCTCTTCTTTAACTCTTCAATAACTCTCCATAGCCTACAGAATTCATTTAAACTTGAGCCTGAGATACAGGGCTCTCACAGTCCGGCTCCAGCATACCATCAACAACAGCCCCTTTGTAGTTTCTGGAATGAAGTATGTGGTCTCACAACTCTGGCTTCTCAGAAAATAATAAGGAACACACTGGCATGATCAAAATTTTAAACCATAAAAAATATGTGGAATGAAAAAACTAAAGTTCCCTTTCACCCTCTACCTCTGATCCCCAATTTCAACCCCTTTCCCAAAGGTAACCACTTAACACTTTAGGTTCTGTCTTTAGAAACTTTAAAAAACACACACTTATGTACATCCACACTACTTATATGAATATATTGTTTTGATGTCAAAAAATAATTAATAGGATGGTACTACATATATTACACACAAAATAATTTTGTTTTTACCTTATATCTTAGAGATCCTCCCCTGTCTGTACATCATATATCTATTTCATTCTTCTCAAGAACTAAATTTATTTCCATATTATGAATACATTAAATTATTTAATCAATTTCCACGTGATTGGCATTGGGGTTGTTAATTGCTTTTCACAATTGTGAACAATTCTGCTTGGAATATCCTCATACATATTTGTACACATGTACATCTCAAGAACAAAAATTTTGAATTGGCATTTCTGGGCTAAAGGGTATGTTTATTAAAATTGTAATAGGTACTACCAAAATGCCTTCCATAAAGACAGCCTGTTTATACTTCCAACTACAGTATATGATCAAGTGATATTACTTGATCACTTTCTAATGTTTGCTGATCTGATAGGTTTTCAAAAAGATATCATTTAAATCTGTATTTCCCTGGTTATTAAGAGAGGGTATGCAATTTTTCAAATATGTATTGGCAGTCTTTATTTTGTTTTCTGTGAGTTACCTGTTTGCACACTTTGCCTGCTTTTCTACGGGGTTGTCTTACTGATTTGTAGGAGTTCTTTATATGTTAGAAAGAATAATCCTGCTTCTATTAGATATATTTATTCATCACCGCTTTTCCTTCATAAGCAGACAGCTTGACTGTGCAAAGCCTCTCTAATGGATATAGGATCATTTCTTGTAGTGTATAAATAATCTCTACAGAGACTTCTATTCCCATACTACTTATTCCATAATAGGTGCCACCATTACTTCTTAGTGTGCCTGTGAAAGACTCACCAAACAAGCATGGCCTTCTATCCCACTGAGCCTGAACATGGCCCCTTGAATCGATGTCAATGCAATGATCCAGGTAGCTAATCTGAATAAACCAAAATTAACCCAAAGGCCTAAATATATCTGCCATATCAGCTGTGAAACACACATGGTGTATGATAAGGATGGCTCTGTTCACAGAAGCATCATCCTTCAGTCCTTGATCTCTAAGTAAATACCCTAGAGCTCATCCTAGATGCAGATACCAAGAGAATAATCCCAGTCCTGCTGCCTATCTGATAGATGTGAAATAGAGCAAAGTACAAGACTATTTGCTCAATCCTCACTCTTTTTTTAAGATTTATTTATTTATTTTAGCGAGAGTGAGTCCTGAAGCAGTCTCCTAAGTATGGAGCCCAACATGGGGCTCAATCCCAGGATCCCAAGATCATGAACCTGAGCTGAAACCAAGAGTTGGCCACTCAACCAACTGAGCCACCCGGTGCCCCTGCTTAATCCTCACTCTTGAGATCAGGGTCAAGAGGTCACTCTTGAGGTGTGGCTACACAGGTATTATGTCCCAGCTCTAACATTTAGCTGATCCCTCACATCCTTCCTGGACCAGGTGAGTCAATTCATCTTTGGTTGTCAAACAAAAACAATAGTCTCTCTCTCTCCCTTTTAAACAGAAAAAGGATTCATCAAATGGAATCTCCTTGCTATAAATAATGCCATACGCATATAACTAGTTGTTCTAATTCTCTTCCAACTGTCCTACAGGTTATTTCCTCTGGATACCAGAAATCATCTGCCTTAGGAAAAACAAGAATTCTCTATGCAGACTCCATTTCTTAGTTGAGTTATAGACCTCTTTCTTGGCTTAATAACTCCAAATGGCCCTTCATGTGGCTCTGTTCTAGTAATTTCCATCCTATGGGCATTGTTCTGTCAAGCATGGCCCATTGGCTAACATGGCTGGCCCAGACATCAGAAGGCTAAGTCTCTCTTTGCCTTGAACAATGTTTCCAGCAAATAAGGAATTAGGGAATGGAGGAGGTGTGGTCCACGTCTCAGAGCAAGCATACAAGGGACACACTTGTAAGGCTGACACTGGTTTCTTCTGTTTCCTGAGGAAAAGAGGAAGAAACAACACGCCTGTGAGTGCCTGACAACTGTGTCTTTTACGTCACACAGCCATACAGAAAGCATAAGCACCCCCTGATCCCATGAGCATTACTCAAAATTACAGGTCTTATCTCCTTGTTCTGTAACTGTTATTTACTGGTGAGCTTCCTGAGGGTAAGGGTGAGTCCATATTCTAATTTCTTAGCCTAAGCATCTGTCATTGTGGCTGAAACTCTATAGCTATTCAGTAAATGCACTAATGCATGAATGAATTACACCTGCCCATGGCTGCATAACTATTCTGTGTCAGGCCCTGCATTGAAAATTTTACATATCTCATACAATCATATCCTCACAACCACACAGTGAAGTTGAAGCTATTCTGCATATTGTGCTGCTGGTGAAACTCAAGGCAAGTGAAGTTAAATGAATTCTCTAACGTTATATGATATGTAAGTGGCAGACCCAGAAATAATGCCAAGGTCATCCAGAACCCAAAGCCACTACTCTGACCCATTACCCTATACTGCTTCCTGAATTCAGGCCCACGGTTAAGCAGTAATGTAATATAATGTAATGGTCTTTATAGAGAGAAAAAAAGCATGACTATACATCTTCAGAATATAAAATATACTGTACCTAAAAGTAGGTGTTTTCAACTATTACAAATGATGCTACGATATTCACAGATAAGGAAAGCATTTACAAAATATTACGAAGTGAAAAGCAGCCATTTTCAAAACAATAGGCCTTAGCATATGTGTATAATTATGACAGAAAAATCTAGAAAGCAATATATGCTGAGGCATTATAATTATGATAGGTCTTGTGAATTTTCTTCTCTGTTTATCTGTATTTTCTGATGTAGCTGGGTATGAACCACCCTGCCAAGTTAAGGTACAAATAAACTCTAGTTGTGCTTTTTTTTATAAGTCAGTTAATCACTCACACATTCCAACATTAGCAGAATGCCCTTTTTCTCATTCCTGGGCTTGATGCCCTTCTGAATGGTTCAGGAACCATTAGACTTATTTAGTTCTGTTACCTGCCACTTGGGAAAAAGAGAGAAATTTCTGACAAGCACTGGTGTTCTGTTGCTGCTAAAATTGGAGGCTGCCCATCTTGGCACTTCCCTGTTGATCCTCTCCCTGACCCATATCCTTGCTCAAGTCAAGGGCATCCTTTGAGAAAGGACAATTCTCTCCCTCCTTAATACCTCAGCTGAGGTACTGCATCTAGGGCATCCAGCGTTCTGGGTGTGTAGTTCACATTCACAAGCAGAGTCTTTGCTCAGGGCTGTTACTATCCAGACTCGCATCTCTCCTGAATGCCTCTTGGAAGCCTGGCCCTTCTCTTCAGTGCATCTACCTGGGGAGCACTGCAACACATTTGAAAGTGTCCACTAACTTTGAACCTCAGAAGGAAGCATCTAGATTGGCTTCACAACTGTTAGAATGGCTACTGTTGGGAAGATTACAAATGTTGGCTAGGATGTGGAGAAAAGGGAACCCTTGTGCACTCTTAGTGGTAATGTAAATTGGTGCAGCCACTGTGGAAAACAATATGGAGGTTCCTTAAAAAAATTAAAAATAGAAGTACCATATGACCCAACAGTCCCATTTCTGGATATTTATCCAAAGGAATTGAAAGCAGGATCCCAAAGAGATACCTGCATTCCCATGTTCATTGCAGCATTGTTCACAATAGCCAAGATATAGAAACAACCTAAGTGTCTCTCAAGAGATGAGTAGGTAAAGAAAATTTGGTATGGAATATTAGCCATGAGAAAGAAGGAGATCCTACCATTTGAGACAATATTGATGGGTTTTAAGGACATTATGCTAAGTGAGATAACTTAGAGAAACAGAAATCCTGTATGATACCACTAAAAAGCTCAATTCATAAAAACAGGGAGGAGAATGGTGGTTGCCAGGGAATTGGGAGTAGGTAAATAGGAGAGATGTTGTTTAAAGGTATGAACTTGCAACTAGGAGATAAATAAATTAATCTGTGAATTAAATGCACAATATAACGAATACAGACAACAACGCTGTGTTACAAACATCAAACATGCTAGAGACTAGATATTAATTATTCTCACAACAAAAAAGAAATGACAATCATGTGATGTGAGAGGAGTGATAGCTAAGCCCATAGTGGCAATCACATTGCAATACATAAATGTGTCAGATTAACATGTTGTACACCTAAAATTTACACATGGCTATAGGTCAAATATATTTTGATTTTTAAAAAAGGAAATATCTAGGGCTTTTATCTGTTTCTTCCCAATGGCTTCTTTGCCCCTGTGCAAGTGGATCCCCCTTTTCTAAGGCACCAACCAAGCATATAAAAGGGTATCCCCAGGGAGCAGCCTCCTCAGGTGACAAAAGGTCATCTTAACACCCTTTCCCAAGGATAAAAAGTAGTCACCCAATCTTCCAGTTGTATAATCTTCAAAGCCCCCTGAATAACTTTCTTGAAAAAAGATCTGCTTTCCACCAAAACAAATAAGCTGCAATTTGCAAATAGCAATTTCTTAAAGATCTGAGTGTCATGCCATTCCTGCAATTTCTACAACGGGCATGCATTGCTTCTTTAATAAGAAAAAAGTTTATATTTTTTATTAAGACATAATCTTTATTGTATGGGTTCCTCATAATTTATTTGTGTAGAGTATCATGATTACAAAGGACGATCCAACAGCTAAAAGTGATTAAAAATCATTTACCTATATTTCTCAAAAAGCATGAATGGGATCCAAATATAGTTCAGATTGACAAAAGAAAGAAAGAAAGAAAGAAAGAAAGAAAGAAAGAAAGAAAGAAAGAAAGAAAGAAACCTTTCTTTCCACTCCTAGCCACAACTGGCCCAGCACTGATTTTCTCTCTTTCTCCTTTCTCTCCTCAACCCCAAAATCTGCTTTCCTGACTCTCCAATCAGAAAAAAAAAATCAAGAATTGAGAAGGAAAGTACAGGATTTATTTTGGTGGTCTGGGGAAGACTGAAAACTCTGCTACTATAGACATACTATTTGGCGGGCTGTCCTGTCCAACTCAGGAAAGCCACCACACAATGCTGTGCACACTTAGACCAAAGTTCCAGAACTGTCCCTGCTGGGAGCAGGTGGAGAGTGGGATTGTCTGATGAAAATGCACAGGAAGTATAACACTATACCATTCTCATCATACGGGTACAGTACAATGGGGGAATCTACTTTTAGCTCAGAACTCCATCAGCAAGTGCTTTTCATTCAAGGTGATGAAAAACCTCTTCCTTTTACACAGCGTGAGGACCATTGCCACCAACCTGGGCATTCTGGTGAAAAAGTCAGAGGTAGAAAAATATGAAGATTTCTCAGGAATAGGAACACAGACAGTCAGCATTTTGTGCTTGTTGGGCTATATTAGAGGAAAGGGTTGCTTTCCATGAAAATCATTGAAAAATGACTAGATCCTTAATGACTTCTCTTTGAGCAGGTGGGATTAGTTATTAGAGCCTATTGTAAGTAGCCAACTTGGGAAACACAGATGATCACTAAAACCTAAGGAAGAAGAATTATCCTAGGCCAGCACTGAGAGTTACCACCAGCCGTCTCCTGAAGATGAGTAGACCGGCATCATCGTTTATGGATCTTTCTAGTTCATTTATGACAAGTGTGCATAGTAAATTTTTTATTCCAGAATGAGGCTCCCATCATTTTTCACAAGTCCTTTTCATGCGTTACTTCAGAGCAACTGGTACACACCTATACGTCTTACTAGCTGGCATCTGTTCTAAATGGTCAGGGACAATGACAGACCTGTTGTTAGTTTTTTTAACAGTAACCCTTATATGCATACCAGGATCAGTCAAGATTCAGGTGTCTATAATGAGAAAAACCAAGGGAAACAAGATGACTTATAGAATTCCTTCTTAATGAAATGTGTCATAATATGATTGTGCTACCCATTATATAAACTCACCTGTTTTGTTGTTAAAGAAAAATGTTAAAGCTGAGACAGAAATGCTATGCCACAGGTGTGGTTTGGGGTATTTATCTACTTCTCACCTTAGACCTTTATATAAATCTGTATATGGCAGAAACTGTATCTGCCTTCCTAATAACCATTCTTCCCTTTTATCCTATGTAATATAGACAGAAGTCATGTGCCAAGCTAAAACACTGCATTTTTTGGAAGATGAGTGGCTAATGGCACATAAATGGAAGTCATTTGGTGGAGTTTTCAGGAAAAAAAAATTTTTTTATCTGAAAAGATTATTTTTATTTATTTTTTTAAATAAATTTATTTTTTATTGTTCAATTTGCCAACATATAGAATAACATCCAGTGCTCATCCCATCAAGTGCCCACCTCAGTGCCCGTCACCCAGTCACCCCCCCCCCCCCGCCCACCTCCCCTTCCACCACCCCTAGTTCGTTTCCCAGAGTTAGGAGTCTTTCATGTTCTGTCTCCCTTTCTGATATTTCCCACTCATTTTTTCTCCTTTCCTCTTTATTCCCTTTCACTATTTTTTATATTACAGGAAAACTTTTTTTGGAAGACTTCCTTTTGCCTTCGTCCCTTCCTCTGATCTGATGCTTAAAATGCAAATGTGATGGCTGGAGCTACAGTGGCCTTACTGACACCATGAAGCAATCTTGAACATGAAAGCCATATACTGAGAGTAGGGGGACAGAAATATGGCAGGTTCTTGAGTCTTGGTTCACATCTTGAAGCTACCATAATATTAGCCCTGGACAAGTGACTAAAAGAAAAATAAATACCTATATCATAATCCCTGCATTCAGATTTTCTGTTACATGAACACTTCATTATAATTCATACTCTACAATATCCTCAAGATATGAAAATATAGCAATTCCCTTAATCCTTGTGCCAACCAACAACTGATAACCAGAGATGTAAAATAAAATATTACAGAATATTAAATTTAATAATAAGAAAAAGGACATTGAAGGCACCTGGGTGGCTCAACTGATTGAGCCTCAGACTCTTGGTTTCAGCTCAGGTCATGATCTTAGGGTCATGAGATCGAGCCCAGCATCCAGCTCTATCCTCAGTGGGGAATCTGCTAGACATGCTCTCTCTCCCACTCCCTTTGCCTCTCCCCTGCTGGTGCACTCACACACACACACATTCTCCCTCTCTAAAATAAATAAATTTTGTAAAAAAGAAAAATAACTGCAATAATAATAATAACCCCATTTTGCAGATAAGAACCTTGAAATCCACAGACGTGAAGTGACTTATCCAAAATATCAGATCCTGAGCAAAATATCCATAGTCAGAACTAAATCTTTAATCTCCCAACTCCAGTTATCTTCAACCCACAAGGAGGCCAGCTCCCTCCAGCAAGCCCAAATGATGGTCCCTCTCTGGCATTGCCAAAAACACAGCCCATGCTATCTCCTTGCATCAAACTCCCTTTCTGCTGCCTCTCTCTCCCTCTCAAGGGGACCTCTGAGAGTTTCCCAGGATAGAATGCTAACCTATATCTGAAAAGGCACTTCCGCATCAAACAAAAAATACACAAATATACAAGGAAAGGTAAGAAGTTAGAAGGTAAAATTACTCTAAAACAAAAGTCAACAAAATAAGGTTCCTGAGCAAAATTTGGCCCACTGCTTGTTTCTGTAAATAAAGTTTTGTTGGAACACAGCCCTGCCTATTCCTTCATGTGTCACCTTTGGTTGCTTTTGCACAACAGCAGAGTTGAGTAGATGCAACAGAGACCAAATGACTTGAGAAGGTAAACATTTTACTATCTCATTCTTTGCAGAAAAGGTTTGCTGACCCCTGATATATGATACAAGAATAAGCATAGTTGGTGACACTCATCAACAGTGACCATCTGCCCATCCAAAAAACACCACAAGCTTCAGAGGTGGCCACTAAAGGCCACAGGTCTATGTGTTTGCTCTCTCCAGCTCCAGCAGGTACAAGACAGGAGACATACACACACCCAGATCCTCTCTCAAATGCCAACATTCAGACAACGGCCAAGCATTTAATGTTTGTACTTTTCTCTTTTTTTCTTTTTATTATGAGAAAACCACAAGCCACTAAAATACAAGTAAAGGTCAATGAGCCAGTTAAGAGAGAGTGACAGGGCAAGTTATGAGAGAGATGCTGTCAGAGCATCTGTGAGATTCCAACCAATCACACCCCATGGATAAGGAACAAACGGCACATCTGAAGAGTCGGAAAAGGTCAGGGAAGACTAGGTGGATGATATTAAAAGGAAATAAGGAAAATTGGAAAAGGCAAAGTATTTGTAAGTGGGGGCAGGAGAGACAGATGGACTGTCACGAAGGGTAAATTGCTCTGAGAGAGGATGAGAAATGTGCCAAAAGCTGAGAGGAAATCAAATCCTCGACCCACCACATGAGGTGGGGAGAGGAATAATAAAGATAAGTCTGCAAGCAAAATGATGTACAAATGGTATTTTTTCCAGAAATAGACTAATAAAATGCAGATGAAACCCATCAAATTGAAAAATGCTTTTCATCACTTGAAACACAGCACACTGTGCTGAAAAGTGTACGGTCAAAGAAGCCAGATAGGAAGGTGTTTGTATTCTGGTGCCATCGCTTACTACAGCACCCACTTCAAAATTAATTTAGTAAAAAATCCTGTAAGTAATCTTGCTTACCTGGCTTGGCTCACTATAGATACCAAAATCTTGACTGATCCTGGTATTTATATCAGGGGGACCCCTCAAAATATCTAATGACAGGTATGTCATCGGCCCTGGCCAATCAGAGCAGATGCCTACTGGTAAGCCACTCAGGTGTAGACCAGCTGAGTAGTAACGCTGGTACACACCGTAATGTCTAGGGTGGATTTGTGAAGAACGACTGGAGCCTCACTCTGAAGTGAGTACTACTTACTCCATACATGTGTCCTAAGTGAACTGGGAGGAGACATGAAGTTGGTACCAGTCCATGCTTCCTTCTCAGGAAGGGCTGTGATAACTCTCAGTGCTTGCCTGGTGTACATCCTCCTTCCTCCGGGTTTTGGAGATCTTCCCCATCATTTCCCAAGGTGGCTTCCTCCTGCACACCCTAATCACTAATATGACCTTTTCCAAGAAAAGTCTTGGAAGATTTAGTCATTTTTAATAGTTTTCGAAGAAAGGCACGCCTTTCTTCTAATGTCATCCAACCAGCACAAAATGTTGGCTGGCTGCACTCCTGTCCATGAGGAATCTCCATATTTCTCTGACTCTTTTTCAACAGTCCCCTCACTGAGACAAAAGGAAGGGTTTTCATCTCTTTGAGTGGGAAGAGACATTTGCTGATTGAAAGGTGAGCTGAAAATAGATAGAAGGTATATCACTTAATCCTTCTGAGTCTCAGTTTCCATACCGAAAAATGATTGTAGCAGGATGAAGAAATTATTTTAGCAGCTGGTACATATCGGAGACAGGATGAGAACATGAGATACACTGAACTTCTGGTTGAAAAACAGTCTTCCACACACCCACTAAAGAACCCCTGTATCTCTTACTTTATTGGGGGGGGCAGAGGGAGAGAAATCAAATGAAACAAGAATTTGGATTTAAGATAGCATAGCAAAGTGAGAAAAACCCCATCTGAGAGCCAAGTCCAGAGGCCCAGGTGTCAGTCTCCTTTTGGTAGTAATGGGCCACATGCCCTTCAGCTGACAATGCTCTTCTTCTGGGCCACAGTTTTCCCACCTGTCAAATGGAAAGCTCAAATCCAGAACAACGTTTTCTCTGGGGCTCCAGTGAAATGCTTTGGTGGCCACAGAGGATAATGATGGACACTGGGGATCCCATCCTTTCCCCATTGGCAACCCAACTCTACCTAAATAATTTTCCATAATCTGTTTTATAATATTTGATCACCTAACGGTTCACTTGAAAGAAGGCACCCATTATTTAAGGAGCTAAAAAGTGGTAAAACCGTCATTCATATTCTATGCTTCTATACCAGGAGAATTTGTTATAATCCTTTAAAAATTTTGTTGTCGGATAAAAATGTAATACTTGAGGTTAAAATCAAAAGGCAGCAGGAAAAATATGGAAGATTATGTATGGTACTTAATACTAAATACTCACACATGATATTTAGTGACAAATCATGCTGAGAAAATGGTTTTTTTTTTCTTTCTACTTCAAAATGGGAGTGGATACTTGGATGATCTTTTGATTGACATTACTTGTAATAAATTGCCTATGTAGCATGTCTTTTTGGAAATATTTTTTTCTGAACTCCATGTTACCTCATCTTCCTGTCTTTTTTTTTTTTTTTTTTTGAAGATTTACTTGAGAGAAACAGAGAATGTGCGCATGAGTAAGGGGGAGGGGGAAAGGGAGAGGGAGACAGAGTTGTAAGCAGACTCCATCTACACTTAAGTGCCAAGCCAGACACAGGAATCGATCTCACAGCCCTGAGATCATGACTTGAGCCAAAATCAAGAGTCATACGCCCAACCGACTGAACCACCCAGGCACCCCTCAACCTCCTGTCTTTAAGCACCCACCAGAAAGCACACAGCTTGCCTGAAAAGGCAGAGTATTCATTTCCCATTCCTGCTGTGGAAAATCACCACCAATTTAGTGGTTCGAAACAATGCAGATTTATTACTTTACCCTTCTGGAGGTCCAAAGTCTGAAGAGAGTCTCGTTTGGCTAAAATCAAAGTGTTGGCAGAGCTATGTTTTCTCCTGGAAGGTCTAGGGGAGAATCTGTTCTTTTGTCTCTCTGGCTTCCAGAGGCTGCCCATATTCCATGGCTCACTGCCCCATCCACCTGCATCACCAACAATGGCCATTTGAATCTCTCACACATCTCCCTCTAACCTGACTGACTCTCCTGCCTCCCTCGTTCCCATAGATGGACACTTGTTATTACATCTCACTACCCACATAATCCAGGATCATCTCCCCATCCAAGAGCAGCTGACTGGCAACTTTAATTCCATTTGCAACCTTCACTCCCCCTCACCATACACCATAACGTATTCACAGGTTCTGGAAATCAGAACAGGAACATCTTTGAGGGTTGGAAGGAGGACATTATTCTGTCTACCACAGGCACTACACAGACACTCAGGACCTGCCAGAGCAGGAGGCGGGTGGGAAATGATGGAGTCAGGGAGGTTCATTACCAAGACATCTGCAAGCACTAGTGGCAGAGTAGAAGGATGAACTAAAATTAAAGTATCAGGAGACCGAAGTACAAGTTGAGAACTCTACTCAAACAAGTTGGCATCAGAGCCGGAAGTATTTGTCAGAGGTGAGAATGGAGAGCAGTCAGCAGTAGGAGATGACCAGAGTCAACAGAGTCAACTGTGGGCAGCAGATTAAGAGGAAGTAGGACTGGTGCTGGGAACCTGAGTTTCAAGCACCCCAATAATGATCACTATGATTGCCTTTTATTTACTTTCAAAAGATTTTATTTATTTATTTACAGAGAGAGAGCAAAACAGGGGGAGCAGGAGAGGGAGAAGCAGGCTCCCTGCTGACCAGGGAGTCCAATGTGGGACTCGATCCCAGGACCCTGAGATGGTGACCTGAGCCGAAGGCAAACACTTAACTGACTGAGCCACCCAGGCTTCCCCATGACTGTCCTTTATTGAGGGCTTATTACATGCCAAATATAATAGTGAGCACTTTATAATCACTCTGATTCAACCCTTATAACAATCCTATGAGATAAGTGGTGTTGGCCCCATTTCAAAGATGAGAAACTAAAAGGGAAGGGAAGTAACTTGGCCAAGGAGACACGCAGGTTTTCCAGCTGGGATTCTAAACTGGGTTTGCCTGACTACAAGGCTGAAAGGCCTGCCAGTCATCACACATGGCCTTTACAATGGAATTGAGATATTTTGCCAGACAGGGTGGGAAAGGGTCTTACAACAATTTTGCTACTCAGTAACTTTGCATTTTTAATCCAAAACAAGTTTGTGGAATCAAAAATGAATCTAAAATAATTTTTAAACATTCCCAACTTGGAAGTTCTTATTTGAAGCATTTTTGACCATACTGTCTAGCATCCAGTCATTGAATAGCACTGTATGAGGTGCCTTAGGCCACGTGTCTGGATAATATTTTCCCAACTGACAGGCAGTTTGCAAGTATTAGTTACACTTGCCTTTGAAAAGCATTGGCCCAGAAGTATTTGGAGTTAGAATCCTGTCCAGCACTATGAAGGCACAGACAAAGCCTTCACCTCCAGGTCTTCACCACTTCTCCCTTCTACCCTGCTGACTTCTCTTTTACCCCCGAAGCTGTCTACCCTCCCCTCCAGGTTTCTGAACATGAGGCAAAGTATTTAGCTTACTTTAGCTTTGAGGGGAAAGAGAGACAATAATTTAATTTTGTTTTCCTGACTTTATTGCATGAATTCAAATTGGCATCATACCTCCAGCAGAAAATTCACCCACAGAATGTTTGACATTTGAGGCAAAAACAGCCTTCCTTCTAATCTCCAGTGCCATAGAAAAGTACCTTTCAAGACTGAATGATAGGGCTCTCCACTCACAGAGCCCCATTCAGGCTCTGACATCATCTGTCCTTGATGGATCACCTTTGATACGCAGGCACAGGGTTAGCATGGTGAGAATCCTGACTCACCAAGGAGACAAGGTGTTCTCCCAAAGGGCATTCCCTGAATACCTGACCGGTGATACCAGTCATGTCATAGAAGTTGGAGACAACGTGCAAAGGGAGAAAGCTTTCCAAAAGAAAGACAGTTCATGTCACTCTCCTTCAATTCTTCAGTGATCCTCTTTGTCACCTGTTAGACTCATTCCAAACTACTTAGCAAAACACAAAGGCTCTTTATACTCTGGCCTATGTCGATCTTTACAGCCTCATTTCCAAGCCTTTCTCCAACCTGCACACAGATCCTATACTCTGGTCTTATGCAACTATGCATTTTTCTTTTCTTTTTTTTTCTTTTCTTTTCTTTTCTTTTCTTTTCTTTTCTTTTCTTTCTTTTCTTTCTTATTTATTCATGAGAGACACACAAAGAAAGGCAGAGATGCAGGGAGAGGGAGAAGCAGACTCCCCGCAGGCAGCCCGATGCGGGACTTGATCCCAGGATTCCGGGATCATGACCTGAGCCAAAGCAATCACTTAACCACTGAAACACCCAGGTACCCCCAACTACACAGTTTTCAAATGCACCACATCATAAAGGAGTCACACATGCTACTTCCTCTACCTGGAAAGCCAGTTCTTCATCCCAACTTCCACCCTGTTGACTAGGCTAAATCTTGTGAAGCCTCTAAGACCTGGTCAGATGTGACCTCATCCATCCGGCCATTTGTTTGCCTACTGTTGCCATAACAGTTGTGTCAAATATGCATCCCCACACAAATACGTGCAACCCAGAGTAGAGTAGGCATTGTTTCTCTCCACAGCTGTTTCAGCTCCCTTTAGCCACCCCTAACCCAATCTGGGCTGAATCTCTCTCCCTCAATGTCTGCACTCATAGAAATACATACACCTGCAGAAGCCAGCCTCAGAGTATCTGACTGAGGGATGGACCAGAGTTCAAATCCCACTACTGCCCCTTATTAGTTATTTTATCCTGCATAAGTTACTATTCTGATCCTCATTTTTTCTATTCTGGAAAATAGGGATATTAATATCTACCTTAATTTTTATAGAAATTAATTGAAAGATGGGCACCTGGTTGGCTCAGTCAGTTAAACATCTGACTTGATTTCAGCTCAGGTCTTGATCTCATGGATCAGGAGATTGAGCCCTGTGTTGGGTTCCCCACTCAGCAAAGAGTCTTCTTGAGATTCTCTCTCTCCTCTCCTTCTGCCCCTTTCTTCATTTGCATGTGCACATTCCCAATAAATAAATAAATAAATACATAAATACATAAATCTCTTTAAAAAAGAAATTAATTGAAATAACTTATATAAGGTAACTAACAGTGCCCGGCACATAATAGGCACTCAACAAATGGTATTATATGCTCTATAGTAACAACTTAAAAGTTCATATTTTACTAAAAAAGGAAATCTCTATACATCAGGCTCCAAACTTAGTCTCCTTGAAGTGCAGCTAAAAGTGGTGAGGACATTTACCCAGGAAGAAGTGGGTAGGTGGGTATGGAGTAGTCTCTAGATGACTGGTCATTAACTGCCTCTACTTTGTGAAGAGCAGTTCAAAAGGTTACAACTATAAAAGAGCTCAGAGATCAACCAATCCAACCACCCAACATCGTACTCTTTAAAAAGGAATCAAAGACCCAGTGGCACTGCTGAGAAATCTTACCAGGTCTGGACGAAAGCTTCAAAGGGCAAGGGTAGAAAGTAATTAAGAGAAGTTAGCTGCTTCAAATTGGTTTAGCAGCAGGTGGGGCATAAATAATACATAAAGTAAATAAAGAAGATTAATACTTTTCTTCTTTACCAGCAGCAGAGACTGCCTGCAGCTGATAAACCAGAAGCCAAGTGAAAAGACCAGGACAATTAGCTGTAGATACCAGTCCACCTTCAATCATAAAAGAGAAGCAATGTTCTGATAAGGACAGATCATAGTAAAACAGTCTTCAAAGAAAGAGTGTGAGTGACAAAATGTGTCTTATTTATTAACAAAAACTTGGGATGCCTGGGTGGCTCAGCAGTTGAACATCTGCCTTCGGCTCAGGGAGTGATCCCGGAATCCAGGATCGAGTCCCACATTGGGCTTCTGCATGGAGCCTTCTCGGTCTGCCTGTATCTCTGCCTCTCTCTGTGTGTGTGTCTCTCATGAATAAATAAATAAAATCTTAAAAAATATATAAGCAAAAACTGGAAATTAAAGTGTTCTCTTTCTTAATAAAGAACTGCTTTTGTAGAAAAGCATGGGTGAATGTGAAGAAAGTCAATATAAGTTATCGCAAACATAAAATTCCCCCAAAGTGCCCACATTATTTCTAAGATGATTAGTGTTCCCACTTCAGGCTAGCATTTCGACCCTTAGGTGACATTACTGATGAACCATTCATTTATTTAACAAATATTTTTTGAGCACCCATTAAATATCAATCACTGTCTGGACACTAGAAATATATTAGTAAATAAAAGAAAGCAAGATTCTGATGAAGAAGGAGACAGAGTAAACAAACAAATAAACAGGGTAATTTTAGGAAGTGACCAGTGCCACACCACCATAAAACAGGGTGATGAGAAGGAGATAAAGAAAGACCTCTTAGGCATGGTGACATCTGCATTGAATGAAAATGGGTTAAACAAATGAAAATCTGAGGACGCTGTTCTAAGCAGAGAGAAATACAAGTTTTAAGGTTCTAAGGAATGGGTCAGGGTGTTGTTTAAAGAACAGAAGGAAAACAAGTGTGGCTGGGGAAGAAAGAGCAGAAGGGAACACAAAAGGAGAAGTCAAAAAAGTATAAAGAAGACAGATAGTGTCCAGACCAGTAGGCCAGAAAAGGGAGTTGAATTTTATTCCATATGCAAGGGGAAGTCATTGGAGGGTTTAAGCATAGATGCGAAATAATCTGATTTGCATATTAAACACGAGTTTAAAAATCTTCAGTAGAGGGACAACTGGGTGGCTCAATAATTAAGTGTCTGCCTTTGGCTCAGGGTGTGATCCTGGAGTCCTGGGATCAAGTCCCACATTGGGCTCCCTGCATGGAGCCTGCTTCTCCCTCTGCCTATGTCTCTGCCTCTCTCTCTCTTTCTCTGTGTCTCTCATGAATAAATAAATAAAATCTTTAAATTAAAATAAATAAATAAAAATCTTCAGTAGAATGGCAGTCAATCTTTAAAAGAGCTAGTCTTAGAGAAGGAGCTTGATGCCAGGAAGCAGCAGAGCTTTCCCCTGAGTGAGGCTAAAACATCAGTTTAGAGAATATGTGCATGTAACTCAAATAAACTCCAAGCCCACATGGCCCCTCATCAGTATGATTCATTTATTCATTTGTTTGCTCGTTCAACAGATATTTTTTGCAAACTCTAAATGCTGGGCATACAGCAGTAAAGAAGGAGCAGGAGGAGAAAGAGAAAAAGAAGGAGGAGGAGGAAGGAGAAAAGGAAAAGAAAAGAAAGGAAAAGAAAATATGTATATCCTGATGGATCTTACATTTTAAGAAAAATACAAGCAATAAACAAACACAAATATTTAAAGTTAGGTAAGAACTATGAAAAATATAGAATAAAGTGAGGGACTGAAGAATAGCTGGAAATGATATTCTGGATTTCCCAATTTTTCAGAGGGAAAATCCCTCTGAGGGACTGAGATTTGAGAATAGAGTTACATGAAGCCATGCAGATGTCCAGGGAAGAACATTCCAAGGAAGGGAAGAGCAACACAGAAGCTCTATGTCCAACAAGCAACAAAGAGGCCAGAGAGACTGAAACACAGTGCAGTGGAGAAGGGTAGATAGGAGACACGATCAGAGAGCAGCTCCAGTTATAGAAAAGACCTTTTTTCTCACCACTGCTCTTCAGGTTCAACTTTTCATAAACCAAGTGTCTACAAATGGCATGGGTCCACTTGCACACCCTCTATTCCCTTCTCTTGGTCTATTTATCTCACTGTGTGTCAATTCCACTGTATCAGTCAAGATACAATCAGGAGACAGAAATCATGCCATAATTAGGATAGGGAAAAATTAATAAATATTAACTAATAAAAAGTAGTTAACTACTAAAAGAGTTCAAAAAGAACTCTAAAGGAGACAGAAACAGACAATGCAAAGAGTAGCTACTACCCCTAGCGCTGAGAAAAGGGGCCCTCCCACCAATACTGAGAGTCAGACCTCTAGTTAACCTAGAACTTGTGAATTGACTTGTGACATATAGTAGGGTATACTGAGAGCCCATGTGAGATGTATGGTCATGAAATTCAAGTAAGAACCAGCACAGTTTCAATGTTTGTTTAGGTACATTCCACTCCTTGGGTGCAGATACAGTGTAGGAGGGGAGATTTAACCTGGGGTAGTGTTTGTCTAGTTGAGGAAAATAGAGGGAAATGGGAGGAAGAAAGTTAGTGATTCATGCCAGGGGTTGAAATGATGGACTGAAGTTTAAGTTGGATAAGGGAGAAACTGAGACTATAACAAGGATAATTCATGGATAGTGAAAAGTGCTGAGGTCAGTGGATTGAAGGGCCAGAGTCAAAGAACTATTAGAGTCAGGTACTTGAGGGTGTGAGCTACAACTACCTAAGATGGTGGTATGGAAACATAATGCTTAAAATCGAGTTATGGGGGCACCTGGGTGGCTCAGCGGTTGAGCATCTGCCTTTGGCTCAGGTCGTGATCCTGGGGTCCTGGGATGGAGTCCCACATCAGGCTCCTGGCGAGGAGCCTACTTCTCTCTCTGCCTGTGTCTCTGCCTCTCTCTCTGTGTGTCTCTCATGACTAAATAAATAAAATCTTTAAAAAGAAAAAAGAAAAAGTAAGAAAGAAAGAAAGAAAGAGAGAGAGAGAGAGAGAAAGAAGAAAGAAAGAAAGAAAGAAAGAAAGAAAGAAAGAAAGAAAGAAAAGAAAGAAAGAGAGAGAGAAAGAAAGAAAGGAGAAAAAAATTGAGTTATGGTCATGACAAGGTCTTAGTGCTGTACTATTCTATAGAGCTTTTTGCAGTGATGGAAATATTCTATATCTGTGTCATCTAATATGGTAGCCACTAGCCACAAATGGCTATTGGACACTTGAAATGTGGCTAGTTCTACTGAGGGTCTACATTTTTTGTTTTGTTTTACTGAATTCAAATTAAAGAATCCCCTGTGGCTAGCAGCTACAGTGTTGGACAGTGCATGTCTAACACATGACAATGGAGATGGTGGCTGAGTGTAGTAAAAGAAAAAAAAAAATCAATGTAGATGAGAAGGTAAAGAAACTGGGAGACCAGGAAGATGGATGAGTCACCCATGCAGATTTTGAAAGCGTCAAGAATGATGATAGGACTAAGGATGGAAAGAAAGATACAAAACCAGGTTCTCTGGTTTTCAGTGAATGAGTCTTCCTAAGGACAGAAGACAACTACAACAAGAAAGGGTACTGGGTGGTACAGTCTGATGGATCTGGCTTCTTTAGGGATGAGAAAGGAAGAGTAATTTGGAAGTGGTGATAAGGAGCAGAAAGGACACCTAACCCCACTTCCAGGAGTAGGTAGAAAGTGAGGGAAAGAAACAACCACAATAGAAGGCTATAGGGGAATCAGTGGCCTCAAGAAAGAGTCAGTTTTCAGATACAGCAACAAGAAAGAATTTTCCAAAGAGAGTTTGAGAACACTGGAAATTTCTCTAATGAACAAGCCATGAGTTCCAAAGGGCAGAGTGGAAGGGTCTGAGAAGTCAGGATGGATGGTGTATTGGGTCAGATTGGGAAATGTACAGACCCACATGGGAATGAGAATCTAGGTGACAAAGGATCATGTGAGAAGCTTGAAAGTCTTATCAGTTATGGAGTAAACACAGATAAAAGGTATGATACAATTGGCTTTATGGTTACTTAGAGCAGTACTTTTGAATTGTTTTTTTTTACTGAAAATCCCAATAAGAAATATCTCATGTAAGAAATACTAACATAAGAAATATAAGGGTATGGGGTACCTGGGTGGCTCAGTGGTTGAGCATCTGCCTTCGGCTCAGGTCATGATCCTGGGGTCCTGGGATCAAGTCCCACATCAGGCTCCCTACAAGGAGCCTGCTTCTCCCTCTGCCTATGTCTCTGCCTCTCTCTCTGTGTGTCTCATGAGTAAATAAATAAAATATTTTTTAAAAAGAAATATAAGAAGTATACACTCAATGACATGTAGTGAAACAAAGACTTTAACAAATGAAGTCTGTCTTTACTATCTGCCACATACTGTTTATTTCCTGGTCTATTCTTTTTCATTAAAAACACAATATGCTGGTCACAAGCCATTAAATTGATTTCATGATATAATATGTAAAGCACTGGTTCACAGGGAGGTAGATAATCAGATCACATTATATCCTTCTTCTTCCAAATGTTAGGCCACAAAAGAAGTCTTAGCAAATTCAAGATGATTGGAATCATGCCATGCATCTTCTCTGACCAAAATGGTATGAAACTGGAAATCAATAATAGAAGTAAAACTATAAAATGCATAAGTGCATGGAAATTGAACATTCACCTTAACAACCAATGGATCAAAGAAAAAATAAAGACAAAAACATCACATACTTTGAGACAAATGAAAATCAGAACATGACATACCAAAGTTATGGGGTGCAGCAAAAGCAGTTGCAACAGGTAAATTGATAGCAATTATAATCTACATTATGAACCAAGAAAAATCTCAAAGAACCTAACTCCATGTTGTAAGGGACTAGGAAAAAAAAACATAAACTCAAAGTTAGCAAAAGGAAGGAAATAATAAAGATTAGAGCACTAATAAATGAAATAGAGAACCTGAAAACAATAGAAAATAGCAATAAAACCAAGAGTTAATTCTTGTAAAAGATAAACAAAAGTGACAAATATTTAGCTAGATTAACCAAGAAAAAAAAGAGTGGGCCCAAATCAACAAAACTTGATTATTTTTTTAAATAATCAATTTATTTTTTATTGGTGTTCAGTTTGCCAACATACAGAATAACACCCAGTGCTCATCCCGTCTAGTGCCCACCTCAGTGCCCGCCACCCAGTCACCCCCACCCCCCGCCCTCCTCCCCTTCCACCACCCCTAGTTCATTTCCCAGAGTTAGGAGTCTTCTATCAACAAAACTTTAAATGAAAGAGGTGACATCTCAAGCGATACCTTAGAAATATGAAGGGTTATAAGAAGCTACTATAAACAACTATATACAACAAACTGCACAACTTAGAAAAAAAATGGGAAAGTTCTTAGAAACATAGAACCTACAAAGACTGTCAGGAAGAAAGAGAAAATCTGTCTACGGCCATACCACCCTGAACGCGCCCGATCTCGTCTGATCTCGGAAGCTAAGCAGGGTCGGGCCTGGTTAGTACTTGGATGGGAGGAAGAAAGAAAATCTAAACAAATCAATTACTAGTAGGAATACTGAAATTAGTAATCAAAAAATCTCCAAACACAGAAGAGCCCAAGACCAGATGGTTTCACTGGTGAATTTTACCAAACATTTAAAGAATTAGTAAAAAATAATAATAAATACAGATCCAACATATAATCCACAGCACTACTTCTTAACACTTCTAAAAATCCTCTCCTGATCATTCTGATTTCCAATTCCCTCACAAGTCACAGCTACTCTGGAACCTTACTCCTTTCCACACTCTCATTTATCAAAACTCAATTTCAGGGCTCCTAGGTGGCTTAGTGGTTGAGCATCTGCCTTTGGTTCAGGTCATGATTCCGGGGTCCTAGGATCAAGTCCCGCATCAGGCTCTCCTTAGGGAGCCTGCTTCTCCCTCTGCCTATGTCTCTGCCTCTCTCTGTGTGTCTCTCGTGAATAAATAAATAAAATCTTAAAAAAAAAAAAAAAAAAAAAAAACCTCAACCTCAGTGGTTCTCAACCCTGGCTACTCCACCGAATCATCAAGGCAGTTTTATGAAAATTCCAGTACTCAGCCCAATTAAATCAGGGACCATGCCTTGACATATTTCAGATCTCCCAAGAATTCTTGGGGGGAAAAAAAAGTTCCCAAGAAGATTCTAACAAGCAGCTGGGATGAGAAGTCCCACCTGTGTTTTTCCTTTCCATCCCTTCTGTGGTCCTGCTATTGTTAATTTCCATCCCAAATTAACCTTGGCTAAGACCTGGATGGGAGGGAAATGGGCATTTGAAGACTGGGAAGGAGTCAAATAGGTAGCACAAAAGTTTTCCTAGCAGAGTTTGTGGTGGAAAAGACTCTAACAAGTACTAATAGATGCAAATTTTTTTGCCTGTTTTATATATATAATTAAAGGAGGAAGAAACCTGCCTTGGGTGTGTAAATAAGCAAAACCCTAACCACCATATTGGTTCAGTGTAGAGTATGGGAAGACTTATGTGAGGTTTTGTGTCTATACTTATATTTCCTGTGAGCCTATATGTACTTTTATAGTCCTGTATATAAATCTACTCTTTTAACCATAGGGCTGCTTGAGACCAAGTAGCCAGAAGACGAGACCAAACAGAAGAGCCATCTGGGAGTGTCCAAATATACACACATTTTGCAAGAGGACTTCTAGCAATGCAGAGCTCCCTGTGATTTAAGTTGAGTAATAACAGATAAGGGACTTGTGTTTTTGAGGTCTGGGAGGTCTACAATGTTTAGAGTTACATGATATGCTTACTTTGATAATAGGATGGTTTCCAAAGGAGCTTGGTAAAATCAAACTTTTCACCAAAAAATTACGTTAGTCTAATCTGACAGCAGCGTCTTTCTAGCATTTTCTACCCTCAAAGGAGACAAATGAAAAAAACTGAGTGAGAAAGGCAGGAAACCTAAAATTAAGCACTCACAGTGTTTTATAATATCCTTCCACAAAAGAAGGATAAATGTCGAGAAAAGTAAGGAAAGCTGTCCTAAAACATGTTTTTCTACTGGAAGTTCCAATATAAATATCTAATGTTTATAAGAAGAAAAAGGAAGAAAAAAATGTGCCAAAGCAACCTTTTCTTTAAACTTCCCCAAAGCAAAAACATTTCAAGTTGGAATTACTACAGCTGCTTGGAAACCAATGGGTTTTTTTGTTTGTTTTTTGTTTTTTGTTTTGTTTTGTTTTTGTCTATTACTGATGGATGCTCCTTCTGCTCCTCTTACTGGTATTCTCAATTAAGATAAAATTCTTTCCTTGACTTTTCATGTGAGAAGCAAAGAGCAAAAAGCAGCAATGGCATGATGAGCTCACCTGCACTCTGAATTTTACAAGATGACACTAAGATTTTTTTATTTTAATTTAATTCCGGTATGGTTAACCCACAATGTTATATTAGTTTCAGGTGTACAATATAGTGATTCAACAACTCCACACATCACCTGGTTTATATCACAAGTGCACTCCTTCATCCCCATCACCTGTTCCCCCCAATCCTCCCACCCACCTCCCCTCCGGTAACCATCAGTTTGGTCTCTAGAGTTAAGAGTCCATTTCTTGCTCTCTCTCTCTCTCTCTCTCTCTCTCTCTCTCTCTTGCTCATTTGTTTTGTTTCTTAAATTCTACATATGAGTGAAATCATATGGTATTTATCTTTCACTGACTGACTTATTCGCTTAGCATAACATTCTCTGATTCCATCCACGTCGTTGCAAATGGCAAGATTTCATTCTTTTTATGGCTGAATAATATATCATTGTGTATATATACCACATCTTCTTTATCCACTCATCTATCTATGGAGTCTTGGGCTGCCTCCATAATTCTGCTATTGCAAATAATGCTGCAATAAACATAGGGGTGTGTGTATTCCTTTGAATTAATGTTTTTGTATTTTGGGGATAAATACCCAGTAGTGTGATTGCTGGATTGTAGGGTAGTTCTATTTTTAACTTTTTGAGGAACCTCCATACTATTTTCCACAGTGGCTGCACCAGCTTGCATTCCCACCAACAGAGCACGAGGGTTCCTTTTCTTCCACATCCTCACCAACACTTTTTTCTTGTGCTTTTTTTGTTTTAGCAATTCTGACAAGTATGAGGTGGTATCTCATTGTGGTTTTGATTTGCATTTCCCTGATAAGAAGATGCCAAGATTTAAGAATCTATACAAAATTCTAAGCCTTTCTCAGGATTCTTTTTCATCAATATCAGTTTGCTTTATGAAATCTTTCAGTCAGTGGTTGGTTTAACCTTGGGTTGAAATTGGACAGGCTGGTAGCCTTCCATTATAAATCCAAAGGACACTCTGTTCCTGCCTCATGGATCTATTGAGCAAGAAAGGACTTAATTTGGACCCAAATCAGAAAGTAATCTTGGCAGGGTCTCCAACTTTCATGTAGACCCTGTCTTTGCTTCCCTGGCTTGGCATCAAGAAGCCATGAAGAAAGAAACTCAGCAAGACTAAGATTTCCAATTCTAGAATTAGCCCAAGCTGCGTCTTGCTAATGCCAACCTATTCCCTCTACATTTTCATCTCCATCATTTTCTGAACTCCCATTTGATTCCAAATGGAAATCAAAGTTGGTGACCTTTCATTAACTACCCACTTAAGATATTGCTGGTCTCTGGCTGTTTGGGGATGCAACTTTTGTTCTTTGTTACATAATCCTATAAAAGAGCCAAGTACTATGTCTACTTCCTGTCTGCTTTCATCTTAGGAGAGAAGAATTATACACTAATTATACACTGAACGGTCCACTGTTCAGGGGTTATAATCTAATGCAGTTCTCTTGGCATGGTCATGAGAGGCATGGTCATGCCTCTCCCCATCTAGTGTCCATCCATGGGCCTAGGCAGTATTGTCCATAATGGGAATATGCAAGTATCAAATGACCTAGACATATACCAAACAGGGGACTTATACCTAGAGAGACGTTCCCCTGAAAACAACAGCATGGGGAAGAAATCTTGAAAGGACATCAGGGAACAAAGCCAGGGTGGGCACAGGACACTACAAGGTGAAAGTTTTAGGTAGTAGAAATTTGACAATAGAAAATGTAGGTACCAGGAAGGCCACAAATTAAAGAAAAGTATACCTGTAGCAGCTTTGTGTCTTATTCTTGATATTGAACATCGATAAACATTTTCTAGATCCAGGCTGTCCTTGAAAGAATATTGGACCAACACTGTCCTTGCTTAGAATCAAATGTCTCTGCTAAAACACTGGTCCTCTGCATTCACCTTTTCTAAAGCTGTCCTGGCTATCACAGTCAGCATGATACAAGTGGTGTAAGTGTATAACTAGTAGACGTGTCATCTTTCCCCGGCTATTTAGCCACTAGGATATTACCTGTTTCCTATCATTTTTTCCAAGGATCTTTGGTCAAATTCTCATCAAGAGGCAGCAAAAAGAATTCGGTTCTCAGGGTAGTTGGCTCTGTGAAACTCAGTCATCTCCTTTGGTGAAGGAAAAGGGGCAACTAGGATGGAATTGCTTTGGTCTGGGCTTTTGGTTTTGCTTTGGTTTTACTTCTTACTTCTTTACTCAGTAAGGAGCAATCTTCAGAAACTAAATATAACATAAAAATACAAATAAAAAACCTCCTCCTTTAGGGCAAATAGAAACCAAAACATGTCATGACACCTTCTCCCTGCTCCTGGTTGCCAAGAAAGTGCAGATCTGAAAATCATGGAAGATGCTTACATCTCTATGTAGGATTGATTAAGAATATATGTATATGCTGGAGGAGTGCCTGGGTGGTTCAGTCGGTTAGGTGTCCAACTCCTGATTTCAGCTGAGGTCACGATCTCAGGATTGTAAGTGCGAGCTCCACATTGGGGCTCTGCACTCAGCACAGAATCTGCTGAGATTCTCCTTCTCCTTCTGCCCCTCCCCCACTCACCACTCTAAATAAATAAACAAATAAATACATAAAATATTTTTTAAAAAGAATATACGTACATGTGGGAAATCATAGAACTCTATGGCATAAAAATCAGACAACCTCCTGACTGGATAGTGAAAATTAACATCATTAGTGAGGGGGCAGGTGGACACTGGGGACCTCTAGATGTGATACCTAGAGAGAGACCCACATGCAGCGTGCAAGCCGGGATGCACAATCTAAACGTGAGGAAATCTCCAACAAACCCCCAAATGAGGAACTTTCTATTAAACACAGAAACAGGATTGTACTTTCAAAAATGTCACAAGTGACCAAGATGTGGCTACAAAATGTTCCAGATTAAAGGAGACCAAAGAGATGTGACCAAGAAAAAAAAATTGAAACACTGATTCTACGTTCGTTCCTGGACTGGGAACAGAGGGGAGATGCTATACAGAACATTACTGAGCCAATTGACCAAACTGGAATGTGCATGGAAGATTAGAAGAAAGGACTATTAATATTTAGTTGCCAAAGGTGACATAAAGCAAATACTTCAATTCTGAAGAGATAACACATGTGGCAACCTAGTATCGAATGTCTCAGAAAAAACTATGGGTGTGCGTGTGCGCATGTGTATGAGAAATAGGGAAAATGAGAATGCCTGAATTATAAAACAAATTGGGGGGGACAACACCTGGGCGGTGCAGTTGGTTAAGTGTCCAACTCTTGGCTTCAGCTCAGGTCGTGATCTCGTGGTCTTGAGATTGAGCACCAGTGAGGCTCCACTCAGCGTAGATCCTGCTTGGGATTTTCTCTCCCTCTCCCTCTGCTGTTCCTGCTCAATCTCTCTCTCTCTCTCTCTCTCTCTCTCTCTCTCTCTCTCTCTCTCTCAAATAAATATAAAAAAAACCCACAAATGGGATATATCAATAGGCCATCTAGATAAAAGGGTATATTGGTGGTCTTTGTGTGATTCTATTTTCTTGGCAGCCTTTCTGTAAGCCAACTTCCAAATAAAATGGAGAGGTTTTTTTGGTTTGGGATTTTTGTCATGATGCTTATAGAGTCTTGTTACTTCATTTACCCCAAACTTCACAAGGAAGAGCCTTGAGATGTTCTTCTTTTAAGATGAACCAAAGAAAGCAACAACAGCCCAGGAAATTCCAGCATTAGTGGAATTTAATGAACATTAGAGAAAACAGCATGAACCATGCTCTTTTCTGCCTCCTTTGTCAACCAAATGTCTTTATTAACCCAAACATTCAGGCACACATATGGAACAAGATGTCACCCTGTCCTTAGAGATTTTTTAATTGGCTCATTTCTCTAACCATGCCTAGCAAGAGAGTCCAATGATGGTCCCATGTTATCTGAAAATCCTGAATTTCATCATTCCAGCATCACTTAGAAAGCACCCAATCATCCCAATTTATCTGGGAGTAAGGGATTTTCTGGGATGTGGACTCTCAGTGCTAAAACCAAAACAGTCCCTAACAGTCACTCTCCATCATGGTGCAGCTTTCTGGTTCCAGATGAAAATCTGGTTTTACTCCTGTCACCTACAGCAACACTTTTTTCTCTGCCCTTCCCTGATGCAGCTCTGGAACTTGACCCCTTTTTTGTGGTGATACCCATCATCTGCCCCAATGTGACACTGACCTTCTCAAGTCATTTGAGGAAGTAATAAATGTGTTTAAGGATTCGAGGCAGTGAGAAGCTCCTTATCACCAGATTGTTCAGCCCCTCTCCCCCAAGGACTCTCTGCTTCTCAGGGTCCCTATTCCTTCCCTCTTGGATTCCTTCAGACACACAAATCCTCTCATTTTATTAGGCAAAGAGCTGACCTCTGCAACCTGTACTTCTGCATGATCTCAAACATCTTAAGTGTCTCACTAAATGGGAGGTCAACTCCAGGTCTTTCACTGTAGAGCCCAAAGCCTGGACAGTGGCTTTGAATTCCTATAATTACTTTCTCTCCATGGTTGCCTTCTCTCCACGATACCAAAAAAATGTTCCATATCACAAGGAAATGAAATCTATTCTGTACAGTTTGAACCTTATGTGTACTTTATCTTATTCTAATTCTTTCAAACTAGCAGTTCATGGATGGTATGTGGGATAATACTACAGCATCTTAAATATTCATATGCCTAATTTGCAAAGCTCTCCTACATGTGTCACCTCATTTGATCCCTGAATCATCACCCATAAGACAGGATGGGTGTATGATACCCATTTAGCAGACTTGAAGCTTGGATAATGGATATGACTCACTAGAAGCAACAGAACTCTGTCTTTTGACTCTAAGCCCAGAACTTCTGCCACCATTCTGCAGCCTTTGTGTTAATTCTTTATAAATAAAAAAAATGTCCCATTAACAATAAAACGATTCCTCAGCCTGCAGTATACCCAAAGAGTTTACCTAAGAAGATGAGAGAGCTGATCTGGATAAATGAGATGAAATTCCTTTTGACCTTGTTGAGAACCACTGGTCTTGCAGGCGCAGACAAGGTGCTACCCTTTACTTACAGACCATGGGCTAATCAGGCCCTGCATAGCCAGTGATTGTTCTCTGCTCCCCTAGAAGAGTTCTAGAGGCTTTTTAGGACAGGCTCTCTCTCCATTTCAAAGCCATCTGGCCTCTGCGGGCCCATCTGCCACCTCTGTTCTGTGGATCTCCTGGGCTCTCCCCTCTGTACCACCTTCCACTTTCTGTGCACTATGGTAGCTAGAGCAACATTACACTTCCATTTATCTCTTTTAGGCCACCTAACTGGTTCTTTTGCATGCTATTTTGTATCAATTACCCTTTATGGTGTGGCTTTAACAGCCATTTACCCACCTCCAATCCTTTCGTGTCCTGGGCCTCCTAGTTCTTCTGCCTGACACAGACAAGATCCTATTTCACCTCTATGACTTAACAGGACTCCCCTACACTTCATCCTAATGACTTCTGTCTTAGGATCTTAGCCTCTTTCTCCCCGGGCTTGCTTGGAAAACAAGATAAATCGCTCTGGCACATCCCATCCCTATCTGAGTCCCTTTTTTAAGGTTCAAGTTAGTGAGAACAATGACCAAACAGTGCAGTAACATTCTCAGGTCAGAGCTACATTTAGTAGAATCCCTCGGAGTCAAGAGTCACTGTGGACAGAGTTGAGTGGAAGCTAAGAGATAGATAAGGATTTAAGCCAAAATGATAGAACTAGTTGCTAGAGCTAAGGCAGAGCTTCTCAATCCAGCCCTGATGACATATTGAGTTGGGTAATTACCACTGTGGGGGGATGTTAGGTGCCCTGGAGGGTATGTATCAGCAACTCTGTCCTCTGCCTATCGGATGCCAGTAGCACTTCCTTCCAAGTTGCAACAACCAAAGATAATAAGGTCAGGCAGACAAGCAAAAGAGAAGAAAGCAAGTCACAAGCCTGGGTCAAGTAAGAGTAAGAATTTTCACCATCTTTAGGAGAGGGATGCCACCTGCTTACATCACCCAGGAGATGGTCATGAGTTACATGGTATCAGGGAATGGAATCTAGATGACCCCATAATTGCCCAAGCCTGGGTACCTTGTGATCAATCTGCAACATGTTAGCCGTGTTCATCATGATGTGGGTTGCAGGGTCGCCAACTGTAAACATGCTGCATTTCAGAGAAATCTAGTATTCACGGCTTAACCCATGAGAGTTAATTGTTTTCATGTAACAGAAAATCCAGAGGAAGACAATCCAGGGCTGGTGCAGCTAGTAAAGAAGGTCAACAAGGACCCAGGATCCTTTTAGCTTCAAGTTCCACAGCACTTGATAGGTAGCTTTCCTTGTGGCTATAACCTAGCTGAGCTTATTTTACATTTTCTTTCATTTAAAAAATATTTTTTAATAAACAGTACAGAGAATTATAAAGAAGTAAGCTTTAAAATGACTCCACATCCAATCACTGTTGTTATTTGGTGACTATTATTTTCAATAATGACCATGCATATATATGAGTAAAAAGATGAATGGACAGGTAGACAGAATAGATACATAGGCATATAGATATGTAAGAATAAAACTACGTTCTATATGTTATTTTTAGTTAAAATAATTAAACTTTTTAAAAAGATTTATTTATTTGAGAGAGAGAGATGGGGTGAGGGGCAGAGGGAAGGGGAGAATCCTCAAGCAGACTCCCCACTAAGTGCAAAGCCTGAATGGAGCTCAGTCCCAAGACCCCAACTGGGGGGGGTTGGTCATGACTCAACCAGAAGTCGAGTTGGGCGCCCCAATTAAACTTTTTAAAAACAGATTAGGGATCCTTGGGTGGCGCAGCGGTTTGGCGCCTGCCTTTGGCCCAGCGATCCTGGAGACCCGGGATCGAATCCCACATCGGGCTCCCGGTGCATGGAGCCTGCTTCTCTCTCGGCCTATGTCTCTGCCTCTCTCTCTCTCTCTCTCTCTCTCTGACTATCATAAATAAATAAAAATTGAAAAAAAAATTAAAAAAAAACAGATTAAAGAGAGACTGTACAAACTGAGTTCTTATAGGCTTAAAAATGTATGTGTGTTGTCTTTCATCTATGACCTTTATATATGAAAGAAATCTTGGCTGAGTATAAAATTTGGGGGTCACTCAGGCTTTCCCACAGATCTCGGGAGACACTTCACTGACATTAACATGGCTATGAAGAAATCTAAACCTCAGGGCTCCAGTTAAATAATTAGAGAAGCACCTGTCAAAACTGTGATTCTTATTTTTCAAGAGATTTGTTTCCTACTTGAGATCTGAGGCAGAGCATTAAATTGCAGTATCTCCTCTTATTTTGGTCCATATTGCTCTGTTTAAGGCATGCATGCTTGATTGTTCATAAGTAGGGACTGTTTCATCAAAGATGGAGCTTTACATTTTTTGTTTATTTTTTATTGCTTTCCCAAGCGTGGGGGATAAGGAATTGGGATTTTAAAAAATGACTGTACTTCATCAGCTTAATCACAAATTTCACCCATTATTTTTTTTTATTTTGGTGAGTTAAGAAACAATAAGTAGAAGAAAGAACACACCAAAACTAAATATTGTTCTTCACGTACCATGATTTTCTCATATCACATCCAGTCTCGTTAGCCATCCTTCTTACTCTCATCTAAGGCATCCCACAAGCTCATACACTTTTCTCTGCATCTACTATGTTATCCCCTCTTCCGAGTCTATTGTGCTTGCTTGTCCAGACAACTGCAAACTGTTTCCACAGATGCCTCTCTTCACTTTAGCAAAGCAATCCACATTCTCTCAAATAACAAGAGTGTCAGAGGTTCCTCTGTGCTTTTAGGTTTCACTGGAGTCCATTTCTCTTGGTAGTGGAAGCTGATGGTCTTGTTTACTCATATTATTCAGGTCAAAGAAAAGTCATCTAGTATTTTCATGATGTAGTATCTCTACAGCTCAAGGCAAGCCAATGATGCTTCTGTTGTCTTCCTTGGGGGAAATGGGAATCTGAGCATTTTTATCTGCATGGCTTTCTGACTATCTCAATTATCCTTTCATTCAATCCTTTTACTCATTCGGTGAAGATCTGTTGATACCATCTATGAGTCAAAGAATGTGCTGGGATGAGGGATATCCTATAGAAAAGGTTGAGAGTTCACATGGGCACCCTGGTGGATGATGACATATATTAAACTATAAGAAAGATATCAGGTAGAAATAAGACAATGCAGAGAATGAAAACAGAGTGACATTGTAAGTAGGTAGCCATTTTGAATTGGGTAGCCAGGGAAGGCCCTGTATGGAGCCAATACCTGAATGTCAAAGAAGGATCAGCTATGTGGAAGGCAGGGGACTGCAAACCTGAAGTTGGGATCAAACATGATATGTTTCAAGGACAGAAAGAGGGTCAGTAGGCCTGGGGTGTGGTAGGAAGAGAAGGAATGAAAGACAATGAGGATAGAAATGGGGGTAGGGTCACATCACATAGGACTTTGTAAGTCAGAGGAAAAAGATTATTCTAAATATTATGGATATCATTGGAAGCTCCTTTTTTTTAATAATTATCACGTATTTTTATTGTAGTAAAAATTATAATAATAAAGTTTTCTCAAAGAAAGTTTATGGTGTTGTGGGCTACAAAGGTTGAAGGAGGGATCATTTGTGAAACTTTTCCTAGAACTCAGAACCTCTTTTCTTGTTGGCTGTTACTGTCTTGTGCTTTCTTAGGAGGGATCACATTCAAGCCCAGAAACAGATGTTTTCATTCTGCTTTCTACATTCTGCTTCACAAGCGACACCCTCCATGCTGGTGACAGCAGATGGCTGCTCACATCACAATGGCAGCATTGCTGTCTGTCTGTCTTCTGGAACTATTTGTGAGCCTCAGAAGCTGGTGTTTTCAGTGCACTCAGGCTTGTTTTATGGCAAATCACCACCCACACAAGGCAAAACACCAAGATGACTCCATGAAGGACACAAGCCAGAAACAGAATGGCTTACCTAATAATCTCACCCAAGTCACCTCGGGGAGCTTCAAGTGACAGCTACAAGTGACTGAAATGGAGTGACATTCTGTCCAGCCTAGGCTTACATGTGGAAGGGGAGTGTGGGTACAGAGCCAAAAAAGCAGTATGGCAGGTACTGAGGAAGTTCACAAGCCAGGATAAGGTATAGAGAAGTAATACTAATCCAGGACAGGATCCAGGGACCAGTGGTCAGGACCGAGGAAGTGTCCAAAATTAGGAGAATGATCTAGGGTGGGGATTAGCAAACTTTTTCTGTAAAGAGCCAGATGGTATATATTTTATGCTTCGTGGGCTGTATGGTCTTTGTTGCCACCTTTCAACTTTGCACTTGTAACACAAAAGCAGTCATACACAGTATAAATGAATGTATGTGTCTGTGTCCCAATAAAACTTTATTTAAGAACAGAGAGACTTGAAATATCAGTTTTCTTTTTTTTCAGCCATTTGAAAATGTAAAATCTCTCCTTGCCTTATGGACTACATAAAAGCACATAGAGTACCAGATTTGACTCATGTTTGCCAACCTCTAGGCTAGGGCAGCACTGTCCAATGGATATATAATTTAAATATAAATGTAATCCAAAAACAGGAGGCACACACATAGTTCAAAATTTTTTAGTAGCCAGATATAAAAAAGAAAAAACAAACAAACCAAGTGTTTGAGTATTTATCCTAAACTCTTCACACCTCAGTTTTCTTAACTGTAAGGTCAGGCTAGTAACATTAACTTATGGGATGTTGTGAAGATTAATGACTCAAACCATGTGATATGCCTAGAACAGCGCCTGGCACATCATGAGTCTCCAGTAAACCTAGCTCTATTGCCACCACTTCAAAAAAAAAAAAAAAAAAGTCAAATTAATTTTATAATTTTTCTCCAAATCAATACATTCAAAATATCATTTCAATACATAATAAGTATCAGAAAGTAATTCATAAGATATTTTACATTTGGTTATTCAAACTAAATTTTGAAATTCTGTGTGTATTTGATGCTTACATCATATTTCAAGTGCTCAGGAGCCACATGGGGCTAGTAGCTATATATGAGACAGCATAGATCTAGAGCAAAGAAGAATCCAGGTATCCAAGATCAGAGTCAGGCCATAGAGAAGATCCAGGGAGGCCAAAAAGAGACAGACTACATCACAGAGAAAGGCAAAGTACAAGATCAGGGAAACAAGCAAGTTATAGGCATCTGGGCGAGTACCAGAGCAGACCATGATCCAGGGGAACATTTGGGCAGCAGAGATAAATTTCGGTTACAACCCCTCATTTAGGACCTTCTGGGCCAGACATCACAGGAAGTGCTTCACATTCATCCTCTCATTTCATCTTTATGACAGCCTTGTAAGGCCAGTGTTCTCACCCTCACATTAGGAATGAGACTCAAAATCATACCGCTGGTGAGTGGTAGAAGTAGGATTTGAACCTCTGTCCATGTGGCTCTCACACCTCCTCAGCTGTTTTCTTGCTCAGTTAAGGCAGTGAGGGTAGGTAGATGATCAGAATTCAGGGAAAGACACTGAGCTGTGATGTCTCTTGAATCCACCCACTCCCTGCCATTCTCACAGCCCAGTTCTAGTTCATTCTCCGTTCAATTACCAACTGAACACAGAGCAGCAGCCTCAACCCTGCTCTCCCTGCCCACTCTACCACTGCCCCTTCCCCTTCCTCCCCACCACTATCTCCTTGGCTTCAATTTGTCCAGTGGTCAACTAACAAAATAATTTTCTTAAAGCCCAAGTCTGGATGTAACCCTTTCTGGCTTAAAACCTTCAGCTGGCTCCTCTTGCCTGCAGAATAAAACCCCAAGTTCAGGAAACATGGCTCCTTAGACCATGCTAAGTGGCACTCGCCGACTCCTAAGCATGGTGTTCCAGACCTTCCATATTCCAGCTGTCAAGCTGCCTTCGTGCTCCTTGATCTCCTTTTACAGATTTCAAGCAGATGTTCTAGCATCCAGTCAACTCGCCATGGATTCCCTGGCACTGCTTCTTCCCTGAACACAGCCCTGTGATTTTTATAGCAGTTTCCTGAGTCACACTATTCCTTCCACTTCAAATGACTTTTCCTTATACTTGTCCCTCCCACCACCTCTACTTGCACAAACCCTAATTGTCTCAACCACATTTCTCCATGAAACTTTGGGCTCCTGACCCCCCTTCTGGGCTCTCCCAGCACCATGTCCCTGCCCCTCTCAGAGTTCTACTTTGTTTTGTAGACATACAGGTTTGTTTCTCATCTCCTTTTCTATACCATGAGCTCCTCAGGAAAGGATCTGTCTCTTTCTGTCTCCCATAGCATAGTATGTGCCATAATGCTTCATGCTAATAAATTAGGTGCTCAGGAAGCTTGTTTAATTAAGAAAAAATAAATCAATGTTGGTTAAATTGAATTGATCTATCAATTTGGATGGCTTAAAACTTTGCCATCTAAATTACTCCTTAAGAATGTCCAGGAAATACTAACTGAAACAATGCACTATATTGGCCTAAAGATATAAAATTAAGGGATATTCAACAAGATCTTGGCATGCCACCATTAACCAGAAAATGGAACCATGAAATTCATTGTATTTTCCTTTTTGCTTTGGCTGCTAGAAAATTCCATTGGAAATGTGGTTCCCAAAGACATAAATATCCTTAATTTAGGCTTCCAGGGTCACTCTAATCCCCCTCTTCCATTTAGTGATTCAGTCTTGTATAGACCAATTTTAAGTATTGTTTCCTGAAAGCTGCCTGAAGTACTTTTCAAAGTACATGAAAAAAGAGGGTGGATATAAATCATAAATCAATGGTATTGGTAGGATGTATTTATGAGCTTAACCATGAGGCAAGAGCTCGAGGCACTCTAATCTTTTAGCCCCAGGGCTGTGGGGGGAACGGGAGGAGCCCAGATGAAAAGGGTCTTGAACTGAAAGTGACCCAACAGTAGAGCTGGCCATTGAAGGGAAACCATCAGTCCAAAGCCATGATCCAGCAGGACATGATGGTCTCAGGTTTGATTGGGTTGTAGCTGCAATCCAAAGGAGCCAAAGCCAGAATATGAGACACGGCAGCAGGAGGAATCTGACAGCAAGCAGTATGCAGAGCCCAACAATGAGCCCCATAGAAACAGAACCCATCTGATGGTGAGAAATTACTGGGAAGAGACCCTAACTTCCAGGGGAAGGGTTGGTGAGATCTGGAAGGGGATCAAAGCCCCTTTCTAAAAACTGGAATTCTGGAATTCAGAACCAGACTCTAGCCCCAGACTATAGCAATAGCAATGATCAGGAAACCACTGCAGAAGTAACTATGAAGAATGAGCAATGATGCTGAGATTAGGGAAAGGAGTGCCTCTGAATTCCATAAGCCCTAGCCCCTGGACATATCCTGCCTGATTGTCAGTGGGTTCAGAGCCACCCACAAATCAACAGAGCCTTAAGTGGATAGCTCTTTTCTATCATCCTAAAGAGCAACCTCCCTCATAGGAAATGTAATAAAAAGAGACATGAGATGACAATCTCCTTCTTGAACAAAGGTCCTGAGAGAATGCAAGATATGATGGGTCAGTTTTAATGAGAGGCAGGGGCAGTTGGACAGGAAAGATCCACAGAAGAAGCCAAAAACCAGAGAAGGTACCTGGAAAGGCAGAAAACAACATAGAGTATAGAACCTGTTAGAAAGAAGGCAGAGGCCTGCCAAAATGGTGACTTACCATTTATTTAGTCAAGAGCCAACTCTGGTAACAACAAGGAAAACACCCATTATGATCAATGCACTTTCTCTGCACTGTTTCTCCCCCATTTTACAGGCAGGAAAACAGAAGCTTAGAGTGCTATGTGCCCAAGTCATTCTGCTAATGTGTGCCAGAGTTAAGATTCAAATCCCCCTGATCTCCAGCTGGTGCTCCTTGCACACATTGGGCTTTTATCTCATGAAAGGTGAAGGAAAGAAAATGAAACTGTTGGTGCTCACTAAGGACCGCATTGGGCCCTGGGCTGGGGTAAGGTGAGCCCTCTTCTGCTATGGGATCAGAGGCCTGGGTGGCTTCAGGAGAGAAAACAACTATCCCCAATGAGGGCATATGATTTCCTGGAGACTGTAGTCACATCCTGGATACAGAAATTCTGGTCCCCATGGGCTCCCTCCACTGCCTCAGCTCTTGGAGCAGATGAGGTCTGCTAGTTCTTTGGGCAGAGGGCCCAGCTGCAGAACTGAAAGGTCAAGAGCACTGTTCCCTGTCACCTGACAGCTGGGCCAGGCTGACAGCCAGGGGCTCCAATCTGGGCAATTACACCACTGAGAACACGGATCCTTTGGGCCTGCCCTGCCCGGCTTGACATTTCCTCTTCAATTGCTAAGCCTCGCTTTCTACTTCTCTATCAGAAGCTGACTCATCTTTCCAAGCTATATAGTTGGCATTTTCACACATGCTGAGAGCATTGGGGAAAGCTTGGGCATAAAACCTTTAACATGCATTTAACATGTATTTATTGTTTGCTGTCTTTCTGAACACAAGCAACTGTGCAGGCATTATAGTGGACCCAAGTTCTCCATCCAGAGCAAAGGCAGAAACATATATCACTAATTATGATGCCAAACTTGCTTAAGAAATCTCCAAAAGCTATGGTGAAGGGGGTGACAAAAGAGCAATCCATAGGGCCTTAAATCCTCAACTTGTACAATCTCCAGGATTCTTTCATATAACAGGTTCCAGGAAGATAGTATCCCCTCCTGGCCACTAAAATCTTCTGTCTTGTACTATGAGTGCCCTTCCCTGTTCTGCTGAAAGTATATTCACCAACTGCTACTGCTAACTTACACCAGGAAATCCTTGGACTGCTCCAGCTGTTGACCTACCACTTCTGTGTTCCCGTGCAGATGGGGGAGGGAAAGCCCTCTCCACCAGGATTAAGACAATTGTACTCTATTTCCAAGGGGAAACCCCAAGACAAGTTTCCTTGTGAAGCTGGGTTGCAGGATAGTTCAGCATCACTGTTGATGCCATGCACAAAGTCTCTCTCCTTGATAGTAATTTGTGTCTCAAGACAGGAGTAGATTCACCTCTAAGGGGAACTTCTAATCTATTCCAAGAACTTCCCCCTAGAACTGAGTAATATAGTTTGTCCCCCTCTCTTTGTTGGTGAGACTTGGTTTGGGCTTCCCAAGATTCAACTGTCAGATTCCAAGGCCCTTCTCGAATGAACCTGAGATCTTTAAAACCTCCAGGGAAACAGTACTTCTGATGACATGCTCCCTGGAGCCAACATTCCCATTGCAGATGGATTAGGCTTCTCTCTCTAAATCACACTGCACTGATAGAGTCTCTCACACACACACACACACACACACACACACAGTTATAGCTGTTTATTAAGGATGACGTAAAGAAAAGCCTAGAAATCTTGTAAGAGGCAATTTCCATGTCAAATCTAGGAATGAGGCAATATTCAAGTCAGAAGCCAGGGAGACTGGCAACAAGTTGTTATAGGATGCATTGCCACAAATGGTTCAGGAGTATGGCTGTGAATGGTGAGAAGGTGCTAGAAGCACACTTTCATATGCTGTTGACTTGTAACCCGAGCAGGCTCCACCACCTAAAGGACCAGAAGAGAGTCACATAGTGTGGCCAGGAAGGGCCAAACCAGCTGGTCCCCCAAAGGCCATGAAATGCAATGGTTAAGGGTTCCTAGCTCCACACTGAACAGAACTAAAAGACACTTCCTCTTCTTGCCTGTGGTTACATTGAGCTTCATTTCAGAACTGCTCTGAGAGAGGGGAGGGAGTTGGGCCAGGGGGCCATGCATTGGCTGCCCCTGGAGTTCGTCTTGATTGATGCTAATTGAATTCTAATTGAAACCATCCAACCAGGCCCCAAGTGCACCTGAAAGAAACTTCAATATCCGGAAGCCACACCCCAGAGAGTTTACAAGCATCTCTCTACCTACACAATTCTACCAAGTACATTATTTGCCTATTAAACCTTGATACACCTTTAGAGACCTCCACAGACTGCCCTGCTACAGACAGAAAGAGCACAGCCTCTATTTTGGGCTGCCCTACAAAGCTGGGTTTTGACCTGGTAAGACTATTACAGTTCATTTAGCATCATTGCCGTGCACCATGTTAATTAGAAGTTAGGGACTCTTAAAATCACTGGATTATGCAGTGTTTTCCTCCCAAGCCTTTCTGTGTTGTGGTCCAAATCTTTATAAAATTTGTATTCACTGAATAAAGAGGGGGCAGGAAAAGCATGGAGAGTCAAGGGGAATAGTTAGAGGTGAACAGGAATCTGACATTACACCACAGAGTCAACAGGCTCTCCGAATAGCCTTTGTTCATTCATTCTACAAACATTTACTGCACTCCTACTATGTGCAGGGTGTTAATTATTCCAGAACCTGGGGATACAGCCTCCCAAAAATACATATTTTAGCAGAAGGCAAACATCAAACAAGTGAAAATGAATGAACAAAATACTTTCAAGTGCTAAGTGCAATCAAGAAAACAAAACAGAGTAATGAGGTAAAGAGTAGATGAGAAAAAGAAGAGGTTAACCAGGGTTGATGGAACAAGGCCCTCTAAATAGGGAGCTTTGGATTAAGAGCCAAAGGAGGAAAAAGGGATCTCTGAAAAGACCTAAGGGAAGAGTATTGGGGGTGGGGGGACAGCAAGTATCTCTAAACGAGGCAGAAAAGAACTTAGCATATTCAAGGGCCAGAAAGAAAGCCACTGTGGGTAAATCAGGACAAAAGAGAGACAGAAAAGACTAGGGAGGTAGGCAGAAGCCAGATCCTATAGGGCCTCAAAAGTCATAGAACAGAATGTGCATATGCGTGTGTGTGTGTGTGTGCATGTGAGATTCCTAAATGAAATGGACACCATTCAAGGATTTTAAGCAGGGAAGTGTCATGATCTAATGCCTACTTTGGAAAGATTATTCTGGTTGCCATAGGGAAGATGGATTGAGGAGAATGGGGAGAAGGGGGTAAAGACAAGAGCCAGAGAGACCTGTCAAGAAGTTACTGCAAGAGGGGCACCTGAGTGGCTTAGTTGGTTAAGTGGCCAGCTCTTGATGTGGGCTCAGGTCATGACCTCAGGGTCCTGGGATCAAGCTCCAAATCAGGCTCCACGCTCAGCACAGAGTCTACCTGGGGGTTCTCTCTCTCTCTCCCTCTCCCTCTGCCCCACCCCCCACATACTTACATGTGTGCATGCTCTCTCTCTCTCTCTCTCTCTGATATAAATATATAAATCTTTTTTAAAATGTTTAAATTTTTAAAAAAAGAAGTTTCTGCAAGAGTCCAGCAAAAAATAGTACTAACTTCTACTGGGTAGGGGCAATGGAGATGGAAAAACACAGACACAGTATCCGTGGGATGTAATCATGGATTTTTGAGTGCGTGAAGAGAGAGAATAGAAAATTTCACACTTGGTATCTGAGCAATGAGATGGATGAAGAACTCCTTCTCAAGATGGAGAGAACTGGGTTGGGATGGAGTTGGGGGAAAGTCAACAAGAGTTAGAATTTGGCCGCATTTCCTCTGAGACGGCAATTAGACCTCCAAGAGGAGAATGCCAAGGAGGAGGCACTTAGATAGACAAGGCTGTGCTCATGGGAGGGCTCTGTGATAAAGCCTCAGTGTGTGTAGCATGGAGGGAGTGGATCACAGAGAGGGGGTGTAGATAAAGAGGAAGCCCACTGAGGTCAGAACCTGGGGTGCTGACAGCCCAGCGGGGAGGAGGAAGGGAGAGAGGGGAGCAGCTGGGGCAGGGGTCACATAGAGGCAGGGAGCAGTTAGGCCAGTCAGAAGCTGCTGCGAGGCTCAATAAAGTTAACCCTGAGAAGTGACCACTGGTTTTCACCAGGTGTGGTCACTAATGACCTTGTCAAAGGGAGTGTCCAAGGAGAAGTGGAAGTGACAACCCAAACTGGAGACAGTGAGGATAGACAGCTCTGTTTTCTTATAAAGAGAAGCAGAGAAATGATGATGATTGCTGGAGGGAGATGTTGGGGTCAATGGAGGGCATGGACTTTTGTTTTAAAGATAAGTGACATTGGGGCATCTGGGGGCTCAGTCAGTTAAGTGTCTGCCTTCGGTTCAGGTCATGATCCCAGGGTCCTGGGATCAAGCCCCATGTCAGGTTTCCTGCTCAGCAGGGACTCTCATTCTCCCTCTGTCTCTCCCCTTGCTTGTGTTCTTTCTCTCTCTCCCTCTCTCATTCTCTGAAATAAATAAATAAATTATTTAAAACAAAAAAGATGAGTGACATTATGGTATGTTTATGTGCTGGTGGATGTAACCCCACAATGAGGGAAAAATCAATTACCTAGAGAAAAAGAGATCATTCCGGAGCAGAGTCTCTGAGGAGGCAGGAGAGGACAGGATCCCAAGGTTCAAGTAGAAGTATTCATCTTCAACAATGTTAAGGAAACTCACTTCCTTTGCAAAACTCACAAGTTTGTTCTGAAAGCTTAACTTGCAAAGGGAGGGTAGAGACAATAAAGATACAGGTATGCAAACAGGAGAATTTCTGAGAGTAATAAGTGTTAATGAGAAATAACACAATGACAAGGTGACAAAGAGCAGCTGGCGTAAAAGGGCTACTTTAAGTCATAAAGACCTCCGTGACCAGAGCCCAGCAGCTCCTGCCGCACTCATGGTACTTTGTGACATAAGCCCTCTGCTCCAGCCGAAGTGGGAAACCAATGACCCTCAAGCATCTTTTATCTGCTAGATGCTTTATCAGTATCTCTTATTAAGTTCTACTTTGCTCCTCACAAGAAGCCCATGGATAAATATCAGCCCTATTTTATAGATGGCAATACTGAGGCTTGAAGAATCTATTGCCTTCCCCGGGGCCTAGCAGCCAGGAGTGTCAGAGCTGGTTTCTGACCTCACATCTGCCCTGTTCACAGAGCAGACACTGCAATGTCCCACCTTGCATTTCTAGTAGGAGGAATTAGCTGGGGAGGCATGGGAGAAGGTAAGGGAACACTTCCCAAAATTCTTCCCGGTATAGAATGCCCTCTCCATGTTTCCTCTCCTGCCTTTCAGATCCTAAATGAAAAATATGCCCTCCAGAAAACTTCCCTGGATTCCCCTCCCAACACAGTTTCTCAACATATGGCTTCTGCGTCATTTGGTAAAGGGAGGGTGATACTCTTTACCCGGGGGAGAGACACTGGGATTAAAGATGAAATGTGAAAGCGCTTGGCACTGAGGTGCTCATTACCACTGTATTATTATTATTGTTGTTATTGTTATAGTTATTGTTATGACTCTGGCCTTTATTACTATTACTGTTATTAGTACGGCATCAATGGCTAAAGGCTTTCTCAGTCTCTGTGGTTTGCTTGTCCTGCCTCCCTTCACCCTAAGACACATGGGCTGCAACAAAAAAGAAAACCAATGCAGATAACGCTCATTTGTACACAAGTAACCAAATCCTTGCTATAGCCTGCAATCTTGTAAAGCTCATTCATAATGCAAAGGTACAACGAATTCCATCCACATCACAGCTTTCCATTTCCCTAGCTCATTGCTTGGAGTCACACATTATAAATTGCCTTTTATGTTATCTCTCTATTCCAGTAAACCCTTCCCCTAATCCTTTTACCCTGCCCAGAGCTCATGCTCTGGGGCTGCCTGCAGCAGCCCACCAGCAATTCGATGGACTGCTCTTTGTAAAAGCTATCGATCCCTATAAACCACTTTATTAGTGGTCATTATTACTCTGTTTCTAATCACCACTTTAATTAAAGTTTTATCATCCACATTAAAGAGGGTATATGACTTTTAATAGGCTGGATGGTTTTCCTTCGGCCATGAAGCATTCCCATGAAATCAGCCAACAGACTCGTAGTTTCAAGGACTTTCTGAAGCTCCTCTCCCTTCAGGGTACAGGTGTGTGTGTGTTTATGAGTGAGAACGGGAGCATGATGTGTGAGCAGAGTTCCCTCATCTCCCTGACTTGAGAACCCCCAGGCGGAGAGAGCCAAACAGTGGTCACAACGTTAGGACCCTCTATTTCCAGCACAAGAGGCACCAGGACTGAGCACCAGAATTCAAAACAGGATATTGATCAAGACTGCACATTTCTTATAATTTCCACTTCAGCTAAACCTTCTCTTACAAAAGTTACCTGTTCATTCCAGAACCAAAACAATAAACAGAAACAATTTCTTCTCCCACCGAAACAAGATCCAAGCAGTCATTTGTTGATGAATTTGCTCCTGCATTAAACCCAGTTCTCGGAGGGGAGGGGCATGTCTTGGTCGATTTGATATCTGTGACATCAAATAGAGTACCTACGACACAGTGGGTCCTCAAAAGATCTAAAGTGAGCTGGCTGACTGTCTGGAAAATTGGCACAGGTACAGTCTTACAGGGAATGCTTTTCTTTTTTACTTCTCTGAAAAGAAGAAGTGGGAGAGTTTGGGGCACCTGGGTTAGTTAAGCATCGGACTCTTGATCTCAGCTCAGATCTTGATCTCAGAGTTGTGAGTTCAAGCCCCACATTGGGCTCCACGCTGGGCATAGAGCCTTTAAAAAAAAGGGGGCGGGGGGCAGCCCCGTGGCTCAGCGGTTTAGTGCTACCTTCAGCTCAGGGCCTGATCCTGGAGACCCGGGATTGAGTCCCACGTTGGGCTCCCTGCATGGAGCCTGCTTCTCCCTCTGCCGGTGTCTCTGCCTCTCTCTTTCTCTCTGTGTCTCCCATGAATAAATAAATAAAATATTTTTTAAAAATAGTAAATATATATATATATATATATATATATATATATATATATAAAATAGGAGAGTTGGTTCAAAGTAGCATTATTCACAAGAACCAAAATGTGGAAGCATCCCACATGTCCATTGGGGGTGACTGGATAAACAAAATGTGATATGTATACATGTAATGGAATATTGTTCAGTCTTAAAGAGGAAAAATGCTGGCAGGAAACAACAAATGTTGGAGAGGATGCGGAGAAAAGGGAACCCTCATACACTGCTGGTGGGAATGTGAACTGGTGCAGCCACTCTGGAAAACTGTGTGGAGGTTCCTCAAAGAGTTAAAAATAGACCTGCCCTACGACCCAGCAATTGCACTGTTGGGGATTTACCCCAAAGATACAGATGCAATGAAACGCCGGGACACCTGCACCCCGATGTTTATAGCAGCAATGGCCACGATAGCCAAACTGTGGAAGGAGCCTCGGTGTCCAACGAAAGATGAATGGATAAAGAAGATGTGGTTTATGTATACAATGGAATATTACTCAGCTATTAGAAATGACAAATACCCACCATTTGCTTCAACGTGGATGGAACTGGAGGGTATTATGCTGAGTGAAGTAAGTCAGTCGGAGAAGGACAAACATTATATGTTCTCATTCATTTGGGGAATATAAATAATAGTGAAAGGGAATATAAGGGAAGGGAGAAGAAATGTGTGGGAAATATCAGAAAGGGAGACATAACGTAGACTCCTAACTCTGGGAAACGAACTAGGGGTGGTAGAAGGGGAGGAGGGTGGGGGGTGGGAGTGAATGGGTGACGGGCACTGGGGGTTATTCTGTATGTTAGTAAATTGAACACCAATAAAAAATAAATTAAAAAAAAAAGTAAAAAAAAAAAAGAAAAATGCTGACACATGCTACTCCATGGATGAACTTTGAATGCATTATGCTAGGTAAAGTGGGCCGGCCACAAAAGGACAAGCACTGTATGATTCTGCTGATATGAGGTTCCCAGGGTCAAATTCATAGAGGCAGGGAGTGGTTCCTGGGGGGAGAGGCCAAGGGGAGTTAGTGTTTAATGGGCATAGAACATCAGGTGGGGAAAATGAAAAAGTTCTGAACAGGAGGGTGGTGACAGTTACACAG